>NC_082650.1:5376614-6576614 GCF_028023285.1 Balaenoptera ricei
TATGTGTGTGTGTGTATGTGTGTGTGAGGCCGTGTGGGTGTGTGTGCCTGTCCGTGGGTGTGTGTATATGTCTGTGAGGCTGTGTGTGTGTGTGTATATGTGTGTGAGACCGTGTGTGTGTGTGTATGTGTGTGTGTGTGAGAGACTGTGTGTGTGTGTGTGTATGTGTGTGAGGCCGTGTGTGTGTGTGTGTGTATGTGTGTATGTGTGCCTGCCTGGGTGTATATATGTGTGTGAGACCGTGTGAGTGTGTGTGTGTATGTGTGTGAGGCCGTGTGGGTACCTGTCCGTGTGTGTGTGTATATGTCTGTGAGGCTGTGTGTGTGTGTGTGTGTGTATAGGTGTGTGAGACCGTGTGTGTATGTGTGTGTGTGTGTGTAGAGACTCATCCACCGGCTTTGTGGCGGCCCCGCGCCCAGCGCACTGGGACCAGAGGCACGTGGCAGGGAGGTGGCGAGGGGGGGAGCCGTCCTGAGTCCAGACCTCCTCCCACTCGGGCCGCAGCAGGGGCAGCTCTGCACTCGGAGGCCTCCCGCCTGGGAATCTGGCCTCCACATCCACATTCTGAGCCTCGCCCCCTCCCTCCCGTTTCTGGCAGGGCCTCCTAAGCCCACCAGGAGCCTTGCCTTTCTCACATGTGAAATGGCAACAATACCAACTGCAAACTGAGCACAAGCTACGTGAGGACTGGATGAGATGCGGAGTGTGAGGGAAGGGGCTTTGCTGGTGAAAAGCACTTTAATATCACGGGGAGTTTCTCTCCCTGGGGCTCTGCGGTGTGTATCACCTCTTTGCATCGTGTATACAACGTCTATAACTGCAAAATAGTGCCTGTTTCTATTTTTCTTCAAAATTGAAGAAATAAGCAGAGAAGCAAAAAGTGCTTTTAAAAAAAAAATTTTTATTGAAATATAGTTGATTTAAAAAATTTTTATTGGAATATAGTTGATTTAAAAGCGTGTTGTTTTTAACTTTCTGCTCCCCTGTAGGCTGTCCTGGTGTGTTGGAAAGTTCCAGTTTCGTGCAGAGCTGACCTCTGGGCTCCCTGTGCTAGAACCTTGCTTTGGTCGACCTCTGGATGTCTTGATTTATTGGCTTTGAATTGATCTATTGATTTAATAAAAGTCATTTATCATTGTCACTGGGTCGGGATAAAGCACTCAATTTATTTCCAGTTTGGCCAACGTCATCAATAATGGATGTTTTGCTGATTCTGTTGGGTGATTAATTTCCATGGCGTAATCACAGGAAACCTCTGTTACTGTCACAGCTCTGGTCTCTCTGCATAGAACTAATGCTCCCTCCCCGGCTGCTGGATCCCGTCCACCTGGGCTCTTTATATTTGGCAATGGCTAGGCCCTCAACTCTTCATCTCAGGAATGACCGCCAACTGCCCTCATGGGGGGAGGGCCCGCGGGGGCAGCGTCACCACCGTCTGTGCCTGCAGACCCTCCGCTCCCCTCGGCCCAGTGACCGGCTGAGCAAGCATCCTCCTGACAGCCCAGCGCCTCGTTGAGAAACAGTGGAAATGAGGTCATTGGTAGTGGAGATTCACTTCCTCTGCACATCTGTACCCAAGCAGGAAAAAAAAAAAAAGAGCTGCACTTCGAGCCTAAGGGCCCCTGAATACCTTCATGATTTTTATTGTTGCTAACAAAGCCCAGACCACATGTGCCACACACGGATGTGCAGAGCAGCACACATGTGTGCACACACCCAAGCCCTGGGACACCTGCTTCCCTAGCTCTGCCCCACCCACAATCCGCTGTCCGGCCACGTTTCCGGAAGCGTGGCCACAAGGCAGCAATGCCATCATGTCTGCAGGAGTTTGCAGAATTTTGTGCTTCTGAAGGCTTAGTCCCAAATCTTGGGGGTTTGTCCACAGCTTCTGCCAGGGGTGGCCAGGCTGGGAGCTTCATGCCAACTCGGCATGTACTTTGGGGAATTGAAAGCTGGCCTCCAAGAATCAAAAAAGGAAATGAATCTAGCTAGTTGTGTTGCTTTCTTCTCCCCTTCACACATTGGAGTGCCACCCCCCTCCCCGGGCACCGTCTAGACCCTTCCATGTGGCTGAGAGACAAGTGGTCCTGCGTCTGGCATGTGTTTTCTGTAAGGCAGATCGTTGTCTCAGAACCACAGGGAGGAAACACAAGAGCGAGGGTCTGATTTCCCTCCTGTCCTCCAGAGCTGAACAGCCCCAGTTGAAAGAAAGAACAGCATTTTCTCTCTCACGACTTTTTGAGGCCAAAAATGTCTCCTGGAGACACTTCCTCATAAGTAACATCTCCAGTCCTGAAATGCTGACCGATGTGAATCCCGTTTAAAGCTCCTGCTGCCCTAAAAGATCCTGTACTGACATCTTCTAGTTTCCCCTTTCTCACAGGTTTAGTCTTCTACGAGTAAAAGAGGGTTACTTCTCTTAATAATTAATTTTGATAGCTATTTAAAGCATTTGCAGCTATAATCAGAAACCTCAGCCTTATCATTCTTTACCAAAGAGAGCTCCATCATTATAAATTTTGATTCCCCACTGGTCTGAAAGAAACTTAAAGAAACGTTAAAAAAAAAAAAAAAAAAAAAAAGAAAAGCTAATGAAATGTTCCTCTCAGCTTGTATTTAAGCTCCATAACAATTTTTTACTCTGAAAAAAAAAAAATCCCTTAATAATTATATAGAGTTGCTAATAGTTCACACTCTCACATTCTCGAAATTCCTATGCAAATTACGTAAAAAGCTTGCGCGGTTGCAGAATTGAATGTGCAGGCTTTATTATCAAGCTTGTCACCACTGGACTCAGTGAAGACTTTGGTTCATTCTCGCTTCAGATATTCTGACTATTGCCATGGCTCCAACCCCAGGACTGAGAGTGTGTTGTTAGCTCTTTTCTGTGTCCTCCCCTCTCCCTGCTCCCCAAACCCTGTGCTCTTCCACAAGAAAAGTACAGGCTGAAATTCATTATTGAAGATGTTTAGAAGGGGTCAGGAATTCTGGCTTTCCAAATGTTTCTTAGATTTATTACTTTTGTTTTGGCAACATGTTTTGGTATGTGAATATGCCTCATTTTCACTCAGAGCGTGTTACAGAAAAGTAAAGCAAAGAGGTGAACTGAAATTTGTTTAATTAGAAAAGGAGTCTTCATTTTCCAAGGCTTTGCCACAGCAGTGAATTTAATAGTATATAATTAATTCTAATGCGCTTATGATTTGATTCATAAAAATTCTTTCAAGGTAGGTATTTCTGGAGAAAGTGAAGTGCAGGATTCTGGAGGGGGAAAGTGAAGTGCAGGACCCTGGAGGGGGACAGCCTGACCATGGGTTTTGATTCTGATGGTCCCCCTGGGGGCAAGGCTAGCTGATGCAAACGCTGGAGGATGCCCTCGGTGTGGAATTCCTTAGAAGGGCTGAGTGGTGGTGACAGAACAGGAACCTGCAGGCCCAGTGGCCCCCAGCTTTGTGGAGTATTTTCTGGGCTGCAGAGCTCAGAAGCAGGTTCATACTTGGACATGAGGATGTAGACCTAGGAGAAGAGACGTGGCCCTGGTGAATCTGTTCCTTTCTCCCCTGAATATCTTACAAGTCTTCACTTAGTAGCTGCAGAGCTGGGAAGGACGGCAGTGGAGGTCAGGTCAGAGGGGCACAAGCAGGGAGACGCTACAGAAGGCTCACCACTGAGCAAGGCCTCCTCTGTAACTTGGAAGTAGATGCTGTGACCCCCGCCTGGGCTGGATGGCTGGACAGCTGGATGGCTGGACGGGGACATAGCTGTTTACTTCCAAAGGGGCTGTTATAGAATCCACCAAGAAGCCAACTGTACACAGGGCAGGGTGGAGGGGTCACACGGGGTAAAAGACAGACCTGAGTTTGTTGGGAAAGAAAATGGGTTAATCCCTGTGACCTTCTTCCCCAAATTTGCAAAATGCAGACACGCACGTCCTCCCTTCCTGGTCTTTGTGAGGATGCGATATTGCACGGAAATGCCTGGCCTGGGGTCTGGCACTTTGAGGTGCTCAACACGTGGGGATGTCGTTAAGGTTTGGTGGGTCCTGGAAAAGGCCCCTCAATCAAAATTATCTTCCTCACTGACCTGTGTCACTGAATGAAACTCCTGCCACCACTGCGGGGAGAGATTGTGTCCTTTGAAGGCTCCTGTTTAAACACAAACCATACTCCAGGGGCTGGGGAGAGGGGGCTGGGAAGGGAGCCCATTCGCAGCTGGAAACACCTTTGTTTGAACTGAGATCATTAGGTTAACTAGTCAGTTAATGAGCAGGGAAGAGTCCTGACCCTGGAGGGGGACAGCTGAGCCAACGGTTCAGGGTAAGGGAAGGAAGAAAGGAGCTGAGTTGGAAGACGGCGGCTGGGGGAGGGGCCTAAAGAACGCATTACGAAGCGTCCAAATGGTTGTGAGGCTTAGTTAGGACGCATTTATTTTTAAACAGTATATTGGTTGTTTTCAAATGATATGCTCACTATATTGTTATTCAAACCTCGATACTTCTCCAGGTGAAGAACCTTTAAATTTAAAGCGATGGGTCCAAATGTTAACCTGAAAAAAAGTACAATATACATACTACCGGTGTCAAAGGATTCTGGAAACCCGGAAAAACAAAGTTTAGTAAATATATCTGGGGTAGTGTGGATGGAGGGCGCTTACTTTTAATCTTTTGTGTATCGATGGGAAGAGGTTCTTTCCTAAACACCCAGCTGCGTGCTGAGACTCCTAAACACACAGTATAGTGACAGGGGTCCTTAGTCACAGAGCACCTTGCTGTTTCTGGGTAATGGTAAGCATTCCTTACGTGACCATCGAGAATTTTCTGCAAGCAAGGCACTGTGCTGGGTGGTAGGAAAGATGCAAAACTGAGAAAAATGTGTCGCCCCTTCCAAGGGGACACCCGATGAGTCTTCCCAATCAGTGGCCCCGTTTTTTGTTTTTTTTTTAGGGAAACTTCTTCCTGCCTCTCCTACCGGGTCCTAAACGAGGCCTAACAAAAACCTGCCAGGTGACTTGAATCGGCTTTCTCAAATCTCCGCCCTGGGACACGGTTTCCGTACGTGGCTTTTATCGTGGTTGCAGCAGGATGGCTGTGTCACCTCGTGCTCAGGAAGGAAGGAGGGGACAAGGTGAAGAACTGCTCTGGCTTTTCCAGAAGCCCTCCCCAAAGAATTGTATTTGCATGACATTTGCCAGAGCTGGGTGTCGTGGCCACCTCCAGATAAAGGGACTTGTGGAGAGAGAAGTATTTTTCACTGGCCACGTTGCCATGTCAGTCAAAACAAGGATTCTGCCGCTAAGGGTTAGGGGTTGAGTTGAGTCGCCCCAGTCCCAGTTCATATGTCAAGCCCTAGCCCCTAGCACCTCCCAATGTGACCTTATTGGAAATAGAGCCGTTGCAGGTGTACTCAGCTAAAATGAGGTCCTTGGGTGGGCCCTTAATGTGATATAGCCAGTGTCCTTATAAAAAAGAACGTTTGGGGACTTCCCTGGTGGTCCAGTGGTTAAGACTTCGCCTTCCAATGCAGGGGGTGTGGGTTCGATCCCTGGTCGGGGAGCTAAGATCCCACATGCCTCGTGGCCAAAAAACCAAAACATAAAACGGAAGCAATATTGTAACAAATTCAATAAAGACTTTAAAAATGGTCCACATCATAAAAGTCTTAAAAAAAAAAAAAAAAAAAAAAAAAAAATGTTTGGACACAGACACGCTCGGGGAGAAGCCACGTGAAGACAGAGGCAGGGACCCCGGTGACGGTGCTATGCGCCAGCACAAAGACGGCCGGCAAACCACAGGAGCCGGTGAGGGCCTGGAACACATGCTCCGCCCCCCTCTCAGCGGGAAGCAGCCCTGCCGACGCCTCGACCTCCCCCCTCGCCCCGTCTGTGCACGTTGCTACAGCAGCCCTAGGGCACTAATCCCCCAGCAAGATAAGGCCGAGGGACACGGGGCAGATGACTCATTCCACGAGATGCAGCAACATTCTCATAATTCATTTCCTTTTCTGACTGAGCCATGGGGTGGGGGGGGCGGTGTCTGACATCCTCCATGCAAAGAGCCCTGGCGAGGACAGACCCTCAATGAACTAACTTGTGGTCCCATGAAGGAGACGTGCATGCGCTTCTGGCACGGGACGAGGTGAAGGGCCATCAGAAAGCTGCAGGTAGGCAGTGACACTGCTTGTCCCAGGGACTGAAAGGTTGTTTCTGGCTGGTGAGTGGGGAAGGCCGGTTGGAGGCGCCTTGAAGACTAGGACTTGGTTGCACGGAGCCGGGGAGAGCCTTCCAGAGGCACCGGGAGTGCGGGGGCCTGGATGGCGGCGGGCGCACCTGGGGCCCCGGCGGACTGCAGACGCTTTCCCTTGGCTGCCGGGCGGGACGGTCCGGGAACAGCGACGCATTGTGATGGGATGGGCGGTGAATGAACTCCAGGCTTCAGCCACGCTACTGAATTCCTGCCCTGAAGCCCCACCGTGTGAAAACCAAAGCATTGGAGGCATTCTTCTATTTCAGTAATTTCATTTTTGATCCGGTTCTCCTTCGCAAAACTTTCAGCAGGGTGGTTTTACGCTTTTTTACTTTGTTTCCAGCCCTCTGACTTGTCTTTACACCAAAACATCTGGTAGCGCCGCGTTACACAGCATCTCAGGCACTTGGACTCTTAGCCCCAAACAAACACTGACTTAGAACTGGTTCTGGAAGGAAACCTTGAAGGTTTCTTTGCCGGGCCCTTTCCCAGAGTATTCATGGAGGAGCCTGAGAAGTTTAACAGAGTCTCTTTAATGAGATCTGCTGGAGAAACAGAAAGAAGTGCAAGGATGTCAGCACCCTTGGCTGTGAAGAGTCATCGCCCGTGTGCAGGACATTCGCATGTGCTCCCGGCGGACAGACCTCTCGCAGCTCGGTGTTGGACCAGTCCCTGAAACAAGACCTCAACCCCTTCGGACCTGTTCTATCGTCACTGTTTGGAAAAAGTGGATAATCCCAGGTACTGATTTACCAGAGGATGTGATCCTTCAACAGCTGCTACTACATCTGCAAGACCAAGACTGAGGAGGACCCGAAGCCTAGTGGCAGAGGGAGGGCCTGGGGGGCATGTGGTGGGAGGTCTGATGTGCTTGACAATCAAGCTGATGTCCTCAGCTTCCCGAATTCTGAGAGTCGACTGTGAGATATTAATACTCTGTGTATCAGTTTCCTATTGCTGCTGTAACAAGTTGCCACAGAATCAGTGGCTTAACACAAATTTATTTGCCTACAGTTCTGGAGGTCAGAACCCTAATGTGGGTCCTAAAATCAAAGTATGGGCAGGGCTGTGTCCTCTCTGGAGGTTCTGGGGAGATTCATTTGCCTGATTTTTCCAGCCTCCAGAGGTGCCCACACTCCTTGACTTGTACCCTTCCTTCATCTCCAAATGCATCACCCCAGCTTCTGCTTCCAGGGTCCTTCTCCTTTTGGCTTTGACCTTCTTCCTCTCTCTCATAAAAACCCTTGTGATCAGATTAGGCCCACCAGGATAGTCCAGGAGAATCTTCCCATCTCAAGACCCTTAACTTTATCGTATCAGCAAAATCCCTTTTTCCACGTGAGGTCACATATTCACAGGTTCTGGGAATTAGGACGTGGACATCCTTGAGAGGGTATTGTTCTGTCCACACTATGAAAAATGTTCTTTCTTAACAAATAAGTTTAGGAAATGTTGGGTTAAATAAAGTTAAATAGGTTTCTTTATTGCAGGATTTTTGGAGTGTTTAATGTCCTAACGTACATTATAGAGCCCAAGAGAGAAATTTAGTACGTAGTATTTCCCAATCTTGTTTGACCAAAGATTCTACCCATTGGGGTTTGTGTGTGTGTGTGTGTATGTAAAACTGATTAACATTTCAGGATAAAGTGGGAAACATGCTTTAGCCAAACTGGGAAGAAGGTTCACGTCTGACAAAGGTTCCAGGTGATGCTTCAAGATCTTACAGATGAGAACAGTAGTTCCTGCATTGGGCACCCTCTCTGCAGCTCCCGCGTGCTGCTGTGCGAATAACTGAACACTGGGAAGAGGAATCCCTCGTTTAGCGTCTGAAATTTCCTCCAGGAAATATCTGACTAGGATCCGCTTGACCTCAGCTCCACCCTCCAAGGCAGCAGAGACTCGATCCTTCACTCGCTCACGCATCCCTTCCCTCAGTGGTTTCGAGGCGTCCTGCTGGGGACGTCACATCTCCCGCTCCCCGGCCCACATTCCCCAGCTCCAGCTCCCCAGCCCAGCCCTCTCCGCCGGTGCCACCCATAACTCTCAGCCAGAATCGCCAGCAGCTGTCTCCCCAACATATCCCTACAAGTTGCCTCAACTATATATATATATCATTCAGGAAGGCCGCCCAAAGCAGGGCTATAGGCAGGAGGGCGGAGGCCAGGGAGGCCACTGTGAGTCACCAGGCAAGCGCGCCTGAGAGCCTCGGGCCGTGGGTTTGGGTGGCGGTGGTGTGAGAGGCACTTCTCTCCCCGGTTGGGTTAATTTATGGGATTTATGCAAGTTAAGGGTGGCCAGGGAGGCAGCTCCGTGGTGCCTGTTCATCGGCATGAGCCCGGAACCACTCCACGGAGCTCCCTCGGGATATGGTGCCATCCCTGCCCTGCGCCCCTGCGCTTTTAATGCCGAGCAACGCATTTCCCAAACCTGTCCTATTGTCACCCTCCTCCCCTGCCCCATCCCCTTCATTGCGCTTTGCAGGCAGAGCCCCTGGGCAAGGAGGGCCCTTTCGCTGGAGCTGCTTTCCTGTCAGGTACTTATCAGGCCTATTTATAGCTCCGGTTAGGGATTCAGCTTCGGGAGTGCCCGCTAAAAGACCACATTAACGAGCCCTCAGCAGAAAGCTCTCGCAAAGCTTTTGAGCTCATAACCACTTGGCCGTGTTACGAGCTGCCAGCGTGTTAACTTTCAGAAAATGAAAATATTCCGAGTGCTGGCGTTCCAGGCCTTTGCCCACCAGAAGCTTCTCCCTGGGTGCGCATCCCACTGGGGGACAGGCCTCCGTCACCGTCACTTGGGGCCCTTTCCTCTGTACTCACTGGGCAGCGTCTGTGAGAACCGTGTGGATGGTGACAGCCCAGCCGGCTCGCCAGGAGGAAGGGGATTCGGGAGCAGCTCTGGGAACCGACTGTCCGACTGACTGTCCCGAAGTCCAAAGCCCTGGGGGTGGGGGAGGGGGGAGCCCCAGCAGGAGGAGGGAAGGTGTGTGGCCGGGAGGAGGGACCCGCTTATGCTGGACTTCAAGCCGGAAGAAACGTATTTTGAACAAGTCTCCTGCTGGATAATTGTCACTGGAAAGTAGGCATTGCAGGGTATCTCTAAAGTTGAAGGCACCGTTGCTGTGGACTTGGTTCTTCCGTGTCCCCCCCGAGTGGTTAGGGGTGAAAACCACGCACAGGGCTTTGTTCTTTCTTTCTGCCCTTCCACCTCGAGCTTTCCATCCGCCAGCTTCACGGCATCAGCTCTTATTTGTAGGGAGGTTTTGATGTGACATGTGCAGCACGCGCGGCTGAGACGCAGGCGTTGGGACAGTCCGCCTGCGGGGCGCTCGGGCTGACTCACCGTCCTCTCCGCCTCTCCTTGGGGCGGGACAGAGGGAGGCCTGGGCCGCGGCTGCTGGACTCCTGGAGGATGGGGAGGGGGCGGGGTGGGCCTGAGGCCGACTCAGTGCCCCCTCCCCCGGCCCCGCCTGCAGGGGCCAGGCCTCTCGGGTCCCCCCGGCGGCCAAGGCTTTGCTGGGCCCCCAGGGCCCTGCACGCCTGCGTCACGTGGAGGGGCCCAGCGCGCTGCTGGCCACAACTGCACTTTAAAAACAGTCCGAGGAAAGGTTCGAAAGGCACGTTTGCGGTACCTCGAGCTTAGTACTCAAGGTTGTGACAGCCTCCGTACTCGTGAGTCGGAAGTGGCGCTGCCTGGATCTTACCTGCAGTGATGTCACACATGCCCCATAAATGGGCACCAAGGAGCAGAGTGACCTTGGCTGCTGGTGGCCTCTGTTAATGGTCAAGGGCAGGGAAGAGAAGAAATGGTTCTTTTTTAGGAAGAACCTCAACAAAGCAGCAAACACCACACACACACACACACACACACACACACACACACACACTAGAACACATCTCGGCTGAGGGAAGCACGGTGAGGCGTACCCCTGGGATCTCCTCATTTTCCTTCCGGAAGCTCCTAGCTCCTTCATGACTGGACTCGGCTTTCAAGTCAAGGCCACGCTGTTCCTCCTGAGCGCCCCGATCAGTGACCGACGCGGTGCTGGTAGGAGGTCTGAGGGCCTGGGCGCTTCAGCTCAGCTCCACACTCTCTGACGGGTGGCGCTGCCCTGGGGCTGCCTGAGACTTTGCCAGATATGCAGTCTGAGCTCTCCTGGCCCAGCCCCGCTTCCTTCCCTCTCCTCTCTTGCAAGCCTTTCCCCCAGTAAATCTCTTGCTCCCCTTCTCTGGGAGGCTGAAGGACCCCCCTGGCCAGGAGCCCAGATGGGAATGGGTTTGGAAGTCGGAACTGACCAAAGTTATTCCCAGCCCCCGATGTACTGCAGATTGAGAAGTTATCTGAATTCTTTACGGGACCCCAAGCATGGCCTCGGGGTGGGAGGTGGGCTGCGAAGACTAAAAGGACGGGGTGGGGATGCAGAAGAGACAGGCCTGAAGAGGAGCACCTGAGGTCATGGAAGAGGAGACCGGGCTCGGACGGGTGAGTGAGCCTGGAAGGAACGGCTGAGTGTGAGCTCGGGCCTGTGAGGAGTCCCTCACACTGGGGAGCTTCCGGATCGGCCTGGGGAAGTCGGTTGGCTTCGGCAGCTGGGGATTTTGCTGCGAGCTCGGCCCTGGAGGAGGGGCCCCGAGGGAGAGCTCGCCCCCCTCTCCCAAGTGGGTGGGGCTGGTTGGTGGCAGGACCAGGAGGTCGCACAGAGAGTTTAATGACAGGAGACAGATGTGCTTTTAGGAATCTGATGTTTCTTTCTACGTCCGATAGACGGTGGGTGATTAATAAAGTGGAGAATTTCTTCTACATGGCAAACCAGTGTATTTCAGTTTATACCTGAGAGCCTCATGTATGGGTGTCACTTACTCTGTGTAGCTTGTGTCATCATGAGTTGTTATGAATAAAATAGCTTTAAAGATGCGCCAGAAGAGTTGGGACTTAAAGAATATATGATGGATGGACCTAGAGATTCTCATACTGAGTGAAGTAAGTCAGACAGAGAAAGACAAAATCATATGATATCGCTTATATGTGGAATCTTAAAAAAGGCTACAAATGAGCTTATCTACAAAACCAAAGCAGGGTGGGGAGACTGGGATTGACGTATACACACTGCTATGTATAAAAGAGATTACGAATAAGGACCTACTGTATAGCACAGGGAACTCTATTCAATACTCTGTAGTGGCCTACATGGGAAAATAATCTAAAAAAGAGTGTATATATGTATTTGTATAACAGATTCACTTTGCTGTACACTTGAAATTAACACAACATTGTAAATCAATTATATCCCAATAAAATTTTTTTTGAATAAATAAATGGTATACGATGGATCGTTTTAGAAAGGAAACTTCTGAAGGAGGCACCAAAAACCTACCGGTTAAATGAATAGCTGCTTTATCTATTGTTTGAATTTAAATTTGGATGCAGCATATTTCTATTGATAAGAACAGCAGAGACGTAATTTTAGAAGAGATGGCCGACTCTGAAATATCCCAGATGTTACATCCTCCAACTGTAAATACTTTCCAAATAAGTGTATTTGTGAGCGAGCCCAGCTTCCCCTTGAACCACCAGCCTTTCAAGCCAAGAGCTAGAACTAGCAGGTTTGACTTGAACCCTGAGCAGGCGACAAAGGTTAAGGAACAATGCAGTTCAGGTGGCCTGGCCCTGCCTTCAGTGTCACCGTCTACAGGTGGGCACAGGGAAGAGGTCCCTACTCCCTTAAGGAGTGTGGCCTCCAGGCTCTCCGTGGGCTCCTCTCTCCTCCTCATTCCCTGCCCTACTCACTAGAAGCTGGGGAGGAGGGCAGATCTGTCAGTCAGATGGGCAAATGGGCAGACGGGCAGCAGTGGTCAAAGGCAGCTCCGTTCAGAACGTGAAGGATGCTTAATCTTCCAGATCCAGACCAAGCATGGCAGACAGATTTCATTTCTGTGTCAACCCCTGATGACCCCAGGTGCTGCCTGCGGTGCTGACGGAGGGGATTTCAAGGACACCTCCAGGCCCGTAGGGACCAGCCCCCTCTAACTGATTGAGCGTGCCAGCTGCGGGTGAGGGAAAGCAGTCCAAGAACATGTGTCTCTTGTATCTGTCTTCCTGGCAGGCATCACTGGTTTCCTATCTGCACAGAAGTTCCTCCACTCAAGTGGGAAAGTCGAGCGATCCCCTTGGGACTCACCCTGTTTCCTTACAGTCACCCTCTCTGTCTTCACGAGCTTGTGCATTTTGTGTTCACAGATCTGCAATTCCAGCTGACTCATCCCACCGTGAAGTGCTGAGCAGGGCGGGGAGAGGCGGACTTGCTCAGACCCCCGGGGGACATCGGGGTCCAAGTGCAAGTGGTGGCTTCAGTGTCACCAAAGCAGGTGAACGGCTTCTGAAACGATTTCAAGGGCCCCAAGCATCCACCCCACCCCCCAATCTTCCTTCACGGATGCAAAAAGCTCCATCATGAGTGTGTCATTTTTTTGTCGTAAGACCTAACCCTAATCCCACCCCAACACGGACTGATCTTCCCTCCTACCTCATGCTGGTGTCGATTTTGAACGGGGCTGGGGAGCAGGGAATGGAGATAGGAAAAGGAGGGTTCTGGTGAGGCTGGGGATGGAAATGCAGAAGGGGATGATGGGGAAGGGGCCAAAGGCAGACTTTGCTGGTTAGGGGTTCAGTTGTATCCCCAAAAGTTAGGTTGAAGTCCTAACCACCAGTATTGTGAATGTGACTTTATTTCAGAATAGGGTCTTTGCAGATCTCATCAAGTTAAGATGAGGTCATTAGGGTGGCCCTAACCCAATATGAGTGGGGTCCTTATAAGAAGAGAGGACAGAAACACACAGAATGCCGTGTGACCACAGAGGCAGAGGCTGCAGTGATGCTGCCACAAGCCAAGGGACACCTGGGGCCACCAGAAACTGGAAGAGGCAAGGAACGATCCTCCCCAGAGGCTTCGGACAGAGCATGGCCCTGTCAATACCTTGACTGCAGACTTGTGGCCTCCAGAACTGTGGGAGAATAGATTTCTGTTGGTTTCAGACCCCCAGTTTAGGGTACTTTGTAACCGTGGCCCTAGGGAGTTGATACAGCCTGTTTCACCCATTCCTAAAAACTGGTTCATCATTATGATAAATCCCAGAGATTACCATGATCATATATGGGAGGTACGGGTATCTTAGCCACAGAATAAACTATGGGCCAGAAAAAAAGAACGTTGGCCTGTGGTCCGTCCGCAGCAGGGGCTAGCTGTGTGCGCAGGTCCTGCGGGACCAGGTGGGGGACAGAGCCGAGCTGCCTGGAGGCCAGCACCACCGAGAAAGGACCAGACTTGTGTGGAAACGACCGACCTGGATGGCCAGGGAGACGCAGCAGCAAGAAAAGAAAAGAGACGCGTGTGTGAGGCCTGTAACTCAGCAGATGCGAGAGCTCTGGAAAAGCGGGCAAGGCGGAAATAAAAAGCAGGCTCCAGTTTGTGTTCCAAGAAGTTACAGCTGAAATCAAAGCTTGACCACACATGGCAGAGGAAGAGCTGTGGGACCGGGCAGACCTGAGGGAAATGTCGGGGTCCCCTGTCGCGTGCTCCAGCAGCAGGGACAGAATGAACCACCTGTCAGGAATTCGGCGTCTGGGTTGAGGACAATTGTAGGAACTGATTCTTTAGAATTGCTCAGAATGACAGCAACAGCAGCAGCAGGAAATCTGGAAATCAAAGGGTCTGTATCCCAAAGCAACAGTCTGTGCGGCTCAGGAATCCCTCTGTCACCTCGGAGACATGGCAGTGGAGCCGTGGTTCTCATAACTTGGGGTTGGCGTGAGCTGCCGGCTCTGGGGCTGCAGGAGAGCTGAAAGGAGAGCTAGGCTGGCGGCTGACGTGGGGGCAGCACACCAGGACGGTTCACGTGGCCGCGTGGAGCCCGTGGCCCGAGAGGAGCAGATGGGACCGTTCCCAGGCCTCAGGGTTTGTGTCAGAACCTGATGAAAGGTAAACAGCAGACGACACTCAGCAGCCCAGGAGGGTCCTCTGAACTCCAGCGACCGGAGGGTCCGCCCTGGGAGCAGAGACTCACCGCCATCTCAGGGGCACGGCTTTCTAAGTCTGGCTTTGGCAACGGCGACTTAGCAGGATACAAAGGGAGAAGCACCCCCGAGTCTTCAAATGTATCTCACTTCCACTCTTTGACCAAAGTACAACTGCTGAAGGCTTCATTTTCCTTCTCTCATTTGGAAAGTGGTATTACTGCATATTAATTTAAAATGAAGATGGATAAATTTGAGTTACGGGAAAAATCCCTCTACATCAAAACTTTCCATGTAACAAAAAGGTCTATTTCAAGTGATTCCTGGGATGTCAAAATCCCGCTATGAAATAAGAATGAGAACTTTTCACTGGGGTTTATTAAATCCCTGTATCAAGTAAAATCAAGACATGTGTACTTAGTGGTAATTATGACAACAGGGAAACAAAACTTTTACGATGATATGGACGTATATGATTATACGGAATTAAAAACCACAATGTTATAAAACCCAAGTAACCAGAATACACAAGATAGAAAGAAGTTGTACAAACAATATCGGGAGGCTGGCAGGGCAGTGGGGACCGTCTGGAGTCAGGGCTGGCATTTTCTAGCTTTGTGAGGTTGGCTAAAATACGTGCGTGTTAGAGGCACTATTTTCCCAACTATAAAATGGGGGTAATACTACCTTATAAGGTTGTGGTAATGAAGTCATTCAGCATGGAGCTCGGCACATAGTAATAACAATGATGGTGAATAATAATAATGTGGTCACAGTAAGTCTACTTGTAACAAATACAGAGATTCAAGGTGACAGATACATAAAGGGCCCTTAAATCTCCAAGCACATAAGGATCCTTAAAAAATGGTCAAAAGAGTTCACAGTTTACGGAAGTGGAAATAAAAGTTAATGAATGAATTCAATGAATACTAGAGATTTTTAAAAAAACAAACGAACCTTTACACATCAAACTCACTAGTAAATAAGAAGAAAATAATGCAAACATCAAACACCATTATAATAACAGAGATGCTGGTGAAACTACCGTTAACTAAGAATATCCAGAAATTTCTAAGTACAAATTTGTTTATTATTTAGGAAGACAATTTAGTAATTGTTATCAAGAGCCATAATATTCTACAGTTTGATCCCATAATTCTGTTCCTGAGAATGAAATTATTCAAATTAAGAGAAAGTTATACTTATAATGAGACATGTAGGTAAGATTATAAAAATTAAAAAATCCAATAATACAGCAACGGTTACTTTGTCATAGAATAGTAACTTCATAACATATTACGTGGTGATTAAAAAACGACAGAGGGTCTACAAAATAGAGTGCATATAAAATTATGTCAAGTAGGATGCAATATATTGAAGTAACTGAAAATATTTTAAAAATAACATAAATATATATGGATACAGATGAAAGGAAGCTATAAAGAAATGCAGTTCATTTTATACTGGTAAAGGGATTTGGATATAATTATTTGTGTATTGTTTTATTAATAAATATATAGTGAAATATATATAACTGTCTTAATTTCTCCATATTACCTGTTAACTCCTCATGATTCATTTTGTATTGACCAATATTAGGGTATAAAAATCCAATTCAGGGATTCAGTTAAGACACAAGCAAGCTATGTGCTCTCTGGGGCATCTCTCCTGACTCAGTTGAGAACTATCGGCTGAGCACATGTATATGTCTCTCTAAAGAAAACTTTACTCAAGATTGGCACGTGGTTCCCTGACACTCTCTTTCATGTTATTATAAGAACTCCAACCTCTTAAACTGCTAAATCACTCTCTATTATACCTATACCTCAAAACAGCTTCAAAAGTCACTGGAAAAGTCACTTAGGAAAGTAGCAAATAACTAAAAGACTATTATACATGACGGAACTAGCCAAATAGAAATGTTTGGTCATTCACCTGTTCTGTGGTTTTGGAGGACCCCTCTGAGTTTTACAAATGACAACAACACGCTGTCAAAGCTTCAGATCAGGCCCTATGCATGCATGCGAAGAGCAGCTATTTTTGGCTCTGGGCTCCAGTTACACAGGCCTAGCTGGAAGCTTTGTTCTCAGAACTCATGCTGTCATCAAAAGGACTCAATACAAATACAGCAGTAGGTCCGCAGTGGCTAAGCTGTAACCACAGCTGCAAACTCTTCGTCATGTGAAAACTCCGGGCTTTTTCTGGGTCTGGAACGCCTGTTGGCCACGCCTTCTGCCTGCCTGTCCTGCCCCTGGAATCTCGTCCATTCTTACCATCCTCTTCGTTCCCCACATGGTCCCTGACCACCCTCCTCCCTGTGGCCTCCGCTGCAGCTGTTTTTACACTGACTATGGTGATCTTCGTGTGGCCAGGTCCTGTGTGTCCCCTCTTAACTGAATTTGTGCTTCTCCAGTGGAGAACTGTGTCTTCCTCACGGTGACATGGTGTCTGGCCCACAGGCCCTCGGGGGATCTTAATGTGTGGTCTACGGAGAGACTTGGGGGCGTCTAGGAGGTCCCTGAAATCGTGGGCAGCCTGTGTGCATGTCAGGGGCAGACAGGTGGAAGCCTCGCAACAGGGGTCCCTCGCTTTTTGTCCTTTTAAGGCCCCTGGGGTTTGAGCCAGTCCTGGAGGCCCTTTCCCCTTGATGGCCATTGGTTTAGGCTCCAGCAGGTGACCTCTCAGACCGATGGGGTCCGAGGGGAAGCTGGCAGGGGATGTCTGGGAAAGAGCTTTCCCTCTCGTGCGGGGAGGCAAGAGGCGGCCGCACTGCCTCTTCATGCAGTCCTGGGACCCACACGGTGTCCGGAGCGGATCCAGTCCTTCGGGGACCACAGGCCGCTGACGTGACAGGGGCAGAGCAGGGAGTCGGGGGTGCCTGGCGCCCTCAGGTGTGACCGCGCACGGCCTTCCCCAGCCCTGAGTAGTTGACTCTGAACTTGTTATGTGATACAATACATGTCTTGTTTCTTGGGGCACTTTTAATTGAATTTTCTCTATTTTTGTAGCTGATACACCTGCCAGGATGCAGCAGTTTTCATTAGATGAAGAAAAGGATCCGCGTCCCTTCCTCTCCCAAGGTCCAGGGTCTCTGTAGAAGGCGTTCAGTAGGTGTTGACTGATGCATTGACTGACAGACTGAAATTCCTCTGAGTAGCCCCGGTGCCATGGAAATTCTCCAGGGCCAGTCTGTAGGAAGTTGCATTAATAACTGGAGTGTGCAGTTCCCATGGGCAAGCCCGCGGCTCAGCGCCTCCAGGCCGTGGAGAGAGACTGTGGGAGGCCCGAGTGTGGAGGCAAGCTAGGGGCCTGGGGTGTGGCCCTGAGAAACGCCCAGGGAGGACCCAGCCGGCCGCTGGCTCGGGCACTGCGTCACTGGGAGGTGGGCACCATAGGGCCCTCCTCACTAAGCGTGTAGGGCAAATCGGTTTCAACTTACAAGCCTGGTTGATGGGTCGTGTTGAGAAGGATTCCGAAGCTGTGTCTAAATTTAGCGTTGATTGTCCCTTAAGTCTCCCAAGGACATAAACGTAGGCAGTCAGTGCCTTCCTGCAGTTAATCTTCCGTGTCTGCGGTCTGGTTCTTGGCTTTTTGGATCAGGAAACTCAGGGAGTTCCCCCAGAGCAGGGCTCTCAAGAGTGGGTTCGCAGAGCTCCTGACAAAGGCCCTCGTCCCTCTGATATATTTCTTTGTTCAAAAACTGGACTCTGAGGCCCCGTGCTCTGCAAACAGCAGCCGGAGGTGCTGTCGTAAGCCACTTCCAGGCGAAACCAGTAAACTGGCCTCCGGTTTCCGTGCGTCCCTCTGTCCCTGGAGCAGCCACCTCCGCAGATGGTGGCGTCAAACTCAGACGGGTCCCCTCTTTTCAGAGCCCGTGGAGACGAGAGAGACCCCCGGCTCATATGCCTTTGCTCAGACTGGTGCGGGGAGAGCCCGGCTTTCATCCCGACGGCGCCCGGCTGTCTGGGGCCCCTGGTAAGTCTCCAGCGGGGCCCTGTCGCCCTGTCGCAGGATGAAGGGACGCCTGCTCTAATGTTGTCACAATCCGTGGTTCTGCTTGGGCTGCGGCCCCCTCCGGCCCAGCCCGCTGTCGCTGGGAGGCTCCGCCCGGCCACCTGGGGAAGGACAGGACAGGGCGCTCCACGCGGGCGCAGCCCGGACAAGGACCCGGACAGGACGTGGGGCCTGCTTGGTCCAGGGGACCAAGAGCCTCGCCACCCAGCTCAGGATGTGCTCTACAGTCCGGGCAGGGGAGCGAAAGGGAAGGCTTTCGAGTAGGGAAAGGACATGACGGAAGCAAGGCTGTGGGAGACCTCTCTGGCCGCTGCGGGCCGGGAGGGTGGGGAGGGGAGCCATCGGAAAGTGTGGGGCGTGGGCTGGAGGGCCGGTCCCTGCAGAGGTGGTGCCCCCGGCGCTGGTGCGAGCCCTTGCCCCTCCCCCCTCTTCTCCTCCCCTCCCCCACTCTTCTCCTCCTCCCCTCCCCCTCTTTTCTCCTCCCCTCCCCCTCTTCTCCTCCCCTCCCCCACTCTTCTCCTCCTCCCCTCCCCCTCTTTTCTCCTCCCCTCCCCCTCTTCTCCTCCCCTCCCCCTTCTCCCCTCCCCCTCTTCTCCTCCCCTCCCCCTCTCTTCTCCTCCCCTCCCCCTCCTCGTCCCCTCCCCCTCTTCTCCTCCCTTCCCCCTTCCTTTCCTCCCTCCCCGGCCCTTCCTCCCCTGCCCTTTCCTGGGGGGTAGATGACAGGGACGTGCTGGCGTTAGGGGACCTGTGCCTCCCTCTGCCCGCCCCCTCGGGTGCTGTGTCGCAGTCTCCAGGGCCCGGATGGACGAGCTGACGGACCTGCCCGACGTGAAGCAGATGGCGCTCCTGGCTCGGTGGAGGTGGCCGAAGGACATGACCTTCCTCCCGGCCTTTCTTTTGGGAAAGGAAGTCTTTGGAAGTCTGTAGCAACTGAATCAATCTTGTCACTTTGATAAGCAGGGTCCCCTTTCGCTCCGAATGTGGAGAAAGCTCCACACTTCCTCCGATTGTTCCAGTTTATGGTATTTCAGTGTGTGAGACATGAGAGCCTCATTCCTGGGGAGCCCGGGGGGGAAGCGGGCGGCCTGGGCTTCCGCGGGGCGCGCGGGGAGCAGCGCAGGCCGGTTATTCCTGGGAGTTATTTCGAGCGGCTGGGCCGTCGGCTCAGGTTTCTGGCCGGGCCTCAGGGCCACGTGACGGGGGCATGAGGCAGTTCATTATAATAATAGACTCCGCGCTCACCAGGCGGGCGGCTCTTTGAGGGCACGGGACCGCGCTGGCTCAGCATCCCTCCCGGTGCCCTTGGGGCGGCGCCGGGCCCGGGGGCGCGGGAGCGCGGGCGGCGGGCGGGCGGGGAGAGCGCAGAGCTGGGCGGCCTCGGGAGGCCCCCGTGAGCGCAGCCTCCTCCTCTGCGCTGCCCTGGGGAGCAGAAGTGACTCACGCGCGGGGAGACTGACTCATGAGCTCCACGGGCGGCAGAGCCCGGCGGGCAGCTTTCAGCTCAGTGCAAGGAAGAATGTTCTCATCATGTATAAAATGGAACCTGTTGCCCTCGAAACAGAAGCTCCTGACACGGTGAGGGCCGGCGACCCCCCCGCGGGCCCTGGGTTTTCTGTTTTAACTTTGATTTTCAGCAATTTCTTCTTATTTCGGAGGTTGCACCACTGGCTGCAGCACCAAAGCACATGCCACAAACCGGGGCTTAAACAACACAATTTACTTTCTCCGGGGGCTGGGGGCCAGCAGGCTGAGATCCAGGTGTGGGCAGGGCTGGTTCCTGCTGAGGCCGCTCCTCCGTCTTCCGTGGTTCGCTGGCGATCTATGGCCTCCCTTGGCTTGTGGGAGCACGACTCCGATTTCTGCCTGCATCTTCACATGGCATTCTCCCTGTGTGTGTGTGTCTCTGCGTCCAAGTTTCCCACTTTTATGAGGACACCTGTGATTCCTGCTCCAGCATAACCTCATCCTAACTTAACTGATTACATCGGCAGCTACCCTGTTTCCCAGTAAGGTCACGTTCTGAGATACCGAAGGCCAGGACTTCAGCTTATGAATTTTGGGGGGAACACAATTCAACCTACAACCGATGTGGTACATACGCATTGTGGAAATTTAGAAAACAGAGATAAAAAGAAAGAAGGAAAACCGCCACATTTCAACCACTCAGAGATCACTGCTGTGAATATCTTAGAGCATATCCTTCTGAAAAAAATCTTAAAGTTAGACAAAATGAATATACTGTTCTATATCTTTAGTCAATGATCTCTTCCTTTCTAGTTCACTGAATTTCTTCTCATCTAATACCTAGTCTGTGTTCAAATTGTGAACAGTAATTTTGTTCAAACCAATAACCAATCCATTGCCGTTTGTTTTCACTGGTTGTTATGTTCCCTAAGTCTCTTTAATCCATAACTGTCCCTTTTTTATGACGTCAACTTATTTGGGGCCAATTATGCTGCATAATACCTTGCCTCCTGGATTTGTTCGGTTGCTTCCTTGTGACGTTGCTTAGCTCGTTCCTCTGTCTCCTGTTGCTTATAAACTGGGGCTATTAGACCTCTGATGGACTCAAGCCAAGCATGTTTGGATGGAAAGCATTACAGGCACTTCTAAGTGCCTCCCATCAGAAGACTCAGAATGTCTGGTTGACCCAGGTCAGGCCTTGCCAGGCATGGGGATGGTGCCTGGGGGTTCCTGCCTTGGGTGGGAGGTGACACCTTATGACCTTGAGTGCTCCTTGCAACAGTGAGGTTTTTGTAACTTGAAAGTTTCTGATCGTTGAGACAGGAGCCCTCCCTTTCTGGTGGCAGCTGGCACTGGGAGAGGAAGTGTGGCAGGGCCCGCTGAGCCACCCTCATCGCTGCCCTTTGGGGAACCTCACCAGTCTCAAGACTTCCAGTTCTAAGAAGTCCTGCCCTTGGATTCCGACACTGAGCCCACTAACGTGGGGTGATGGGGGTGTGCTTCCCCACCACACCTGGACCTCGTGATGGTCCGCACCCCACACCGTGGCGAGGTGGGGCCTGGCTGGATCCCCGTCTCCCCCCCGAGACCATTTCCAGGAAGGACCTTAGCCCTTTCTCTCCAGCATTTTACAGTGTTTTTATTTTTGTTTTTTAAAGAGAAGCAATTTACAATGAAACACAGATTTTATGTGTATATTTGCTCATCTTTTGACAAATCTCGTACACTTGTGTAACCCAAACCTCTGTCAAGATATGGAGCATTCCCATCGCCCATAAAGTTCCCGTGTGCCCCTTCCCAGTTAATCCTGGCCCAGGCACAGGTAACCACTGTTTCAGCTTTTCCCACTGTAGATTATTTTGCCTGTTCTAGACCTTCATGTACATGGAATTGACAGCGTGTTCTGGTCAGCACGGCGTTGGCTTCATCCACGGCGGTGCAGGTGTCAGCCCTCCCCTCCCTCCTCCTGAGCAGTGCTGTGTTGCACATGCTGCAGTGTGTTCATTCGTTCTCCGGTGGATGTTTCCAGTTCTCTGTTATTATAAATAAAGCTCCATGAACATTCATGTACAGGTAATTGTGTGCACATGTGTTTTCATTTCTCTTGGGTAAATATCCAGGAGTGAAATCAATGGGTCATAGTTCAAGTGGTTGTAGCATTTACCCCCATCTCAGTAGTGGAAGGGCATTCTGGGATCATCAGCTGCCTCTTTATTTTTTGCCATTCTGGTGGCTATGTAGCGGTATCTCGATGTGGATCTAATTTGTGTTTCCTCAAGGATTTATGATAATGAGAACTTTTTTTTTGCGTGCTTATTGGCCATTCGTATGTACTCTTTTTTGACTGTAACTCTTTTAAACATTAATATTTATTTCTTTTCCTTAATAAGCACTATAACTTGTTAAACTTATTCAAACAGGCATTCAATGCCTGAATTGAATTTCTTGCTCATCCTTCAGTGGAGATTATCAAAGAAAGGTGGATAGGAAGTGATCTTTGAGAAGAAGCAAAGTCATGTGCTTTTAGCTAATTACTCCTAACTCCCATTCTCTGGGTCTCTGGTGAGTCCGTCATTAGCAGGTATTGGAGGTTGGCTGGCTGACCAGCGCTGTGTGTATGGTGTTCTTGAAGAGGCTTCTGACACATCCGGGGAGGCAGGGTTGGAGATGAGAAAAGGACAGAGAAGACCCCTTTGCCCTAAAGAGTTCACCTTATGGGGTGTGTTGACGAAGGGAATGAAAGTACAGAGATTGCAGCTGAGAAGAGGAAGGAAATGACATGCAGCCTCTAGGCTTGGATTTTTGCCCATCAGAGGATCATGGCGCCAAAGAGCTTTCTTTGAGTTTCAGGTAGAATCTTGTTCTTTAAGTGGAGAGCACCATTTGTTACCCTCCTCGGCAGAGGTTCCTTACTGCTCAGAGCCCCCGGGGAACCACCAGGAGCTCGTGCCCTGGTCCAGCATAGCAGGGCCCGTGTCCTCCCTGCCCAGCTGGTGATGGAGACGCAAACCAATCTCATTCTCATCCTTCTGCAGGTGCTGCCACTGCCTCTTCATTTATAGTGACTCATTGTGGGAGGACTTTACTGAGCCACCCAGGAATGTCAGTGGAAGACCTTAGGCTAGGCCACAGGGAAGGAAAAGGAGGGAAAAAAAGAGAAAAAGAAGCTGGGATGGGAAAGGGGTCGGGGGAAGGGAGGGGGAGGAACTGACAGTTGCTGCAGCCCTGAGCTGTCTGCTCTTGCCTCCAGAGAGAAGCTCCTTGAGGGTCGTGAGAAAAGGGAGATCAAAGACCCTCCATCCTCTGGAGACTCCACTTTACCTCTAAGTTCAGGTTTAAAACACATCTGGTGAAAAGCAAATGATCAATGAATGGACGGATACCATGAAAATAAGAATTTATAATCCAGAGATTTCTCCTGCAACAAAGCCTTGTCTTAAATGGTGGGGATCCACATTATAAAAATATGCTCCCCCTTCCCGTGATGGGATCAGGCTGTTCTCCTTGTCCCTTTAGAACAAGGTGCTGTCATCCCAACTCACCTGAGCTAGAAACTGCCCCCCAAAAGCAGGAGTTCCAATCTTCTAAGATTTATGAGAGAAAATAGGTCGGAAAATCCAGGGACCACAACGAGGAGGATGGAAGGCCACTGGGTGGACAGGCCTGGCCGGGGGCCACGCCGAGAGATGGCTGAGGATGGGTACTGCCCTGGGGTATGCCCGCCTCGGGCCAAAAAGGATTAGAGGGGCGAGGAGGAAGGCTGAGGGATAAGAAAGCGGGGCTCCGGCGGAGACAAAGCCCCTTTGCGCTCCTGCCATGGCAAGCTCCCCTCCAGCAGAGAGACACTGTGAGAAAGTGTCGGAGCCCTGGCCCCTTTCAGCCGCAGTGAAAGCAGCCTTGGCAGCGCTGCCGGGGCTGAGAGGCCGGGGGCTGGCAGGGATGCGTCGGCCTCGGCGCGCTGTGCGGCGGTGCGTTCCCAGGCCCCGGCACACAACCTTGGGCCGAGTCCCATTTCCTCCCCGAGCAGAGCTTGAGGGAGGGGGGGCAGGGACCGCGGCATCACTGGGGGACAAGCTCCCCCCCCACCCTTGTAGAGTGGCCCAGATGGGGCGCACTGGGCCGTGGGGAGATGCTTGTGGCACGTTATTCACTAGCCCGTTATCAGGGGTTAGAATCCCAGAGTCTGGCATTTGGAAGGAACTTTAAGGTCAATATCAAGCCCTATGACCTCACTTCACAGAAGAGGAAACTGGGGTGCAGGGGGCTTCAGTTTCGTGGCTGAGAGTTCTCGGCTGTCGTGGCGGAGACCAGTCTGAAACTCTGGCCTCCTGGATCCGGGCTCAGAGCAGGCCCGTGTGCCACCTGGAAGGGGAAGGACACAGAGATGGGAACAGAGGGAAGTTTCTGAACCAGTTAGGGGTGGGTCCTGGCCTGAGCCCCACAGGGGGCCCTGAATAGACTGGTATCTGGGAACAGGGGGGGAAGGTGCTAGGACCTGATGCAAAATGCCAGCATCGGGGCCGTGGAGACGTCCTTCCACCTCTGTGCTTTGACCTTCGGATAAACCGCTCTTTACAGTTTTCCCAGCTTCTCGAAGAATGTAATTGTATTGTATGGACTCATAGAATGTTAGGGTTGCCAGGGACGTGGGGGTTTCTGTGGGCCAACTTCCGGCCCAGTGTGGGAACCCCCTCTGGACCGGCCCGTATAGTCACTGACCCGTCTTTTTTTCACTTTGAGTTATAATTAGCACACAACAGTATATTAGCTTCAGGCATACGACATAGTGATTTGATATTTTTATACATTGTGAAATGATCACCACAATAAGACCAGTTACCATCCATCACCATACCAAGTTGTTACAATATTATTGACTCTATTCCCTATGCCGTACTTTACATCTGGGTGACATTTATTTTATAGCTGGAAGTTTGTACATCTAAATCGCCGTCACCAACTTTGTCTGTCCCCTCACCTCCTCCCTCTGGCGACCACCTGGTTGTACTCTGTATCTACGAGTCTTTCTGTTTTGTTTTGTTTGTTTGTTTTCTTTTTTAGATTCCACATATACGTGAAATCATGTGGTATTTGTTTTTCTCTGTCTGATTTTTTTTCACTTAGTGTAATACCCTCAAGGTCCATCCACGTTGCCACAAATGATAAGGTTTCATTCTTTTTGATAGCCGAGTAATATTCCATTGTGTGTATAAACCACATCTTCTTTATCCATTCATTGATCCATGGACACTTAGGTTGCTTCCAAATCTTGGCTATTCTCAGAGGTTCCAAAGAGTAAGGAAGTTCCTAGCTCCTGGGGCAGAGTCAGCTCTGAGTCAGCTTTAAATATACAGGGACCATGGGTGTTGACCCAAACCTTCGGCTGGAGGGCCGGATCTTGTTCTCTGGCACCAGCTGTGCAGAGCAGGTCTGGCCTCCCCACACGCTCCCCTCAGCTGTGCTCAGGTGGCGTGTTTGGGGAAGGAACGGGCCGCTGGGGTCACACAGCCTGGGGCCCCTCTCTGGGCTTCGCAGTTAGCGGCTGTGTGACTTGGACCAACTAACTTCTCCGAATGTGTTTTCTCACCTGTGAGAAGAGGCAGCACCCAGGACAGGGTGGCCGTGGCTTAGCTGCAACCTCTGCAGGCCGAGCGCCGCTCGGTGACCCCGCCTCGCCTGGTCCTCCAGTCGCCTTGCCCCGCCCCACATCTGACGTCACCCATGGCTCCTCCCCTTCCCCATGGCTCCTCCCCCTTCCCCCTGTACCGGGCGAGGCGCTGGGAGCAGCAGGGGCACAAACTCAGCCACAGCGGACACGGGAGGGCGCCGAGGCGCAGGGAGCCGGGAGGGATGGAGAGCGGTCATGGCCGTGGCCACGTGGAAGCCCGGCCGCCAGTGCCCCTCCCCGCGAAGGGGCCAGGTGTGTGTGTGTGTGTGTGTGTGTGTGTGTGTGTGTGCGCGGGGGAGTCCTCCACACCTGGAACTCTCCCTTCCGGAGGAGGGGGCGGGGACGTCAGGCTGGGCTGTGGGCCCCGTCCTGCGTCTGGCGGGAGGAAAGTGAAGGAACCTCCCGGAGCCTTCATCCAAGGACAGAGGACGCTCCCGGAACGCTTGAGTAAGGCAGGAGCATCAAGCGTGTGGCTCTGAAGGAAGATTACAGCTCTCACACGGAGCTCCAAACACACAGAGTCAATCTCCTCTGTGATGAAGTCCAGCCACCCCCCGCCCTGCCTGACGTCTGTGGTCCTCGGGAAATTGCAAAGCGCTGGGCCGCCCACTGACTGTCCATCAGGTCTCGAAGACCAGAGGGGCTGCAAGTTCCCTGGAGAAGCGTGTGACTTCAGGACGTGGAGACACCGACGTGACGTGGCAGGGGGGAGGGTGGGGAGGCGTGCGTGTGCGTGTGGAAAAGGAGGCCACGCGTCTTTGCGGGGTGAGCCGAGCAGAGCTGACATTTTCACTAATAAGATGCCGAGGAAATGCTTTAGTGCCCTAGAGTCTACGTTCACCGTGGCTGGAGATAAATGCTTCCTGGAATCCTGCAGTAACGCCAAAAATCACTTCACAGGTGTGAAACAGGGGGGGAAATGAGTTTTACGCCTCCGTCTTTTCAGCCAGAAGCAAACTGGCTTCTCCTTGAGTGGCGTCCTCTGTGGTCAGGGATGTGATTCCCAAAAAACGTCGAAAACGACACGATGTCCCAGGAACACGCGGCTGATCGTCATGCTCTGAGAGGACACTTACTCTGAGATGAGTGTGTCTGGGATTTCAGTGCACAGATTTGTACTCACATTATTTGTTCTATATTTATATATTTATCCTCATATGTTCTGGAAGTCTTCTGTTGAAAGATTAAGTCTCAGGCACAGTTTTAAGGGACTGTCACAAGATACCTCATTTAATCCTCCTAGCGCCCTCTGAAGCAGTCTTTCAAGTGGGGAAACTGAGGCTCAGAAGATTGTATTGGAAGGTCAACACCATCTAGAGGGAGGTGGTGGACCTGCAAATTAAACCTTGGCCTTGACATGAATCCCAATCGAATCCAAACTCACCATGTCTCACCCTCTCCCACCCCACACCCGCTCCCTGGACTTAGTTTTACCTGTTAGGTTGGAATTAGATCTCTTTCTTTTCAAGCCAGTCTAGAATGATTGTACATCCACACATGACACCTTCCATTTTTAACCATAGCCTAGAGGTATCGCAGAACCCCTGAGATCCTGTCCTGCTTGTTGGGATTCAGATTTTACCTCCTTTTTGGAAAAAGTGCAATATTTGATCTTTCGTGAGAGCGGGGCGTGTAATTCCCCCGTTTTCACAGGCCCACGACACCCCCTCGAGGTAGGGAGAGCCTTACGGGGGCCCCTCTCGCTGCTGAGATGGAGGCCCTCTCTGCCTTGTAACCGCTTTGTAGATTCTGATAGATTTTCCAGAGAAAGGTTTTATTCAGCTGGGACTCTGACCTCTTGTGAGACGCTGTGGTATTTGTCAGCTATGTGGCCTTTGCTTGGTGGTGACGTTATTAGCTATTCCAGCCAGCCCACAAGACTCTGTGCCCTCCCAATAAAACCTCTTGATCAATTTCAGTGTTTGGGTCATTTTTGTTGTGCTCTGAATGAAGGGGAAAATCGCTTCAGCAGGATGTGGTTTACTCCCCGCTCAGCAAACAAAGATCCACCAAATATAATACATTTAAGGCAGAGATTGTCACCGTTCAGGAATGTTTTGCAGTCGGGTTCTTTCTAAACTGAAAACATTCTTTTAATATGGAGAATTCCTATGAGGACTGTAAAAATCCTACTCACATGACATGTTTCCCCGTCTTGAATGGAGTCTACTGAAGAGTTATTAAAAATTTACCTTTTTGTCAATAAAGTTCTTTAAGGGACATTTTTCTTGCTGCATTTTTTTTTTTTTTTTAATAGCTACTTTATTTATTTATTTATTTTTGGCTGTGTTCGGTCTTCGGTTCGTGCGAGGGCTTTCTCCATTTGCGGCAAGCGGGGGCCACTCTTCATCGCGGTGCGGGGACCGCTCTTCATCGCGGTGCGCGGGCCTTTCACTATCGCGGCCCCTCCCGCTGCGGGGCACAGGCTCCAGACGCGCAGGCTCAGTAGTTGTGGCTCACGGGCCCAGCTACTCCGTGGCATGTGGGATCTTCCCAGACCAGGGCTCGAACCCGTGTCCCCTGCATTAGCAGGCAGATTCTCAACCACTGCGCCACCAGGGAAGCCCTCTTGCTGCATTTTAATGTAAAGTTCACTGCCCAGATGGATGAGGGAGGAGACAAAAAGGCCATTTAAAGCTCTGGTTCTAGAATGCTCCTAGTGTGCAGTTAATTGAATCAAGTGACACACGTGGGCCATACTGTATGTGGACATAGTTTTGGTTGTAGGTGGCTGTCACCAGCCCACAGAGACTTAAACCTGGGGCAATGGAGAAAATGTTAATTCAGATATCTTACTTCAGTAAGGGCGTCTGGTAAGGAAAATTATATGTGTGCTGTTTTATAACAGCTGATCCTAATTTGAATTTTGAGCAGTTCATTAGAAGGCTCCTTTTCTGTATTAGTATAAATGATTCCATTTTTTAAAGTTTCAAGTATAAAGATGACACTACATTGAATATTTGGAAATGCTTTTTTGAACAGTGAGACTTGTAAGCTTTTATTTTTTATTTTTTTGCCTGATGATACTTGAAGCAAAATGATAGGTTTTTGCTATTGGTTTTTTACTGATCGATTTAAGCCATATTTTTCTAAGGTACACCTATTCTTCATTCTCTAGAGTGAGGACGATTTAGTTATCTTCTTGACTAGGGAAGTCGAAGCTTTCCTGTTACTCTTAAAGGTTACATTAAGTTAATTTCCCTGAAGAGTTCCTATTGCTCCGTGTAAAATAGCAAGAGTGGCCGGGCTTGAAAGCAAGGCCATGGAAACCCCGTTCATGGACCAGACTTTCAGCTTAGCCTTCGGAAGGGCGGGAATCAAAGTTCCAGCAGAAACCTCGATTTGGAACACTGGTTCCCAAACTTCGGGTCCCCTGCAGGACTTGTTCAAACACACAAGCTGGGCGCCACCCTGGAGCTTCGGTTCAGCAGGTCTGCGCGGGGGCCTGAGGATGTGAATTCCTCTCCAGCCTCCAGGTGAAGCCGCTGAAGCTGGGCCGGGGACCCTGCTTTGAGACCCGCCGTGCTAGGCTGTGGTGGGTGACTCTGGGGTCAGCGGGCTCGGGACACCTGGGCTGCTTCTATTTAGCCTCGTGGCGGACATAGATTTAGACAGACGTCTGGGTCTGTCTGTGCTCAGTGCCCCCTGGAGGGAACATCCGTGTGACTGGGGCGTTTGGCAGTGACCCGCATGGCTCCCCTGGGGGGACCCAGTGGGAGGCGAGGGAGGAGGAGCTGGGGAGCCCTCGACGAGGCCGCCGCGGAGCCCGAGCGGTGCTGACGCCACAGCCCACACTGAGGCCATTTGTCTGTCTTCGAACAGCCGGATGGGCCCTGTGTTTCCGGGAGCTCTGGAGGATATTTAAAATACTTTCCTCTGACTTGGTTTAAACAGAAGAATGAAAGCCTCTCCCCACGACAGCAGAGTCTTCTTGCATTTTCCAGAGTCTGAGCGTCTGCAGTGGGTCTTACACTGGATTGCTAAGATTCTTCTTCCCCAGGTGCAGCGTGGCTGACACCTGAGGAGTTCAGGGTCCTGTCTGCCGGGGGGCGGGGGGGGTGGTGGGAGGAGGCCCACGTCTCCGATGGGCTGGCAGGACCGTGGAGCGGCCGGCTTTAGAAGGCCACTCGCTCACTGATCCCACCAGCGGTCACTGGGTGCTGCCCCTGCACCAGGCAGGCCCCCGGCACGGGGGACACGGGGGTGACAGAGCAAACGCCCTCTTCTCACGGAGACCACGTTGCACAGGCAGGCAAGCAGACATGTACCATGGTGTCAGATACCCGGAGTGTTTGGAGGCAAGTAAAGAAAAGTAGGGGCTAGAGAGCATGAGACAGGGTTGAGCTGGGCTTTCTGAGGAAGCAGTGTTGGCAGGGACCGGGATGGAGTCAGGAAGGTGTTTAGTACCTGGGAAGTGGGTACTTGGGAAGGCATGTCAGGCTGAGGGGACGTGCCTGCCAAGCTCTGGGGCCAGAATGTTCTTGGCCATTTGTGAGCCATGGTTGAGGTCAGTAGGGCTGATGCAGGGGTTCTGGAACGTGGGGAGGAAGGGAGGGAGTGGAGGAGACAAGTCAGGGGAGCCAGAGGCCATGAGGTGCTCGCAGCCCACGGCCACAGTGGGATTTGGCACTAAATTGCCCTCAGCAGGGGAGGCAGGAAGTCGTAGGGTTGGGAGCAGCTCAGTGGTCTGACGGCATTTGTGCCTGAAGGGCGCTGGCTCCAGGCACCATGTCCCCTGGGGAGGGGTCAGCCGGGCATGAGGGCAGCTTGGACTGGGGCGGGAGGAGGGGTCAGGCCATGGTCAGACTCGGGGGCTCTCTCGCAGACAGGATTTGTAAGGGCTGGGACGTGGGATTGAGCAGTCAGGAACGACTCTGGGGTTCGAGCTGAGGAAGGGGTGAAGTGAGGTCCTGCCAGCTGAGCTGGAGCACGCAGCGGGGCTGGGAAGAGGCAGACTGGAGAGGGCAGGGAATCCGGGGTTGCTTTCACACCTTTGGTTTCAGAAGCCTCTAGACATCCGAGTGGAATGCTCCGAGGGAATTTAGGGAAGTCGAGACTAAACTGGAGAATCGGGGTGTACAGATGGCAGCCGAAGCCCTCGGGCTGGAGAAGACGGAGGCCCGAGCCCGGGGCCCTCCTATGGTCACAGGTTAGGAAGAGAGGAAGGAGATGACGAGGAGCGAGGGTCTGGCATCTACAGGCCTCTCACCCTTGACAGGAACTAGCCCCAGTCTCCCCAGGGCCACTGTCGCTCGGCGGGCACAGAGCACACACCCTCTTCTCCTTCTCTTAATGGGGGCGCTGCCATTTCTTAGTGGGTGGAGCTGGGTTTACCTTCGAACGTAGCAGTGCCTAAGCCAGTGTCCCTGGTGCATCGATGGGGATCAGAACATCTGAAGTTGCCCTGAAATAGCCGTCAGAACGCTGTGGGCAGCACGCGTTTACCTGAGTGGAGGGCGCAGAGCTTGCAACAGGTTCTGAAGGCAAGACTAGGGGATAGTTCTCAATACTTTCTAAATAAAAAAGAAACTGAAGTAATAAATTTTTAGGCTTATCAAGCACAGGAAGAGAACAAATCCTTTTACCCAGATTGAAACTTACAGAAATTTGGCAAAGTAAAAACAAATAAAGTATCCAAGGACCTTAAAAATATTCCCACCGGGGGAGGCAAAGATCAACTCCTGAAACAGAGAAATGCTAGTGAACCAATGGGCAAAGCGCCCCTTCCATCACACGTCTGTCTACATCCGTAACCAGTGACGGGAGAATCGGCTAATTGCCAAAGAATGCGTCGGAAGAAGCAAACTACACCAGCGGTGAGATCTAAACTTGGACAGCACTGTGTGAGCAAAAGTAATAGACTCATTCCTTCCTGAGGAGACCAGGCCGAGCCGTGCTATGGCCCTTACGGCTCCTACGTTCCCCTTTAATGTTGTCGTCAGCGCAAAGTATTGCTAGTTAGGGTTTCCCAGAAACAAAGGCCCACTTGTGTTTTGGATCTCCATCCAGCTTCGACGCACTCACACTCTGAAGATGGCAAAAGAGACAAAGACGATTGGAGATATTTTTAGAATCAGATTCAACACCAATACATATTTTCCTGCTGGAAAGTGTTCTTGATTAAGCTAAGTGCTGTTATTTTCTTTTTTCTCACTGCAGAGCAGAGAGGACACAGAGTTTCTTTTGCATTAAAACGCCCTGATTACAGATAATCCTAGTAGAGTGGGTGGCAGTGCCCATTTCAAAATGGGCTTTCCCTCTCTGCTCATTATCAGAGCAGAGATCCTAAGTCCAGTGCACAGAGTAAACAGAACGTTTAATTCACTTCCAATATCTTATTTTAAAGGAAATGAGGTTGGTGGAGCTTGGGAAAGCCCTTCTTCCTGGGTCTTATAAAGAGGACGGTGGTGTGTGAGTTTCCCGCAGGGCCCGAAGGAGACCGAGCGGGGAAGGAGTGGCCTGGGGTCGGTCACCGCCTGAGTGGCTCTGCCCGGCTGGGGCACTGCTGGCCTGCAGGCCGTGTGAGGGCCGACAGCCTTCCGGGCCCTGAATATTCAAAGCGGGGACATGGATTGTCCTGGTGTGACTGGGAGCTTGGTCATTTTTAGTTTAGATCTGGAAGGGTCCCACTTTGGAAACATTTTGGTCAACTGGTACATTTCTAGAAAAGGGAAGCCTTCATGGGTAGAATTGTTTAAAAAGCATTTGAGGTTTTCTGACTCCATTTAAAATCCCATCAGAGAGTAGAAATTTATGATTAGAAAAATGTTCACGGAATATTTTCCCAGGTATATTACTTCTTTAAAATCAGTCTTCAAGGGCTTCCCTGGTGGCGCAGTGGTTGAGAATCTGCCTGCCAATGCAGGGGACACGGGTTCGAGCCCTGGTCTGGGAAGATCCCACATGCCGCAGAGCAACTAGGCCCATGAGCCACAACTACTGAGCCTGCGCGTCTGGAGCCTGTGCTCCGCAACAAGAGAGGCCGCGATAGTGAGAGGCCCGCGCACCGCGATGAAGAGTGGCCCCCGCTCGCCGCAACTGGAGAAAGCCCTCGCACAGAAACGAAGACCCAGCACAGCCATAAATAAATAAACAAATAAACCCAAAGTTTAAAAAAAAAAAAAAAGAAACAGGTCTCATCACCATTAAAAAAAAAAAAAAAAAAAAATCAGTCTTCAAGCTTCCCAGCCTCTCCTTACAAACGGCTAGTGATGAACATCTCAGAAGAGCCCAAACAAGTAAGAGACGTGGTGTGTCTTGAAAAATAATTACTTCGTTTCAGCCTCTCTAAATGACTGTTCTAGATGTCCCACCACCTGTACCAAACGTCTCTCGCTTCTAGATCGCATGTAAGTAAACCCTGAAAGGACTTCAGTTTTGTTTGTGTAAAAAAGCTTCAGGTTGGAAGATCATATTCTCCAAGCATGCAACCTTTTCACAGAATTTTCGAACTTTGTATTCTGTCTGATGTTTCCAGATGTAGTTCGGCCGTAAAACTTATGTGCTGCTCTTGCAGTACCGGGGGGCGGGGCGGAGAGGCCTCTCTCGAAGATGAGGGTGTGCCCACCCAGGCGGCTTCCAGGGGGGCAGTTGGGCTTGTGAGAACTCTGCTATCTTCCTCATCAGGTCCAGTGGGATAAGCAAGACCCACAGGACTGGGCCTCCCCTGCAGCCCGCGTGGATCAAGCACTTGCCCCGCTCCAGGCGCCAGGCTAGCTGTTCTCCCAGGGGACTCCTCCCAGGCTCCCGTTTGTCCCGCGAGGCTCCCTGCTGAGCCCTCTCCTCACAGGCATTTGTCCTGTGACGCTTGCAGCAAACCTGCAAGGCCGACATTCCTGAGCCCGTTTTGCGATGCGGGATTTGAGGCTGAGAGAGTTTTGATAACTTGCCCGAGGTCACAAGGCCGCCACTCAGTGGAAGGAGACTTCGCCCCAGTTCTCCCAGCTTCCCACTCCTGCGCTCCAGCTGCTGTGTCCCCCAACATCCGTCACGCGGTCCTTGCAGCCACCCTGGGAAGCAGGGACCGTTCCAGGGAGGAAGCTGAGTTTACGTGACCGGCTCTGGACCCTAAAGCTCTTGAGTAACAGGCTCAGTGCTCCGACCCAGACCCTCCTGAGATCCACCCTCACATCCAGAGCCCCTCTATTTCTTCCCTGGGCTAACTCGCGCCCTGGACGGTGTCTTCAAGAAATTGAATGCAGTCATAAACAGACAGACAGACAGACAAAAACCCTTGCTTCCTACACCAGTGCTTGATGTTTCCCACTTGGCATCGTTGCGTTCCCTTGGATACCTTAGGAAGGGAGTTTCAAGGTAAAAATGTAGCAGGTGAAAGAAGCCAATGTCTCACTCAGAGTTCCGAAACCCGGGAAGATTCTCCTTTCTCTTTTAGTTAATCAGAAATTATTTGGGAGGAGTAAAGACAAACCCAGGGTAGAGATGACAGTTAGAAAAAGCAGGCCATTCCTATTTTCATGCTAGTAAAACAATGTAGTTTTAAAAATCTCATAATTGTTATTGTAGATTTTAAACCAGCCCCAAAAGCCTCCGTAGCGGTGCTGGCAGGGTTTAGTGATGGTGGTGGTGTAGCAGTGTGGTGATAGTAGTGATAGTTGACCTTTTGTTTTTCTTTTTACCTTTTGACCCCCTTTACCCATTTCTCCCACCCCACCCCCCAACTCTGGCTCTTTGTATCTATGAGCTTGGTTTTTTTTGTTGTTTGTTTGTTTTTTTGGTTTTTAGATTCCACCTGCAAGAGAGATCATGTGGTATTTGTCTTTCTCTGTCTGACTTATTTCACTGAGCACAGTGTCCCTGAGGTCCATGCATGTTGTCACAAATGGCAGGATTTCATTATTTCTTATGGCTGAATTTTGTGTGTGTGTATATATATATATATATATATATATACACACACACACACACACACATTTATATTTGTGTATATGTACGAATATATATATATATATATATTATATATGTGTGGGTTTATTTCTGGGCTCTCTATTCTCTTCCGCTAATCTATGTGTCTGTTTTTTCTGCCAAGCAAACTATTTTAATTACTATAGCTTTGCAATATAGTTTGAAATCAGGGAGCATGATGCCTCCAGCTTTGTTCTTTCTCAAGATTACTTTGGCTATTTGGGGTCTTTTGTGGTTCCATACAAAGTTTAGGATTATTTGTCCTATTTCTCTGAAAAATGCCACTGGAATTTTGATAGGGATTGCACTGAATCTGTAGATTGCTTTGGGTAGTGTGGATATTTTAACAATATTGGTTCTTCCGATCCATGAACATGAAATATCTTTCCAAATATTTTTGTGTCTTCCTCAATTTCTTTTATTAATATCTTGTAATTTTCAATATACACCTCCTTGGTTAAATTGGGAAAGGGGAAGACCTTTTTAAAAATGCAATTCAGTTTATTTACTGTCTTACAACTTACAATTCCAAAGTCTTTACTACGTCACATTTTCTTAACCTGTTTGTTGGCATAATAGCTTTATTAGTTCAAATCAAGAGAGAGATCACATGTTCTAACCTATCATGATGATGCAATATTTAGCTCTTATTTGTAGCTGGAACTCAATACTTTGTTTCCTCTACATCTGCTGGGTATTACCTAAACTTTGCAGCATCTGCTCAAATCTGTGTTTACCTGTTACTTTGTAAGGTACCTTGGTTTTCGATCTCTCACAGTTACATTCCAATGTTTGTGAGAGGCTCTCTTGGACGCCAATCCCTCCTCCTTGGCCAGGTTACCCTCGGGACCTGCCGTAAGTGACCTCAGAGCCATCTGCCCTCTACATTGTAAACCAAAGGGACGCTCTCATATTCACCATGCTTTAACTTGTGCTTATTTCCGATGGGCCAGACAATAGGCTGGGGAGGGCGAGAGCTCTCAGGGGGCAGCCTGATTATCCTGCCAGCCTCTCGAGAAAACCGCCCTTTGGAAGGTGTCAGCGGCCCCCGTGGACTAACTTCTTCCGAGAGGCGCATTCTACCTCGCACATTTCACCTTCAGCTTCCTCTTTCAGCTCACCGTCTCCTGAATCCTCAGGAGGCACAGTGTTCTAGGCAATTGTTTTTCTTCAACAGATAGACTGTCTCCCCACTTGAGAAGCTGCTGGGGGCTTTCAGCTTCCTACTTTTCACAGCCTTTTACATTTTTGCACACTTTTGAAGTTCCCATTATATGCCTCCTCAATCTCTTCATTCATGAACATTTCTTCTTCGGCTGTGTTTGATTTCCTTTTCCTGATTGTTTTTTTCCGTGATCCCTCTGTTTTGCAGTCTGGTGATGACTCTCCACCATCCATCGAGGGCATTTGCTCAGGGATTTCCCGAGCTCTGAGCTCTGCCACCGGCTCACGTTGTATGAGATGCCTTCACCCACCCGCTGCCCTGTGCCGACCACGGAGGGGAGGAAACACTTCCCGGGGTAGCTGGGACCCTCTACCCTTTCACCACCATCCACTCTCCTGCTCCCGGGTGACTTTTTCTCTGTTTTCTGTGTGTCCCTAGGAACAGGGAAATCACCTCCTTTGGTTAAACATGGGGCAGAGGTGACAGTCAGAAAAAGCAGTCACTCCTATTTCTATACTAAAAAAAACAATGCATTAAAAAAAAATCTCCAGAAAACATTGTGCAATCTTTATAGTTATTTCGGTTTTCGGCAAAATTATTTTCTTATTACGAAGAACTCACCATTGCCAGGTAGGAAGCCCCATATTGTCTGAGGATTTTCCACATATATATTGCTTTGCTGGGGTAGAAATTAGTCATTATTCAAACGTTGTTTCTTTGAAATAAAAGGCCAACAGATATAAGAAACTATGCTAGGTACTTCACAAAAATCACCTCTAGTCCTTAGAACATTCCTACAGGTTAATCTCCACTTTACAGCTGAGGAAACCAGAGGCTCAGAGAGGTTAAATAACTTGCCCAAAGGCAGGACAGCTAATAAGTGATGGGGCCGGGAAAGGAACCCCAATGTTTTAATTCCACGCCAGAGTTAGGGCTCTTGGTTCAGTGGCAGGTGGGTCTCCTTGTTACTACACCAGATGAGTTTCACAAGCAGGACAGAAAGTAAGAGGCCAGGCTTGCTTCTGAGTCCCAACAGAGCCGTGGAGGAAATTCTGGTAGGAACATTCAAAGGCACTAACAGCCAGTGTCTTTCTAACAAATAGTATCATGGACTTTGGGGTCACTTCGAACACATCACTGATGCCAGGACGGCAGCTGATGGGCACAATTGAACATCAGAGTTTGGAGAAAAAAACCTGTCTTAAACCTGTCCATGTCTGCTTCTAGCTCTGTCTTTTCAAAGTATTATACACGAAAGCCAATTTTTCTTACCCGGTCACGCATCTCCGTTTACCCTAAAAACTGCTTCCGGAAACTAGGAGGTAGGTCCTGGTTGCTAGGTTTCATATGCTGAGCCCGTCATCAGGGAAGATGAATAATGAACCAGTTTTCAAACTCGGTGTTTGCCTTTGGAAATTTGTGTCTTAAATAATTAGTGACAACAATCTTGAGGCAAAGGGTCCGTTTCCCAGGGGAACGCATTTCATTTCTTCACTTTTGTGCAGAAGCTGCACTTTGCTACAGAATGAGACACTTGAGGCTATGCATTTCTGGGCAGTTACAGCATTTCTCAGGTGTGCAGAGCCAGGGGTCCATCGTTCCTGAAGCTTTCCGGACTGAGTTTCAAATGCCCCGAGCTCACCGCCCCACACGCCTGCAGGGCCCTTGTCAGGGCTGGCACCTTACACTTGCTCTTCTCTTCGGACACCTTTTTTCTTTCCCAGTTGAATGAAAAAGTGCATGTCTTTTGTCTTTTTTCTTTTGGTTTCAATAAAATTCCAAAACAGTGCCATCAGACCCACCTAGAGGTGCAATGAGAACCCATCCAACACGCCCGTGGGAGGAGGCCAAGGAAAGGAGAATTGCCAAGAAAAGAATGTGATTTGTTTCAAGGGGCGATCATTAAGGTGCTTATAAGTCATTTTCAAAAATGATTGAAAGCCCTCAACAAACTGCTGGGTAGCATTTTGTCAGTAACACTGGGGTCCTGAGATGCAGGATGTCATAATACAGAGGGACAAAGATGCAAACTAGCTTTTTTTAAAACAATCACGTTTGCCATGTTGCATTTCACACCTAACCTTCCCCCTCCCTCCCTCCCTGTCCCCTCCCAATATACACTGGAAAGCCCCTGCAAACCCAGATCACCAGTGGGCTAGAAGCATCAATTATTTTTACAGCTGAGGTTCATAACGGGCGGCAAAACTGTCCTGCTGTAATGGGAATATCGATTCCACAGTTTAGTTGGCTGTCAAAGCACACTGTTCTGCACAGCTGCTGCTGAACGGGTGCTTGTCGTCCACGACCAACACCTGTTAAGCAGTCAGCACCAACGCTTCCCTTCCAACCTTTGACACCACCCTCAGGGCAGGCAGACACAACTGCTGAACTGCGTATGAAAATTGCAGTTTTATTGTCTATACAGCTGAAGGTTTAACTCGGACTCCTGCTTCTTTCCTAACTGTATAAAGAAGCAATTCTTCTCCTAGAACAAATAAGCACAGTACACTATTGTAATCTAAGAAACAGGCACTATTTGTGTATTGGAAAGCCTTGCTCTCAATAGGGCTACAAGTCCAATGGCCCATGAGCCACTATTTTAGCAGCTGTAGAAAAGTAAGCCATAGAAGTCACAGATAATGAGATACTAACAGCAGCAGAGACAGATGATCAGAAGGCTAGGAGAAGCCTTCCTCGAATCGCAGCTGTTCCCACCGCTAATTTAGCAAGCACGACTCATAGGTAGGGACCATGTACTTGATGTTGATGAAGGCATCTTCTCCTCCGGAGCGCTCGAAGGCCTCCAGCGTCTCCTGGATCAGGTCACCGATGTTCTCCCGCTTCTGCTGGCTGTAGTCGATGCCGTCCCCGGAGTTTACTGGGTCATGCAAACACACAAAGAGGCCTGTTATTTCACTGCATTTTCCCAAAAAGTCCTACACACGTGTCTAGGCATTTTTCTCTGAATGCTTGTCATGAGACGCAAGCAATTAACATTTTTACACGATCCTGTAGAGTTTTAGGAGTGGTGACAGATATACAAAAATACAAAGTCCTAGAATGGAGCTGATGAAAATTCATCTAAACTAAAGAAATCAGAGAGTAAATGAAAGTGAGGTGATCATGGTTACACAACAGTCCACAAGTCAGGGAATCTCTTTCTTAAATCTGGCAATTACATCAAGAGTGTTCTCTTGGACCTTGACTTCTTCAAAACCCCAAGATGGCATATTTAGAGGGAACCGTCCATCATCAGGTTAGGGTGCTGGCTCTGTGTGACTTCAAATGGACATACTTTGGAGTGAGGGGCTTAGCCCCTGCCCATGTCCGTGGCTTCTGTACGTGGGATGAGCTCCTTCTCCTCCAGGTATCACTAACCCAGGTGTGCAGCCCTCTGACGGCACCCCCATCACTGCGGATGCAGGTGGGGAGGAGGAAACAGCCTTTCCTGCCGTGGCTGCTCCTGACCCGTCCCTGAATGCTTGGACGACAGTCATCGTTACGGCTTCATAGAGGTTGGTGCCACTGCTAGTTTTAGAGTCTAAGTCCAGGCAGGAGGTCCACCCAGGGGGGCACCTGGAGGATCCGACCGAGGCCTCGTCTCCCAGAGCCTTGAGTGACCCCTCAGCTGCCTCTCGGACTCTGAGGGGAGGGGTTCCTAGGCTTGGCCTTCGACGGCCTGGTGGGGGGAACCTGGGTCTGACGTGCTTCACTGTACACAGCCCGGTCTCAAACCATTTGGATAAGAAGTATCTGATTCCACTCCACCTGTGAGGTTACCCAAGTGCGTGGGGTCAGCCCAAAATGGGAGACCCTCTACTTCAATCCAGAATATAAAAATTCCACAATTTTCTCGAATAATAGTCATTACATGCATGTAAGTTGCATTTCCCGCCCAGACTGCTAAGGGTTTAAACACCGTTTATTCTCCCAGTAAGCGAGTCACGTCTGTGCCTCTGCTGACGTTACCCCACCTGACCTGTGATGAAAGGAAAGGGCCACAGGGTGGGCTGAGAGGCCCGGGAGGCCTCAGGATAAACGGCCTGAAGGCTCAGGCCATGCGATGCTACAGGGCGAGCAGCTGCAGCTTGAAAATGCGCACTTTACCAGATCAAAGTGTTTACTTTATTCAGATTTCAATATAGCTCCATATGCTTATCTTGCTTGAATGTGAAAATAATAGAGGGAAAAGCGGTATTTCAAAGTTTTTTTCCCCAGTTGTTTTGAACATTTTAAAAAAGATGGAGTAATGGTTCAGACCAGTAATAAAGGTAACAATTACAATCGCACACAGCATAGATAAGCAGGTTTTTTGCTTGATTTTCCCAGAGACTTGTTAAAGAAATATCACTGTCTTCTGTAGCACAGAGAAAAGACATGGCTCTCCTGACTGGTTTCTTCTGGTGGGGGGTGAAGGCAGGCAGAAATATTACTAATTTTCAGAAAGAGAAAGACTATGAGTCACACAGCCACAGTGCGTATCAGTTTTTCATAACCAATGAACTTACAATGCAAAGCCATTGCAATTAGGTGGACTTTTCCTTTCTCATGGTGGAAGCCTTTCTGCTATGATGGGGAAAGCTGGATTGAAGTCAAAGCTTGATTTACAGAGTAGCTGATCATCTAAAATGTTCATACATGATACTTGTATAGGACAAATAAGAGATAAGACATTTGACCAAAAGGGTTCTTGCCCTGTTGTTTCTGAGCTAAAGGTAAACTTAAAAATATATAGAGAGAGACAAATACACACAAATGAAATAGGTTGTTTTGTTTTTTTTTTAAAGATTTACAGGGTGGTCTGAGAAGAGAGTCAGTGCAGTTGGGGTCACCCACCAGGGAGGACAACGTAGCATCCATCCATGTGGAGGGCTTTCCAACAGGAGAAGGTCTTGGGTCAAATTAAGAGAGAAGGGGGAGGAAGCTTGTGTGTGTGTGTGTGTGTGTGTGTGTGTGTGTATACGTGTGTGTGTGTGTATACGTGTGTGTGTGGGGGGGGAGGGTCGGTCAGGCGTGTTACAGGTGTAAAGAAAAGATGCTAAGGAAGAAGGTCCCAAAGAGGGGAGGTCCAAAGCAACACAGTCCAAAACAGGTGCAGCAGGGACAGAGACAGATAGCGCGTGTGACAAGGGAGACCCGTAAGGAAGGTACGTGTGAGGAACAACATCCCAGGATTCCGATCGGAACAGTGAAGGAGGTCCAGTGAGAGGGTCTGGCGGGCCTTTGAGGGCTTCTTCCCTCCAGAGGACATTCCTGATAAATTCCTCCTGCTCAAGAAAGAGGTGCGCTTAGGGAGGAGCCGGCAGGACCCAGGTTTGCATGGCCAGCCGAGCCCATGGCGCAAACACCCTGGGGGCACGTGGAAAATGTAATTGGTGATGGTGCCCAGTTGTGACAGCCTTGATCCAGTTCCTGATGGACAAAGATACGTAAATTAATCACTAATAAATGGTGCCTTTTGTTGGCATACTAGTCAAAAGGTCAAGAACTGAATAGATCACGGGACAGACATATTTTCCTGATGGGGGCAGAGGGGGGTGGAAAGTCTGCACACAATGGAAAGCTTAACACACCCTGTTTTCCCCACTGCCTTCCAGAATGCTATAATGACAAGCAACACTTTATTTCAATAATAACCTATTCTTACTTTTTTAAAGTATTTAACTGTAGGAGTAAGTAAACTATGTAGCTTTTTTGTTTCCCAACAGTGTATAAAGCAAATGATAAAAAGAACAGAACAGAATAACAGTTGCTTATTCAAAAAGGGAGTTGGAGTTGGAATATTTTGTGGTTGCAGAATGTGTATCACTGGGGTAGAAAAAAAGCCCAACAAAGGCGCACATCCCTTCTTTTGGGTGCTGAAATGATGACCGGGCACAGTTTAGTGTCAAGCCATGTTGGGGGGCAGGTGAGCGGTGTGGTCTCCATTTCAAAACTGCTATATTGTCAGGTTTTTTTAGAATCTGAGCTTGAGGTGATTAGCTTGAGCTCACCATTTAAGATACATATGACACTGTCGGAAAACAAACTTGTGAGAATAGGATGCTTTAAAAAAAAAAAAAAAACCCAGATGGTTATGTACAATTGTCGATTCTGATTAGGAAGATGACATTTCAATTCAGGAAGCTAGGAGTCTATTTTATGTCCAGCAGCTGGAAAGATACATTGAGGATGGAAAAGATATGTTTTATTTATAACCAAACAAATAGGAGTATAACAACGGTTTAAACCAGACTTTGCATTTCTAAAGGGATAACACGCAAATAGACTAGAAGAAGGGATCTGGTTTCTCTTCTTAGAGGTCCTTGTGTGCAGGAGGTGGGCAACTACTGTTTGAAAGTCCTTCTTGGTTAGGGATTATTTTAAGTATACTTATTATTCTGAATGTTGAAGTTGTTTTTGATTATGTAGGTAGTACGTTTAAGCACACACAGCCTCCTTTTCTATCTAGCCCCCTTTAGACAGTCCTAACCTGGTTGCTTTCTCTTTCTAGATGCCGCTTTGGTCAGAATTGGGACGTGCGTATCCCAGTCTTGCGTCGGTCAATGGCGTGCTCTCAGTGAATGAACTCAGCTCGTGATTGGGAAGTGACGATCGTGACACCTCACCACCAAGGCCATCCAAAGGGAGGCTGCATCAGATGCACTGACATTTCACACAGATACGTATCTACGAGGCAGCGGACATGGACCAGCTGCAGACACGTGTCTTGTGGGATTTCGATGGAAGAGTCTCTTAGCATTTTTACAGTTTCTAGACTGTGTAGAAGCTTTATTCTTTTCCTTTCTTCAGTTACTACTATTACAGGAAAAAATGAAAAAAAAAAAAAAGCAAAGTGGGGAAAAGGAAACTTTTGGTGGCCAGAGCAAGGTCTTCCCAAGTTAGTGCTGAGGTCGGTGTCAATGGCACCTTTGGCCATACCAAAGAGTGATGTTCTCTCTGTAGACAGCGGAAGACTAGGCCCTGCAGGGTGATGCAAGATGGAAAAAAAAAAAGCTCTTGCCTTTGGGGAGTTTCTCATCTACCTGGGGGAGCCTAGCTGGCCACAGTCCCTGTAGGTCCCGTGCACGCCCTATGAGAGTCAGTGTGGGCCGCGCACCCTGATTGCAGAGCCCCGGCGCCATAGGCCTCTCTCCCGTTCCTTGGGTTCCCACTGGAAACTGTGTCCTGAGAGAAGGCTTATCTGTGTGTTTTAGTCAGACACTTGAGTCCCCTTATCTGAAAACAGGAAGAGCAGTGAAAGGATGTATGGACGGCCATAAGAGGCTCAAGGAGAGTTACATTCACATTTGGATTTTTCTGACTCTAGTGTTTTTTTGGTCCATACTCTTCAATGTTAAGTGTATAGATATTGTTATATGAACAGTAATACACAAAGAAGTTATTGGGAAATGAAAGCATTATTTAAGGCATCGGAAATAGAAAACACATAAATGCTTACTTCGGGTTGCTTATTCAACATACCTGAAGTATTACTCATTTGGTACTGATGAATGAAATAATTTATAGACTCTACCTATGCTTTCTGGTCATGACTCAGAAAAGCAGCAGGCACAATTTGGGGAAAACTTCCATTAGTTTTGCAGGCTGCTGGCTGAAGCAGCAGCAGGACAGGCTAAGCACAACCACACGATGGAGAGGCAGTGGGTCGGCAGGAAGGAAGGCATCGTGCCCACTGCCACCTGTCATCCTGAAATTGCTCATGACTTGGCTGTTTTGCAGAGCCATGAACCAAACGCTCCTAAAGAAAACACCAGCTTGGGAAACTCAATTAACAACACCAGAGCGAATCGGGAAGTGGTAAGCAATGACTCAAATGATGTCCAGACTACCATTACCAATCTTTCCTCACACTACTAACTTTTGGAAGCTCTAATTTATGATGTAACTTGCCACGCTCAGTGACAGCAACGGTTTGTGTCACCTCTTAAGTGTACAAGAGCACTTGAAATAACTGTGGAAAGTAGCAAAGACCTCAGACAAATAAAAAGATGATTAAACCAATGGAACAACATTCACCTCAGCCTTTGACAGCACCAGACAGTGAGCTGGGCAGAGTGATTCTCTCAGCGCACCAAAGGCTAAATTACAGTCGTAAAACAAGGCTTTGAAATAAATGGCTGCCGACTGGCCGTGGTTTGGCTGCGCCCTCCTTTGGTCTACCGCTTCCTTCTCTGGCCATGTGTGTGTGGCCACTTTGCGTACATGGTATGTGAGCGTGAATCCAGGCCAAGTCCAGCCTGAAGCTTTTCTCAGTATGAAAGCATCCACGGATATAACGCGACTTGCAGACAACACGCCTGTCTACCATTTCCCCAGGTGAGATGCTGGCGAGCTCAGCACAAGGCAAGAACTCTGGTCCTTCCTTGTGTGCCCGGGGTGGGGGGTGGGGGGCTGGACAACCTCCCTGAAGCAATGCTGAGTGGAATTTTAAAAAGTAGTAACAGAAGAAACTAAATCAATTCCTTCTGGATCAGAAAAGACTTTTTTTTTTTTTTTTTGGTTGCTCAAATGTTCAACTAAAACATTTCAAAAGCTTTAAAGCTCAACTGAAAGGAATTTTACCTGTCAAGACCTGTAACCAGTGCCGGCTTCAGCCACAGCTAAAGCTGCTTTCCTTCTGCCTGGGTCTCAATGACGTCATCTGCTCTGGAGAGAGAGTGAGCCCTTGGGGCCTGGGCTCAGGTCTCAGCAGGGTGTGTGTGTGGAACCTACTGCAAATATTATTGTGATAAGATGTTTCTTGATGACATTAAACCAGCACAGATGTTCTGTTGGATGATTCTGAACAAAATTTCAATTTTGGGCTTAGTGGATTTAACAGTTACAAGCTGGAGATGACCTCAAACAGTAATTCCCTGTTCGCACTAATTGGTATTTAAGCAGAAATGTTAGTTGTAGTGGAATAAAACTAATATTTTCCAACAGATATTTATTAAAAAGATGACTCTCATCATCGAAAAAGATTTCATTAAGAAGATAACTCATATGAGTTTATAAATGGTTGTTTTGAGTTTTTTGCTTTTTAATTTGAATTAAGAAAGGGAGAGAAGAGACATCTATTTTGTCTTTTAAGGAGTTTTTCATTTCAAGACCTAGATTATATTGTCAACATTTGTTTTGCCAGAAATATCTTGTTTATTTGGGGTTAGCTTGAACCCAATTTACTTTATAGAAATAGTGTTACCTGTTTTGGAATAAAAGGGCTTTCTCCCATAAAGTTTGGAAAATTACAGTGGAAACAATTGTAAATTCCAGTCTGATCCTTTCTGGAGATGAGGGAATGGAAGAGGAAGGGAAGAGGGGAAGACAAACTAGGAGAAATTTCATTTTTCTACATTGAATAAGAGAAGAAGCCTTTTGGGAAGATGTTTTGAGGTTATCTGCTTTTAGAATCCTAAAGAAATGCTTCTTTCACTTTCTTTTTTTAGCTTTGCTATGTTACTTTGAAGACACTCATCTTTTTTTTTTTTTTCCTTAGTGATAACATGTGTCACCCTATTCAGAATTCTGGGTGTTTCCCTGTTTGGCCCAAGCTTAGCCACGGCTTCCTTGGCTAACTTCATATTCTCTTGGAAAGTGATTGTTTTCAACATACCCTTAAGTCTGACTGTACAATGGATATTTCTAGAGCGTTGTTGGTTCATGGCGGGTGTGAATCAAAGTTGCAATGGTTTTGCAACCAAAAACTTATAATAACCAGAGCATATGTCATGCTAGAGATGCCCAAAGGCTTAAACACTCCAAATCTCCTCAGATCTTGTTGACATTAATGAAATGCATAAGATTTCTTTCCTCTGAAGATAAAAGCTTTGAAGCAAGACCTCGATTCCCAGCTGGATGTCTGTCTCTCTCCCTCACCTTTTGACGCTGGAGCTGGGTGACTAAAGCAAGAGGTTCCTAAGCCATCATAGTTTAGAAAGCTCAAGGAAAGGTTTTCATCTCTGAATGGGGGCGCTGATCACTTGTGAAACTAAAGATATCATGGATCTTGGCCCAATTGTCAATTAGATATTTAAATGTTCCTTGAGACAGACAATGAAGATTTCTAAACAAACAACTGCCATTTTGCAATGCCAAAGTAGACTTGTTCTGTAGGAAATGAACAAGGATAACATCGGGGTGTAGTGATATAGTGGAAGTAACATTGAACTTTAAAGGCAAATAACTTGCCATATAATTTTTCAAACCTTAGTAGCTGCAATGTTCCGTAACTTACTAGATGGTTAACTATGGACAGGTTACTTAATTTCTCTGAATCTCAGTTACCTTCCCTGTAGAAAGAAGGGACTGAACTTTGGGTGATCTCTGCTCATCCTAACATTACATTATATAATATCACAACACAACTTTGGAATAAGCTTTTGGAAAGGATGGATGCACAGTATTTCAACTGAAAAGATAATCACAAAGCATCTGTGTAATTCTTCAAAGTAAGTCACAGATCTCATAAGCATCAAATTCAGCTTTCAAATCAAGTTCTAAAAAAACCCAAAGGACCAAGGTTTATATAGTTAGCTCTAGTTTAGAAAGAGAACACTGTCAAAAACTCAAATTATTTGTTGACACACTACCAAAATTTATTCCATTCTGCTACTTCAATAAGTCTATGTAGATTTTGATTTACTAGAATAAAGGCCAAATGTATGGGTTGGTTTTCTAAATATATTCAGTTGACAGTGATTTGGTCAAGACTACAAAAAAGCAAGTTAGGTTCATCTCTGATTATTGACAATTTGACTTGGAAGTTATACTGAGAAAAATAGGTGGGTTCACCAATTTATCCCTCTACAGGATAATTACAACTATAGATTCAGTTGCCACTGAATTAAACTGTATTCCGAGTTGTGAAGTAGAAGTGTATCTCTTTTCTTGTTGGTCCACATGATTCAATGCACATTCAGTGAACATTCAACAGAAAAGGAGCAGAGAGTTCTAAGTCCAGCTCTTGTCCTAAATCTATTTCCTGCTGGCTTATCTCATGGTGGAGTAATAATAACAACAATAATACTAGCATAATGTCATTTAAAGCTAAGAATAGCCCTATGAGCTAGATACTATTACCGTCTCAGCACAGGGAGCACACTGAGGTTTAGGAGGTGGAATCACTTAGTAAAGTGACACAAGCACTACATGATTCTGGGATGCTGAGAAAGAGAAATGGTGGGTGGCATATGCTGGAGTACAATGAGGAGGGGGATAGGAAGATCCAGAAGAGAGGTCTAAGCGTCCTATGCCAACATGGGCAGTGCGCAGGGAGCAGGAACTTGGCCTTTCTAACTCTAGAAGAATTTTAACCCTGTAGAGAAGGAATGGCATCAGGAGAGAGGGTCTAGGTGAATAAATGTCGGGGGAGATATTCTACTCACTGCAAGCAATCAATTTGTGTTTCACAGGGCAGCAAACTGTTCATCTTGGCTTCATTTTTATGATACAGACTATTATGCTATCTTTCCTTCTTTATAAGTCCTTGAAATAATGACATCCTTTACCAAAATATGTTCAGGAAGACAAAATCAAGGCTGACTGCTTTCAAGGACTTTTTTTCAGTGCCATATGATACAGGAGGACTATGGGGAAATTCTGGGATTAACTTCACATTCCATCCCTCCCACACTTTATGAGCACTTACGACTTATTTCTAGATCTGTAGGTGTTAGCTATATAGTCTTCTAGAGGAGGAAATCATAAGGCTTTATGTGCTCGAGACAGAAAAGCAGCCTGAGGGCTACCGTCCAGGATGCCTACGTTACTTGCAGAAGGATGCTTGGTAGAGTCAGACCAGAGGTGTTGGGAAAACCTGTAACTACAGACTAGTAGGAAGACGGTGAGAAGGTAAAAAGGAGGAACCTTGTAAGTATCTGGATGGTCTTTCTATATCCTTTGAAAAAAGCCAGATTCCAGTTACAGATGTTGGGGGAGTTTATGAATCAAAGTTCAAGGTTCCCATGGTCCATGAGGACTAGGGAAGTCTCTAGTGTTCCTTTAGGGAACTGTACCTTGGGACCGCCCCCGCCCGGAGGTAAGCGCTGACTTTACTGGTAGCGGGAGCCCCGCGTCTGGACTCAGAAGATCAGCGCCATCTTCGGCTCCTCCTCCTCTGTATCCAGCTTGCTGTTGTGCAGTGCACGGCGGGTCTGCTTAATACACCCAGTTCCAGAGCTACTCTGGCCCACCCTGGGTGGTAGCTAAGAGTCTGTTTGGTCTTTCAAACTCTCCTCCTGCTAATTCACCCTGCAGATTAATTTTCCTAGTCACCTTCTCTCCTGATTAATAACCAACATTTCCACGTTGTATGATGGATCAAATTCAAGTTCCTGACACCAGGACCCTCTCTCTCTGCTCTCCCTTATGAAGTCAATCTTATATTTTGCTCCTTCCCAACGAGACATTCTGCTCCAATCAGACGTGGATTTCTTCCTAGCCCCAATGTGTGCGATTTTCATTCATGTCTTTAAACACCCCCATAGGACTATGCTCCCCTCTCCCTTCTGATAAGTCCCACCTTACTTATTTTCAAGGCCAGTTTGGGATTTACTTCCTCTGTGAAGTTGACTCCACAATCTTCTTTCTTTCTTTTGAATTCCTAGAGCTATGGTCAGTAATATCTCCACCTCCCTTAAGTACGTGTCACTCTAGAACCCTTAGAAGTGCTTTATGTTGCTTAGTTTTCCTACATTTTACCACCTCTTGAAGGATAGGTTTATGCTATAAACTTTGTTCATTGGCATCAAATACAAATCGAATCTTTGTGAAAGGGATGAATGAAAGAATAAATTACTGCTTTGTGTGTTTACTGAATCCAGATATGTTATAAGCAAATTCAGTTCTAAGTAAATTGTATGTTAAAAGTAGTGCCCACAATCTGCCCAATTCTTATTCTTTATTTACTATTTACAAACTTGTGAGTTCTTATCCATGGAGATAGTATTTATGTGGATTCAGAAAGGCTGAGTATACGTACATAGAGGGTTGGTGTAGTTAGATAGCCTCATCTCTTCTCCAAAATCCTCCTTGATTTAAAGTGGAGTTTTCTTGGATCACCCTTAAATTTGAGAAGAGAAAGCTTTCCTTCTCCAGAATGAAAAAAAATCAGATTATCCTATTTCATTGAATATCTAAATTTTGCTTAATATAGTTTCTTTCCCAGCTACATGATAATTTTCAGTCAGGCAAAGAAATGTTTTCAGTTGGAAAGGAAATACTGATGGCTGCTTTCAGGGGTGATGCAAACCTATTGGAGATACTTTTACTGCTTTTAGATTGATGCTGGAAACTTTCAGAAATGGACCAGAATGACAGCTGTTATCATGGCTTTTCATTTCCAAGAAATATTAATGATACAACCCATTTTAAATTCTAAATTCTTTTTTGTATTTGAGGTACAAAAATGAAAAAAGAAATCTCAGATTTCTAGCAAGTTTTATCAGCAAATGCAGTAAACTATGGGGAGATGTACTTCTCAAATTATCTTTGTTAGAACTTTCATCTTTATAGTGAACTCAGAACTCAGAAGCCTGTGCGTGTCCACACTGGTGATCGCCATCAGAGCAAAGTTTGGTTAAATCATTTTAGATGAATACCTGCACAGAGGGGCACAGAGCCACAAAACAAAAGACCTTCATGGCCTTGATGTACCCTTTGTTCTACTGCAGAAAATAATTAAATAAAGTCACTAACGGTGCTCACAATGAAAAAACACATCACCCCGTTTCTGCATATCAGATGATTCCTCGATTATCTACGATTTATCTCAGCTTGCTTAAACTAGCTACTCTTTGAAAATTCTAAGATGAATTATTGGGTGCAAAATCTAATAGATTTCCAAGCCATTAGCTGTAAATTTTACCGAGTGAAAATCTTTCTCATCAAATGAGCTCAATTAACGCAAAAATAGTATATTTAATGAACAAATCAAAGCAATCTGCTGGGCTGAACTGAGTTAACGGCTGTATAAGTGACAGAGTTAAAGCCTTTTACAATTGTCTCAGTTTAAAAGAACCTCGCAGTATCTGTCAAAGCTCTGACTACCAACTTTCATCAGTGTCTACGTTGGTTAGTTCAATGTGGCGGGAGACATCCACTCTGCCACCAGGAACATTAATGCAGAGCACAACCTGCAAATACTGAGCTCGCCTGACTCCATTTTTCCAAATGTTCAGGGCTCTGTTAAAGTCCAATCAGAGTTTTGGCTGTGTGTGAAGAAAAAGAGAGGTATCTAAATCATGGGGACAAAATGAAAATGTGGCCATTTAATTTGCCATGTCAGCAAAATCGGGTTTGCACATGAATTGAAACTAAAGCTTGTCGGAAATGCTGATAGGTGAAATATGCTGACTTTTGATACTTTTGAATAAAGACTGTTTATTTGCCTGTGTTACATTTTTATCTCTTAAAATTCCTCAGTTTAGTGCACACAATTACTTTCCTCTTAATCAGGCTTTTGGGAGTAGGTGAGTCCAAACAAAGCCAACTGGAAACAAACAAGAGCCTCTCCAAGGGGTTGAGGCCATGTGCACAAGGATACACCCTCAGCCTGTTACTGAATCTCTGGCTGAAACAAGTGTAATAATACCTTCCTGGAAGGAGAGGTGCAAGGATAAAATAAAAGAATATATGTTATGTCTTTAGGAATATAACAAGCAATTAGTATTACTGTAGTTTCTGTGATGTCAGTATCCCATCTTCCAGGTAACAGTGGATTGCCTATGATTTAACTCTCCTCTGGGTAGGACAGGAAGACTAGCCCACAGAATACCATGGAGTAAGGGTTTTGCTTTTATAAAATGGGTTCACTCTACAGCCCCAGAAAAGGAGCAGCGGGGAACTGCTTTAGCTTCAAGTCCTGCAGGAGAGTGAGTTTACTGTCAGTTGTCTGGACTCACCATGAACACAGAGCTGCCCTGTTGGGGATACTTGTTACACGGGCGTAGTTTGCTCTGGTCTAGATGGGTTCCTTGGACCCTGTCTGCAACATGATCAAGGTTCTTGGTTGCAGGGCTTTAGAAGCAAACGATTTATGGCATAAGCTTACACTCACTAGTTGCCCTCAGTCCCCTTTCTCCCCAGGTAGAGTTCAATATATTGGTGCCTAAATGAACGGGGGAAAGACCAGTTCTTGTCTTCCTGCAAATGGCACTCAGCCTTGGCTCTCTGAGCCCTGGCGGCCCTGTTTCTTTCTCTTTTGCTTCAGGTAATTCATATAATTCCTATAATTCCCATTTTATATTGAGCAAGTAGCTGAATTGAGAAGGAGAGAAAGAGAGAGGAGGTGTCCTTGCCTATTTCTGATCACAAGGTAAGAGCTGAGCTGGAGAAGTGACAGTAGAACAGAAGGAAGAATGGGAGCAGTGTTCCAGCTCGTGTCTGGTCCCTGTAGGAAGAGAACTGAGGTGGGGACGTTTAGAAACCTTGCTCTCCTGCTTCTTCTATTGCAGCTAAAATCACCCCATCCACCTCCTTCACCACATAGGTTGCTACTTTGGCCTCTGAGCTCCCCCCCAAGCTCTCTCCTAGACTCTTCAAATCATGACCCTCGGCCCCTTGGGATGCTGGTGGACCTCAGCTCCTGCCCCTAGCCGGGCTCCCAAATCTGACATTTGCACAGTAGACTCAGAGCTCTGAGTGAACTGGACAGATGTCCTGGCAAGCAGGCACACTCGCTGCCTTCTGTCAGCCTGGCACCTGATGTATTAAGTCTGGAAAAACCTCCAGGTGGATGGAGAGACCTGGCCCAGGGAGTTCTCATCTTTCAACCAGCCACGGCCTCGACACAAATCACCCCCTTTAGCTCCAGCCTCGGGGAATGCCATCCGCTGAGGAACACTGTCCCTCCACATGCCGCTACGGACAAGACCTACATTCTTGCATTTGAAGGTCTTCCGTGTGTCTTGGCTGTTCATATTTTTACAGAGAGCTTTGGCTCACAGAAGCAGCTCTAATGGTGGGGATTTCAGGAGCCAAGGGAGTGTGGCTTCGAGGTGCTTGTGGACAGACAAACTTCCTGGGCCCTGGGATGACAGCAAATCTGTCCTCTTCTCTCCCTCCTTGTGGGCCGGCCGCAGCTGCGGATCAGGGTATGTCCGTGGGTGCGGGCTGTGGATGGGGCCCCTCAGCAAGGGAGAGGGCAGCTGGTGGACCAGAGGCAGAGCAGAGGCTCCTTGCCCCCCACGGCCGCCCGCCCGCCGGGGGCTCACACGCCACTTCCATGGGCCCAGAGCAGCGGTTGTTTGTAAACTGCTTCCCAGCTTGAGGATAAGAGGAATGTAAATCCAAGGAGGAAATCGGGAATGGGGTTCTAATTTGAACTCGGATGTAGTTGTCCAAGTTCTATGATTTCAGGAAGATCAGCCGGGTGGGGTTCTGGTAGCTGAGGGTAGAGAGTGGAGAACTAGAGGGGTAAACGGGGTGTTCACGTTCTGGAGGAAGAGGCAGATATTAACACCCCAATGAGCCAACGACGGAATAAGAGTGCTTGAGAGAGTGAGAGGTTCTAGCAAGGAGCGAAAATAAGAGATGTGGCAGAGAGGGGCTGGGAGGGACCACCTGGGCAGGTGAACAGGACAGTCTCGATGAGAAAATTAAAACTAAACTGAGCCCCAAAGGCTGAGAAGGCGGCGGCTTTGCAACAAACAGCCTGGGGAGGACGTGCCGCGCTGAACAGAAAATGCAAGAAAGGCCTTGAGGATGGAACAAGTTGTCATCAGAGAGCACAGTTTCAGCCGGTTATCGCGGTCATTCTTTTCAACACTGATGATACTACACGTAGCTGTAATTTCTAATGACTGCTGGACAGCTCTGGGGTTGAAGGAGTGTAAAGTACGCAGCCACCCTCCTCTAGTTAGGGACAGTGTCTCCTTCCAGATTTTCACAACTTTAGACAACAATGCAATAAACATCTTTGTGCATTCAGTCCTTTTTTTTTTTTTTTTAGTTCTATTATTTCCCTGAAACAGTGCTCAGAAGTGAGGTTACTGCTTCAAAGAATATGAACATTTTGTAGTCATTGGTATATATTGGTGTATATATATATATCTCCATATTGATTTTCAGAAAGGTTATGCCAACTTATAATGTTACCAGCAACACAGGAGCTTACCTGTTTATCACAGCACTGGATGTAATTAAAGTTTGTTTGTTAATTCAGTATCTATAAAATGTTACTTTAAGATTACTTTCGTTAGTATTTTTCTAATTACCAAGGAGTGCTAATATTTTCCAATGCATTTTTTTTTTTTTTTTTTTTTTGCTACATTGTTTTTTTTCCCCTTATGAGAGTGATTTGTTCTTCTCTTTAGCCTATTTATTTTTCGGGTAGTTTTTACAAGACAAAGTCTCCTAACATCCTGGGAAGCTAGGGGGTGGACAGATCTCTGGAGTTCAATCTCGGGCATTCATTTCCTTCTGCCTGACTCAATCAGCACTATTTCAGAGGGCAAAGGGTGGCCTGAAAAGAGTTACTGTAACTTCTAGAGGTGTCCAAGGGCAGTAGTACCCTGGGAATTGAAAGATTCTGAGGGATCGTGTTAAGAAATGTAGGGGAAATCGCATCATCAACAAATTACTTTGAGTGATTTAATTGATTGCCACCTCCAGAAGGAGGGACATTTATAAAGATTAGATTTCTGAAAAGCTTCTTTGCACCCTTTCCTTGTGATTGCCCATCCATCTGCCCACCCACCCAGGGCTTGCTTCCTAGGTCATCCTATGAAGGACCAGGCTCAGTTACCCACCAGGCTAGTCACAGACACGACCTTGAAGGCCGTTTGGTCAGCCCTCACTGACAATGTGCCTTAAATCAAGGCTTTGGGGGTTAACTTCAAATTGGATTATTTACAAATGAGAAAATCATTGTTATTTTGGTTTGTGTGTGAAAAGTGTTAATTTGTTAAATGTTAAATTTGTGATATACTACAATTGATTTAAACTTGTGTTGGCATTTCTACATTTTTTACTATATGGGGAGCCCCCAAAAGATGAAAGTGGCACCAGGAAGCCCAAGCTGGAGGCTGGGTAGGTCTCGGGAGGCAGACTTGGAGGATGCAGACGGAGCTAAGCCAGAGCATTTGTTCTTACTGAAGGTTAAAAGACCAGTAGCAGTGGAAACTGAAGTCTGCTATTTATCTTCAGGCTCGGGACAGTGCAGACAGCTGCAAGGCGAGCCTCCTCATAAAGCCATGCCAATAACCTTAACCGTGACCTCCGGCTGGAGACGCATTTCAGTGGGTGCACTGATATCTCTTTTAGGCACAAATAAGCACAGTTGTGTCAATTTTGTTTTGAGGTCAGATGATTAACCTGAGGGCCCTTTTTAGTGAATAATAGGGAAAAAAATGTCTTTACATCTTATTTCTGCTTAACAAACAAAACAAAGCTTTCTAGTGGGAAGAAAGTTGCATATTACATCGAGAGCAGATTTTAAGGTAAAAATAAACATTACAAAAGGACTTTGAACCTGATTGGCACTGAGCTATTGCAAGGTCAGATTAATAACTGACATGCCATTCAATTAATTAAGGTAAATATAATTATTTGGATAGATATTTCAGTACATATGACCTTTAGTTCTGAATTATCTGGGTATTTCTTTTACTTTTTTCACCTCCTGTTATGTAGTTACAGCCTGTTATAATGTTATAGATTAAGAAAAAGCAAGCTGTTTACAGAGATCAGTGTGAAGCATTTAAAGTTGTTTTTCTCATATTGACCAGCCCCTGGCAGGTCTAATCATTGCCCTCTCTCAAAGACCAAGGTAAAATAAAACACAAGAAAAACATTGCAGGGCTGCACGTGTTAGCACGCTGCTACAGTCCTTACTCACTGTTGAGTCTGTCCGGAAACCAATGATTAATCCTATAAAAAACTACGTAACTAGGACCCCAAACATTACCAGTCTAAAAAGCCAGGTGATAAATAAAACTACTCAAAATTCTAAATTCCTTTAAGTTCTGTTAAAATTGTTTTTAGCTTGAAGGAACTAAACTGACTCACTTTTTATTTATTCTGCTATTTCCCTTAAAAAAAAACCTTGCAGCTCTAATATGACAAATCAGAATTTGGGAAAAGGAATAGACTTTGGGGGTCTCTATTTCCTGCAGAATGAAGTTGAAATTCTACCAAAAATGAGCTCTCAAAAGTCTACCAATAACCCAAGGGACGGTGGTGTTAAAGGAAGGTGTTCCAGAGAAAACGGCCTTGGCTGCGAGGCTCAGACTCCCAGAGGGGCCTCCTGCTGCTGTCCTGCCTGTGGCTTGTTAAGCAAACTTCTGACTGAGCACAGGGAAAGCGCTACATGGTCCTGGAAACACGTTTGGGGCCTCTGGGCACAGCAGGGCCCTGAATTGACCCTCTGGGGAGAGCAAGGTGTCAGCATCAGGCCCGGAGCCTTATTTATGTTCCTTCACTTAATCCTTAAAGAATTCTGTGAGGTTGGTGATGATGATGAAGATGATAGCAAAGACACATAACGATTACTCTTCCCAGGTACCTGGGTGAGCTTTACCGTGAGGATTAAGTAAGGTTACGTAAGTAAAATTCCTGTTACATACGCGTAAGCATGATACCAGTGTTTCTAATATTCTTTATTAGTATAATCATCATTATAATATCAGTGTCAATGCCTCGTCAGAGGGAGGTGGTGAGAATTAAATGAACTAACCTATGTAAAGCACCTGGCCCAAAGCTTGACAGTTATTGGGCACTAGACGAGAGTTTGTTTCTTTCACTTCCTTAATAGGGTCGAGTCAAGGAGCTTATGACGTGTTCATTAACATTCCAAATCTACCCATTGTACACATGAGTAAATTGTCAGAGATGGGATTTGATCTCAGATCTATATAAAGCCAAAGTCTCATTATTTCCATTACAACTTGCTTCCTCTCTCAGGGAGCTCAGGGCAGTATAGTCAAATCTAGTTGACTCAGAAATTTCTGATGGTTGACCCTGTAATAACTTTAGAAAGAGTGTACCTCCTAATCTCTGTGGATTATTGGGTGTTAACTATATTTTGGTTTATGTCATTCTTGTCTCTGTATCCAGAAGAATTAAAATATCAGAGAAAAAAAGGTTTTGGATGAAACTGGAATGCATTTAAGATTTTAAAATGTGCATGTGCCTACAATAATAATAAAACATTGTTTTATATTTAACCACATGACATTACCAATGTTCAACCATTTCTGACTTACAAAAATGTCAGTTTCATGGTTTAATCTAAATTTTAATTTTTTTAATTGAGGCATAATTGACCTAAAACATTATATTAGTTTCAGGTGTACAGCATAATGAGTCAATGTTTGTATATATTGTGAAGTGATCACCACAATAAGTCTAGTTAACGTCCATTACCATTTACAGTTACAAATTATTTTTCTCGTGATGAGAACTTTTAAGACCTACTCTTACTCAATACAATATTATTAACTGTAGTCACCATGCTGTACCTTACCTCTCCATGACTTATTTTATAACTGGAAGATTGTATCTCATATTTTAATTCTCACTACGTAAAAAGAATTACCATGTAATTCTTACTCTAGGCACTAGATGTGAAAGCATCTTTTGTATATTTAGCTTATTTAACTTTAATTCTCAACAACCTTGTGAAGTTGGTAATGCTATTACCCACAGTTTTACAGGTGAGGAGCCTGCAGTACAGAAAGGTTAGATCTGACTTCCAAGTATAACATTTAACCACGATATGAAAAATAACCAAATGTCTTTACGAATATTTTGACCAAGAAATTCGATTCTGATACATATGAAAACAAGATGAAATAAAAAATGTCATATTAAATAATTTCTTTAACAATGGACATATTATTCAACTAAATGAAAACTGTTTTCCCTCTATATAGCTTCATAGCTTTGGAATTATCTGTGAAATTAATAATGTAAAGTTAATAATAATTTTGCACCACTGTGATTGGCCAAAATTAAATGCAAGGATAGATATGGTTGTCAGAAAATTTACTGTAAAATAAAAAGATTATATCTGATCCTTAAAAATATTTCTTTTCTTTCCAAGTTTTCTCCAGTGTTTTCTTTTCCTTGAGCTGCCATTTTACATTTGGGAAAACTGAGATCAACACTGACAACCTGACTTTTATTGACTAATTTTAAATGTAAATTTTGTTTTTGGCAATTTTCCTTGATTCTCCATGAAAATAACTGGTTTAAAGTTACCATCCTCACTAAGTTTAAGATTTTTTTCCCTCTGTAGTATGGTTTTTAAACTGTTTTATAAAAATATTTCTGTAGGGGATGCAAAACAATATTATGATGACATAATTTGTTTTACTCCCATGCAATTTCATATAAACATACATAAAGCAGTATTATAGCAGATTAACTTTCTTATATGAGATTAAATTCTCATTAATATATTCTAATGTTTTATGAAAAATATTTTAATACAAAGAAGTACAATTTCCTCATCTATTTTACTACAGTTGCAGGGTTTTTTTGTTTTAGATCATTTTCATTAAAAAAGTTGTTTCCTAACCAAAATAAAGTTCACTTTTTTTTTCTTAAAGAAATAATTGGGTCATAGCAATTGTAATTGCTATTGGAGGTTATTGTTATCAGGCTAGATAGTATTTTGGCAAAAATAGAATCTAGGTTGGAATTGGAAAATAGGAAAGTACAAGAAGATATTATTACTAGACCTTATGAGGATATATCAAAATGTGGTTAGTACTATTGCTTTCTTTTCATGGTTATCTCTTTTATATTCTTCATTGATGTTGAAAAAACTGATTTTCTAGATCCTTATTAACTTTCAAAAATGAGTAAAACGTCCATTAAAAATCTCACAACACGGTAAGCCTATATTCTTTATGTATTTAGAGCAAACATACGTTAACGTGTCACACTTCTGAGTATTTGTGTTGACCTTCTCCAAGTCGTGCGGACTGTCATTATGTGTGTTTGTCTTATTATATCGCCTTCTTAATTCCCGTGTTGTGGATGATAAACATTTTAGTTACAAATATTTTATATTTTTGATCTCAATTGACCATGTATATATGGAACCACTGAAATTTCAAAACATTCTATTTCTGTAATTCCTGGTGTAACAGTCAACTATACAGCAGTCTGGCTGAGAAGGCCGCATTGCCTCGGATCACCCAGAAATGAGCATAAAAGACTTAATTTCATTGTTGTATGTAACTGTTGCCTCTTGTAAAGCCTGTTTGATTACTAGGAGGGAGACAAGGGCTGGGTTTGGGCCCCTAGATGTTCCAAACCACAGAGGTAACTTTGGTGCCCACACAGTGGCTGGCGCTTGCATGGTGTGCCCACACACAGGTACCCTTAAGTGTACAGTGATCCCCGGTAGGAAGGATTTAAGGCACTTCCATTCTATCATTGAAGCTGAAATCAGTAGTTCACTGTTGACTCTTGTTCATGACCTCAGTGTCATTAAACTCCCCAAAGAGCAGCATGCTGCAAAGGGTTTCCTAGAAACTTCACTTGTTGTTAAGCCTTTCACATCAAGCACAAATGCAAGTCATGCAAAATCTTTTCCAGTAACCTGAGTAATTCACTGATACACTAGGAAGATGTCTAAATATTAGCATTATGTTTGATTTTACATTCAGGATCAATCTATATCTGTTTCTATCCTTGAAAAAATCCTTGCAAGAGTGTGATTGCTTACTCATTTCAATGAGCCCTGGTCAGAAGGTAATATTCATCTTCTATAACAGTGAATTCAAAAGGAATGAAAACTTTTTAAAGGAATCGGAAGAAACAGAACTTTGAATTAATCTGGTTGAGATTATTCAATACTATTCAAGAACATTAAGAGAGCCAACTAGGGAGTAGACACGTCATCTGAATTATGCACTATTTAAAACAAACACTGGCCCAATGATAGTTTCCTCTTACATTTTCTCCTTCATTCTGAATATATTTATGCTTTATTTTAGTGAAAATGGTGTTCTATGACAAATGTTAGTCAGTGGATTATGTTACCAAAAGAATTTGGACTCGCCACTTGTAAAAGTGTATGAAGAATGACCCAGACCTATCCTACACTCCACATCCCTTCTGCTGTCGAGGCTCGTCACCCTTTCCATTTCTCCTGCCACCACCAAACTTAGTCCCTGTCGTCTGTCTCCGAATGTGCCTTGCTACTTCAGTAACTTCTCCACTGGTCTCTGCTGCCTTCTGTCTTTGTATCCCCTCAAATTCATCCTTTACAACCACCTAATTAAACCTTCATTAATTCAGCTTGTGTCGCATGTTTTCTGATGAAAACATTCAGAAATTTACCATTATCTGTTGAATAAATTCCAGCTTCCTTGGCCTGGCATTAAGCCCTTTTTAATGGGCTTGAGGCCAATCCTTATCCTGCAGTCTTCTCCCACAGGAACATTAGGCTCCACTCAAATGACAGTTGTTATCCCCAAACAAGAGTAAGGAACTGCCCACTGTCTCAGCTTCCCTCACACCACTCCTTCATGCTGGCTTTTCTTCCCCACCTCTGCTTATTAAAATCTATAAGCGTCATTCTATCTATGAAGGCTTTCCTGATCACACAAAGTCAGAAGACATTTTTCTTTCCTTTAATCATTTACAAGGTGTTCATGCTTCTCTTACCACCCTTATCACCAAGAAACCCATTTTACAGGAATTGTGAAAATATCTCATTGGTAAGAATTAAGCTCCTTGAAGATGGGAACCATATTTGAATCCTCTAGAGTGTCTCTCTTAATACAGTAGGTGTTAAAGAAAATGTTTGTTGGAAGAATAAATATGAAGGAGTAATATTGCTTCAGGATGGGAGGGTGTCTGGCCCCCTGCAGCACCTCTATCGCTGGATTAGTGGGATGTAGGGCAGGGTCAACGCTGGCAAGCAGAGGGGTCCTCTGGAGGTGGAGCAAGACCCGGGCAGACGCCACTGGAAGTGAGGCTCGGGACGCAGAGATTTCAGTGAAATGGGCAGTCAGTGCCTCCTAGAAGGGAAGTCAGTGTTCGCATTTGGAGGAGAAGTCGTTCGCTTAAGAATCCTGGCTCAGGAAAGGAGAGGACCGAAGAGGTAGGTCAGAGGCACAGAGGAGGCCCGCGGAATACAAGCACACCTGGCAGAGTCCCGTCCTCTCCCTGAGCTCGGATTCACGGTTAAGCTCGTGTGGATCTGACTTCATTTAATGTAGCTCGATTTATAGATGAGCATCGCGTGAAAGGCCCCTGCTGAGTGCTCTCCCCTCGAGCCGTGACATCATAATAGTAACATGCTAACATGCGTTGGGTGTTTTCTATTGCCAGGTGCTGAGCTGTGCTTAAATATATTATTTTGTTCAACCTTTACAACAAAACTGTGAGGCAGGTGCTATTATGAGCATCCTTCTTTAGAGTTTTGGCAACTAAGTGTCGGAGAAATGAAGCGACTTGCCCAAGTTCTCTTGGTGAATGAACCAGGCGGCTGGGTCTGGCCGGGGGCAGGCTTGGCGCGGGGTGGGGTTTGGGGGTGGGCACGGGGTGGAGCTCCGGGCCTGTTTCTTCCCATTGGGCAGTCTGGGGTTATTCTACTACATTTTCACAGACCAACGAAAGGGACAGCAATAGCTTTAACATTTGAGAGCTTATATAATATTTTTGGTGTCTTGGAAAATTTTCTCCCAAAAAATAGGTTTTGAATATAACCTAAACCCATTAAGACAGTCATTTGGCGACTGCTCTGTATGTGTGTGTGTGTGTGTGTGTGTGTGTGTGTGTGTGTGAATTAAGTGACTCCGGAGCTGGCACAGAGTGAGGATGAGCAATGACTTGTGGGTGTGAGTCGTTTCAAGAAGATGGAGGCAGCGTGATAAAGGTTGAGAGCAGTCGGGCCACGTGCACGGAACTTGACGGGTAAGTCTCTTAACTCTGTTGATCTTCATTTCCTCTCGGGTAAAAGGGGATCATAGTAACTTCCTCCCTGGACCAGTACGAGGAGGGAGAAATGGCAGTGAGCGTCTGGTACCTGGTGGTGTCACCTTAACTGACACGTTATTATTACTGTTGGTATTTAGACTGGTGTCAGCAGGGAGTTATTTAACAGGACAACACTGAGGAACTAGATTAGTTATAAGGCTTTCTTAACTTTCATTTAATTCTACTTCAGATATAATCTTAAGTATTCAAAAAACTAAAATCATTTCTAAAAAGAAAGATTGATGAAGTCAATGGAAAAATTAAGCGATATTTACAAAAGAAAAACTGACTCAAGACTAAAGCTATAATGACGCTTACAGTCTGTAGTGTCCTTAAGTAGAGGGCTTTGGAAGTACTTAGGAAAGGGAACCACATAAAGAAAGACATCTTTTAACTGATTTGGTCCTCATGCCTCTAATGCCAAATCAGGAAAGTCAGTAAATTAGAACAAACAAACAAAATCAAAGTACAGGCAAGTACTCTGGACAAACAACAGGCCCTGACCCAGAGGTCAGCCCATGGCAGAACTCGGCATCTGCACAAATGGGGCAGACAGCAGCACAGAGAATTTCAAGTGTGTCGGCATGAGCCTGGTTTCCCGAGACCATTCTCAGCCTCCCATCTGCATGCCATAGTCTAACGTCGCAACGGCTTAGGGCTGACCTTGATGCTTGTCCTCCCTGATGGAGGACTGCTTTTATCATTTGGTTCCAACTTTACTGGTCACAGTCTTCTGATCTTCACTATGGCAATTCACAGCTAATTGCTCTAATGAAGGGAAGCCGCTGAATAAATCACCCCAAAAGAACAGAGAGTCCTAAATTCACTTGTATTTCTCTTTAGAATGCATTTGATGATTTTTGCGTTATACATACCCACCAAATTGTAGTTATTTTAGATATTATTCAAAGCTAATTTATGTTCTCTGTGTATTCTGGGAAGGCAATTGGGAAAAGTCATTCACAAATGTTTGGAGTAATGGATTAGTTATTTTGTGATAAAAAGTTCTCTGTATTATTTTTCTTAGATAATCAAGAACGAGGGCTTCCTTGGTGGTGCAGTGGTTAAGAATCCGCCTGCCAAAGCAGGGGACATGGGTTCGAGCCCTGGTCCGGGAAGATCCCACATGCCGCGGAGCAACTAAGCCTGTGCGCCACAACTACTGAGCCTGCGCTCCAGATCCCGTGAGCCACAACTACTGAGCCCACGTGCCACAACTACTGAAGCCTGCGCGCCTAGACCCAGTGCTCCGCAACAAGAGAAGCCACCGCAGTGAGAAGCCTGTGCACTGCAACGAAGAGTAGCCCCCGCTAGCCGTAACTAGAGAAAGCCCGCGCGCAGCAACAAAGACCCAGTGCAGCCAAAAATAAATAAATTTATAAAAAAAAAAAGAACGAATTTTATGCTCAACTTTCAGGTAAAGAGCTGCATAAAATGATTCAGCATTATAAGTCTGGTAACATGGAATTTTTAGTTTTATTAGTTCCTACTCAAAGGTATGATGATAATAGCTAAATTCTTTTGCACTCGTAAATTTCAAATGTCAGATAATGTTAATAATAGCCATTAGTTATGGAGTGCTTGTTCTGTGGTGTGTACTTTACAGACATTGAATCTAATTTTCCCAACAATCCTGCACAATAGATCTTATTATCCTCAATTAACAGATGGAGAAACAGAGGCCGAGGAGCTGTGAGTGATTAGTCCAAAATCACGGAGTAGGCAAAGGTCAGAGCCCCGCCCGGGCTCAGGTCTGTGGGCTCTTGTGGGTCCAACGCTCTGCTTTCAGTGCTTGGGTTACAGAACACCAGGCACATAGAGCACGAGGTAGAAGGGCCCTTCCTTACCACCAAGTGTATAAAACTCTGTGACTGAAAGCTCAGCATCATTCTGAAGGTGAGTGGATGACAGCTCACTCCAAACACGCTGGGTCCCTCCAATTTCAAGTGCATAGGAGGAAATTGCAATAAAGAAAAAACATGAGAATCTCAGTGAAGTTCTACCACTATCCATTATCACAAGCTAAATCTCTTTTTCTGAAAAACAAACTCTAAAAAAAATGATAGCGAATAAGTGTTATTTGAATAATATCTTAATTCTGTGGGGAAAAGAGAAAGGAAAGAACCTGGAGGCCTAGTCTCTCAGAATAATTTCCTTAATTTCTAAGAAAACAGTAAAGCAAAAGAAATAGAGTTCTACTGAAGTGCATTCTGAAAATCTTCAACCACCTCCACACCGTGCCCGCCGTGCGAGGATTCCACACCGCACGCGGCACTGAGGGCTCAGACAAATAACCTCGTGCATCCAGCAAAAGACAGGCTGGTGCCCTTGGCTCCAACACTTCAATTTCAAGGGTCCAAAGAGCATCTGTGCACATTGTTAGGGCTTGGGTGTTCGTTTCAGGAGATTACGTGAAAGTCAGAATTTGAAAGAAAAATGTAAGAAATGCAGAACTCTGAAGGGGTCTCCAGAGCTGGCTGGGATGGAACTACAAACCCTACAGGGCTTTGTCAGAAGGGGCGGTGTCAACCCTGGCATGGCCTCCGGGGAACTCAGCAGAGTGCAGAGTTTCACACTGTCTCTGGGGCCAATGAGGGGCGGGGATATACTAGTTATTCAGAAGGTGGTCTTTGACAACCTTCTATTTTCTGTGGCAGGAACTGTAGTGGTATTCTGATTCTGAAACTCAAAGTCTTGACTGGGTTAAAGATTTACTACTTTAAAGGGGCTCATATTAGTAAGCACGGTCTTTTACGATGTTTTTGTAAAACTAACTTCAGAACCCCAAATTTTATCTTTGTTTCCGCCTCTCTGATATTCTACAGAATATCATTTCATTACTGTTATTATGTGTAGTAGACACAAATGTCCTGCTTTATGTATCAATAATAAAACATGTGTTATTTTCCTAAAAACAGCAATACATGCTGATATTTCCTGACAATAAATATTTAATGGACAATTCACACGTTTTATCATCCATACCAATTGTAACAGATGTGAGTTTAACATTCAGTCTGGAAGATTTTATAAACCACTGAATAATGAACTCCTATCCATTCCAAAAGACACGGACTGTAATATGGTATGAATTATCAGTGAAGTTATTCTGGTGAAATATTGTATTCACCCCTCCACTTCCATAGAGATAGATCATGTTCCAAAATATGCATAATTTTATAGACGTAAGAATAATTTTAAAAAGTGGTTTACATGACAGAACCATGTAATACAGCACTTTCCTGCACATTCAGGGGTGAAATCAGTACAAGTAGCCATGTTGTGTGGTGATACGACGGAGCGCTGAGTCATTGCTCCTTCCAGCAGCCTGCGTAAAGAGCGAGGCTCACTTTATAGTTGGCAATGAAATCAAACCGACAAAGGCTTGTGGAGCTCCTACTGTGGGCAATGCTCTTTGCTGGGTGCTGTCATATACCTACAGCAATTCACCGCAGCACATTGTGTGTGCTTCATAATTATGCCTTGGCCCAAGTGTCTGGGAAGCTGATCACAGCGCCGGCTGTGACAGCTCTGCTCCTTTTTCTGACAGGCGTATCCGCTCTCTGCCTGTGCAGGAGTGGATGTCGTTCCTCCTTCCCCATCATAGCTGGTGCATTCTTTCCCTACATTATTTATGCTTTAGCTCTCCGGCTGGGCATCTCCCTAATGGCTTCACAGACAGATATCTCCACGGCAAGCTTTGGCTTCTCCTACCTTGACACGTGGCAAGATTAAATTAAAGATGGATTCTGCCATCAGTTTGGTGTCAGGATTGTGCTAGAAACTGAGGATACGGTGGTTGACAGAAGACCCAGTCCCTGACCTCCTAGGGCTTCAGTCTAGCTGGGAAGAGGAGCACTAAATAAACAATGACTTCTACTGTGCGATGAGAGCATAAGACACACAGACCTGACCTGGCGTGGAGGGTCAGGGCTGCTCCCTGAGTTGGGATACTGCGGGGGGAGCCTGATGGAGGAATAGAGTGGGGAGGAGGGGGTGTAAAGGAGTACAGGCAAAGCGAACAGTTTGAGCAAAGGCCCTGAGGTAGAAGCCAGCTGACCTGTTGAGAAGCTGAGAAAGCCCAGTAGACCTGGAGGAGGGGAGGGGGTGTTTCAGGTGAGGCTAGAGAAGTAAGCAGGAGTCAGGTGATAGCAGGTAATAGGGGCCACATAAAGGTAGTCACCTTTGTTCTGAGGGTAAAAAGGAGGCCAAGGAAGGTTGTAAGTAGACAAGTGACACAACTAATTTTATATTTTGGCTACCGTTTGCACAGTATTTGAGGGTGGATAACTTAGATGGCTATTGCATTGTCCAGGGGCAAGGGGGTGATAGTAGTTTGGTCTCAGGTGATAGAGAAATGAAGACATATTTTTGAAAATTACCAAAAAATAGAACTTGGAGTTAAATTTGATAGAATAAGAGCGGGGCATGTTGGGATTTCTGCCAAATGGATAGATGGCTACTGCATTAGGTCTAATAAGGAACACTGAAGGAGGACAAAGTTTCGAGGGAGAGGTAAGAGTATGAAATTGACCATGGACACACTGCCATCACGTCCCTGTGAGACAGGCGGGGCGGGTGGCTCTATGTGTCCAGAACTCAAACGCCATCGGGAGACTGGAAGAGCGATTATAGGATGTTATCTACATGATGATATTGTTTTGTTCCAGGTTTTAAAATACCTAAAATAAGATTGGATTCATCTGTTAAAGACACTAAGAACGTTAATGAGCAATTTTCCAACAACCCCTCACATCTCCTGGTTCCTAATTCTGGGCTCCCTCTGATCGACCACTGTTTTCATCATGTGTGGAGAAGAAATGCACGCCTATGAGCTCTGTGGGGACAGACGGCTGTGACGGCAGACTGGGATGGAGTCCTCACTAGGGAACCTGATGATCTGGGACCCGTTCAGTCCAGCCAGCACTCATTGTGTGGCCTTGGGCCAGCTGCAAACTCTCTGAAGCTTGTACATAAGATGGAGAGAGGGACAAGAAAATCCCCAAGGTCATTTGCGATTGTACAGTCCTATAATTCTAACGGATTGCAACCACTTAAAAAAATCAAACTGAATCTGTTTATTAAACTCTAAATTTATTTTTATTGGAAAAAAATCCAACACTTATTTATCCATAACACTGTGTGATACCCTAACATGAAATATTATATGAAAATATAATCTCGGGCTTCCCTGGTGGCGCAGTGGTTGAGAATCTGCCTGCCAATGCAGGGGACACGGGTTCGAGCCGTGGTCTGGGAGGATCCCACATGCCGTGGAGCAACTAGGCCCGTGAGCCACAACAACTGAGCCTGCGCGTCTGGAGCCTGTGTTCTGCAACGGGAGAGGCCGCGGTAGTGAGAGGCCCGCGCACCGCGATGAAGAGTAGCCCCCGCTTGCCACAACTAGAGAAAGCCCTCGCACAGAAACGAAGACCCAACACAGCCATAAATAAATAAATAAATAAATAAAATTTTAAAAAATATATATATATACTCTCAATCAAAATGCATACCTATATTTTTGTTCAGTTTATTTAGCCATTTGTTTCCAATAATTTTTGATATATAATTGCTGGTTGTAAATTTAAAAAGCCAATTCCTTTGTCACAGTTTCCATATCTTTGAGTCAAGTTCTTTTTGGAAATCATCAGTTTTATGTACGTGACTAGAGAATTCAGACACCACAACATGCATCCATCACCAAAACAGAATCATCACACACTGTTCTTTAAGGTTATAACTGTTTCTTTGCATTAATATCACACACATTCATGAATGGGGTATAAATAAGAAATATCTTTCAAATTAATCTAAAATTTGACTTTGATTTTCTCTCATAACTATGTGTATAACATGCTCAAAATGATTTTTGAATTATAATACACAAAGGTACCTAATGCCAAGACTTAGTCATGAAAAACATCTCATACTGCATGGCAAGAGCTTCTTTTGTTTGATAATAATCACCAAAATGGACACATTTACCCAAATTTGTACAAGTGTGAGGCCATTGTAGCAACAGTGATTGAAGGCCTGCATTGTAGAAGGGCAGAGAAGCGGCAACTGGCGCTGGGTTTGCAGAAAGAAATTGCTGCTTCCAATCGCTTTTGGTGACTAAAAGGAAGAACAGAAAGCTGGATGCTCTGAATCTTCTCATAGCAAATTCCAAAACTACGGAAATGAACTTACTGTTATAAAAAGGTAAAAGGGATGCGTATTTTTGTAGATAGTAAATCAGAGGTGCAGGGGGCAGCACTGAGCTGAGATTTCTTGACCAAGGGCTTTGCTTAGGTTCTAACTTTTTGGCATTAAGAGGGCCAGTTTCGGGGAGGCAGAAACAATTCTTGCAAGTGGTGTAAGCCTGTGTGTATATTCAGTCAGTACGTGTGTCACCTCCTAGGCTTGGGTTTATGATTAGTGCTACTGTGGTGGAATTTCTTCCTCATGGTTCCTTTGGTTTAAATGTCTTGACATTATTCAAAAGCTTTATTCAGTGAGAAAAAGAAAATTGCAATGTTTTTCTTCCAGTGATCCAAACAAGAATTCTTTTAAGGAAAAAAAGAATCCTGCCAGAATATTCAATTTAATGCTTTTGTTACTAATGATTTAATCTACAATATTTTAAAAACATTCTTGAAAAACTTGATCTGCTTCTTGTGGACATGATAAGCATCTGATTCTATCTTGAAAATTTAAGACATTTTATTTTAGTAAGAAAGGAAAGAATGCTGTCAATATATTGGTTAAAGTTCGTTGCATTTGGAATGCAGGCTAAAATCGGGTAGGCCTCATTTTTTCCCTATGCTATTAATTTACTACATCAAAGGTTGGCTCAATGTAGACTCATACACAGTGTATTTTAATTACATATCATTATTCTATTAATACTTTATTTTGCTTAGAATTGGTCATTATTGAATACAAGCTGTTTAAATTTCATCTTCAAAGTGAAAAGCTTGAAGGTTCATTTTCTAGAGAGCTCGCTATAGATTTCTACTTCTGAGATTAAATGAAATTAAACGTACACTCTCTAGATTTCACACAGCAAGAGAAAAAATGATTTACCTTCATCTTCAGCTATTGTTATTTTCTTAACCCTTGTGCTGCAGTATTTTTATTTTTGCTCACCTTTCAATCTAGTTTGCATAGCATTGCAAGTTCACACTTCCTAAGGCCTGGTTTCAAACATGTCAACTCCTCTACCCGCTGTCCCCGCCCCTCCACATACTCATGATGACTGGGTTGGAGCAGAGCCACAAATCTTCCACTAGGAGCTCAAGGGCTTCCTTGACGACGAAGATGGGTGTCACTCAGTCCTGCGGTTGTTCTTCCTACTACCCACCTCACTACCACGCTCGCTCCAGGTCACATGGACTCGCGTGGTTACCTGTGCGTGCTCGGCTTTGCCCACATTTACTTTCACTGCTTTCTGTGCCTGGAGCATCCTGTCCCATTTCCAGGTGTAAAACTCCTACCCATCCTTCTCATCTCAGTTCAAATGACCCCATGTTCAGGATCCTCTGGCTGGAAAAAACTTCTCTTCCACACCCTCAGTAATTTCAACTCTACTCTTCATGGCGTCACTGCTTATCATCAGCGGGGGTTACACATGTGACGGGTGATATCTTCCCTTTTAGGGTGACGGCTTCTCAGAGTGAGAGATCACTGAATATTGACCTTGCTCACACACCATTAGCCTAGTGTGCAGTACGGGGCTCCCAGGGGCCATAGGTTAAACACAGTGTGACCCCCATCAGCTCAAGGTGCAGTGAGATCGGGACACAGGTCTAGACAGCAAGCTCAAAGACTGTTAGGACTGCCACCAAAGCAGAGGAGGTCCGTGCAGGGCTGTGCCTGGGGACATGCAACAGAAGCCACACGTGGGGGTGAATCCCGAGATGGTCCACAGGTGGCAGAGCTCAGGAAACAATAGCAAAAATACATCTTCTGGAGCTGATAGACTGCGCCCCACCACCAAAGTGACAAACTTATACCACGCATAGGACAAGAGCTACCAGATCTGGGGGGGACAGGACAGAGATTGGGCAGAAGCTCTGCAGAGTGGACATGCAGGGAGACACGTGAGCAAGAACCAACTGGCCCAGGGAGGGGGGCAGACCTCAGAGAACACCTCCACACCTGTTCCTCGGAGGTGAGGAGGGACAAAGGACACACCTCTCAATGTAACAATGGGCCCAGAGCAAGGGCGAGAGGGCAGGCCCAGGGCAGATGCCCTCCTAGATTGATTCGGTTTGGGGAAGCAGAGACAACAGTTCCTCCCAGATACTTCAATAAGGTGGAATAATTTATCTTTGTGGAGTGGACCCTCCTTCTCTCACAAGATGATCCTCCAATTAGCTGGAAAGTCCAAGACGCTTCACGGTGACCAATCTGAAACAAAGGCTGACACAGCATTGATACTCTAACAAAAAATATGAGAAGGAGCAGTGAAACCCACTGGAGGAAGAATATTCATACACACTCAATGACACAATGGCTCCAACATGCCAAGAATGGTGGAACTTCTGACTTGATATTAAAATGTAATTGATAAAAACTAATAAACAATGAAGCGATCACAACCATGGAAAGAGCCCCTGGAGCAAAACCACAACATCTTGGGCAACAGACAGCAAGACAACTGGAGGAAATAAAAACCAGGACTCAGGAAGGAAGTAAAAAAAAAACAACTTCGAAGTGAAGATCAAATTGAAGGAAGCACAGAAGAAGAGCTCTACAGAAAACACAGGAAAGACACAGATAACAGGAATGAGAAAACTCGAGCAAAATATTGTGAATAACTATTGTGAATAAAAGTAAAATAGACAATTTTAAATGACTAGAGATAAAATGACAGATAGAGAAGACAGGCATAGAGATTTTTAAAACACACATAACTGGATCTCTTGCAGATGGAATATACACTGGAACAGAACAAATATTAAAAGACTTAATTCAAGAAATTGTAATTAAAGTAAAGGAAGACTTGAACCCATATTCCAGAAGAGCACAGCATGTGTCATGGAAAGCTGACCCAGAATGCTCAGCAGCGGGTGGGTCTGTAACCCAACCTCTCTATCCTGGGGATGGGGGTGAGGGGTGTGGGGTGGAGAAAAAGAGGAAAAAAATGACCAAATGTCCTTGTAAACACACTCTGGATGCCCTGATAGTGTTTATTAGGGGGAACATAATGGAGGGAAATATCAGTTACTGGAATATAAAGTGGGGATGTTTCATGATTGAAAGTAATGCTCTCCACACATTCTTTGGAGGTCTCAAACATTAAATCTAGAAGAGGGTGCATCCTAACATTTCCAGGAAGGACTGGGGGAGCTACATAGTTTGACTTCATGCTTTTCCTGTGTCGTGAAGTTACTTGTACCCTTTGAATTTTTAGTAAAGAGGCAAGATCTCTGATTCTTGCGAGCGTGACTTGAAAATCTGACCCTGTGTATTATGTCACCAAGACATCTCCTATGTTACTGAGTTTTAAATATAAAGAAAAAATAATTGGGTAGCCAGACAAAAGAATCAAGTCACTTATAAGGGGGGAAACTCATGTTAGTCTCAGAATTCTCCACAGCTACTTTCAAGGTTGGAAGGCTGTAGATACGTATCTATACAAACTAGAGGAAATAAAATATGTCTGAGATTTTAGATACAGTCAGACTATTCTTCAAATACAAAGGCTAAAGACAGTTTTGAAAATGTGACATTAGGGAAGATTGTTTCTCTCCTTTACAAGGCAATTCTCAGCACAGAGGTGACAAACATGATCAGTGCTGGGTAATGAACAGATTTTACTGAAGAACTAAGACGAAAACAATGTGGGGATTAGGATGGCAAAACAATATAAGTATCAAATGCTCCGACAATGTAGAAATGATACAACTAACAAAAAATCAGAGGAAGAAGGGGAAAAAAGATGGGAAGTAGAATTAATTTGCTGGTTGCCTCATTTGCAATAGTTTGGGGTTAAAGAACGTCATCTGAAGCTGATGTATCAAGTGACAGACAAATAAGTATATCTAACAGAAGCAAAGGTAAATACTAAGTAACTTGATTTTTTAAAAATAATTTTCAGGTCAAAGAGGAAATACAATCCCAAATTACAGAGTAAAAAGAAAACAACATAATAAAAACACTGCATATCAGAAGCTATAAGTGGTCGCTAAAATGCTCAGAGAAAGATGCATTACCTTAAATCTTTATATTAATTAAAAATAAAGAATCAAAAAAAAAAAAAACTAACTCAAGAAGTTAGGAAAGAGGCAACAAAACAAGCAGAAGAATTTTTAAAGGGGAAAACTGAATTTATTAATAAGAAAATCAAAACAGCCGAACTACAAAATAAATCCAAAAGATGGTTTTTGAAAGAAAAAGGACTCAATAAAACATATAACCCAATAGCTAATCTAATCAAGAATAAAATGGAGAATGTGGTACTAAGAAATAATAAGCAGGGTTGAGGGGCAGGAGGTGAAGAGTAACAGAAAATAGAGGGAATTAAAAGAAACATAGGATATTACTTTGTTCAACTTCATGCAAATAAATTTGAAATTTGGATAAATTGAAAAGATTTCTAGGAAAATGCAACTTGTCAAAACTGATCCCAGAGGAGATATAAAATCTAAAAAGACTTAATATCTATGGGAGAAGTATAAAAGGCTCTCAAAGAGCTACTCTTCCCCCAAACAAACAAACAAAATCACTAGACCCAGACATGAGAATTCCACTAATCCAGCGCTTAGGGTGAAAATATGGGAAACATCTAAATTTTCTTTCTGGAGGAAGTATAACATTATATCAAAACACAAAAAATGTAGAGAAAGTAAGCAATAGGCCAATATCACATATTAATATTAAAGCATAAGTCTTAAATAAAATACTAGCAAACTAAATCCAGAAGCATATTAAAAGAATGATACATCATTACCAAATGTATTTTATTTCAGAAACGTAAGGATGATTTATTATTAAGGATTCTATTAATAAAATTTATCATATTAAGGATTAAATAAAAAATATTTATGATCATTTCCAAAGATTCTGATAAGGCATTGGATAATATTCAGTACACGTTATTGATAAAAACAAAATAAGAAAAGAGTGGAATACTTCTTTTATAAGTTAAAATATATTATCTCAATCCAAAAGTCAGTATTGTGCTTAATGGAGACATATCACAAGTATTCCCACTAAAGTTTGACTGTCACTATTACCATCACTATTATTTAACTTTATACTACAGATAACAGCCCATGATACTACATGAGAGAAAGAAATTAGAGGTAAAAAATCAGAAAGAAGACAAAATAGCCACTTTGGGGAGGATACATATTTTATACCTGGAAAACCCAAGAGAATCAACTGAATAAGCAAAAGAATTTAATGAAGTAGTGGGGTGGAAAATAAATATACAGACTTCAATAGCTTACGTATGGCCCACATGAAGAAAACTTTAAAACACAAGTCAAGTTCTTGGCTCATGGGGAACGAAAGCTAACTTTAGATAACTTAAGCATGAAAGGATCTTATTGGAAAAGTATGAGGTAGCTTGTAGACTCAAAGAAACCAGCAACCTAGGTGAAGATCCAGACCTCAGAAAGCAGGCAGGAATTAGGGAAACTCTCCCCAGACAGAGGTGGTGTGAAATAAGGACAACACCCTCAGGACACGCCATCGGGAAGAATAACCTCCAAGCATTTTCAGTTCTTTGGACTCTCAGTCAAGTTCAAATGCCCAGCCGAGCTCAGTTGGCCTGACTTGGCTCACAGGCTCAGCTCTTAGCTGGTGGGAAGGGCCTCTCGGTGGTCCCACCCCACCTAGAGTGCTTGTGAGGGCAATGCTAGACCCCCAGAGAAAACCTGTTCCCAGATGCCAGACGGGCAAAAACATTGACCATCGTTACACGAGTCCCTCCAACTAGGAAATGTCTCTCCATTTACTCCAGTCTTTTACATTCCTGAATGGTTTCTTTCATAGAGTTCCTGCAGATTTCTTATTAAATTTACTTCAAGGAGTTGTATAGTTTTGCCTGTAACTCCTTATAATTCTCAATGTGATCTTTCAAAAACTGGAATTTCCAACTGACTGTTGCTAGGATCTAGGAAAGATCAGTAAATATTTTAATTCATTTGACAGATGAGAAGGTTGTTATAGCAAGTTGAAGGTAGCTTGAAAAATTTAAAATACCAACAAGGAAAAATTGAGAAGCACATCATTTTGGTGTATCTGCCCAGGCTGAAAACACATGTGAAGTTCCAGGAAAAAGGAGAAATTCAACAAGTGTGAGAGGAAAGCTATAGGGAACCCAGGCAGGTAGAAAATGTAGAGAAAGAGAAATTTAACAGCTATCTAAATCTAATTTCCTGCTTTTTAAGAAGGTGTTGATAAAAATAAAACACAAGTGAATATTATATAAAAGCAGGCAAAACCAAGACCCTGAAAAATTTAGAATGAAGTCTGGCAAATCTGATGTTATAGCTGATAGAACCATAAAACAATTTTTAAAAAAGTACAGACCTCACTGATAGAAAAAAACATGAACAGCAAATTGAACTAATACTTTCTTATGAAATAAATGAAGCAAATATTTCTACTATATAAAAAATATGAAGTTATAAATTATGTCAGGTTCGATAAAAGATTTTGATTGTTGAGATTTTGAATGCAGATTATTTGAATGAAAAGATTATCGCCTACAATATTTCAATATTTTCAAAGTATGCAACTTACTTTTGCTTTTCCATGAAATGTTATACATGTACAATTAACATGCTAAATTTTCGTATAAATCAACTGTTTCTTATCTTTTAAAATTAATTTAAATTAATGTTTTCCAAAGTAGCATATTGAAAATACCATCTTATCTGTTAGTTATAAACTCTTCTCAAGAGTACCTCCTAGAGTAATGGAAATAAAAACAAAAATAAACAAATGGGACTTAATTAAACTTAAAAGCTTTTGCACAGCAAAGGAAACCATAAACAAGACAAAAAGACAACCCTCAGAATGGGAGAAAATATTTGCAAATGAAACAACAGACAAAGGATTAATCTCAAAAATATACAAACAGCTCATGGAGCTCAATATCAAAAAAAACAAACAATCCAGTTAAAAAATGGGAGGAAGACCTAAATAGACATTTCACCAAGGAAGACATACAGATGGCCAACAGGCACATGAAAAGATGTTCAACATCACAAATTATTAGAGAAATGCAAATCAAAACTACAATGAGATATCACCTCGTACCGGTCAGAATGGCCATTATCAAAAAAATCTAGAAACAATAAATGCTGGAAAGGGTGTGGTGAAAAGGGAACCCTCCTGCACTGTTGGTGGGAATGTAAATTGATACAACCACTATGGAGAACAGTATGGAGGTTCCTTAAGAAACTAAAAATAGAACTACCATATGACCCAGCAATCCCACTACTGGGCATATACCCTGAGAAAACCATAATTCAAAAAAAGATGTACCACAATGTTCATTGCAGCTCTATTTACAATAGCCAGGACATGGAAACAACCTAAATGTCCATCGACAGATGAATGGATGAAGAAGATGTGACACATATATACAATGGAACATTAGTCAGCCATAAAAAGAAACGAAACTGAGTTATTTGTAGTGAGGTGGATGGACCTAGAGACTGTCATACAGAGTGAAGTAGGTCAGAAAGAGAAAAACAAATACTGTATGCTAACACATATATATGGAACCAAAAAAAAAAAAAAAAAGTGGTACTGATGAACCTAGTTGCAGGGCAGGAATAAAGAGGTAGACATAGAAAATGGACTTGAGGACATGGGGTGGGAGGGGGAAGCTGGGGCAAAGTGAGAGTGGCATGGACATATACACACTACCGAATGTAAAATAGTTGGCTGGTGGGAAGCAACAGCATAGCACAGGGAGATCAGCTCAGTGCTTTGCGATGACATAGAGGGGTGGGATAGGGAGGGTGGGAGGGAGGCTCAAGAGGGACGGGATATGGGGACATATGTATGCTTACGGCTGATTCACTTTGTTGTGCAACAGAAACTAACAGTATTGTGAAGCAATTATACTCCAATAAAGATCTATTAAAAAAAGAAAAAAAGAGTAGAGGTAATGTACCTGAATGTTAGTTTCCTTTCCCACACCTGCCAACCCTGAAAAAGCATGGTGAAATACCAGAAAGCAGTTAGAAGAGAAAGAAAGACAGACTACGTTAATCTAGAATTAGTAATAATTTATTATGGACTGTTGAAGTTTGCTTGCTCAGCAAGCCTTTACTCACAAATAGGGTAAATAGTTCAAATATGACAGGGGATTTATACGATATTTTCTAAGAATAAACTATTTTTAAACAATAATAGTTTAGATCTGCACATATAAGTCGAATTGATATACAAAAAAATTACATTTTAATCTAACTTTTAAAGCAGGTTCTCCATAATATCTCCTTCATAAAATTGGAATTAAATACTTCAAGGAACAAACTACTGTTCAAATGTGTGATGATCTAAGCTTTTCACTAATTGAAAATGGCTTTTTGTAGGACTAGTATGAAATATTATGACCCCACTGGATATATAAGGTCTGAAAAATACTTTTAGAAATCGGGACATAGAAGCAGGATACCTTCTGTTCTCATACGTTGGCACGTAGTAGGCATCAATAGTTATTCGGTAAATAAATGAGTCAAGATAAATCATTCAGTTACAAAAAGGCTGAAACTTCACCACTAATGGGTCTGGGAGTAGAAATGCCCCATCCTGGGCCAGAAGTTGCCTGGACCATACTGAGAGAGAAGCCAACAGCTTGTGGAAGGATGTGGTGGCCATTTGTGGTCACCAGGATGAAACATGGTGGTCCCCTGGCTGAACACTTCTGCCAACTGGGCATCACCGGGAGTTGGACACAGCCTCTGAGGGTAAAAGCCTCAGGAAATTTAGTTCATGGAGGATTCCCCTCTCCCGGACCTATTCAGAGTATTCTACTGCCTCTGCAAGATCCTGACCAGGCCACGGGTTTCCCTCGGTCTTCAGTATTCTCTGACTTTCTGACTTTCATGACCCTTGACCTCTGGATCTCTGGCCAGATCCTGGGCATGCAGCCTTATATGTTACAGACATTTTCTGTTTCAGTTACCAAAGCATACGGTAAAGGGCTAACTGTAACTTAGGGCAGGAAGGAGCAGTGTGCTTATAAGATGGCACGGCCTGGAGAGACGGAAGTTTCCCGTCTTGTGGCTCTCAGGAGAGGCAGCAGCTAGAGCGTGAGCCCTGCACCTGGCGGCTTGCACGCCAGCCTCAGTCTAGCTGTCAGACCAGGCAAGTCACAGAGCCTCTGCAAAACGAGGGTAACAACAGTATTTAATTCATGGAGCTGTTTCTGAGAATTGAGAGGTAATACAAGCCAAACCCTCAGTATACAGCTTGCGTGGAGTAAACGACTAATACGTGTTATGGAGAAGGAAGGTCAGGTGCGCACGGGACCATGTGGAGGCCGCAGAGTGCTCTCTTGGATCCAGATGGTCATCCAGCGGCGGCCCCTGGCCCTGCCTTGCGCACATCTGACCTTGTCCCCATCCCCTCTGACTTCTCCCAGGTCACTTCCTAGAGTTCCATCCCTGCCTCACAACACTGACCAGGAAATTCAGATTCACAGAAGATGTGTGAGTTGCTCTACAGCCTCTAGCTGAGTAGCAAGATGGTAAAATACTAAAGTGACCCCACGTTACCCCTCCCCTCATATTTCATAAATTCCTAATCTGTCGTGCATTTCCTCTTTATAAATGATCGTATTTACCAGTATTATTTTTACCTGTAGTCTTTGAAATCTAAATCTAGTTTCTGATTTTATGCTATTTTTACTTACTGTTCTGATAGATTAGAATGGACCCATTTCCATTTCCCATTCATAAGCCTTATAATTGATACTTCTAGCCATCTTGATAGCATAGGTAAAAAGAAATCACCAATATGAGATATGTAAGAAGATATGACATAGCTTTAAAATACTTTAATCAAAGACAACTGCTAATTCAATTAAATACAAATGACTTCATAGGAGTTAGCCTATTACTAATTTTTTCATGAAAAGATAATTGGAAAGTGATGACAGAATGATTTGAATGTTAAATAATTAGATATACCAATATCCATTTAAATTTATGGATCAAATTATATTTGCAGAAGTGAACTGTACAGTAGTCAAAATATTCTGATACTAATCTTCGACTTAGAACCGAGAAACTTTCTATTATGGTCAATGCTAAATATAACAATGTAGGTGTTATTGTTTTTAAATCACCAACATAAAATCCTGATGGAATAGTTAACCTCAATCACCAACCTACCAACCAACTACTTAGAAACTCAATTGTTGTTTTAAGGGAAAGTAGGAAAGTTTGCACCGCTTAAAAAAAGTTAAGGAATTATCTTCATTTAGCTTATACCTAGAATGGAAATATTTAGAATTTAATGCAACTTGTTAAGTTAATGATAACACTAATATTAATAGTAAAAAAAGCTAATACTGCGTGCTTCTCAGACATCATTGTCTATTCCAAGTTATTTCTATTTATTAACTCATTTAATCCTCACAACAATCATATGAAGTAGAAATTATATTATCACTTTCCTTTCATTCTGCGCTTGGAGACGCTATTGTCTTCCTCAGCTTCACAGGAGAGGGAAGCTGCCGTGGTCCTCCCCTGGGTGGAAAGGAAGCCTGTGCAGCCCCGAAAGGGCTCACGGGAAACACCTGGAACCATCAGCCTGGGGGCTTCCCTTATCCGGGGAAAAGGACGGGGACCAGCGGGGTCTGTGCATGGGTGCTGCAGCTGTCCCAGGGCAAGCGCTAACCCCCAGCAGCTTCCTGACAAGCTCACCAGGGTGCCTGGAATCCCTGTCATTAGCCAGGAAATCATCGCCAACAGACCTCATTATATAGGCCATCCATTCACTCACGCCTGCATGAATTCATTCACTCACTCAGTCAGTCGGCAGTCATTTACTGGGAGCCTGTTACTTTGTGCTGAAGACACTGGCCCTCTAGGAACGTTCAGTTTAAAAGGAAGTCACTGATAACTGGCACAAGTCACCATAAAATTGTGGACTCAAAGCTTTGGTTTGTTTCCTCAGATGAGATACTGTTCCCGGGCCTGGGGCCGTGGCCGTGGCCGTCGCTCCCTGCAGCTCAGGGCCTTATCACTCCAAGCTTAGATTCTTGCAAAAGACTCTTGTTTCCTAAGCCCCTGCTCCTCCTGCTGCAATTCTTTCTTCACGCAGATGCCAGATTCATGTTTCCAAATGCGGCTTCTCCCCTTGTCAATTTTATGCGTTTAGAAGCCTGTAGCAAACTGACCTCCCCGCGATCACCACCATTTGCCTCCAGGTCACCTGCAATTATTACCAACCTACTCTGACCCTCGATTTTCCAGCGTTCACCTTGAATGTGCCTCGCGAATTCCCACGGCTGCCTGTTGCACCCACAGCTTCCCTAACCTCAGATGCTCCCGTCTCTTTGTCAGCCAGCTGTGCTCGTGTCCAGGCCCAGCCCAAACCCCACCCCTGGGCAGCTCTTCCCGACCACCCCCAGCGACCTCTCTCTTGCCCTTGAACGACCTCAGCTGGCGCTGTCTGGTGCACAGGGTCTCACGCAGTAGCTGGTTTCCTGTACACGTTTGGTGCCAGCGGCGGAGCGCTGGCAGCACAGGGCTGGCACAGAGTAGTTGCTCAGTGAGTCTGACGGACTCTCCTCTGGATGAGAAGGAACCGTGCTGAAGGCAGAAATAAGCACGGGTTATTTGAGAGATATTTCCTTTCACTAAAATCCCGGGAAGGAGAATTTTCAGAGGCCCAGGCTTCTTTAATTAAAACTCTGAGTTGACGTACAAAGCTGCATTCCCCTGTGATGTGAGTGTAGGAGCTGAGTTCTAGGCAATTGGAGTTTAAATACTGCACCGTCTGAGACTCTGGGTATAATTTGGGACAAGTTGTTTCATTCCCTTGATTGTCAACTCCCTGAACTATGAAATGGAGCTAAGGAACACCTCTGAGGGGGCTGGGAGAGTAACTCAGATTGCTCCTTTACACAAGAAAAACACCTCTGAAATTGCAAAATGTTTACATTAACAAAAAACCACAATAATGGCTGTGTTAGTGTTACAAATGAAGTTGCAATCCAGCTTTCTCTTAATGTTTATTTTTGTTTCAAAGGAACACCAGCCTTCTTATTTACCCATGTTAGCAGTGCCCCTTATCTGAAAATATGTAAATCCATTTAAATTAATTTCCTGTAATACCACACAAAACAATAATCATATTAGTACCATTCATAATGTACTAATAACATTAACATAATTGCATTCAAATATGAAATTGCTAGGTAATAGGCTTTTCATAAATGGTTTCAGTGAGAATGTCACTTTTAACCTTACTCTGGATCTTTAGCTCCAGATACCGCCAGAAAAAATTGTGTGTCTAATGTGAGAAAGTTTCCCACAGGTTTTTGTTTTGGTTTTTTTCTTGCCTGTTTAGGAGAAACTATCAAAGAGCTTTTGTGATCCAAATGAGAAGGGTTTGCGATCGTAACATATTTCTGAGTATAATGGGGCTTTCACTTGAGCTTTCTCTGGAGTGGGCTTCTGTCCTGGTGTGTGATGTGCCCTGTACACCGTGGGCTGCCTCAGGGACAGGGTCTTCCCATGTAGGTAGCAGGTCTATCAGGGCAGCTATGCAGGCTAACGTTTCTCCCTTGGGGAGCGAGGGCAGCCCTAGGTAGAGTCTGGTCGGCTCCCAGACTGTTGCAGAATTCTTCCTGGGCTCCTTGGGGCCTTGACACAATCTTGGGGGCAACACAGGTTGTGTCTGCGAGGCCTCAGGCAGTCCAGAGGGGAAGCAAAGTCCCCGGCGGCTCCAGGAGTAAAGTTAAAAAGCCAGGCCTTGGGTCTAGCATGGCGATTTATTTGTTTTTCACAATTTCCGGCAAACTTACACTGTATGCAAGTCCGTAATCGCTTTCTTCCCTGACAAAATGTGATGGAGATGGTTAGAGTCACAGAAACTATCAGGCAAATCTGTCGTGAAAACCAGTAAAGGGTAGAACATAACTGGCATCGCACGGCGCTGTCTGAATGATCTGATTGAACCATAGATCGTATTCACGAACACATGTCAATTTGTAACACATTATTAAACCAAAAAAAAAAAAAACAAAGAGAGATCATGTTGTAACTGAGTAGATCAGAGTGATTCTCTTTGATCAGATATTTTGATCTTGCTGGATAATTACAAAACCACCTCGAATTTACACGAAGACTTTCTTCCAGCTGTGCTCAAAGCACTACTATATATTACCCATCCCTGTTACCCTCCCAGTGACCCTATGAGGCAGGCAGAGAACCATATAATCTCTGCCTCTTAAATAAGCTAATTGCACTTTAAAATATTTTTTAGTACTTTAGAACGTAAATGATATTCCAGGGAAGAGTTAGTTCCCCTTTCTTTTTCTGAAGTTCAGAATGATGCAGTGGAACTGCGGGGAATATTAAATAATACGACAGTGTAAAAGCAAAAGACAAACAGCGAAACACCATGGGCTAGGGCCATTTTCCCACTACTTTCTGCTTTGTCCCTCTCCTTTCATATGGTTTAGAATTTAATTTATCTTAGAATATATGGAATACATTTCTATACATTTTGTGGCAACTTTTTTCCTCCATTTTGGAAATATCCAACATGTACGATACTAAACATAGAAGCTACTGATAAATTCAAAGGAGGTAAGTAAATTAAATACTACCACGTGCTTACAAGAGTGCCTGGCACAGCACAGAGTATTAAGTCAATTACCTAAGGGGTTTGAGGGCTTGTTAATTCAGAAGCCAAGAACGTTCTTTTGGACCACATTGCTACTGGTGATGATGGGAAGAAGCAAAGATGTGTATGAGGGAGACGACAGTGAGAAGAGCCTGCCTGGCACCATGGAGGGGAGGCCAAGGTCAGGGCAAGAGAAGGCAGAGAGGGCAGCTCCAGGCCCAGGAACCAGGGGCAGGAGCGTCTGGAAGGAGGAAGGAGGTTCTGATGATGGGACCAAGGTTCCAGCGTCCGTGACCTCCTGGGAAGAGGACATTTCAATTGACTTTCAGTAGCTGCTTTCCAAAGGCTTAGAACTCTGCTCAGAATGGTGAGATCTCCATCCGTACCCATGTTTCAAGGCTTTGCTAACAACACAGTGACCGATCCACTTCAATGCATTATTTGCAGAGGGGATTTTCCATATTAAAAAAACCCAAGGTTCCTAGACTCTGACAGTGTCTACCTTGCCAACATCACCCTGATCCCCTTGGGGAAGGAAGTTCTGCTCGTGTCCCCGCAGGGCGTGACCACGAAACAGTTAAGTGGCAGTGACCCCAGGAAGCAGCATTTTGTAGCAAGTATTTTAAATTCAGCTGCTGGAGTGGGAGAGGAAGTCGGAGACAGAAAACAATCTCAGAGCTGTGCGCATTTAAATCAGGAGGGGAGCGGGTTGTCTTCTAGTTCTCACCATCCCAGAAAGTATTCTTTTCCTGTCGCAATCCAGGGAAGACCACAGAGTATCCCACTCTCAGCCTCAGAAGACATTTGCATAACGCATTTACATTTGAAGGGAGCCCACAGATTGGCAACTCCCAAAGCTTCAGGTCCTCACGGTTTTCCATAATAGCAATTAGGAACAAAAATAGAATAACAATAGCTGTAGAAATACAGTTGCTGAGCTGTGGGTAGATGAAGCAGAAAAATCTCTGCATTTTAAAGACTGAACTTTGAATGATTGCAGAGTTAGAGACTAACTGCTTTTTTGTTCTTTGTGAGCTGGCTTTGAAGCCTAGTAGGGACCAAACCAATTTGGACCAATGTGAGAGCAGAAGAGGGCCCCCTGTGTCAGGAAACGAGGTGCCGCCGGATGGCAGGAGACCAAGACAGAGCCCAGCCCCCGGGCAGTGCTGGCCAAGGGGGCCACCAAGGTTCTGGATGATGGCCGGCGATGGCAGGAAGTGGAGTGCCATGGAGAATGCCACATAAAATACCCAAGGGATGGGATGAGAGATGAGATGTAAGATGGAGGGTGGAGCAAGATTATGACCTTCTGGCACCCGGGATAAGTGAGGGGGCACATTCATCAGAACACACAGGCAGGGCTTCCCTGCTGGCGCGGTGGTTAAGAATCCGCCTGCCCATGCAGAGGACACAGGTTCGAGCCCTGGTCTGGGAAGATCCCACATGCCACCGAGCAACTGGGCCCGTGAGCCACAACTACTGAACCTGCGCTCTAGAGCCCACGAGCCACAACAACTGGGCTCACATGCCACAACTACTGAGCCTGCGCTCTAGAGCCTGTGCTCCGTGAGAAGAGAAGCCACCGCTCGCTGCAACTAGAGAAAGCCCACGGGCAGCAACGAAGACACAATGCAGCCAAAAATAAATAAATAAATAAATAAATAAATAAATAAATAAATAAATTTATTTATTAAAACACACACACACACACACACACACACACACACACACACACAGGCAAGCCCCTCTTCCAACTTGAAACTCTGCTATGCTCTCCTGGCAATGGGACCTCAGCATGAAATAGCGCCTCAGAGATTTCTAGCTCTCCTTCCTGCCCTAACTTTACTGCCCCATCCGCCCCCCGCAATCCCTCAACCCCGAGAGCTGCAGCAGAGATGAATGGGAGGCCATTGAAAGGTCTCATTCAGTGTGGGTGACCAACCACGTGGCCTGGCCTGGTAGGGAAGGACCAGCACAGATGAGGACAAGGTGGGAGAGTTTGGGACAGGTGAGAGGGAGTGTTGCAGAGGAGAGGTCCTGACAAGGTTCAGAGTGAGGCTACGGGCCTGGGTGGCTGAGTGATGTCAAAACGATCAGAACGGAACTGAACAGAGCCAGGAAGCAGGACGAGTTGTCTCAGAGGGCTTCAGATGCTGGACCGGGGATGGAGAGGAAGCTGGGCAACAAGATGCCAAAATCAGTGTGGGACAGAGGCTGAGGGGGTCCCCAGGTCATAGAGGTCAGGAGGGCACAGGGTGACACACCTAACAGGCCAGAACTAAAGGAGTGACGGGTTTACCCAAGGGTGACAGGATGACAGTTGGGAAGTAGCCTTGGGGAGCACAGAACTTTCAGAAGAGCCTTTTCAATCTCTTCCCAAAGAAATCATTGCCCCAGGCTTACTATAGAATATGATGACCTCCCATGCTTTTGTTTAATGTCCTAGATGTTAAGTGAGCTGCTACGCAGTAAGCCGGTGTGGGGCACTGAGAAGAGCTCTGGGTTTGCATCAGAACTCCTCAGTTCAAGTTCTGCCTTCACCTGTCTTGGTTGATTGGACGACCTCATGCAAATTCCTAATCTTCTCAGTTTTGGATTCCTCATTTGTAAAAATGGGTATCCTAATGCTTCCCTGTGATAATCTATGTGGAGATGGTTTACAGACTGCAAAATATTATGCAATCTGCAAATTGTTGTCATTAGTTCCTAGGAGACAAGAACTATTCTGTGTTGCACCAAAGCATTAGGAATTATTAGAAGCATTTCATAAATACATTTTTATGATAATGATGTTGATACAGAAAGCTAGTGCTTTTTCCAGAAGCTCTAGCTTTTTTTTTTTAATAAAAAATTATTGGTAGGCAGTTTTCCAAGATCCTGTCCCAAGTTGCCATAATTATCACAAATATTATAATATGATGCCAGAATATTGATTTTAATGAGGATGTCACCAAAATAAAGCAGATCCCTATTATAAAAAGAAACAAAGAAATGAGAAAACGAATACTGAAATCTTTCTCTAAGCCAACATAAAGGAGTCTTCTGGAAGACATGTGACACAGTGCAGAAGGATTCAACATAAGAGCATTTGCCAGTACAATACACAACATCACTAGGTTAAATTAAAACAAATTACATGCCTAAAAGACAACTGATAGCATTTAACAAGGTTCTTCAAAATATTAAAATATTAGGAATAGGGGCCACTTCTTTACCATGATAAAGTCGTGGAAAATGAGAGCCGTTATTGTGCTCAATGGATAGACAAATTAAATTCTGTTTAAAAATTGGAACAAGGATGCTTTCTTAATAGTGTTCTGAAAACTCTGGTTAATGCAATGAGACATGAAAAAATAAAGAGGTATGATAAAGGGAAGAGAGAAAAGATCATTATTCGCACTTAACAAAATCGAAAACCAGAATATGCAGAGGAACCAGCAAAATAATCATGTTTAATAAAATGATTCAAAAAATGCTATATCTGAAATAAACGTACCAAAATTAATAGCCTTGCTAATTATCAGCAGCCACCAGCCAACATAATAAAAGTATAGGCCCTGATTATAATATTATCTCCTTCCACACAAGAAATTCTTGGGAATAAACCTACTGAGTCATACGTTGTTGCTATAAAGAACATTTAAAGAAAATCTTTAAAAACATAATAAAAGACAAATAAATTGACAGATACATGTCTGTCTATCTATCTATCTATCTATCTATCTATCTATCTATCTATCATCTATCTATATCCTTGAATGAGAAGACAAAATATTGTCTCAGGCAAATTAAGAGGTTTATATAATCTTATTAGGAAAAGGAAGAAGAGAAGATTAATTCGATCAGACAGGTAAAAACATAGAGAAAGAGCAATTGAAATAGTTTGGTAGTGGTCAAAAAATAGCAATTTAAATCAGAGGAACTAAGGAATCAGAACCAACCCCCTACATAAAGGTGAATTCTACATCTTATGTAACTCTTCCTTCCACCACTTCTAACCGTCTCTCTCCTGGATAACCAGGGTAGTCTCCTAGCTGGTCTCTGCTTCTGCCCTGACCCTCTTACCCATACCCACACAGCAGCCGGAGCAATCCCTTTAACACATTTCAGATCTTTTCACTCTGTGTTCAAAGACCCTCCAACGGCTGCCATCTATAGTGGGTTGAATTGCGTCTCCCCAGAAGGTACCTGTGCATGTGGAAATAGGATCTTTGCAGATGTAATCAAGTTAAGGATCTGGATACGAGATCATCCTGGATTTAAGGTGGGCCCTAAATCCAATGACCACTGTCCTCAGAAGAAACAGACAAGGAACAGACGCTGAGAGACACACGGAGGGGAAGGCCACACGAGGACAGAGGCAGAGACTGGAGGGATGGGTCTACAAGCCAAGGGACACCAAGGATTGCCCGCAAGCACCAGAGCTGGGAGAGGCCTGGGACAGATTCTCCCTCAGAGCCTCCAGAACGAACCAGCGTGACTGACACTTTGACTTCAGACTCTTGGCCTCCACAGCTGGGAGAGGATCAATTTCTGTTGTTTTTGGCCACCAAGTTGTGGCCATTTGTCACAACTTCCCTAGGAAATGAATCCACCATCTCACTCAGGGTCACTGTCAACACCCACACGGGCTGCTCTATCGGAACTGCCAACCTCCTGGCCTTGGAGCCACCCCCCATCACTTCTGCTCAGCTGCGCCAGCTGCCCTGACCTCTGCGACTATGCTGGACATGCCACCTCCTCAGGACCTTCGCGCTTGCTTTCTGTCAACTGGAGGACGGTTCCCTCCCATACCCATCAGCCCTCTCCATCTTTGTCACGTTTCCGTCTTGGTGAGGTCTTTTCTGATCAACTGATTGTAAATTGCACCTCACCCGCCCTGGATGGAATTCTCTATTCCTCTTCTTTGCCTTATTTTTCTTTATAAAATTTACAACCATCTGATAGATTACATAGTTTATTTATTTGTTTCTTGTCTCCTCCAACTAAAACTGCTCAGAGATTCTGGCTGAGCTGCTCACTGTTGTACCTCCAGCGCCCAGAACAGTGTCTGCAGTGTGTGTTTGTTGAATGAATGCAAACAGACCAAATTATGAGTAGGAATTTAATGTACAGTAAAGCAAGCATTACAAAACAGTGAGGGAGGATTAATTGATATCTGATTTTGAAATATAGCACATTAGAGAAAAATTAATTTAGAGATACATCTTATCCTGTGTACTAAAAGAAAATTATAGTCAAATATGTTTAAAAATTCATAGAAAAATTAGCAGAATGTAGAACAGTACACGAGTCTCCGGAAGGATAATAACTTTTAAAGAACTGAGGCAATTGAGGAAGCTATAAAGCTAATAGTGATAGATTCAACTAATTAAGAATTAAAACTTTCGTACAATCACGCCTCCTCAGCTCCACTAAGAATCAGGACCTGTTGTTACTGGAGATCATTCCCAGGTGATCACGTTGCTCCCAAGTCCCAGGTCTCTCCTTCCTGGGGTGGCCTTTGGCCTGACCTCCTGCCTTTGTGTTCGCTCCTTGGCTGGAAGCTGTCTTCCTGCCCAGACCTCCTTTGGGCCTGGAGGACCATGTCGGTGCCTCGATGCAAACACGGGAGTGGCCGCTGCTCGTCAGCCATGTCCTGAGCATGGGAGGTGACTGGGTTTGGGTCGCCCGCCTACCTGCTGGGACAGCCTGGCAGTATCCTGGGACACCCAGCCTGGCCAGGCTGCCTTCCCCAGCACCTAGGCCTCAGTCTCTTCTGCCTCTTACCTGGGCTATTTTTTCCTGAGCCTGTCCGAGCTATGGTAACAAGGCCGCTTGTGCAGCATCTAAAAGCTGCAGTGAGGCAAAACCCCATCTCAGGGGAGAGGCGCTATTTTAGTTGGATGTTGCCCTGGACGTAGGGTCCTTCACATTCCCTGCTTGATGAGGGGTTTAAGTCCAGGTTAACCATTAACTTCTCAGTGTGACAGGTTTTCTTTTGTGCTGCATAAACCCCGTTCTGAAACGTCATGGAGAACCTGCTTTAGAAAGCCTGTGGTTTGCATAATTAACGAGTCGATTAGAAAACGGAGGCATTAAGAGAACAATAGACGCCAGGAAGAGCGAGGCTGAAGGTCTCTGCTGCTCTGTTTCGTGCTTTAAAGACCTCAGCGGGAGAGCAGGCCGGATCCGGCTCCAGCGTGGGATGTCGCTGGACGGTCTCCCTTCCTAAACAGACCGCTGGCTCTGGGTGGGGACGAGGGGGCAGGGAGGGGAGCACCCCCCAGCGGGGGAGGAGGTGCTGCACCGCGGCCGAGGGGCTGATTCCAGAACAGCCTTGCTCGCTCCGTCCTCCTTGGATCAATTCGACTGTCGTCGCCGCTGAACTGAGGATCGCTGGGAGCCCTGAAGCAGCTCACGTGCTTCTGGAGAACGACCTCCAGCGGGGAGCCGGCCTCACTTCCGACGCCCCCCTGCGCCCACCCCTGTGCAAGCCAGGAGCCTGGACTATGTGCTGAGACCACAGCTCCAGGCTCGCTTAACAATCGCTTTGTCTATTAATTGCACAAAACAACATATAACAATAGGTCAGTCTGTTGAGAATTTTTTAGGGTGGAATTGTAAAGTTCTACTTCAATGGGGCTATTTGTTTTTATTGCTGTGCCTTTTTTCCTCAAGTCAGAAACGATTTCAGGGTCTTTTTTTCCTACCCCTCGCCCCCTTCATCAGTTTTATTTCTCTTTCAGGCACATACTTCTGGTCATTAGTGAGGTTTGGATTCTTTTGCGACCAACAAAGAATTCTTTCCAAAGCAGCCTCCTAAAACATCAGATGTCAGTTTTAGGATCAGAAATATTACGTGATGAATGGGATTTTTTTAAAATTTGCATTTTCAAGTTGCTAATGGCGACATTGAAGTTGCCGCCGGTGACTGCGTGCACGGAGGGGCAGAACCGAGCAAACTGGGGGCAGGCGAGCTGCCGGTGCTCTGCTCTCCCCTCTCATTCTGCACCTTTCCCTTCCTCCTGGGTCCCTCCTTGGCCCACCGCACCTCCATCTCCATCCTGGGTTACCACCGGCTCCAGGCACAGTTAGGTTCTTCTGCTGCCTCAGCTACACGCGGCCTGTCCTGTGCCTGCAGGGTCATTTCCATTTCCAGTTCAGCAGCAGACCAACTAGGAAATAGGTTTATCTAACAGTAGAATTCCAGGCTTAGGAAGGCACCTGGTGAGGGAAGATAATTCTGGGCTGCTTAATCTCCTCTAATATTACTCTGGCCCTGATAACATGCATTGTATTTATAAACAGAGAATGCAGTTAAGAGTAATGGGCCAGGAGATGGAGAATATCAATTCCAGGTCTGAGTTTACTGCTGTCTTTGTGTGACCTTAGACGAAGTGTGAAAACTCCTTGGGCCTCGGTTTCCTCTCCTGTAAAGTAAGAGGCTGTGGATAGACAATATCCGATTCCCCTCCTACCCCTACAATCCTCTAAGTTTTAAATAGACATTTAGACATTTGTTCTGGAACTTTAAAATGCTTTTGGTTTCCAACCAGTTTGATTTTATGACTAGAATTCTATTTCTTAGAAATATCACAAACGCTCATCTATTTTTCACATTCACATTGAGAAATAGACCATCTAGTTAACAATCTCTAAGCCAAAATTTACGAGCAGAAAGATAGTAGTCACAGAATTTACACAGGTGGCTTATCTATGTGATGTTTCCAGCTGCATATAAGAAAAATAGTTTTTTGGTGGCTTCCTATCCTTTTCTCATGCCTTTAATTTATAAGAAGTCAATTTGATCTTCTTCTAAGTGATCCTCATGTTTTAGATTCTCTGATTTTTGAAACACTTGGTGCTAAACAAGCTACATAGCCTCTAGCCCACCAGTTTTTTCATGGGAGAAAGACAAAGATTGGAACTTTGGATAAAGTGTTGACGTGGTCCGCTTACAGGAAGTGAGTTATGAAGTTCTGGAAGAATCAGAGGCACAAACATGGCCACTAAAGTCACTGGTACCAAGTGGTGACCCTCCAGAGGAGGGTCCTCATGGCACCGGTCAAGGATTCCAAGCCTTGCCCCCTTCTCTTTCCCTGTGCTTGCTGTGTGTGTCCTGGCACTGCGTGCGTGGTTGGCTTTGTGGGAAGAGGCTTGGGGTAGTGGGGTCAGAGAAATGGTCCAGTCTCAGCACAGATCAGCTGGCTTTAACGACCATTCCACACACATCACTGTCACAGGAGAACTGGGCAAGAATTGTTATGAGGGAAGCCACACATCTCATCTCATCTCATCTATAGCAGCTCACCTGTGAAAGGGACCACAGGCGGTAATAAAACATGCCCACATTTATGTTTATCTGGTGTCAATGTTTGTTTATATAGACTTCAAAATGGACCTCTGCTCCTCTGAAAAAAAGGCCCTCATTTCCTCTGTGCTCTCAAACCTGTCTTAGAGATGTAGGCTCTGCCCTAACTAGCTGCTCCTTTGCACTCGTTTCCCTGTGAGGAGTGGAGAGGGTGTGGCCCACATGCCCCCAGGGCCCCCGTGACGGTGTCTGTACTGTGACGTTGCCGGTGCTGAGCCTCCAGAAGCCTGGCGCCAGGTTCCTAATGCTGGGCTGAGGGCTGTTATCTTGAGGGCAGATAAGTGACCTGAGCAGAATACAAGGGACACCTCTCAGGTCAACTCTCGCACCCTTAACCTTCCTCCATGGCGTGCCAGCAGGATGGAGGTCCGGCCAGCGCAGCGAGCCAGCGCGACCGCGGCCCCCAGACTGGGCCCAGGCTCACTGGCATTCCTGCCCCCCTCAGCGCTCCAGCGGACCTGTTCCTTCTGTCCCCACCAGGCCGCACATGTCCCTGTCCTGGCATCACATCTTTATTTCTTCATGACTATGAATATCTCGTGTCTCTTTCTTTGCTATCTCCTGTATTTTGAGGACTTGAAGGGATAATCATTTTTACGAAATTACTAATGATAAAATGCTAGCACGTAAAATTCCTCCAGGTTGTTTCCAAGTTTTTAAAAAACGGTGAGCTACACCTTCCTCCGTTGTGCAGACGCCCTCGGAGTGAAATGTGTGTTGTGAGCCCCCGGTCTGCAGGCTGATGGAGCCCACCTCTGTCTCCCTCCCTGACGCGTGAGCCCCCGGCTGACACGTGCAGAACCCAGCTCAACACAGCAGGCGGGCGATGCCGAAAGAGAACCCTTGCTTTTCCCTCACAGAGCCTCTCGCTTCTTCTCCAACTCCGAACGCTCTGGCGCCTGTAGCCTCCAAGCGCGCTGGCCCCGGGCTCTTCCTCGGCAGTGGTGTTTCTGCCCCGGCCTTTGCCTGACGTTCCTCCGCCTGGAACTCTTCCACGCAGGCCTCCGCGTGCTGGGTCCTGGTCCTCACTCGGCGCTCACCTCCAGTGTTACCTCCCAGTAAGAGTTTCACCCTCCCCTGGTCACTTCTACGCTCTTCATTCTCCGTGTGACGGTACCAATTTGTCTCCTTGTAACTGTCTCTCTCCAGCCTCGAGACCCAATGCCGGGAAGGTAGGGCCTCGCCTTGTTCCGAGATAGATGCCTGGCATGTGGTCAATACAAGCTCGTGGAACATTCAATAATGTACCGAATGTATACTAATAACGGTAGGAGAGGACTTATACAATCGAGGCCTTCATCAGGACGACAAGTCACTTGTCTCTGAGCTTTGGTTCTTCATCTGTAGCGTGGGACGCTGCCTGACTCATGGGCTTATTGTGAGGCAGGCGAGGAAACACAATTCGTGGTTTGGAGAAGTATCCCTCATGACCATAACAGTTATGAGGTTTTCCTATGAACAGACATGGCGCTTAGCTGTACTATACCAAGTACGTGCCTTGTCTCATTAAACCTTCGTCATTTAATCATAACAATAATAGTCAATATGATTATTATTCCATTTAAAGAAGCACCAAGAAGCTAAGTAATTGACCCAAGGTCACTCAAGTAGTGAATTATAAAATTTCCCTACCTGGTCTCACCACCTCCCATAGTAATAACTAACTATGGTTACAAACCTGCTTATTATTTTTCAATGGTTATGTCTCTGATGTCCTCACAGTCTGAGTGCTATGGAATTCATGCCCACAATGAGCTGTCGTTTGTATGCTGTACCCATATATCTAGGGAGGTCCCAAAAACGGCATATAGAAGGGGCCAGTAATGGGATTATTCACACATAGCCCTGCTGTTGCTGACCTCATGAACTATTTAGCCAATGAAGCACAAGGCTAAGGAGGGAAATTAATAAAATCTAAGAGTGTAGCCAAGAAATTTGTTACAACTGAAGACACGTAGCAAACGAATGTTTCTTCTACGTAGGCTACCAAAGATTCTGACTAAATATTGGTAAATCCATTTAGGATCCACTGAAGTCCCAAATCATGGTGATCCACAAGGTCATGGATGCTTTCTCAATAGAATATAGAATATGCAACAACCCTAAAAGTGCAGAGCTAAAGTTTTGGAAGTTACAATAAAAGCTTTATTATTCCAGTTCTTTCCCCAAATCTGTGATTTTTAAAAGTAGTAAAATGCAATGCTTCCTCCCAGCTACATGGAGAGGAGCCCAAGAGGCTGTGTACGGGGCCCCTCAGCGCCTCAGCTGCCGAGCAATTTATAGCCAAGCACTGTTACAGGCTGTCTCATTACTAGGCAATCAGTGGCAAAAAGTCTCCAATTTTTTACTTCTCATTTTCCAAAGGCTATGATGCAAATTCAATCTTATGGCACATTTTGGTGAAGTCACTGAGTGGGCAGCCCGTTGTCTTACTGTCTCTCTATTCTTATTAATCAGAATTTCATGTTGCTTCATAAGCTGTCATTTAACTGTATACAATGGACAGATTTATTGTAAGTGGGCAAAAACGGGGTAACCGTAGGTTCCTGCGATGGACAATGCAGTGGTTAGAAAATACGTCTACCACCTTGTGGCTGCTTGGAAGATCGCCACCAGTTATTCAAAGGAGGGGTGGTCCCAGATGTTGCCTTCTGGGGGGCTTGACAGTGACATTCCCTGTGGTCGAAACCACACATGGGGAAGGAAGAAGAGTGTCATCTGACCAGCGTTTGTACGGATGACTCGCCTCAGACCAGCCAGCTGGCGTCACTTCCCTTTCGAGAAGAACAAAAGAGGATGGATGGTGGTTTGGGCACAAAAGACTCTCTTCAATCTAAACAACAGCCTTTTCTTACTGGGACTGCAGTGTGCACCGAGGAGCCAGCCCGGAGGCAGCCCCCGTGCCGGCGCCCCGCTAGCCTGGGCGAGCTCGCGCGGCACAGAAGCGTCTGCGGCCAGGACCCCGGGAGCCGGCTGGGTGTTCAGCCTGCGGGCCTGGCTCTCCTCAGCACACGGACAGCGCCCGGCCCTGCAGAATCCAATAATTTGCTCAAATCATGCACGTGAACAGGTCACTGCATGCTCTGGAGGATAAGAGGGCCAGTTCCATTTCTGGCCTCCGGGGATCCTGCTTCTAAAGGGCTCATGCCCATCACCAAAATTAATTTGCGACCTTCTTAGTCATAACCACAACTAAAGATTTCTAGTAGTAGTATGAGCTTCTCAGTTCCTTTGGCCCCAAACGAATTGAATAAATATAACAAATGAATATAACAATGTTTAAGTGGGTAATGGGTACATCTAAGAAAATGGATAATTTCTATATTTGAAGAATTGTTAACGTTTTCAGATCTTTTGAAACTACTAGTCATGTCACTTACATAATGCTGGATTTTAATGAGAAATTTGAGTTTGAGGGTGACTTCCATTCTACAGGCAAGATTATAATGACCCTGGGTCCAATGTCTAGGCCACAAGACAGCATCAATTTTCAGAAAGGAAATGTTCGGAGAAAATTATTTTCTTTCATAAACATGTTTCTTTTCTATTATGGCTAAGAAAACACTAAAAGCGGGAAATTCAAGTGACTTCCTAGGTACTGGTCTCTTTGAGAACAAGCCAGACTCTCAGTTTTGTTTTACACTGGCAGAGGGCCCATGCCCTTTCTCTGGAAACGAATACATGCTCTGGCTTATTCAAGACTGTTAGAAAATCTAATCGTTGTAAGATGTCAAAGAGATTTTTGGATTAGATTCGGACTTCTGTTGGAAATTGGGAATTCTGGGGCTTCATAGGATGGGGGATCAGTGATTACTGCCACAGCATGTCATTCACATAAGCCATTAGATGACTTACATTAAGGAAGGTACTTTGCTTCTCAGAATAGTGTGTTTACATCATGAGTGAATATTTCTATTAATGGTAAATATTAGAATAATTGAGGGATGTGGTAGCAAAAACCTTTTTTTTTTTTTTCACAAAGTATCTGCAGTAAGAAAACGAAACACTGGCTATTATGAAAGGGTGCTGAGTAAAGGCGACACAATCAGCTTTTCATGAAGAGTGTCATCCAGCTGTGAACCACAAGGAACTCTATGAACAATAGCGATTACCAATGCGCGCTCTGACCCTCAGCGACAGCTGAATGAGAAATAAAAGGGAATATTTTTCTCGGGGGGCACATGACTATGACAGTCCCCTCACCCCATCCCTGCAGGGCTCACAAACCTCTCTGCCTGGCACTGCATGTGTCTATCTTGCCATCATCCCGTTGCCCTTTGCCAAGCGGTGGGAAGTGTTGAAGACACTGGCGGCCATTCTGTATGTGTGCGTGTGTGTGTGTGTGTGTGTGTGTGTGTTTTGGGGAGTAGAGGTAGCGTCTCTTGGAGATGGTTTCCAGAAGAGGAAAAATGACCTTGGCTCTACCAGGATGTCTGCTGTTGCTGGAAGGAGAGACGATGGGCCCTTAAACACTAAAATGTGTTTCCACCTTTTGCCAACGTTACAGAATCCTACCTTTAAAAGGACTCTGGTTTTAACATGTAAAAAACACCCAATTTCTTAGGGAAAAAGTAAGGAAGAATTTTTCTTGAATCTGATCGGAGCTGGGGGCAGGGGCCTCTGTGGGAAAGGTGATAAATGCTTGCTTGTTTACTGAGGAGCTGGGACGTGGCTGGTAGCCAGGGAATTGCAGTGGTGCAGTTGCAGCTGCTTGTTGATGTTTGTTAAAGACCATTCATTATGGAGGGGACCCTAACAGGAGTGACTGCCGCTTTAACCTGAGCCTCAGTGAGGACTCTCCAGAAGTAGTGTTTTGAGAATTGGGAGTGCTCATGGGGCCTGATCAAACTGTTGCCACAGGAACGCTCAGTGTCACTTGAAGCAGGGTTCTGGTTTAGCGCTAGGGCAGCTCGAATTTCACAATATATACGACAGAATGTCCATAATGACAATAATTTAGCAACTTGGTTTTACTGAAATCACCGTAATTCCTAGCAATAAACAATGCTGACTATGTTATTAGGTGAATCTTCCAGATGAAAGTCATTTCTTGGTTCAAGTCAGGCTACCAGAATATTATATTCTTGGTGCATATTAACTCAGCCCCTTAATGATTCCCCTTCATTCTATTGCATTTTAATTTGGGCCCTTGGCCATTATCAAAGAAACAGCCATTTGAAAAGGACCATTGCGTCTGCTTTACAAATATTGCTGTGGACATTGCCCTTTACTGTGTAAAAACTTGCTAGAGAACTTTCATTTAGAATTTAACCTTAGGAAAAGTTTTGTTCTCTTAAAGCACAGTATAATTTCTACTTTCCTACTTTCTCATGATAATGTTTTAACGGACCATCTTACTCTATTATTATTGTTTTTTGGCTGTTTGTTTTTGGTGCTAAGTTTCTATTTTTTAACTTTATTGTCTGTTTTTGCTTAAAGCTGTTTCAAATCCTTTGTAGAAAAAGACATAAATATGTGTAAATACTGAGTATTTTTATGTAAATAATGGCTTCTAACTTTGCTTAATAATTCAAAAATATTTATTGAGTAGCTTCTGGGAATAAGGAATCCAACACTGAGAAGTCTAAGCCCTTGTTCTCATGATGCTGGCATTTTAGTTGGCTGAATCTTACAATTATCAAGCAAACAGCTATATAAATATTCTATACATATGTATTATAAATACTATTGAATATATATTTCAGATGCCTTTAAATAGGAAGAAAATAAAACACAGTACAGGGGAGTGTGTTGGAGCCAACCTGTAGGTCTGGATCACTATTTTAGGTAGGGTGGTCAAAGAACGCCTCTATGAGGAGGGGGCATTTGAACAGCAGTCTGAACAAAGAGGAAAAAGGAACCATGTATAGAATCAGCACAAGAGTGTTCCAGGCAGAGGGAGGAGCAAGTGCAAATGTCCTGAGGCAGGTGCAAAATTGGTGTGTTTGAAGAACAGTAAAACGTCTGGTGGGAGTGGAGGATGTTGAATAGTGAATATTGACTAAGATGAGGAGATGCAGGAGATAAGGGCCAGAAGGTGTTATGTCTTGTATGCAGTGACAAGGACAAATTTATTCTAAATGCAGTGGGATGTCATTGAGGATTTTAAGCAAGGGAGTGACAAAAATCTCATTTAACGTTGAGAAAGAGACTCTGGCTACTGAATAGAAAATGGACTGTAGTGGGAACAGAGGGACGTCTTAGAAGCTGTTGCAGCAATGCAGGTGAGAGGTTATGGGGAAGGACTGAGAAGGGACCAGATTTACCACGAGAAAAAGGTAGAGCACTGATTTGTTACTGTAGAATGCGGATGTAGGAGGTAAAGGAAATGAAGGCTTCAGGATGACTCTACAATTCTTGGTAAGTGGGTGGATGGTGGACCTTTTACTTAGATGGGGGCAGAAGATGTCCAGGGCCAAGTCAAGAGTTGTTTTGAATACGTTCAGTGAAATGCCTACTGGACATCCAAGAGCAGCTGTTGATTAGGAAGCTGGACGTAGGAGTTAGAAGCTCAGAGTAGAGGCTGGAGCAGGGTCAAGTATGGGAGTCAATGTATAGATGGTGTGGACCGCTGTGAGACTGAATAAGGTCACCAAGGGAATGAACACTGAGAAAGAATAGAAGAGGACTGAGGGTAGAATTCTCTTAACCCTCTGATTCGTTCCGTTTTCCTTAAACAACTAACTATATTAACATGTGATTATCCAAACCTGTATAGAGATGCCTGGTCCGGGTAGACTGATTATTTTTTGAATGAACAAAGTCATATTTAGCTAGAGTCCTCCCAGATTAATATTAAACGCAGACAGTCTGACAATCTGCTACATTAAATTTAGCTTTAGGCTATAACTATAATTCAGATAGAATTATATGTTTCTGAAACAGCAATAGTTTACAGTATAGAATTGATTTAAGTTAAAAAGTTGCTCCCAAAGTAGACTTTAAAAGATAAAGCCGTAATAATCTACTACTGAACATATGCGGGACATCCTCAGGTAAAAATAATTGTTATAATCTCTTACTTAGTTTTGAATTAATTATAAATTTGTGAAATGTTTGAAATTAATATTACTTGTTGGAGAGTTTAGTCTGGGAAATAGAAACTGACAAAGATCAGACTTTTAAAGATGATAATAGAAAATGGCAGAAAGAAAGGAAGTCTTGCCCACCTCCGTCACTCACACAGAGGGCAATTAGCTTCTTTGTAGCTGGGTTACTAAAAAAGGGAAACATGACAGAATTTATTTTCCTCTGTTAAAACCTCCACAATTTTTTAATAGCTCTGCAATTTCTCAGCGGCTAAAATACTTTTGTTTGCCAACTTTAAAATCTCAAGTTCTGGCACCATTAGTGTTTGAAAAACACTTTGATTTTAGCACTGTTCACTTTTACTATTCCAAAAGATTAGATCAAAATGAAGAATTAGTTTGGCTACTGAATGAGTTGGTATCTTTACAGGATAGATGTACTGAGAACCAAAGCAGTATTTCATGTTGTCTTAAATTAGATACTTAAAGTCACAATAGTCTGTTGGACTTTTAATTTCCAGGGTTGGATTCAGCCTCACTGCTCTTGAACTGATCAAATGGGACCTTGTGGGATGAAATATAGTCAGTGCTGGGCATTCTTTTCTAAAAACATAACATAAACAACAAGGAATTTCTTTTGTAAATGGAAGCACATGACAAAGGAAGGCAGGTTATTCCTATGACAGAGGGGCTCTTAAATAATTTTTACAAGAGCAAGGCACTGCAATGTATTTTCAATATCTAAAATGTGCACATTTTAAGTCCCCTTGGAGCAATATTACAGAATATTACAGAAAATACTAGATGATTCAAGGATAGATCCTTGGTTAAGCTCATATAGAAAAGTTCCATAAATCAGCTCAACTAAAACTAAATGTATCCGAAAAAATTAAGGAAGAGATCTAAGAAAGGAATTTTCCGTTCAGAAAAAAACAACTGACTGAAAATAATTTGAATGCATCTTATTAAATGAACTGCCCTTTCTTGTTCTATAAAATGAAATGGAAAATATATTCCAGATTAGGACACTCTGACCTTATTTGACAATCACACATGACCCCAAAAGCATTAATCTTTGTTAATCACTGAATGAACACACAGATGTGGACAAAAACATTACAGAAAAAAATCTCAACTATAGTCAAATTAGAGACTACAAATGTAAGAATGCTTTGTTAAATACTCAGGTATTAATTAATGTTTGCTTTACTGTTTGACTACATTTCATTTATATACAGACTTTAGCCTTGAGTCTCATTCATGAGTCTTGAATGAGTGTGAGGTAGGTCCTATCACTTCAGTTACTAATTCTCAGCAGCTGGGCCTTGGGTGCCCAGATTAAATCTCTCTTTATTTTTTTAAATATTAACAATGAAGACAATTGTTTATCTTCTAAATTAGATATAACAAAATTTCAAACAACTTAGCATTTCAAGATTTGACTCAAATTTCCTTTTTTTCTTAAGATTTTTTTTTTGATGTGGATGATTTTTAAAGTCTTTATTGAATTGTTATAATATTGCTTCTGTTTTACATTTTTTTGTTGTTTTGGCTGTGAGGCATGTGGGATCTTAGCTCCCCGACCAGGGATCGAACCCACACCCCCTGAATTGGAGGTGAAGTCTTCTTTTTTTTTTTTTTTTGGCTGAGTTGGGTCTTCCTTGCTGCGTGCGGGCTTTCTCTAGTTGTGGTGAGCAGGGGCTACTCTTCATTGTGGTGTGCAGGCTTCTCATTGTGGTGGCTTCTCTTGTTGCGGAGCATGGGCTCTAGGCGCGAGGGCTTCAGTAGTTGCAGCGCACGGGCTTCAGAAGTTGCAGCACGTGGGCTCAGTAGTTGTGGCTTGTGGGCTCTAGAGCGCAGGTTCTGTAGTTGTGGCACACGGTGTTAGTTGCTCCATGGCATGTGGGATCATCCTGGACCAGGGATCAAACCCGTGTCCCCTGCATTGGCAGGTGGATTCTTAACCACTGTGCCACCAGGGAAGTCCCAAGGAAGGCAATGTCTTAACCATTGGACCACCAGGGAAGTCCCTCCGATTTTCTTGATCTCTAAGCATCTTTAGCTATCTTAGAGGATGAACAGACACGACCAGGTCCAGAACTTGGAGGAGACCACTGGGGTGGGTTAGATGGTGATTAGGAACCCAGGGGGGAAGAGCTGAGGTGGTGGCCCACCATCCCACCTGCCCCTATGATGTGTGCACATAGATTGCAACTATCTATTCAGCCTTACACATAAAAAGACCTACTTCTCTGGACAAACACAGAAAGAGATTTGAGAGCTTGTTAAAAGAGAGATAACAGCCCCAAAGTGGACTCATCTATGCTCAACCCCACATCAGCAAAACCAAGACTTAACACCTAACCAACTGCAGTTTCCACCTCTTGCAGGAATATAACCTTTAACCAGTCAATCTGAAATTACCTGGTCAGCACTAGTGAGGTAAGCTACCTGATAGACCCCCTCCATCCTCAGTAGGAAGGTAACCTTGCCTGAAACAATCCACTGTTTGTTAGAAACTTCCTTTTCTCATCCCCTTCTGCCTATAAAAGCCTTTTGTTTTGGACAGCTCTTTAGAGCTGTTTTTTTTTAGCTGCTAGATGGGATGCTGCCTTAGTTATGAATTATTGAGTAAAGCCAAGAAGATCTTTAAAATTTACACAGTTGAATTTTGTATTTTAACAGATTTGGTGGCAGTGGTGGGATCAGAAAGACACTATTGTTGGCTTTGGGACAAAAGAAACTCAGGCATGGTACCTGTAAATCTTTTTGAGTTCTCTTTCTCGCCATTTCTGAGGGCCATGGGTAAGTTCCTCTCGGTTCTGAGCTCCCGATATAATTGGGTTTCCAGTCCAGGGCAGGTCAGTTTGAGCTAGTAGCCAGTTCCACTCAGAACCCAAGTTCCTAGCCCTTGGTTCAATCCACAATTCCCCATTTGATTGGAAACCCCAGCCCTTGATTTAGCCCCAAGATTAGATGTTGAGAACTGCTGTTAGTTCAGTCTGCAGTTCTGGTTGTGTTGAACCCCAGTCTGAAGTCCTCATTTGTTGAGATCTGCTGGTACAATCCTTTCTCTAGTCTCTAGTTCTATGGGAATTGCTGGTGGTGGGCACAAGGCCTTCTCTTGGCCAGTCCACAGTAACAGCTCTTTGGTTACTGCTGGTGTGCTAAGGTGCACATGAGGTAAAGGCTATTGCTGATGGCAATCTCAAAAGCCAAAAAACTGCAAAAAATTGGTGGGCACAGATTAAGCACTTAAAAGCCATTAAAGCATTTACCACCTAACTCTAAGACTCTTATGTTAGGATAAGTTGGTCACAGAATGAGTTAGATTGACACTACGTAACCAGCCGACCTCAAGAAAAGTTCCATGCAATGAAGTACTGTCAAACACTACACAATCCCCAACTCAGCAGAAGGTTGAGGTACCAGTTTGGCTCCAAGAGACACAAAGACTTAGCTGAAAAAGAATGGGGTCCTTAACTCCAAAGAGTCAAGCGTGCCACCTTCTTGCACACCTGCTTATTTTATGGCTAAGAACTATGGTCTTGGAAGCTTTAATATCCACAAAAATGGCAAAATCTTACTAAAAATCAACCTAGAATTACAATGGCCATTATGGGGAACATTCCCATTAGACAAGATTGTTCATTTAAGAAGTGCACTTGAAAGCCAGGGTTCCCGAATTAAACAAACAGAATGGCATACCTATTTTAATTGGTATGCAGAAGCTTTCAAAAGGCTTCTTCAAGATTCCAAAATAGCCTCATTGAAAAATTTGTTGCAAAAGGCGAATGAAAAATTAAAGGCTAATAAAACTTAAAGGAGCTACCTAAAACAAAAGACAATAAGAATGATATGACCCCTACTGCTTCTCTCTATCCCCCTTTACCTGAGTACTCACATTCTCTGAATCCTCTGAACTGCCTTTCCACTCTGAAGAGACAATTATACAGTTCGCCTTTTAAAATAAATCCACCCGAGGTTGCAGGAGATCCTCCTCAGGTATTTCACTCCTTGGTCAAAGACTGAACTAAGGGCCATAGTTAAAGAGTTTCCTAAACCCAAGGAGGGCCCCTAAAAGCTTTCAGAAGGATTTAGAATCATTATCCAGGGCTAGGACCCCGGGCTGCCAGTTCCTTATCAGCTTGTGTGCAGGCTGGCAGAACACGGTGAAGTTCCAAATGGACACGGGCAGCAGAATGGTGTAACCCTTCGAATGATACCCAAGATCCTCAGTCTTCAACATGGTCCCCTCATCGACCAGAAAAAGCTCACAAAATAGCAAGTGATCTTTTAAAAGCCATTCCTAGAATCTTCCCTGCCTGCGCTGATTGGTCTATTATTCAAACACGCAAACAAAAGCAAGATGAATCTTGCAGACTTTAAAGCCCTTCCGGAAGCTCTCTTCCTACAGCATTTCAGGTTCCATACAACTTGCTCGTATCTATTCACCTTTACTCGGAACAATCAATATACACCTGGACAGTTGTGCTCAAGGGTTCACTGAGGCCCCTTCTTATTTCTTCCAAGTGCTCCACCAAGATGTAAGTGCCCTCCAGTTCCCGGGAAATTGACCCTTTTACAATATGTAGATGATCTCTTGCTGTTCTCAGTTACCAAAGAGGCATTCATAAAAAGATTCCATTCATTTGCTGCAACAGTTAGCTGAAAAAGGACATAAAGTCTCTAAGGAAAAATTACAATGATCTCTAGACGCTGTTCACTACCTAGGTCATAAGCTAAGTAGTGAAGGTATCTAGCTATCTCCGAAAGGAATTAAGCTGATCCAAGAATGTCCTAGGCCAACAACGAAGCAACAGCTTTACGGCTTCCTAAGCCTGGCTGGTTATTGTAGACTATAGCTTCCTAATTTTTCTCTACTGTCTTCCCCAGTCTAAGAACTTGTCAAATTTCAGTCCCTGCACCCCTTCCTTGGGAAGATAAACATGAGCAGGCCTTTATGGGACTGAAACAAGCATTGCAAGAACCACCTGCCCTCGGGCTACCTAAATCTTCAAAACTTTTCACCTTGTTTGTGCATGAGAGAGATAACCAAGCCCAAGAAATCTCACACAAGAACATGGTAAAAAGCATAAGCCTATTGCCTATTATAGTGGGCGGCTTGATTCAGTAGCTCGTGCCTACACCAGCTGCCTCAAGGCTATAGCTGCAGCTGCAAAGTTAGTAGAAGCCTCAGCGGATTTAACCCTAGGAAATGACATTTATTTACAAACTCCACATGCTGTCCAAAGTCTTCTTAATTCTGAACTGAGTCAACATTTCTCTGCAAACACACTCACCTCCCATGAGATCCTTCTGCTTTTACCACCTAATTTGCATCTTTGACATTGCAGTGTTCTTAATCTGCTACGTGACTAGCTCTGCCTGATGAAGATGAGCCCCATGACTGTGAGGTAATAATGTCTCATTTTGTGACACCCTGTCCTGATTTACAAGATAACTCTTTTACTACTACTGGTCTAATCTTGTTTGTTGATAGGTCATACTGCAGAAATGAAAAAGGGTATTTCCATTTACTACCCACGATTCCTACATTTGTACCTTCATGTTCTTATGATTATCCAAATCAGATATGACCCCAATCACAAAAAGATCTCACCAGCAGCACCCATTTTTGGAAGGTATTTAGAACAACTGTCTATTTCAGGCTAGGAGGTTTATCTCCAGAATATGCTGAAAACCTAATGGACCCTGGCTTGAACAGGCAAAGGCAACGATCCCTGTGAATAAATCCATTAATAGTACCGCCTTCGTGGGAGTGGAGTTTGTGCCAGTTCATCTCTGCGGTGGTTATCGCTCTCTTTGGGCCTATGAATGCCTAGACAGCTCGTGTATAACCAGACAATGCCTCTTAGGTTATCTAACTGTGCCCTTAACTGTTCACAATGAACTAAAGAGACCTCATTGATCTACTCCCCTGAATTTACATTGTTGATTTAGAAAGGACCTACTAGAAGGCATTCATGATTCAGGATTTGCTTCCTTTGGCAGATCTCTACCTCCCTGGTAATGTAAATGAGAATGTGATCAAGGAACTTCTCCTTTATTCTTGAAAATATTGCAGAATCCATTGCTAAGACAATAGCTGCTCAACAAAAATTCTTAGACTCTCTGGACAAAGTTGTTCTTGATAGTAGGATAGCCCTTGTCTTTTAGCTGAGCAAGGAGGAGTCTTTGTGTGGCCAACACCATCTGCTGCATCTGAGTTAATACTCCTGGAGAGCTTGAAACTCAGTTACATAAGATCACTGAGCAATGCACCTGGCTGAAAAGGATGACTCCTTTGAGGCAGTCTTTGCTTGACTTATTTGATTTGATTGATTTTGGTCTTGGGGACCATGGGTCTGGCGTGTGCTCCAGACACTGGGAATTACCCTGCTTATGGTCAGAGTAGTTTCTCTGGTGCACTGTATTCTCTCAAAGGCTTTTAATGCATGTTTGCAGCCACTAACCATGGAAATGATCTCCCTAAGACTGGGACACCAGAAAGGAATGAAGAGAATTACCAACTAAAATATTGCAAGCCTGAAGTTGTGAATACCACAATATTGAATACCTGAACTGTGAATACCACAGAGATTCAACAAAAACCATCCTGACCTGTGAATATCACACTGAGGATCAGTAAAATCTGTGAGAACTACAGCGCAGTAACTGAGAGTTTAAATTTCGATCACATCTCTCAGTTAGGCTGAGACTGATCAAAAGGGAGGATTGTTAAAAAAGAAACAGGCCCCAAATGGAGTCCCTTGTGCTAAGCCTCATGTCAGCAAACCAAGACTTAATACCTAACCTAACTGCAGTTTCTGCCTCTCCCAGGAACATAACCTTTAATCAGTTAGTCTGGAATTGCCTGGTCAGCACCGGTGAGGGAATCTGCCTGATAGACTCCTTCCATCCCCCATAGGAAGGTGACCATGCCTGAAATAATCCACTTTTGGTTAGAAACCTTCTTTTCCTGTGCCCTTCTGACTATAAAGGCTTTCATTTAGTACAGGTTTTCGGAGCTGCTTTCTAGCTAGATGGGACACTGTCCAATTTATAAATTGTTGACTAAAACCAATAAGGTCTTTAAAATTTACTCAGTTGAATTTCGTTTTTTAATAAGCTTAAAAGTATAATTTAAAAGAAAAACACCTAAGAAGTTAATTGTGGGTACGTACACAGCCTTGGGTATTATTGTGTAAGACAAGCGCATAGTCTACAAGAACACTCCCAAACTTTAACAGATTTTTACTGAAAGCATATCTTTGTGCCAGGCACATGCCGATTCCCTTTCCCCGTGGAACTTAGGTCCTCACAGTGACTGTGTGTGGCAGTGTCAGCTATAGCCAGCTGTGGAGCTGAATGAGACTTGGGTGTTAGGGACATTTGTTTAATAATAGGGCCTTGACTTCCAAACTCGGAGTGGAACCAATGGCACCAACCACTAATACACTGTATAAACAACAGCTCCTGGACCACACCTCAGTACAGAGAAAAGTCAAGCTCGGGTCAGGACCATAGCTGGTTTTCCTGAGTTAATTCATTTATTCAAACAAATATTGGCCTGTTATGAAAAAATAACCAAAACACCCCACTTAATCAAGTATGCACTGTATTGGTAGGGAAAAAGACAATTGTTTTCAGACTAAACTATCAGCAAAACAATGCTCACTTCAACTGTAATTTGCAATTCATGATTGAAGCCCATTAAATGTTAGTTTAGGTCTGAACTCATTTGAACACAAAAGAAGTAATTCCCTGTAATGTTTAGAGACATCACCTTCTTCTGAAGTAAAATGAAAAAATTTCGCTTACAGCTTGAAAACATTTCTTGCAATAAATGATACAACTCGGGAATCCGCTAAGTATTCTAAAGGTGCTGTGGCTTATCCATATTTAATTTTTCTACAGTTACTTTATTAACTGAATCCTCTGAGGCCAAAACATATTGGATGAACAATCCTAACTTTCCTTATTTGTAAATGTTTGTTAAATCATAGGAAAATTTGATACTACCACATCTCTGTTCTGTGTCTGATGCTAAAAATACTGTCTCTGGTTTTTTGTTAGAAGAGACATTTCATATAACTGAAGAAAGATAATTGAGCCCTATAAATCAAGAGGAAAATGCTACAATGATTACAATCTACCAGTTACCAAGTGGTACTTCCCAAATGCATCTGAATTATACTGAGGAATGCATGGGAAAAAAAAGTTGCTCTATTAAATAATTTGCATTGGTTGTATATACAACACACAGTGACATTAATTAATAGAATAATTGTGCTGATATATCTGTTAGAGATTAGCTTTTAGTACAATTCATCAGATTGCACTAAAAATGCTGTAAGGAGAAGGAAGATGAAATTTTGACTCAGTATTTCCCATAGGGCAGGAGAAAAGATCTGTGGCTGTGAGTGAACCTAATTTAATTTTCTGATTTTGATTCTGCTTCTTTTGTTGCATGGATGAAAACAGCCACAAATTACAACTCAAAGATAAGTCAAAATCTTTTTTAGAGTTTTGGCTAACATAATTGGTAAAAAAAAAAACCTCTTAAACTTGGATAAACCAATTTGGCAATAACATTGTTATTCCCAAGTCAGAATCTGCTCTCACTTCTCCCCTTTACTCCCTTTCTTGCCAGGTTTATTCACAAATGGTTATGAATGTCAGAAATTCCTGATGGGGGCTGAGCCTCACCTTAGGATCAAGGTTTTCTGCTCCTCTGTCCCCACCACCCCCATCTCTGGGTTTATGTGTTTTCTCTAACTTCTACCCACACATTTGCCCTGCTTCCCCATTCCTGACTGGTTGCTGGAATCCACCCCCTCACCTCACTCTAATTAAAAAAACATAAACACCCACCTTAACTCAGATTACTCCGCCACCCAGACCAACTTTATGGTGGTTTCTAGCTCTTTTCCCAGATCTGGCCAATTCTGGGGATGATCCGCTGACTGCCCTGGCTTTCTAGCTGCTGGCTTGTCCCTCTTTGTGCCCTACCCAGCCCAACAGTCCCTCTTCCCATGACATGTCAGGCTGGGAGCCACGTGAGGAAGGTGCCTGGAGCCTCGGATACCTCATCCCCATATGGTACTGGCCAAATGATCATGGATAAACTGTACATTGTACACACACACGCATTTTTTTTATTGTTGTTGTTAAAAGTTGGAATGATGATAAAGTTAAAGACTTTTTTGTTTTGTATTCTAACCTATAATACTTTCTGGTTTCCGTCATGTGAAAATCTAGTAAAGGCTTGAGAAGATAAAGTGAGATTGTACCAAAAATATAACTGTCCAGTTGGATATTTTATTGATTTCCCCCCAATAAGAACATATAAATTTAAATGAAACTATTAAATTTCAACACTAGCTCTGTTATCCTTTTTTTCTTTTGATTGAGTTAATGAAATATACATGGTATGTAAAATCTTTTCAATGACTAGAAAACATGCTTCAAAATATTAAACATCAATTTCCTATGTAATTTCCATTAAGAATTGCAGAAAGATTGGCAGACAAATATATCAAAGACTTTTTAAGTTGCCTTTCACGAGCAATTAGAGAACATAAAAGAGTAATCTAACTTTTTCTTTTGTAAAATTTCAAATAGATGTCATGAGAGATCTTTCTGGAACACAAATACTTACACGAAAAAGGAACAACTGGAGAAGACCCAACTTATAGACTATGAAGAAAGCTTGTGCTAGTACCGGTTTATCTAAGGGAAGTAACTTGCTCAAAGTCACTCAGCTGGTAGGGGCAGAGCTGGGATCTGGGAGCAGGACTGTTGGTTGGCACCCTGAGCCCTTTGCTCTGCACCTCCCAGGTGGCACCACCCACCAGGAGTGCCCGGAAGGAGTTGTTGGATAAATGAACAAAGGGTTCTAGGCTGTACATCTAAAAAAGTCAGAACTTGCGAGTGCTTAAAATCAAAATAGGAGCAAAAATGAGAAAAAGAGGTGTTTAGGATTATTAATCAGAATCAAACTGAGAATACAGACCAAAGATGGCAGGTTAGGAGCAATATTACAGTGGCGGAATGGAGCCAAAGGGGGAAGCAGAATCACAGATGATCTAACAAGCACGTCACGGGACAGAGAAGCAATGGATTCTGTCAGAAAGGCAACCTAATGTGTATGACCCGGCCTCAATGGTCACCCCTAATCTCATCCTGCCTTTACTTACAGACCCCAAATTCAATTCCAAAAGTAGCATTGCATATTTAATTTATGGATTTTATGGAAGACTTCACGAGGAGGGTGGTAGAGTGTTTGTAGCTTAAAGAGCCAATGTTTTCCTAAATTTCTGAAAATTTCTTTGCTCTTTAAAAAAATTTCCTCTTCCCATCACAGCTTCCTTTTCCCTTGAGTATCTCCCTTAACACACCTCCTCCCTCACCCAAATCTTTCTCTAGTGATTCCTCCTTGCAGGCAGCTCTCTCCAATCCTCCTCATCAGTATCCTACCTGCTAAACAAAAGCCTAGCAAAAGCCCTTAATTTAGCCAACTTGGAACCACCACTGTCTCACAAGTGTGTGTGTTTATGTGTGTGGGTGGCTGTGAGTGTGAGTGTAAAAATGGGAGAGAGTGATGACCATTGGGCTGTCTGCATTTCATCTCGTTATGGTAAGGAGGATAAAGAATTGATGGGAGAGACATTTAATTTTAGCAGGTAAAAGAAGCAAGGTGTCCAACTAGAGATTCTTGGCTATAATTCTGACAGAGATAATTCTTACACACATGATTCTGGGGAGATGTTAGTGTTCAAACACTGGAGTATAGATCTTGGAGTCCTCTTATAAAGGTAGTCCTTGAAACCAAGAGAGCAGGCAAGTGCCTTAAGAAGATTATGATAAAAGAGGAAGACTTATTCCAGCAGGCAGTAAGTATCTGTTGAATGCCAACAGAATGCACAGTTGTATACCAGTCAGACACTTAGAACATCTTGACAGGACTTCCTTTAGGTGAAGGCTAGAAAAATAACAATATCTTGCATCTCAACCATTATTTTATTTGGTCGTCGCAGCAACCCAGATAGAAGATATTATTAGCCTCATTTTATAGATGAGGAAAATATTTAAAAAATAGTGCCTTATTTAAAGTAATTTATCTAGATGATGATATTTGGATCTGACATTTCAAAAGCTTTCTTTCAACTCTTTTAATAAACATGTATTTACCACAGGCTATGTGCTGACCACTAGGCCAGTTGTTGGGCATACAGACACAAACACCATCTCTTGATGACACATCAAAAGTGATGTTGAAGTATGAGATGAGTTAATTGACATATGAAGGACAAAGAACGGTAGAAACACAGAAGAGACAACATTTTGGGGGACCTTTTTACATGAGAGATTTTTTGCAAAGTCTACCTATTCTATAATACTGAGAAAAACTAAGATTAAAGTCAATTGAACTCGAAGAAGAGTTATTCAAAGTATAAGAATTGAGACCGTGAAAATCCTTGATGATGGGTGTTGAAGGTGTTTCCTCTTTGTTCCGAGTCCACCAACAGTCGACTGGCTAACGTGCCCAGTGGTACACTGGGATGAAAAGGTTTCTTCAGACCAGAATGACAGCAGAAAAAATCCATGTCCAATCACTTCTCCCTTCATTATGTCAGCACTTTACAAAGATTTCCTCTCACATAAACTAGATCCAAATTCTGTTCTGCCCTGGTGTTTGAATTCTTCCCCCCAAATGTGATATTGTTGTAAGTGATAGAGCCAATCAAACTAGCACCAATAATTGTCTCCATGCAAGAGGTGAGTTTTGCATTCTGGAATCAATTGAATTTAGTTATTTACTCTTTTACATAAAACTCACCTGTCGAAACATTTTCCTAAACGAATACCTATTTTTGTATGAAGTATACTGGAATAAAAAAGGACACAGTGGAGAGTCTGTTTCATTTAAAATACAATACATTCAAAATACAATACATTCTTTTTTTTTGGCTGCGCCGCATGGCTTGTGAGATTTTAGTTCCCCGACCAGGGATTGAACCCCGGCCCTTGGCAGTGAGAGTGCAGGATGTTAACCACTGGGCCACCAGGGAATTCTCACAATACATTCTTAAATAGTAAGAATGTGAACATTTTGGTCATAAATTCAACTGTGAAATAAAATTAATTCTGATGTTAGTTTACACAGTTTTCTTTTTCAGTTAACCAGAAAGGAAATATAATACAATTGCAATCTTACATAAAAGGTTTGGTAAGACCACCTTCTACAGCTGTGCTTAACACATCTCCTGTATGTAAGTGATCAGTGACAGGCCCAAGGGATCTTAGCAGCATATAAAATGCACGTATTTTGTGGCAGGAATAAATAACACTCGAAAATATAAATAAAGCACCTTCTCATCGATGTCAAAGAGGACAATGGTAGCTGGCAACTACGGTCTTTTCCCAATGACTTAACTTAGAATACCACGCAAAACATGAAGGAATAACCTGTTAAATTAAATAGTATGAGCAATTTTGTGATAGAAGTTCTACAAAGCAAGAGTTTTCAAGGGAAAATAGGTTATAAAGTGATTAATTTGTGACCCTACACTAATGTAATTTATGGCGCTTCAATTTCTTTTCACAGGAACTGTCTTCTGAGAACAGAAATGTGGCTTTAGAGGCAGTAACTGGGCTGACAAAGAGACCATTCCAACTCACTTTGTCTTAAAAGAACATTATTACTTTTTGAACAATGTTACTGTTGGCCTTACATTCATTCTCAACAAAAGTTGAGCATTTTTGTTTAGCTCAAGCAAAAGAAAAAAGGAACTAAAGCTAGATTTTTCTCCCTATTTAATACATTTAGTCAAATTAGCTACATTGGTAGAAAATGTTTCTACAGAAAATACTAAGACAGAACTCCATTTATATAAGATTGTAGCTATCAAAAAAATAAAACTACTATAAACCAGGATACATGGAATCTCAATATGTATAGTTTTATGAAACAAACATGTGACCAAAAATTACAGCGTCAGACTAAAGAGACGAAAGCTAACTCCTCCCCAAGCAAAAACCCACCAATCAATGAAACAAACACACATCATATATCTAAGGTTGATGAAATTCCTCATGCTGACTCATTAGAGGAAATGTCTACACATTATTGTATCCCCAAACCCTTTGATCTACAATCCACCAGCCATTCAATACCCCCTCAAAGACAGCTGGCAAATACTTGGCATAGGTTTGCATACTCTCACTACCCGCACAGTCGCTAAAGTAGACATTTTCAATTGATCATGACACTTTATTCACCTGAGTGGGGGGGAGCAAAGACTCAGAATCTTGTGTAACATAGCCATACTACCAATCAATCCAGGTTAGAAAGTGACATGAATTTCGTTTGCATCTATGGAAGACTACATCTTCTTCAACTAGTCAGTAGACAAATATTTATGGAGTGCTCAAGAAACACCTATGCTTGGGAATACATAGAAGAGATTCACCTTAGTTACTTCCATCACAAAGATTAATTTCCAAAAGGGGAGGGAAGCTAGAAAAGCATAAATGTACATAAATTAATCACAATGACCGATAACTAAGAGTATGTGGAAGAAGGTGAGCTCAAGATGGTGCCAGAAGGAATGAAGAAGGGCAGTGATGTTTAGGAAACCCAGTTGCAGGTAAAACTACATTTTGGTTTGAAGAAAAACGGGCGTGCTTTGGTAGATGGCAGGATAACAGTGGTTCCACTTCGACATTATTAAGCACTGACATTTGCAAGGTACTCTGTGTGGTATATTCCATCATAGTTCCAAAGTATCTTTTAGCCATTATTGCCCTGATATAGGCAGAATTACAGATATTTGTAGATAAATAAGTGCTTGAGATTAGTTCTATAACAAGTAACCTTTGGGAAAACAGAAAGTTTGCAGGTTTTCCTAAAGCCTCTCCTTTATAAGCAATATTTGACATTAATAAAATACCAAACCAAACTATAAGTTGGCTTGCCAAGGGCCAAATTTAAAAAGGAAACTGTACACTTTAAGGATCTCCTTGGAGGATAGTAAGGAAATTCTGAAAACTTAAAAACAAATTTCTATAACATAGATATTAAAACCTCATGAAACTGAGAACATTTTCCAGAGAGAAATACGTAAGAGGAAGTGAACAATATTTCTGATAATTTCTCTTAGGCTCGGGTAAGCGGTTGAATTTTAGGCACGCCATTTCCTTGCTCGTTTACGGATACTGACACAGAGGACAAACGGCATGGGATGGCAATAAGGAAACCCCTTCTCGAAGAAGAAGCATCTTGAGGAATTTGGCAGTAGATATTTCATACTATAGAAGTAAAAGAGAATCATACTCTTGAGGCATAAATTTTCTAGTCACAAAAACTACCCCCTCCTATTCATATGATATTTTATGGCTATAATGTATCTTCAGGGAGGGCAGCAATGTACAATGGGGAAATTAGGAATTTATTTTAATTGAGCCTCTGTCTCCAGTAGGTTATACAATGCTTTATTAATGGAACATACTCTTATATGCTTCAAGATTATCATTAGAATATAACCTGTAAAAGAGAAAATATAGGTCTTGGATATATTACAGAGCAACGGGAAATATAGTACTTCTAAAATGCTCAGACCATGTCACAAACATCGATTCCAGCCTCTTAACTCCTGTTAAGATGGAAGAGGTGAACCCCTCCTCACCTTAGGCAAAGTCTTCCATTATGGACTTCCAGCCATGGCTTCACGTCTCCTCAGGGGCGCCATCCAATAGACTATTTCCTTTCTCTTTTGCATATTCAGTTTCATGGCACTTTTATCTTTTTACATTTTAACATGGTCATGTCTTTTCATTTTAAGACAAGCAACAAGTGTCTCCCTATACCCAAAACTTTACCACGATTTGGCACCACTGTATCCCCTTCACAAGCTAGTTTTTTGAAAGAGTTGCCTATGCTTGTTCTCTTCCTAAACTCACTTATATTTTTACGCATTGTATTCTGGCTTCTGGTCTTCCTCTCTATGAAAACTGCTTTCCCCAAGAGCAAGAATTGTTACTCACTTCAATGGCCATTTTTCAGTCTTTATTTTGCCTGTAAGAGAAAATTTTGACTATCCCCTCTTTCTTTAAACGCATTCTTCTTTTGGCTTCCATAAAGCAAACTCTCCTAGTTCCTCTCCGACATCTTTGGCTGTGTCTTCTTGGTCTCCTTTGAGCTCTCTGTCCCTTAAACATTGGCGTCACTCCGGACTGAACCCTGGACTTCACTTCTCTCCTCACTCACTGCTTTCTATGGACCATCTCCTCCATTAACGACTCCAGTCATCCTCTACAACCCAAGACCTTTAAATCTATTATTTCCTACCAGGCATGAACAGAATTGAGTTCCAGACCCAAATGTCCAATTATTTAGGGAACATTTCCATTTGGATGGCCCCCAGATGGTGAAATCTTCATGAATGAAAGTGCAACTTATTATTTCTCTCTCTCCTACAAACTTGCTTCTCATCCCATGTTTGCCATTTCAGAATTTTGTTTTCATCTTCAACCCATTCCTCTCTCACACACACAATTCTTTACTATTAAGATGTGTACTTTATATTTCTTAAATATTTTTCAAAGATTTCCAAGTCTCTCTATCTCCCCTGTCACTAAGGTGTTGCAGCCCCTGCTGTTTCTTACTTGGAATGTTGTGTCTGGCCTCCTTAATGGTCTCTCCGACTATCCTAATCCTTTGTCAGCACTATATTAAAAACTTTCCATTTTTCTTGAACTCATTTTGTATTTTCTCATACGATGAAACACAGGGTAGTTATTCCATTGACGTAGCATGCAAAAGTCATTTAACCTACTCAAAGTAATTTAGAAAAATAACATATCTGAAGTTCAATGCTATTCTAATTTCTCTCTCTTTCTTTAAATTAATGTTTAGGTAAACTGTAAAATGCCTCTTCTAGCCCTTCTTCTCCTGGATTCCTTCTCCATTTTCCCATTTTGATTGGCAGGCATACTCTTTGTTTCAGTTTATCAATCAGTCCATCCATCTTTTCATCCATTCACCCATCCACCTCCAGCTTTGTCTCTAAATTATTTAAGTCTCCTAAGAATCATGTAGAAACACAGCAAGTAGGTGAGGACATCAAGGATAGGGATAGTAGCAAGTTACTTCTATCATGAGTCAGTCAAGATCAAAATTTGAGAGGACATATCATGATATTGATGTGAAAAAAGTACCAGAGAATACTTTCATGGTGGACCGAAAGCCCTGCTGATAGTGCTATATAGGCAACATCACTGCACATCATAAAAGTTTAGCAGGAAAATGCTTCTGAAGTCCCAATTTCATTTCTGAGACCATCTCTTCCCACGAGACATCCTTTGCTGCCCTGGCTGGACTGTCTGAGCAGGGATGCCTCAGCTGCATCCCCACAGGGATGTGACCCTGCTGCTGCGGGCAGGGTTTCAGCTGGAAGAACAGATCAGGAGAGGCTAAGGGCTGGTGTAGAGGTGGAGACTTTTGGAGGCGAGGTGGAGGGGCCAGCTGTGCAGGGCTCAGGGCCTCTAGATGGGAGGAAAACTCCTGAGGGGAAAACTTTATTAACTTGGTCTGTTCCCAAGTCTTACTGGACTGTTTTCCTGCTCTGGCACCTCCGGGCAATTGTCTGTCTCTTCCTACTGCCAGCTTTTCCTGACCAGGCTTCCTCATCTCTCTGGTCCCTGGGAAACAACTCATTTTCCTTACTGAACCTTTAGGAAACGCATAGCTTTCAAACATTTAAGTGTGTGCTTCCAGAAACAATGCAAGGGACCCAAAGCCTCTCTCCTGCCCTTCTCATTCCTCTGCTGCTCATTCCCTCATCTTTCCCACCTTGTTCCTTCCTGATTTTGTTCCTTTTTTCCTTCCACTCCTTTTGTCCCTCCTTCCTCTTTTGCTCCCGTTTTCCTTCCCTTCTTGCCGCCTAGGGGGACAAGAGGTGGGCTTTCCTTGTACCCACAGGCTGTAGCAAAGAGCCACTACAGCAGAAGAATGCTCAGCTGGGGCCCCTTGTCAGACAGCAGAGGAGTCCTGGAGCTGCAGCCCCAGCGAACAATCACACCCAGGGCAGGGAACATTCCTCTACTATAAAAACGTGACTCTCGTCTTCTTCCCTTATGTTTCCTCCTAGTCATAAATTTTCTTGAAATGAACATAACCGCATCGGCCTATGCTTAGTCACGAACATTGGGGCACGCCCTTTTCATGGGTCTGTGATGTTTGTCGAATGCCGCCTCAATTAGTAGGGGTTGGCTGTGAGAGCAGAGCCGGCAAGAATGAGTCCGGGCAAGTAAGTGTCCTGCTTCAAGAAGTCTACAAAGTAGAAAGTTTATTTCATTTGTTCCAAATAATTATCTATCCATTTCAATGTATACTGCAGAGGAAATGTCTGCATATGCAGTTTTACATAATACCAACTTTATGCCAACTCCAACCGAGTGAAGCGAGGGTTTGCTCTCAGGCAGAATGGGGTGCCCAGCATCCTTAGGCTGGGCTACAGCCAGTCTTGCAGTCAGTGGTCTAGGGAGGCTCTTGCATGTATATGGTCCTAGCTCAGAGAGGGAAAATAGGTTTTATCCTGCGGCCAACTTTGACAATTGTCAAATGATTCTGAAACGATCCCAGTTCATGGTTAAGGGGCTATGACTGACGAACCGTATCTGCCAAGAGTATGGGGGGACACGACAATGTGTTAGAGAACTAGGGGGTCATCTTGCCCCCCTCCTTGGTACAGGTAACTCTGAGCACAAACTGCGACAAGGGCAGAGAGCTTGTTTCACTTGTCGAATCGCAGAGACAAATTTCTCCTAGATTCTCTTAAGGGCTTGAGTAAGTATGGCTATGTCTATTTTTTCTCTGCTCTTTGCCCCCTTCTGTCAACACCCCAATACTTGGGTTGATCTAGGAAGCACAGGAGAAGTAGGCGTGGGTAGTTTCAAGAAGGGAGGAGGATGCAGAAGTTAAAAAAAAACAATGATAAGGGAAGGCAATTGAGTCATGCAGTTGAATGCTGGTCCTGTGGAAGGGATGAAGTGAGTCAAGGATTACTAGTCTCTTCCAGCCAGACTTTCTGAAGTCACATTTTACTGAGTTGAACAGTTTAAGTTGAACTGGATTCATAGTTGTCATGACCCGCAAAGCAGCTAATAAATCTGTGTCGAACTGTGTCATCAGTGCAGGGGTACAAAGCGTGCAAAAATGTAGTCATAACAGCAGTGTGACTCTCCTGCATTCTGTACAAGTGCAGACTGCCCACTGCTTTATGGAGAGTGTGGTCAGGAAACCCTGACCAGGATCACGCAGGATGTTAATAAAATGACATGGTCTATGATTCCCTTTGTGCTATGAGCACATTCACTGGCATGGCTGTGAGTGGTTAATAGGACAGGACAAAAGTTAGTCGTTGAAGGAAAGGGATTAAAAAAGCAGCAAGAAGTAACTTTGGAGTATGGATAGAGCTGTGGGCAGGAAGAAAATCTGCCCCATGTATTCTTGTCTGCTGCTGGTTGGCTCATGTTGTTGGTTTCCTCAAATCCTTGCTACTCCCTTTGCCAGCAGCCATGGGAGCAACCATAGCAGCCCTGTCTGGGGTCTCCATTTTCTGGCTTGTGGGGAGGGTCTTGCCTTTGCCTGGGTCTTCTCAGCTGTGTCTGCACATTACAGAATACTTACCTCCACTCCCCCTTCCCCATCTTACCTACCACATTCCTGACTGCTTTTCAGACTTCTCTCATGGACTTCTTCTCCTGACAAAGGGATGCTCCATCTATCTCCTCTGCTCTCCAAATACTACCTTTCAGAGCCTAAATCAAAGATTAGATCCCCCAGGAAGCTTTTTCTGACAACTTAAAGATATGATAAATTGATTTTTTTGGGTTTTTTTTCTCCCCTAAATCTTACTGTACTTGTGGCAACTTAGCATTAAGTTATATACCATCCTGTGTTCTTTCTTTGTATCTCCAACCATGTTTTAGGGATTTTTAAGGTGAATACATCTTTGGTATTCCCAACAAAAACAAGCAGACATGTAGACTCTTGTAAGTACTCCATGAATACTTGCTGATAAATTGGATAACTGGTATTAATTTCCTAATATAAAGAACACAATCATTTGTGTTGCTATGGAGAAATAAAAATTAGTTATTAAATGCTTGATCCTAATGTAGTATTGTGTAGTAAAGAAGATTCATATTTGTGAAGTTCTTTAAAAGATGTAACATATAGCACAAGTATTACATATATTGACATAAATTCTCCTTTACAGAGAGCTTTCATTGAGGAGCACAATCCACTACTGAAGATGGCCACTCAGAAGTAAACAGGAATTTAAGGAGTCCTTTCCAGTGACACTATAGAGGATGTCAACAATATTAATATTAAATTTGCCATTTTTATTTTTTATTTTAATGAATGCCCCAAACCAAACTGTTGAATAGTTTCACTAGGGGGTCAGAAGTGAATTAGGTTTTAAATTATTGGAGTTTAGTGAGAGTCTTTGGACCTGAAATTGAAAACATTCCTCTAATGTCACCTGGAGAAGGTTTAGAGCCTTACTGAAACAGAAACTAGAAGAATTGTGGAGTCTGTTGTCCCTTATGGAAGACAGTCAGCACTTCTCTCATCCATATTCTTTTCCTTCTTAAGAAAAATTCTTCTCTTTTCCTAATTTCTTCAGAGATGGTTTCTCTGAGAACTATTTAAGAGTCTCTCCTAACAGCATTTGACAGCTATGGGGTTACTATTTTTAAAAAGTCATGAAGGTGGTGTGTGGTCAAGATGGTGGAGTAGAAAGAACCTAAACTCACCTCCTCCCATGGGCACACCAGTATTATAACTACTTACAGAGCAACTATCTGTGAGAACTACTTGAAGTATAGCAGGAAAAATTTTCCACAACTAAAGATATAAGAAGCAACCACAATGAGATGGGTAGGAGTACCAGAGATGTGGTAGAGTCAGGACCCATACCTCTAAATGGGAGGAATATCACAATCACAGTGGTCCTCCCCAAGGAGCAAGGGGTCTGAGCCCCACATCAGGGTCCTCAAGTCTGAGCGTCCTGCATGGAGGAGATAAACCTCTAAAACATCTGTCTCTAAAAAACAGAGGAGCTTATGTTTGGTAGAGCTGGAAGGCTATAGGAAGCTCTCTTAAAGGGTGTGAATCCCTGTACAGAGGTAGTAGTTTGAAAGGAGCTTAGGTCTGACCCACTTGCTGATCTTGGAGAGACTCCTGGAGAGGCAGAAGGCAAGTGAGACTTTCCTTCGAGACAGAGATGCTGGTGGCAGCCATTTTGGGGAGCTCATTCTACTGCACACACACCAGTACTGGCAAGTGCCATTCTGTTGTCCACCCTCTAGCCTATTAGTCCTAAGGGCATATCCGCCCACCAGTGGGCTGGCACCAACCCCAAGATCCCCCAGTCCATGCAGCCAGTCACATGGGGACAGGACCTCACCCTCCACTAAGCCTGCAGCCAACACATGAAGCAGGGCCTCACTGCCAATCAGTCCAGGGGCCATCCCCGCCTAGCATTGTGCCCATAATAGTCAGCCCTGCCACAACAGAAGGGGGCATGCAGCCCACGTTGGGGGAATCCTTAGAGTATATAGCTCTGTGGAGCAGATGGGAGCACGCTGCTGGGCTCCACAGGACATCTCCTACATGAGACCACTTCTTCAATGTTGGGGAATGTTACCAACCTATCTAATACATAGAAATAAGCACAGAGAATTAGAAAAAGATGAGGAGAGAGAGGAATATATTCCAAATGAAAGAACAAGACAAAATCTCAGAAAAAGAAATAAATGAAGGATAGATAAGTAAGCTACCCAAAAAAGAGTTCAAAGTAATGATAATAAAGATGCTCACTGAACTTGGGAGGAGAATGGATGAACACAGTAAGAATTTTGACAAAGAATTAGAAAATATTAAGAAGAATGAAACAGAGCTGAAGAAAACAATAACTAAAATAAAAAATACACTACAAGGACTCAACAGTAGATTAGATGATACAGAGGAATGGATCAGTGATCTGGAAGAAAGGCTAGGGGAAATAACTCAATCAGAACAGCAAAAGGAAAAAAGAATTAAAAGAAATAAGGATAATTTAACAGAACTTTGGGACAACCCCTAATATTTGCATTATAGGAGTCCCAGAAGGAGAAGAGAGAGAGAAAGGTGCAGAAAACTTATTTGAAGAAATAGTAGCTGAAAACTTCCCTACCCAGGGAAGAAAAAAGACATCCAAGTCCAGGAAGCAGGTAGATTCCCCAAAAGATCAATCCAATTAGGTCCACACCAAGAAACATAATTGAAATGGCAAAAATTAAAGATAAAGAAAGAATGTTAAAAGCATCAAGAGAAAAGCAACTAGTAATGAATGCCCATAAGGCTATCAACTGACTTCTCAGCATAAACTTTGCAGTCCTGAAGGGAGTGCCAAAACATATTCAATGTGATGAAGGGAAAAAACCTACAACCAAGAATACTCTACCCAGCAAGGTTATCATTCAGAATTGAAGGAGAGATAAAGAGTTTCACAGACAAGCAGAAATTAAGACTTCAGCACCACTAAGCCAGGTTTACAAGAAATGTTAAAGGAACTTCTTTAATTAGAAAAAAAGAAGTACACTACTAGAAATATGACAATTATGAAAGGAAAGATCTCACTGGTAATGGCAAACATATAGTAAAGGTAGTCGATCAACCACTTATAGAGCTAGTAGAAAAGATAAAAGACAAAAGTAGTAAAGTCATCTATATCAATAGTAAGTAGTTAAGAGATACACAGAACAAAAAGATGTAAAATATGATGTCAAAAACATTACATATGGGTGAGGGGAGTAAAAATGTAGAGTGGTTAGAATGTATTCAAACTTAAGAGATCAACTTTAAATAATCATATATATGTTATAATAATCATATAAAATAACATATATAGTTATATATGAACCTCATGGTAAACAAAAACCTATAAAAGATACACAAAAAAGAGAAAGGAATCCAAATATAACACTAAAGATAGTCATCAAATCACAAGGAAAAAAAGCAAAGAAGAAGAAAGAAAAAAAACCCTACAAAAACAACGAGAGAACAGTAAAAAAAAAATGGCAATAAGTACATACTTATTAATAAAATTACTTTAAATGTAAATTGACTAAATGCTCCAATCAAAAGACATAGAATGGATGAATGGATAAAAAAACAAGACTCATATATATGCTGCCTACAAGAGGAATATTTCAAATCTAAAGACACACACTGACTAAAAGTGAGGGGATGGAAAAATGTATTCCATGTAAATCGAAATGAAAAGAAAGCTGGTGTAGCAATACTTATATCAGAAAAAGTAGACTTTAAAACAAGACTGTAAGAAGAGACAAAGAAGGACATTACATAATGATAAAAGGATCAATCCAACAAGAAGATATAACAATGGTAAATATATATGCACCCAAGATAGGAGCACCTAAATACATAAAGCAAATATTAACAAACATGAAGGGAGAAATTGACAGTAATACAATAATAGCAGGAAACTATAACAGCCCACTAAATTAATGGACAGACCTTCTAAGACAGAAAATCAATAAGGAAACACTGGCCTTAAATGACATGTTGGACAAAATTGAATTAATAGATATACACAGAACATTCTTTTCAAGTACACATGGAACATTGTCCAGAATAGATCACATGCTAAGCCACAAAAAGTCTCAATAAATTTAAGAAGATTGAAATCAAGCATCTTTTTTTGATCACAATGAGATAAGAAATCAACCAGAAGAAAAAAAAAATGCAAAAAGCAAACACATTGAAGCTAAATAGTATGCCACTAAACAACCAATGAGTCACAGAAGAAATCAAAAAGGAAATTAAAAAAAAAACACCTGGAGAAAGATGAAAATGGAAACAAAACAATCCAAAATCTATGGGGTGCAGCAAAAAGCAGTTCTAAAGGGAATTTCATAGTAATACAAGGCTACCTTAGGAAATAAGAAAAATCTCAAATAAACAATCTAAACTTACCCCTAAAAGAACTAGAAAAAGAAGAATAAACAAAATCCAAAGTTAGTAGAAGGAGAGAAATAACAAAGAACAGAGTGAAAATAAATAAAATGGAGACTAACAAAACAATTTAAAAAATCAGTGAAACCAAGAACTGGTTCTTTGAAAAGATAAACAAAATTGATAACTCTTCAGCCAGACTAATCAAAAAAAAAAAAAAAAAGAGAGGGGGTTCAGGTAAATAAAATCAGAAATGAAAGAGAAGTTACAACCAACACCATAGAAAGAGAAAGGATCATAAGAGATTACTGTGAGCAGTTATATGCCAATAAAATGGACAGCCTAGAAGAAATGGATAAATTCCTAGAAACATACAATCTCCCAAGATAGAACTGGGAAGAAATAGAAAATATGAACAGATCAATTACCAGTAATAACATTGAATTAGTATACAAAAACTCCCTATGAAAAAGTCCAGGACCAGATGGTTTCACAGTTGAATCCTACCAAACATTTAAAGAAGGGTTAACATCTATCTTTCTCAAACTATTCCAAAAAACTGAAGAGGAAGGAACACTTCTAAACTTATTCAGTGAGGACAGCATCACCCCAATACCAAAACCAGACAAAGACAATACAAAAAAGAAAATATGGGCCAAAATCACTGATCAGCATAGATGTAAAAGTCATCAACAAAATGCTAGCAAACTAAATTCAACTACACATTAGAAGGATCATACACTATGATCAAGTGGGATTTATGCCAGGGATGCAAGGATGGTTCAGTATCCACAAATCAATCAATGTGATACACCTCATTAACAAATGAAGAATTAAAACCACATGACCATCTCTATAGATGCAGAAAAAGCTTTTGAGCAAATTCAATCTCTATTTATGATAAAAACTCTCCAGAAAGTGGGTATAGAGGAAACATACCTTAACATAATAAAGGCCATATATGACAAGCCCACAGCCAACATCATACTCAACGGTGAAAAGCTGAAAGCATTTCCTCTCAGATCAGGAACAAGACAAGGATGCCCACTCTCACCACCTTTATTCAACCTAGAATTGGAAGCCCTAGCTGCAGCAATCAAAAAAAAATTAAATAAAAGGAATTCAAATTGGAAAAGAAAAAGTAAAACTGTCACTGTTTGAAGATGACATGATACTATATAGAGAAAATCATAATGAAACCACCAAAAAATTATTAGAACTAATAAATGAATCTAGTAAAGTTTTAGGATACAAATATAATATACAGAAATCTGTTGTGTTTCCATACATTAACAACAAACTATTAGAAAGAAAAATTAAGAAAACAATCCCATTTGCAACTGCATCAAAAAGAATAAAATACCTACAAATGAATCTAACCAAAGAGGTAAAAGACTTCTACTCTGAAAACTATAAGACATTGATGAAAGAAATTGAAGATGATACAAAAGATGGAAAGATATACCGTGCTCATGTATTGGAAGAATTAATATTGTTAAAATGACCATACTACCCAAGGCAATCTACAGATTCAATGCAATCCCTATGAAAATACCAACAGCATTTTTAACAGAACTAGAACAAGTAATTCTAAAACTTGTGTGGAAACACAGAAGACCCCAAACAGCCAAAACAATCTTGAGAAAGAAGAACAAAGTTGGAGGTATTATGCCCTCTGGTTTCAAACTACACTATGAAGCTACAGTAATCAAAACAATATGGTACTGGCACAAAAACACATAGATCAATGGAACACAATAGAGAGCCCAGAAATAAACCCATGTTTATGTGGTTAATTAATCTACAACAAAGGAGGTAAGTATATAAAATGGGGAAAAGACAGCTTCTTCAATTAGTGGTTCAGGAAAACTGGACAGTTACATGGAAAAAAAAATCAAACTGAACTACTTTCTCACACCATATACAAAATAAGCTCAAAATTGATTAAGGGCTTAAATATAAGACCTGAAACCATAAAAACTCCTAGAAGAAACCATAGGCAGTATGCTGTTTGACATAGGTTTAACAATATTTTTTTGGATCTGTCTCCTGAGGCAAGGGAAACAAAAGCAAAAATAAACAAATCAGACTACATTAAACAAAAAAGCTTTTGCACAGCAAAGAAAATTATCAACAAAACAAAAAGGCAGCTGAGTGGGAGGAGATATTTGTAAACAATATATCCAATAAGGGGTCAATATCCAAAATACATTACACAAAAAAAGTATACAATTTAACATAAAAAAAAAACCTGATTAAAAAATGGGCAGAAGACTTGAATAGTCATTTTTCCAAAGAAGACATATAGATGGCCAACAGACACATGAAAAGTGCTCAATCATCAGGGAAATGCAAATCAAAACCACAATAAGCCTCATATCTGTCAGAATGGCTATCACCAAAAAGAACAAATAAAAAGTATTGACAAAGATGTGGAGAAAAAGGAACCCTTATGTACTGTTGGTGGGAATGTAAATTGGTGTATCTACTATAGAAAACAGTATGGAGGTTCCTCAAAAAATTAAAAATAGAACTGATCCAGCAATTTCACCTCTGGGTATTTAACCAAAGAAAACAAAAACATTAACTCAAAAAGATATATGTACTCTAATGTTCATTGCAGCTTTATTTACAGTAGCCAAGATATGGAATCAACCTGTTTGTCCATCAATAGTTCAATGGATAAAGAAGATGTGGTGTATATATACAGTGGAATATTACTCAGACATAAGAAAAAATGAAATCTTGGCGCTTGTGACAAAATGGTTGGATCTAAGGGTATTACACTAAATTAAATAAGACAGAGAAGGACAAATACCATATGATCTCATGTACATGTGGAATCTAAAAAACAAAAACAGACAAAACAAAATGAAAACAGAATCATAGGTACCGAGAACAAATGGATGATTACAAGAGAGAAGTGGGTTGGGTGGGCGGGTAAAATAGGTGAAGGGGATTAAGAGGTAAAAACCTCCAGTTATAAAATAAATAAGCCATGGGGATGTAATATACAGCAAAAGGAATATGGTCAATAATATTATAATAACTTTACATGGGGACAGATAGTTCCTAGTCCTCCTGATGATCATTTCATTATGTATGCAAATGTCAAATCACTATGAAGGGCACCTGAAACTAACACAATATTGTACATCAACTATACCTTTTTTAAAAAAGTCATGAAATTGATTAAAAGGAAAAATTATGATATTTGACTATTAATAAGGTGTGGCGCTGAGGCTCTGGTAACTCAAGCCTAAAATCTGGAGTAAAGCCCAAAGATGATTCCTTGCTAGACCATAAAATGATGATTCTGGCAAGCAAACTGTGAGGTGCAACCCGAGTGCTCCAAGAAGCAGAAAAATCAGTGTTTAAAAAGGGTTTTGCAAACACTTTTAAATTGAGACATAAAATTTAGCACTTTTAGTGTGGTGAGATTTAATATTTTAATAAACAAAACACCAAATGAAGAGTCAGCTTTCTCAGAATTAGTAATCCCCTTCCCCCTTGTTTACGTTCCAGGGAGAAAGCGAATTACCCATTTGAAAAACTTATTTCAGACTGTGTTTTATAGTTTTGAGTATTTGAATAGATATTAAATTTCAAGGCAAGTAGAATGAAAAAAATAACAGACACATTCCATGGCCTATATGATTTATTTTTAGCATGTTTAAATGGAGGCCACTTTCCTAGAGAATTATTCCAATCCATATTTATTCTAATTTAAAGAGATTTAAAAAATTTTTTCAGTTGAAATTTTTATTTGGGGAAATTTTATAAAAATAATTATGTCCTTTTACTTTGCTTCCTTTATTTCTCCAGCATATCCAAACTTTTTAAATACATGATTGTGCTTTTTCCATAAAAAGGAAATCTTTGGTATAAAAATGGTTTACTAATCACACTATGTTTTCATAGACTAGGTGTGCTATGGTAATCCTTTTGTCATAAACTGGCTGCGATCCTGAGTTTGAGTTAATTAGTTAATCCAGCAAGTGTGGAGCTTCCACTCTGCACCAGGCACTCTCCTGGGTCCACTTTCAGCACTTTCTCTCCTTTTTGCTTTTAAGACTGGTCTGCTTGAAGAAAATGCATCAACCACCAGCAGCACTGTCTATTCAAAATGTTTCAGACACAGATTAAAGTCATCATCTGGGCAGCTAATGGGCACATGAAAAGATGCTCAACATTGATAATTATTAGAGAAATGCAAATCAAAACTACAATTAGGTACCACCTCACACCACTCAAAATGGCCATCATTAAAAAGTCTACAAATAACAAATTCTAGAGAGGGTGAGGAGAAAAGGGAACCCTCTAACACTGTTGGTGGGAATGTAAATTGGTTCGGCCACTATGGAAAACAGTATGGAGATTCCTTAAAAAACTAAAAATAGAGTTGCCATGTGATCCAGCAATCCCACTACTGGGCATATACCCAGAGAAAACTATAATTCAAAGAGACACATGCAGCCCAATGTTCATTGCAGCACTATTTACAATAGCCAGGCCATGGAAGCAACCTAGATGCCCATCAACAGATGAATGGATAAAGAAGTTGTGGTACATATATACAATGGAATATTACTCAGTCATAAAAAAGAACGAAATTGGGTCATTTGTTGAGACGTGGATGGATCTAGAGACTGTCATAAAGAGTGAAGTAAGTCAGAAAGAGAAAAACAAATACCTTATATTAACGCATATATGTGGAACCTAGAAAAATGGTACAGATGAACCGGTTTGCAGGGCAGAAATTGAGACACAGGTGTAGAGAACAAACATATGGACACCAAGGGGGGAAAGCGGCGGGGGGATGATGGTGGTGGTGTGATGAATTGGGTGATTGGGATTGACATGTATACACTGATGTGTGTAAAACTGATGACTAATAAGAACCTTCTGTATAAAAAAATAAAATAAAATTCAAAAAAACCTTGATAGAAATAGCTCTCAATTAGATAATTATTCAAAATATTACAAAATCTTAAAGTAATTATTAAAGAGTTATAGCAGTTCACTGAAAGAAAAATACGTCTCAACTAAGTGGTATTTATTTCCTGAATGTATGGGTGGAACAATAAGAAAATTATAAATGGGTCTAATCAATTTATAGTAGTATATTAAAGGTTAAAGGAGGGAAATAATATAAATTATATAGGAGATACCAAACGAGGCATTTTGAAAACATCAACATCCATGTCTGATGTTAAAAACTGTTAGTAAGGTAAGAATTGATAGTTTCTTTCTTAAGCGAGCATTCAGTTTAAAGATAAAACACTAAACATATTCCTATTAAGAATCTGAAACAAGACAAGGATGCTGACCGTTGCTACAACTGTTCGAAACTGTTATTGAAATAGTAGCCAATGATGTTAAATGAGAGAAATAAATAAAAAGTATAAATATTGGAAGAAAGAGTTATTGCTACCATTTGCAAATTTTATGATTATTAACCAGAAAATACAAAGCAAACCACCCCAAAACTATTATAAATAAGATAATTCCATCAGATTACAAATATACATACAACAAGTGTACTATGTATAAATAATTATCAATGAGAAAATACAGTAAAAGAAATGGAAGAAAGCAAACAAATGAAACAGAACAAAACAAAACAAAACAACCAAACAAAATAAGAGAAAACACCTATGAATGACTTAAGTGAGAACTTAAATATTATATAAAGAAAACTTTAAAACTCCGCTGAAGGACTTAAAAGGAAGGCTTGATGATATAATACCCTAAGTGTAACAATTCTACTTGAAATGTTTTATAAATTTAATGTGACTTTTTCTGCACAACCAGAAAATCTAGTTTTCTTATGAGAGGAAAAAAATAAGGGAAAATAAACATGTGAGAATAGCCTAGCAAATTCCGGAAAGAAGGTTAGTAACTCAGGACTAGCCTTATACAATATTAAAACTTAGCCATCCAATATGGTAGCCAGTAGCCACAAGGGACTTTCTGAAATATAAATTAATTAAAATACAAAAAATAAAAATTCCACTCCCAGTCACACAAGCCACATTTCAAGGACTCAGTATAGTGAGTTGCTACTGTACTGGACAGAGCAAAGAGAGGGCAGGGCTCTATTAAACATATTACTAAGCTTTAGTAATGAAAACAGGTTAGTACTCAAGAGGTAACAGTTAAGAAATGAATTGAGCCCAAAATTAGATCCAAATAAGGTGGGAATTTATAGATTGTGATAAAGGCTGTGTTTCAAAGGTGAAGAAAAGAGAGGCTATTTTTTATATGATGTTGGGTCAATTGACTTACTGTTTGAAAAAACACACAGCTGGGTCTTAATCTCTTTGTTTACATCCACATACATTCCAGGTAGAACAAAGATTTAAATGTAAAAACAAAACTAAGCAAACCCCCTTAATGTTCTAGAAGAAAGGATGAGTGAATTTATCTGTAAACTTGAAGTGTGGATATTTGCAATGCATATAACTGACAAAGGGCTAATTTCCTTAATTTACAAAAAGCTCATACCTATCAATAAGAGACAACCAAAACAATTTTAAAAAATGAGCAAAGAGTGTAAATAGGGACTCTATAAGAAAATAAATACACATGGCCAGTAATCATATGAAGAGATACTCAACCCCACTCACCACAAAAGAAATACCCCCAAATATTGATATTTTAGTGTATGTTCCTAAACAAGAACATTCTCCTACATAACCACAATAATGCACTGAAATCAGGAAACTACCTTGAAACATTAATACCATCTAATCCTCAACTCCATTTAAATGTTTCCAGTTGTCCCAATGACATTCCTTATAACAAATGATCCAATCCAGAATCACATGTTGTATTTAATTTTGATGTCTCCTTATTCTCCTTCAGCCTGGAACAGTTCTTCGGTTTTCCTTGACGTTCATGACCTTGACATTTATAAAGATTACAGACGAGCTACTTTGTAAAATGTTCCTCAATTTGGGTTTGTCTAATATTTCCTAATGATTAGATTCAGACTTTACATTTTGGCAAGGCTACCACACTGCCTTCTATCAGGTGGCATATGACTTTGATTTGTCCCCTTAGGGTCATGTTAACTTTGATTAAGGCAGTGCCTGCCAAGCATCTCCATGGTAAAGTTACTCTTCTTCTCTTTGCAATTGATGGTATTTTGTGGGGAGATTCTTGAGATTATGTAAAATACAGATCCTTGTCAAACTTTTATTCACATATTTATGTATATTAGTATAGATTCATTAATTCCTGTTTTTTCCCATTGGGCTATACTTCATTTTAATACCATTATTTATTTTGATGCTCTGTTTGTTCCTAGGTTGGCAAGTGAGGGCCCTTTCAAGCAGGCATCTGGGTCCCTTGCACATGTTCCATTTTTCCTTAAGCTCTTTTTTCTGTTTCTTTCTCCCTCCTTCCCTCTCTTTGTTCCTCCCTCCTTCCTTCTCTCTCTCTCTCTCTCTTTCTTTCTTACTTAGCTCTCTTTATTGCTCATCTTGTACTTTCCCTGCCTTAGTCCTGGAATCAGCCGTTACTCCAGCCATTACTCTAAGGAGCACTGCTTCCTTTTGGGGGAAACCGGTGTTTAAAATCCAAAATCTAGGTACTAGTTGTGCTCACTGCTTTTGCGGTGCCGCTACTCCCAGGCCTCTCAGTGACCAGTGCTATAGGCGCACACACACATCGTTACAACCACATTTATTTCTATAGCTATCTTGACGTATGTTGAAAAATCTGAGTTCACACCAATATCTCTAAATCTAATCCAACAGCACATAGGCCATTCTAATTGTCTATCTTTCCACTTTTTTAGCTTCCTCTGCTCCCATTGCCCTTTTTGTGTTTATTTATTTGCTCCACCCCGGCATGTAACCAGTCTCCACTGCCACCCTTGCCCTGCACCCCACTACTCCTTTGGCACGATGCCCTTCTTGTCACTCTGTGTTCCAATCCCCTTCGCAGGGCCATTGGCGTTGTTTCCCACCATGTGGGTGTCCTTCCCACTCTTCTCAGGCCCTGACGCCTCTCTCCGGACCATGGCTCCTCCCAGAGCGGGTGGACGCTGACTCTGCCGGGCCTTACCTAGCGGCCTGGACCGAATCATTGGAAGAGGAAATACTCTCTCGTCCTGCAGCTCCTGTTCGCTTATTTCCCTATTTCCCAGCCAAACTTGAGAGGACTGCAAAACCAAGAGGCTCAACCATTTCAACTGCTCATACATAGTAACTGTTTTTTGGGGGAAGGAACTAGGAAGCCACCTTTTATTGTAATAGATAGCCATATTAAGCAAAATGTTTTCATGAGTTATTTTATTACGTGCAACGGATTTAAATACTGAAAATCACGGCAAATTTGTTCTTGTCCAAAGACTTTTTTTTTTAAGTTCCATTATATAGACATAATGCCTGGATTTAAGTTATGAAAATAATCAATCAAATATGGTAAAAGTGTAAATTCTCATGAATAAAAGTTACCTGCGAATGTAAGCCTTACATGTCTGTGTTACTGGTGGATAGGATAAGGAAAAACATTTTGATGATCGTGGTAAGTTTTAAAACAATATTTAGATTGACCTTAGGTGTCTGTTCATCTAATCTATAAAATGGACTCTACTATGTGGAAAATATTACTGAAACCAAGCATTAATGTTTTCATTAAACCAACGATAGAATAGTACACACAGGATTACAAAATGTTCCTGCAAAAGGTGAGGTGGTAGCACAATTTGCACATAAGCATTTCAGGATCACCACATTGCCTGGAGGAGAATTTCTAACTCTGTCACAAAAAGGTCAGCTTTAAGTGTTGCTGTCATAATGACACTGTTAACAGCCAAAGGGATTTTTTTAAAGAGAGAAAGGTCTGCGATTAGAACCTATCATGCAAGCCTAAGAGAAAAAACTTAGTGTCATCAAATAAGGCTCCAGTGAAGTAATAAAGACTTTTATTAAGTCAGTGTTACTTGATGGAAGACATTGTTACATCGTAAGCAGCTTTAGGGCTGTGTACAGTCTGATTAAATAAGGCATAGAACTGCCCAGGGTCAGAAGAGGTGACAGGGTTAGCATTTGGACTCCTGAAATGAAACACCTTCTTTTCCCCCCAGACATGGTTCACTGACTTAAACAGCCTGCTGTTTCTTATTTAATATGTTCTACACTTGGCATTATTCTAAGGAGGAGATTCCTTTTTAAAAATTCAGGGTTGTGACCCTCAGTATAACAAACTGGGTGCACCATGAACTGATATTGTTTTATACTCAGCATAAGTAAAGCAACAGATACATATTTCACTGAGAGTCTACTCTTATATCCAGTCATTTAATGGCTACTTTAATATACACTAACCAATTTAATCCCCTCAACATACCTCTGCAGTAGATTTCATCTACGTGTTGCAGACAGGGAAACTAATGCTTAGAGTTTACTGCCCTCAGCCTTCAGAAATGGATTCACTCAACTGGGGGCCAGACCTTCCAAGGCCATGTCTAGGGCTCTGGTGGTCTCTCCTTTATTCTTGGTGGAGATATTTTTAATGAAGACTCTCCAATGGATATTTTCTGTCCTCATGTTCAATAGTTATTGTAGACCACTGAGTACTTGGCGTTATATTACATTCTATGATATTGATATTGTGCATTATGGAATGAATAGGACTTTGGTATAAAAATATTTAAACTTCTTCAATAGTTCTTCTATAAATACTTGAGAAGAAATATATATGGGTCCCAGATAAAGTCCATTAAGAACAGCAAATTAATACATTATGCTGGCCTTCCTTTACAGTCTCATCATAATTGTCTGTTTACTCATCTGACTGCTCTGTTATCTTTAATAGTATTTTTTTTTTAATATGGAAGAATAAGCTATGACTCATGGGCGTCACAAGCACATTTCACAGTGGAGACATTGCCAGTAGTTACATTAACAAAGCATCTGGCCGAGAACAGGTCTCCCAACAGAAACAGTCTGATGTTCTTAGAGAATTTTAGGTGGCTTGGACCAAGGACTGCACATTGGTTGTGGAATGGAGTGTTGATTTTAACAGACTGTCTTAGACTTGGTTTACTGCTGAGTCACAGTGGCTTTTTCAAGAAAAATAACGAATGTGAAGGTTTATGTTTTTTAGACATATGAAATAGCCTCAGACAGTTTTCAGTTGTTAATTTAAAATACGATATTTCCTTTGTGTCATATGCTTCATATCAAATTATAGTTTGAATGTATTGGAACCTTGTTCAAGTATTAACTAGGTTTAGCCATGTTTATTTCACACATTACAAAAAAAATCAATATGAAGGAAATTAAAAAACTCAGTAAAGTCATAATATTCCTTTAGAATAAACATCATGTAGTAGTTGTCTCATTTTGTGCTATCCTCATCTGTGAAATTAGGTAATCCCTGTACCATAACCTGTCAATATTAACAGTTATTTGTTGTTTGTACCATTCAACCTCTACTTTATACCCAACCACTCACTGTAGTTTTTTTTTTTTTTTATTATTACAGATTTAGGAATTGATTAATGAAATACAAAATGCTACATCAACTTACAACTACTTTCAACCTTGCCCACCAAAATCCATCTTCTGGTTCCTCTCAAAGTTCCACTTTCACAGTGAGGTGGTTGTCACATTAATACTGATAAGATGCTCTATTTCAGGGCCACTCATCACATTTGCTGATAAATGCTAACAATAGTTCTCTGTGTACTTCCTTTACTACGTATACCCAGCTCCTTGTCAACAGGGAAAGGTGTCAGAAAAATGTACCTAATATTGCTCACAACCTTATTTAGTAAATGAATTTGAGCGCTAGGCTATAGATTACTTTGACTTGTGCTTCTATTTGTAGCTACTCTCGAATACAGCTTGCCTCGCCACTCCTGTTAGATCTTTTAAAGAAAGTGTAGTACAAAAGGGGAAAATTGTAATAAATTAGGAGAAAAATGTCCTCTCACATTAGCTAAGATGCTTTTCTGCTTACAAATTTAACATTAGACAAATATTTTTAATAGAAAGGTGATTTTTCTTCTTTTTCTCCTACTAACATTGTAACATCAATTCTAAGAGGTGCTAGTTCACACAGTGTGAGGTGGGTATTTATATTAATGAAATACATGTCTAGAACTGTTTCTTTCTCCAAATTAGTTCACGTTTTATTCCACACGAAGAGGATATATTTTTTTTTGGATTATAGGTAATAGTGTAGTATTCTTTTTGGGAGTAAATGCAATAAAAACCTAGGAATCTATATCAAAAAGATGAAATCCAAGGGTATGATCAGCCCAAACAGTTTAGAAGCCAACAGCATGCCAAAATTAGCTAAATAAAATGTATGCTTTGTTTGTTTTTTGACCCAACTTATTAATTAATATAGAGAAGATTCTAATTTTTAACATACTCTAACATTCTTTTTATTTATTTTTTATTTTATTTATTTATTTTTATTTTTTGAAGCTAAATTTATTTTATTTTATTTTTTATATAAACAGATAATTTTAAAAATTTATTTATTTTTGGTTTTCCAACATTTTAATTTTATTTTTAAATTTTTATTTTATATTGGAGTATAGTTGATTTACAATGTGTTAGTTTCAGGTATACAGCAAAGTGATTTAGTTGTACATATACATATATCTATTCTTTTTCAGATTCTTTTCCCATATAGGTTATTACAGAGTACTGAGTAGAGTTCCCTGTGCTATACAGTAGGTCCTTGTTGATTATCTATTCTACTTATAGTAGTGTGTATATGTTAATACCAAACTCCTAATTATCCCTCCCCCCACCTGTCCCCTTTGGCAACCCTAAGTTTGTTTTCTAAGTCTGTGAGTCTTTGTTTTGTAAATAATTTCATTTGTATCATTTTTTTAGATTCCACATATAATTGATATCATATGATATCTGTCTTTCTAACATTCTTTTTAAACAGAATCATTTAGCTTCAGTTTTGATCTCTGCTGTTTTCTTTTTTTAATTTATATACTGTGAAAAACCACCACTATCACCATCACCTTCATCCTGTCTTGATGGAATGGACTATATTATGCCTTAGGAAAAGAAAAGATTAGAAAAGAAAAAAAAAAGCTCAGAAATAGCCTATGAATAGAAGTTATTTCAATTCTTTAGAGTATTTGCTTTATTGAGTAAATAAAGCAGAAATAAACTTTGGACTAAATTATGCGATATAAGCTAGCTTACGCTCAGGATAACCCCAGTTTAACTACAATGGAATTCAAATTGGCTATTAAGTTATGCTATGTAGACAGTGGCAATATGTTACACAACTGTGAAGAGAAAAGGAAGCACCATCGACAGTCTGTGGCCCCAAACAGGCCACTTCCATATGCTCTCCAATGCCTGACAGCTTTGCAGCCCAAGTCCCAACTCCTTCTCAGCGACATCCATATGGTATCCACAGATTGAGAGGCTTGCCTTTTCTAAGACAGTCAAGTCTCACTTGGTATTCTATTGCACCGAATATTTATGAACAATGATTCATAATTTTATTGCAAAAATAAGATTATGGGTACTAGGTTATTCCACCTTCTTCAAGGAGACAGTTACCGATCCTGACAGTCTTATATTTTAATTTTGTAGAAAAATTAGTTGCATGCATTTTAATCTAATATAAAAATGGATCAGGCTACCATCTATGCATTAGGTAGTGGGGAGTCCGAAAATAAGAAAAAAATGTATAACTGGGCTTCTATGTGATTGTTTCGATGTGTAAACAGAAGGGAGTTGAATTTAGAGGAAGTGTCAGATATACAATGAGCAAAAATGTAAACAAAGGATTTTTTTCCAGAATGACAATGAATTTTAGTATTTCTTGAGGTTTATTCACATGTTGCAAATTTTAGGCCTTACACATTCATTTCTTTGCTCATTGAACATTTGTTGTTTTCAGATTTTTTGAAACCCTGGGCATCACCTGTTTCATCTGGCAAAGACAATAGGCAGTGGTCATTCTTTTCATTTCAGTTGAGAGATTAACCATATTCTAAATTATAAATAAAAGGATAAGAGCACAGAATACTTTTTTAAAAGGACAACCTGCTTTCTTAGTAGGCGATAAATACTATTTAGACAACAGATTATAGGAAATGTGTGTTCTTACGTTGGTAAAAAATTTTTTTCATTTAAAGAAATTTCTCACTTTTTACAAAGCTTTTTTTTTTTTAAACAGTCAGAACATTGATACGTTGACAAATATTTACAACTTGTGAAAGAAAAACATAAAATCCTGGAGAAACATTCGACACAAACCAAAACGAGCTGACAGTAAACTGAAAATGCATAACATTAGTTAAAAAAAAAATGAGTGTGACATTTCACAAATCGGAAATAACAAAAGCAGATATTAGCACCTTCTCTCAATGTAACTTCCTAAGTTAAGAATTTATTTTGCATTTCTTTCTCTACATAGGCATTCAACCAGATCTGGATTTGAAATTACTTGTGACATAGCTTCTTTTTGGAAAACTTAAGGGACAGCAAAAACATAACTTTTTCCTTTGGTACATTCCCCCAATTATACACCTCTTCAAGGGTCTGAAAAAACATTGTGTTTTCCTTATATATCCCTCCTCTTTATAAATCCCTCCATCCCTCTTTTCTCTCCTCCTCTTTGGCATGTTAATAATCTTCTACTTCCTCCTTTTTAAGCTAATAGCCTGCCACGGTTTCTTGGCTTTAGGATCTTCCTATTACCTTGTTCAGTATCTCCTAGTTCCTAGATGTTTCATGCATTACTGCCCCAGGTTCCTAGTGTCCCACATGTGATTGGTAGGGGTAAGGAAGAAGAAAAGAGGGTGTGGTTCACAGATGGGGTATTTCATCTCTGTCAACATTTTCACCTACACATATAAAAAAATGCACATGCAGAAAATGTTAATCCAAGGGGAAAAGATGAGAATTTTTGTATTGATACATATAATCTTAGAGAAAATTGAATACTATGATAACACAAAGGTGGATCAGAATTTATAATAAAAGAACTTGAAACCCCAATTATCTATCAATTACCTATTAAAATATATAAATTCTTCTGGAGGATAATTATCTTGAGGCCAACCTAATGTTAACAGTCCTACCTCACAACTTTTTACAAATACATGCAAACACAGTATTGCCTGTGCTCCCGAGTGCCTATGAATGAAACCACGAAAACGAAACTACCCTTTAGGGATGAGAAACTCCCCAAGCTATAACAGAATTCAAATTAGATATCACTCCATAATTTTAGTTCGTTTAAAACTTAATCATCATTTTTCTTAGAAATCACTATTTATCATGAACACAGACTTTTTTTAAAAAACTTATTTATTTATTTATTTATGGCTGTGTTGGGTCTTCATTTCTGTGCGAGGGCTTTCTTCTAGTTGCGTTAAGCGGGGGCCACTCTTCATTGCGGTGCGCGGGCCTCTCACTATCACGGCCTCTCTTGTTGCGGAGCACAGGCTCCAGACGCACAGGCTCAGTAGTTGTGGCTCACGGGCCCAGTTGCTCCGCGGCATGTGGGATCTTTCCAGACCAGGGCTCGAACCCATGTCCCCTGCACTGGCAGGCAGATTCTCAACCACTGCGCCACCAGGGAAGCCCCAGACATTTGTTTTGAACTATTTGCACATGCAGTCTATTTTCACCTTACAAGGACTAATTAAAACATGATCACACGTCACTCAGGTATGAAATGCCGCAAACAACTGCATCCCAATACGACTGGTGAGCACTGCAGAAGGCGTGCACCCCGTCATTTGCAGCGACCTGCATTAGCTAGGAAGAGCTCTTACACGCAGCACCTAATGGACAGGTAACTTTTCTTCATTTTATTTTCAAAATAATTAGTCTTATGAAGCTCCAGGACCACAGCAGTGTTGGTATACCGCCTGCGGCCCTTTCTGTCAAGTTGGTGACACAAGTATATTCGTAAGCCCAGAGTCTGCTGCGATCGTCCTACGGTTTCAGAAGGAGCAGAACTAACTTTTCCTTTAGGCCCTGGAAGTGCGATGGACACTGAAACAGTTGTCATATGAGCTAATGAACTGCAGGAGGAAAAGCATCAACCAAAGACCTGAGGCAAACAAAGTTTCTTTCCTCATCAAAATAAATCTTCAGAAAAGATGCGTTTGATCCACAGTGAGGGTGTTTCCTTCATCTCAAATTGTTTAATCAGCTGGTTTTGAGCGAGTGACAATCCTGGGTGGGCAGGAGGGAGGGGCGGAGGGAGACGAGGAATGACAATTACCCACCCACTCTGGGGTTCCCAGTTGCGGCAAACAGGTATCAGAAGGCGCTTATCCCCGTGGGCACCCCAAGACTTCGTGACTCCCCAGATTCTTCCTTTTGGAGATTTCACTCCACAGCCCATCAAACAGACTAGAGATGAAAAGGTGCCCATGGATGAACTCTCGCAGTCAGATTTGGGATCCTGGCCTCTTATCCACTCCTTTAGGATTCTTTATTCACAGCCCCAGACAAAATTACTTACTGAGGCTTTTTCTCACTTATTCATGAGATTTAGGCAAAATTGCATATTTGTATTTCATTTTTTGATATGAATTGCTTAAATTGCAGGCTGGGAGTCAATCCAAGCTTTACTTGCTAGAAGCCTCTCTAGGTTAGCTTAGCTTACTCTTTCTCATTTCAATATGAAAACCATCATTACAACTACTTCTCTTTGAACTCTGAGAACGGAGAATTCTGAAAATTTGACAGTTGGTGGCAATTTATGTAACTTGTTCTATTACTGCTGGCAGAATGTGGGAAAACATAGGAATGAAACTCTGAATCTATAATGTACATACACATCTATACATATATATTTATATAGCTTTTTAACAGCAGTGGAGAACATAAATGGCAGCGCGTTGGGGCTGGAGAGGGACTCCTATCACACACCGCATGAGGCTGCCTGAGCAGCCAGACTTAATTTTTATTCCTTAGTTCCTAGTTATGTCTAACTGTCAGGCAGTGGGCACTCGGAGCTCCTGCCTCCCCCTTCTCTCCTCTCCGCACCTCCCACCTGCGCCCTGGCGTGGGGTCCACGGGGACGGCGCTCCTCACCGTCTCCCTCGTCCACGCCCGTCTTCTGAGCTACAGACCCTCCCGTCCAGCTGCGTCCCGCGCCTCCTCGCAGGCCGGCTGAAACCCCCACGTCTGCTCACGATGTTCGTTCGCTCCCCCTGGATGCCTTTCCCTCTGCCGGCTATTCCAACCCTTCCTGTCCCGCGAAGTCCAGCCTTGATCCCACCTCCGGGAAGCCTCCCAGTTACCGCCAGACTCCAGTGCTTCTGCCTTGCCCTCTGCGTAGCTTCGTAGGCACATCTGCCTCCCCCAGTGAGCCAGAGGCTCCTTAATTAGAAAAGAGTAGAAATGGCGACGAACAGTTGTAACATGATTTGGATCCATAGGGGCCTTTGCAGACATTTGACCCCTGTAGAGCCCCTCGAGGTAGGTTAACATTCCATCTTGCAAATGTGAAAACAGAACAGATAGATTAACTGGTCCCAGGTTACACAGGTGGCATGATAGGGCTGAGGCTGGCAAGTGGGCCCCTCAAGCTCAGGCACTGTGCCCAAGTGTGAGGCCTTGGCTTGTTCCTGTCTCCCCAAGGACCTGTAGCCGCCAGTAAACGCTTGTTGAGTTGAACTGGGGAAGGAGGTGGACAAGAAAGGAGTTAGTGGGCTTCCCTGGTGGCGCAGTGGTTGAGAATCTGCCTGCCAATGCAGGGGACACGGGTTCGAGCCCTGGTCTGGGAAGATCCCACATGCCGCGGAGCAACTAGGCCCGTGAGCCACAACTACTGAGCCTGCGCGTCTGGAGCCTGTGCTCCGCAACAAGAGAGGCCGCGATAGTGAGAGGCCCGCGCACCGCGATGAAGAGTGGCCCCCACTTGCCGCAACTAGAGAAAACCCTCTCACAGAAACGAAGACCCAACACAGCTATAAATAAAAATAAAAATAAATAAATAAATTAATTAAAAAAAAAACAAAAAAAACACCCCACCTCTCAAGGGCTGAGTAAACTGCCCTGTTGGATGCAGTTATTAAAAAAAAAAAGAAAGGAGTTAGTAAGCTGAGTGGCCTAATCCCACCCCAGGCCCGAAGGTCAAGAGGAGAGCCTCCCTACACAGCTAGACCCCCATGCGGCTCCCAACGAGGGGCTGAGGGGGGTTCTACTCCACTGTATCCTCTACAATTCCATTTCTTTAAGAGATTGGGACATAAATGAATGTCTGTAGACCATAGGACTAAGAAAGACCCAGTTGTGAAACTATCGATAGTCTAGATTTCCTGACTCCTTTTAAAATTTCCATGTACTACTAAGAATTAATAAAATATATGTACTCTAACGAAGTGGAAAATGAGTTTGTGAAAAACCCTTTTTGTAAATTAAAAGTTTTCACTAATTTTATTAAAGTATTCATAGTTTCTTAATGCTGCTTTAAAAGTATCTTCCCATACGTTTTTGTCTCTTTAACTTTCCTTATAATTATTTACAAATTATAAGGTAAGAAATAATAAATATCATTTCTAGAAAACGCATACTCTATAAAACATATGAAAGCCTGCTTACAGGAGGGTTAGAAATGTCCAGAGAGAACCCAGAGGACAGGACACCGCTGAGAGGCGGGGCCCACATTCTGCCAATCCATCCCAGACCCTGGGTTCTGGGAGCTGGGAGTGGGCCAGTTTCCGGGTGTCAGCTCGCTCAGGAGAGCAGGCGAAGAAGGGCATCCCAGGGCAATGAAATATAAGAACAGGGGGACCATCCACCCCAAGTTTAGCCATGAAAGGCCTGTGTCCTGGGAAACTTCTCAGTCCTGAGCAAACTGGGATGGTTGGCCATCCTATTAAAGAGCTATTCAAAACAAGGATCATAAAAGAATGTTAAAACCATGGAGGTTTAGTTGTCATTGGTTTATCCATTATTATTATCAGGTGTCCTCACTTTGAGCACTAAAAGGTTAAAATTTGACGTTGCTTAGAGAAAAGACTCTTGCTGCAGTTCTATCAATACATCTGGAATGCTGCTCATGAAATTCAATCCTTTTCCCTCTCCTACTCATGGCTGTGTGTTGTTCGGAAAGTATGCATGAACTTGGAAGTATGTGACACGTGCCCACATTCATACCCTTGGCGTTTCAAGTCCAAGGTTAATGCTATTTGCCTTAGAGTGAGGTCAAGCAAACACTATAGATCACGGGGTCACACATCACATGGACACGCGGACAGGTGCATGTGCGAGTCCTGGGGGGTCTCATCCTGAGCAGGTGCCTCTGCCCCAGTATATGGTTTTGCTCTGGGAGAGAAACTCCCTTCTCAGGTGATGTCAGAGGTTCTAGGGAAGTAGCAGGCCTAGGACTTTTCCTTCTCCACAGTAGAAAAAAAATAGTCTCATTTTTTTTCCATTTTTTAAAAATAAAAATTATATGCAGACTCAGAACTGGAAACAGAGGCAGATGAGTAGAAGATTCCTCTGGTTCTTAGTCTTTATCAATGCAAATTTCTTCTCTTTCTGCTCTTCCAAGCATCAACATCTCTGATAACATATTAATGTTAAAAAATGATCATTGTCATTATCTATTCTTTAACGGCCAAATGTTTTGTGTCCTTAGGCAAGTCTCTCAGAAAGATGCACATACTATAATGCCACTTAATAACATTTGAAATGTATAAATATTACTATATACAGGAATATAGTAATATAGATATATGTTACCTCTAATCCATATGTATCCCTAACTTTATATGTGTGTATAGATATGTCTATATATCTGTGTGTGTGAATACACGTATATACGTATGAACGTACATGACAAGCTGAAGAATCACACGGAACAGTGACCAGCTCGGGGGCCAAAGAGGAGATGAGTTCTGGGAGGAGTTCAGGGGACAAGAACTGCACCTCCTGCGTCCTTCCGCAGTGACGTTTCAGTCTGGCCACGTTCTTTATCCCCTCGCTCCCCACTCCGTACTCCTCTTCCCCAAGATGGTGTTAGGTGCCAGAGCGGCCCTAGGCTTGACGGTTCAAGGTGAGGCCTTTTGGGCTACACTGCTTGGGTTTGAATCTTGGACCTGCCACTTTCTCCCTGTGTGACCATGACCTAGATCTTTAATCGCTCGATGCCTCAGTTTCCTCATCATTTCCATTATAAGGTTGTAATGAACCATGAAGGAATGGAAACACAATACTGCTTTTCACTTAGAATGCGGCTTTGGAGCCTTTGCTCCAGTTGAAAGCCTGATGACAGTGAATTAGAATTGCTGGTTCCAACTGCCAGGACCAGACTGCGATTTAGTTGAGGCCAGGGGACATCTCATCACTCTTATTCTTTAAGCGCTCAGAACCAAAGGTATTTAACATTATTGGCGTGGATTTATTTATTCCTTCAACACAGGGTTATTAAGCCCTTCTTACTGCCAGACAGTGTGGCGGATGCTGGGATTCGCTAGTGAGCAAGGCACACACAATTCCTGCAGTAAAATGATTAGGAACGGGGACTCTGGCGCCAGACTGCCTAGAGGTGTGTCCTAGCTCCAATTCCCAATGTGTGACCTTGGGCAAGTTACTTAGCATCTCTGTGCCTCACTTTCATCCTTTGTAAAGTGAGGATAACACTGCTATCCGCTTCATAGAGCTGTGAAGATTATGCGAGAAATCACATAAATACACGCGCAAAGAGGAAGGACGCTCACGGCAAGTGCCTGGTGCATGCTAAGCACTGTGAAGATGGTGCTCGGATTTATTTTTTTATTACCATCCAGGTATTTGATACTGTGTTTTGAATGAATGATTAACGAATGACTTAACTCTGAAGATAATATTTTCTAACTACTGAGATATCTTGACTCACTATACTAGCAAAAAAACATTTTTCACAATCAAAACAGGTAGTGTGAATTATACTAAAAATCTGAAAATCATTTTCATGAATAAATAATTCCTCTCATTTGGTTAAAACATGTGCTACATTGAAAGACCAGATTCAAATGGCTATTTCAATAAGGAAGGTATATTACTTGATAAAAAATTTTCCATTAATTCCAATTTCCCTCAAGGTATTAGCATGGAAAAGGAGAAAGTCATATAGAAAACCCATATCTAGAAACCTCTTCCTCTGCAATAATAATAAAGTCTTACATCCTTAGGCTGTATATTGTAAGTTTCAAAATGCTTTATATGACACCACAACTTTGCGTTTTTTGATTTGTGCATCTCACACGAACTGGAGAGCTATTCTTTTTAATTTCATTTGGATGTGGCTAGTTCTATGTTCCTTTGAAAGATAAGATAGCCCTTGCTCTGAACTGCTCCCTTAAAATGGAAGATAAGGAGAAAAAATTTAAAATAAGAATAGAAAATAGCCACCAGTTTCATAAGGACAGAGGTGACTGGAACTCTATTTTGATGATACACCTCTAGACAAAAGCATTTACAGATGGTATTTTTTTCTCCTTTATAGCCAAAGGTGATTTCAAAATAGATTTGTACAGCTGAAAGCACCAAAAATTTTCACATAGATGAGAATTGATTAGCACTAATGGAAAAGCAGTTATAACTGTGTTTGAAGGAAAAGTTTCTTACTGTGAAAAAGATTAAATACCCACTAATTAGATATGTATTTCTTTTTTCTGGTGGAAAGGAAACTGTTGATGATTTTAGGTTCAAGTTTTTTTAAGTTTCACTAAAATAACCACAAATTCAATTTATTTTTATCTACTTCAGTTTTCTCCCTTCCTCATCTTTCCCATTTATATTTTCTACCCTTTATCCATTTGCCAAACCACCTTTCTGTCTATCTATCAACCTGTCTGAATATCTGTCTGCCTATCTATATGCCTGCCTATCACCTATCTCTATCTATCTATCTGTCTATCTATCTATCTATCTATCTATCTATCATCTATCTATCTATCTAATCTATCTATCTATCTATCTATCTATCTATCTATCTATCTATCATCTGTCTCTATCATTTAAAGAAATGTCATAATGTCAAAATGGCGGCAAAGGGAAGAGTAGAACAGGGGGAAGGGAGTGCAGGCCTCAGAGTTTTTGATAGTCAGGTTTTTCTTAAAATAATTCTCCTCAGCTGTTGAGCTACATGTAGCACTGGTGTAATAATAGGAGTCCCTTCTTATTTCTGCTTACCATACAATTGTTTCTAAAGTGTACTTCCAGGAAATAGGGGGGAAATATTTTGTGGACCAGAAGAAGGCAGTTTCATGGTATTGAAAAGACTGTGTAGTAAGGACACGGAAAGGTGGGCAGACGAGGGCCATTCAATGCCTTTCTTCATTGGTCACATGTCTAGATAGATTTCGTGGTTAAATTTGTAACGTAAGTACAACCAAACTCAAGGGACAGTCTCAGAAATGTGGATAGAGTGGTGTGTGTAGTTAAAATTTTCTTTAGCAGCACTCTCTTTGGATTGAATGGCTTCTAGATTATGTTGAGACTTAAGGAATTACAAAGGAAAGCAACAATTAGCCAACACAACCTGTAGTTGATTATAGGGAAATATGAAAACAATCAAATGTCATTCAGTCACCTGTGTGGGGTTGAGAGGACCAACGCATCCCTGAATACTGTCTTTATTGTGCTTTGATTGTTACCTTTGAAACGTGGCCTCATTTTGAACACAGTGAGGGCTGAGGGGGAGTAGGAGTGGACTCCCTCTGGAGGTCGACTCCAAATGAAGACGTGAGTTGGAGAGGACCAGTCTCAGGAGAGAAGGCTCACGGCGGGGACATGGCTCAGTAGCCAGCAGACACTAATGTAGAGGAGAAACACTTGAAATATCTCCAACGCCTACAGTGTGCATTGATGACAATGAAGTGTAGGTATGGAGGGAGGAGGGAGGGATGAAGGAGGTAAAAAAGAGAGGAGAGAAGCAGAGTAAAGAACAAGGAGACTAAAAGTGAGGCAGGGCGTGCTTGATCCTGAATAGTCAGGCTAGTTGCCAGTGGCCAAGTAGGCATGTGCATCTTAATTCCCATGACTCATTTTAGTAACTCCAGACTACTTGGACATTGATGTCTTTACAAATAGGCTATTTGGATGAGTGAAGCAAACATGGCCTAAAAAAAACCACCAGCCTCTTCGGTATAGGTATGCCTCTATGACAACCAAACATTGTGCAAACTCAGGCTGCCCTCCGTCCAGGCCAAAGAACAAGTGGCAGCAATGACCACGTGATGGGCAGGCAGCATGTGGCTGAGGGCACCTCACAACCGGAGAACCACCAGCCTGGAGGTGTCTGGGAGTCCCTAGGGGCCCTGCTGCGGGAAAGAAAGACTGAGATAAAGACAAAGACATGAAGGGAGGGAGGGAAGAAGAGAGGGAGAGAGAGCTAGATACTAAAAACCCAAGTTCTGGGACACCAAAAGTAAAAACACAGCCCACTATGGACGCCAACCATGGAATCTCTCTATACAGAAAGAAGACTAATCTGACACCTTAAGGGAAAGTGAAGCTGGAGGCAGAATCCCAACCGCAGGTGGCCTTATTTGTTGTCCAATCTGACTACTATTAAGAAACAGTCTGCTACATACATACAATGGAGTATTATTCAGCCATAAAAAGAAATGAAATTGAGTTATTTGTAGTGAGGTGGATGGACCTAGAGTCTGTCATACAGAGTGAAGTAAGTCAGAAAGAGAAAAACAAATACCGTATGCTAACATATATATATGGAATCTTAAAAAAAAAAAAATGGTACTGATGAACCTAGGGGCACGACAGGAATAAAGATGAAGACGTAGAGAATGGACTTGAGGACACGGAGAGGGGGAAGGGTAAGCTGGGATGAAGTGAGAGAGTGGTATGGACATATATACACTACCAAATGTAAAATAGATAGCTAGTGGGAAGCAGCCACATAGCCCAGGGAGATCAGCTCCGTGCTTTGTGACCACCTAGAGGGGTGGGATAGGGAGGGTGGGAGGGAGACGCAAAAGGGAGGAGATATGGGGATATATGTATACATATATCTGATTCACTTTGTTATACAGCAGAAACTAACACAACATTGTAAAGCAATTATACTCCAATAAAGATGTTTAAAAAAAAAAAAAAAAAAGAAACAGTCTGCTAATCCAAAGTGGATTTGAGAAAGTCTCTGATTTTTTCGAACATGTTTAGAATACGCACAACATTTAAAATACATTTTAATTTGAAATATTGTAGGAATGCTTTCAAAATATGATGTGCTGGTACAATTTTTAAAAATTATCTTTGAGGAAAAGTCATCAAATTAAATAATACAAAGTAAAAAACTGAAATTCCTCAGCCAAAAGCCCATGCGTCCGCATCTCTCTTTGGAGTTTTCCTTCTGGTTCTCAGGGACAACTTCATTTTGCACGTTTTGGGCACAATATCTAGATTCCTAAGCATTGTCTGTCTCAGAATCCCTGGGGAGAACTGCCTTGTTAATAGTTTTCCATACTTTGTATGAGAATTTAGAGCAATCCAAGTTGAAAAAGGGAAAAGTATGGACTTCGACCTTGACTCCTCACATTGTCTCAAAAGTTCAAATCAGTCCTCGTAAACAAATAGAGAACAAAATGGGAGCGTTTTCCTCTAGGCATCTGAAAGACTGACAATCGTTTTTTATCCCCTCAATCTAAGTGAAGCTTTGTGGAAATGGCTAGAGCAGCATAATATATGCTATAATTTGATATTCATAAAAATATAAAGCGGCACATTAAGACTTTTTGTAGATTCCACCACCAACTTAAAAAATGAATATTTTTAAATTGCCCCAAAGTTACATGCCAAATGTGCTGGAAATATATTTTATTTCTTTGTTATAAGTATTCATTTGAATTAAAGCCTTCAAATGTCATATCAAGCAACATTGTAAGTTTTTAAACTAGGAAAGACAAAGAGCTCCTCTTGATTATGTGAAAAAAAAGATTTTTTTTCTTTCTCCCAGGCTTTGGGATCAGGTTTGTGAATTACAGAATAGAAAGTAGTCTTGGGCATTTGGAAAATGAGGATCCCAGGAGTGAAGAAGTGTGTCAGATCCTTTGTGCAGCAGGAAATCTAGTGACAGCCACCTGCTACAGAAAGTTACAGATGTTTGCACCTGTCTACCTCTTGACAAATGTTCCCAACACACCTGACCTGGGAACCGACAGGCATAACCATTTTCCTAAAAAGGTACAAACACACTAAAATAAAATACATTTTCATCAAATCTCAATATAGCTCCTTATAAGCCATACATGCTGGAGAAATCTAGCTTTATATACCGTAATAAAAAAGTATTTGAAATGAAATGAACATCTTAATTCACGCCCATCTTGAGACATACATACCGAAGTTTAAATGTTTCAAAACAAGGCAAAAAAGACATTTTTACGGTTGATAACAAACTACAAATTTGTCTGGGGAAAATAATCATTCAATGTTTGACAAAAGAGCTGTGATAAGAGATAAAGAACACAGCATTCACTGTCTAAAGAACCAGAGGGGGAAATACAGCTTGTCCCCAATCCCACATTTTCAACTATGTGTGCTATGATTACAGTTATAAACAATGGATACTGTGTCAGCATGGAGAAAAACAAACAATAGGTCTTTTTCTGAAAGTATCTGTAGGAAGAACATACAAACTAGTCAACAAGGGAACAGAAATAATCCTTGTTTTCTTTGTAAAAATAATACTTTAAGATTCACTTGCAAGAATGTTGGTATTCTTTTCCACTGAGCATTTTATTTTCCTCATTCACGATAGAATTTTTCCCAACTTGCACCTGGTTTGACCAACAGTCAGCTGGCTTCTGAGGATTCTCCCTGTGTATTCCCTGCAAGCCCCAGAGACCGTCGACAGCTGCACAACTGTGCTTTCTTTAGTTATAAAAGCAAGCTTGTGACACCCTTTGCTTGATTCAGTTAAAAACTGACTTAAATGAAACCAATTCAACAAATACTCCCTCAGTGCTTACTGCCTTGAAGGCACTGCTGGTTTAGGAGGAGATACGTAGAGAGAGGAGAGAGACATAGTCTTCAAGAAGCTTACAGTCTACTTTGGGGTAGAGGCCAAGCCTAACATAGGCAAGACAGAATGTACATTTCATAAGGGAGACAATGATGAAGTGTCACGTTGGTTTAGAGGAAAAGAGATGGGTGGAAATGTCGTCGGATAGGAGAAGGGGTCACCTGAGAACAGCCTCCAAGCACAGAGGGTTTTGTGGTTGGAGGTGGGAGTGGGGAGAAGGCGGCCTTCTGTCGCTGGACAGAGTGAGAGCAAAGTGTGGAGTGCAGGCCACAGAGGAGTCATCAAGAATGAATGGAGCCCAGAGTGCCCGTCTGAGAGGAGAAGGTGGAATCACAGGTCTCATAGCCGACGGACAGACTCATAAATCCTAATGCTGAGAGAAGCCTTCTAAAGGACCTGAGTGCCTCCACTCCAGAGAAGAGCGGCCTTAGGCCAAAGACGGGAAGTGACTTCCCACACATGATGGCACAGAGAGCAGCCAAGGGCAGAGGGCAGGACAGAGTGGGGACGTGGCCATCTAGATGGGGAGACCCAGGGATCTGAGCCAGGGCTGGGAAAGGACGTGGGGAGTGGAAGGGGCACCTGGCAGCGGCGGGGAGAGGTAGAACTAAGAGATGTGGGCGTCTGAGAAAGGGACTGTGCAGAAGACAAAGAACCCCACGCTTTTGCCGAATTCTAGGTCCTGCCTCTGACATGGATTTTGCTGAGGTTCTTAAACTGAGGGAGCAGTTTGTTCTCAGTAACTTGTATTCTTGCTAATACTTTTGACCTTTGAAGTCCAATCAGACTAAAAGTAGAAAATAGATCATTTTACTTTCTCTAAGAAAAGAAATTCAGATTTCATAAGAAAGCACATTCTTTCAAAGTCCCTTGTGTTGCTCTGCGGGGCCTTTAGATAATTTTCAGACACGTAGTTAACCTTCAGAATTACTTCAGTGCTTTGGGCTCTTTGCTCAAGAGCCCAAGTGCCTTCCTGGGGGGCCTGTCTGAACACTTGAGTCTCCCGCAACTCTCTGCATCAACCAGATTGTTCCTTAATCTGAATTTTAGCTTTAGAAACCTTACATTGAAACAGGTGGCTCACGGCAGACCATTGCTGGATGGGTCCCACCTCCATGACTGTGCTCTGAAGAATAAACATCCATGCAGAGGTTTGGGACTTCGAGTTTAGTTGAAGAATGTTTATACCTTCATTGGAAATTCCACTTATATTTAGGCAAGTTTTTTGGCTCCTAATAGGTTACTAATGAGTCATTGCTGGTAAAGTTAACAGATTAAAACTTTCTGTTAGGATGGCAATGAGCTGTTTTTCTTCATTTGCTAATTATTGAGAAGGGAAAACCAATTTAAGGCAACCTGGACACAGTTGCATTATTAAGACCGGCATTAGAAACCTACCTCCTTCTATTGTTGATTGACCCTGTCTACTTGGGGGAATCTTTCTTATTTTTGGATCCTGTTACTTCTAGTTTATATCAATGACTCTACTGCTTTTGTAGTGCTACCAGATCAAACTTACAAAAATAAGTGACAGGCCACCTAGGAGTCTGACCGTGAAAGCATTAACTGAGCATGTCCTGGGTGACCAGTGTGGCAGCATTTACATAAAGCGGGGACGTGAATGCAAGCCCTTGTCTGTCATGGGCGCTGGGCGCATGGCACTGGGAGCAGCTCACTTTCTATTGATGCTGATGGCTTGACGGCTGCATTTAAACACACTTTCACAAGACTCATTTGTATCTTTTTCCAAAGAAACTAAAATGGAGTTGGCTTGTTGAGGGGCTAGGAGGTAAAACCTCCTAGCAGAAAATGAAATGGAATGGTTGCTCTTTCATGGAAAAGGGACATGGGAGAGGCTAGCAGTCTGTTGATTGAGACACTTGCTACAATATACAACGGGCAAGGGCATCCAGTCTTTAAAGGTATCGGATAATAAATGGCAGGGCATAAAACACCTAGTTCACTTCTGGTATTCTCCAATATATTATGTACCAAATGTCTGGGCAGCTATAGATACTTCTTTTTTTTCCCATTGGTTTATAAAGGGATTGTTAAAACACTGTGTTAAAGGCTAAATGTTCACTTACAGAATCGCGTTGCCTGAAACCAGAAGTCCTCACTACAGCTATTATGCATTTGTGAGCAAACCGCTTATCAGTTCATCTCGTGCCTGCCTCCTCTTCAACAAAATTATGTTAGACATAGAACTTAGTGGTACAGATGATGCTTTCTTTGATCATACAAAGGGGCTTTATGCCGGAATTATAAATCTCCACTTTAATTTGTTTTGGCAAAACGTGTTCTGCAGTGTTATTCCATTTCACTATCTTTGACATTTTTTTTTACAATTATCCTTTCATATCTTGTTAGACTAAAAGGGTATGGTCTCTACTGTTTCAAAGGAAAGTATGTTGGTTGCTTACAAGATGAATAAAAATGTAAGACATTTTTCAAGTTCTAGCATACATTCCTTAATTGTTCTTAGTAAATATTAACAAATTATTAGCATTTGGAAAGATCCTAAGCTTCATGCTGGCTGTACATAAAGGAATTTTTTCCCACTACTGAAGGATATCTGGATGGACGATGACAACCGTTTTCTGGATCTCAGACACAACACAAGAACAACATACAAACCTACACGTGAACCAAATTGTCATTGCGACTACTGAGGGAACTTTGGTGCAGAATATGTAACACAAATGAAACAAGACAAAGCATAAGAAGGACTACTTAAACAAAGTGGGGAGGCTTCACACTTTCAAGCCAGAGAAGAGCTCTGAGCTCGGATAGCAGGCCAGTCCCCTGGTAGGAGCCCTGTTCCCAAGGGAGGGGGCTGTCAGACCGAAGGATTAGTGCCTCGACTCTTATAAAGGAGGGGGTGGACTCCAAAAATGCATCGACTCTCGCCTCTAAGAGAGTCCATTAGATGTTCTACTGTAGCTTTCGGGGGTTAAATAAATATACATTCGTTGAGGCAGAGTTATTAGTTAATCATTTTGATCAGGCCCAGGTTGCTGGCATCAACTGTCATCAAAACAATTTATGCAGAAGCAAATCAATTCAACATTGAGTAAACATTTGGTTAATGCCTACTATGTACAAGCCAAAGAAAATAATGACTTGGGAGAGCTTTTGCTACACGAAGAGTGGGTGATTTAGGGCTGATCTCCCTGATGTTATGGAGAAAGCCAGGACTGTGCTTGGAGACTCGATTTGCAAGAGATCACATAAATCCATTTAGGAAAAGGTTTTCAAATAAATGTACACAACCCAACCTAGCTGAAAAATGACGATTGGAATTTTTTTCTTCACCAAAGGAGCACCAGCATGAGATTTTGTGTTTAGAAAGGCAGTTCCGCGGCAGTGCGAGGGAGCATTAACTGAGGAGAGGAGCATGGAGTCTCAGCTAGGAGACCCATTTCACAGTCCAGGAGAGAGATGTGGCTGGTCTGGACTCAGTGGGGAGCCAATGGAAAGAGCAGAAGAGAGTCTGACACAGGTGGAATCCCCAGGATAGAATGAATTGCCTGGGCGGTGGGTGAGGGAGAGGATGGCATACAAGATGGCTCTGAGGTTCTAGCAGAGCTGACGAAATGATCAATTTATTAATAAATATTGGGCATGCAATAGGAGGAATAAATATGGGAAACAGCGAATTTAATTTTGGCCATACTGAGTTTAGGGTGTCTAAAATGAAGTTGGAAACATGAGTTTGGTATTCAGGAGAGAAAAGGCTTTTAGAAAAATAGACCCGGGAACCACTGACCTGGAAGTGAAATGGATGACACAGCCCAGGGGAGCGTGGGGCTGATGTCCTGAGAGCATCAGCGCCTGCGGTGGAAGTGAGGGGGTGAGTCAGAGAAGGCCGGGGGCAGAGAGGGAGGGGGACACGACGGCACAGCATCTAAGGGGGCAATGCCAAGATCCCCAAGAGTCATGCCCGAAAGTAAGCATCGGCGCTATCCTCCTGCGCCCACTGCGCGGGGCTGGAGGACCGGGGCCGATTAAGTGCTTCCTGACTGCGCCAACCAGGCGGGGATCAGAGTGGTGGTTAGTCAGTGTTCACTGTATTGAACTGAATTCCATCAAACTAAATTGAAGCAAGGGAATGCCATTTTTGAGTCCATGACTTGGGGCTGGGAGTGCCGAGGGGGCCATCCTGCAGCAGTGGTACAAAGCGTGCACTTGCACGAGACTATCTCCACGGGCCATGAGACATGACGTGCCCAGGCGAGGGTTGCTAGAAATGGACCAATGGAATCGAAAGCCCAAGTTCTTAGTGAGAGTATAAGAAGAGATTTGACTGGGGCACAAATGGGCAAAACAGACCTCTGTACCGCACTAGCTCTGCGAGGAAATTCCCTCCGAATGTGAGAGGGATCTCCGAGCGGAAACAGTGGAGTCTTGCTCTACGACCGCAGCTCTAGAGCGTGGGTAGCCTGGGCCGCTGGGCTGTGGGAGCTGAGAGGACACAGGTGGCCCGGAGGGCTGGACCAGCCACCAGGAGTTCCATCCTGAGCACAACGGGGTAGGTCTGAAAGCTCACCCGGGAAGGGGATGCACAACAAAGCTCCAGGCTACGTGGCCCGTTTGAGGATTCTAGAAGGTCGCAGGTCATGCGTGCTGAGGTGCTAGCACCTGCAAGCCGGGGTGCGGGCTGAGCTGGTGTTAACAGAATGGCCCTGTCACCACTTAAGGATGCTTGTGAAAAATCTAGACGTCCTGTGACGGCCCTAAACTATCCTAGGACTTTACTGCGAGGCTGTACTTGGGATCCGCGCTCAGAACATCCCGTCCAGATGGACCCCTGTGATCAAGTTGTGTGCACTGTGACCGGGGGCCTCTGATCTTTCTTTTTTAGGTTCATTTTCTATTACAATCCAGGCTTATTCTAGCCAATTGTTGCCACTTACTTTTTCAGTAAAAATCGACCGTGACACCTCCCATCTCTCCTTTATCTTCCTCTCTCCTGAGCCATGCGAGGGGCTGCAGGGTGGGGGGGGGGAGCTCTTCCCACCACCACTGGGCTGGGCAGCGTTTGTGTCCACTTCCTGGACCATGCATGTTCATTTAATTACTCTTGGTTTCTGCTCATTACACTGCGTTTCTGGCTTTAGCCTTCCCAGCCCTTCAGGTGTCAGGCCAGAAAACAAAACGAATCTTCAGTAACCTGCTCTAATTTGCACAGCTGGTTCCGTTTCCCTGGGCCTGCCAGGCCGGAGTGTGGCCCGGTTGCTCCTGTCTTACCCTCCATACACGGCGCACTGGTTTGTGGTGCCTGCAGCACCGTCCTTCTTCAAGGATGGTCAGCTTTTCTCTCTCTCCTTGCGCCTCTAGGTGCCTTTACATAGGTCTGTGTTTTTTGTTTCTTTGTTTTTTGTTTTATATTAATGCCCTAAATCAGGCCAACGTGTGTTTCCTTATCTTGCTGACCTCTCTTGTCCGGTGCTGGAGGACAGCAAGGCATGTGAGACCCTGAATTTTAACTAGTTTCAGTCCGATGGATATTTTAAGGAATTCATCATTATTTTTTTCCTAAGAGCTGTTTAGGAACTCACAGCATGTGTACCACTTAGAACGGTCAGAGGCGTTAAACCTGTGTGGCCAATGTGTGTGTTTGTGTGTATACGTGTATACTTACTTCTGCTTTCTATTTAGGCACCCAAAGCTCTTTGCAATTATTAATGAAATATAACATTTAAGTAGATTGTAGGATTATTTGCACACGACAATTTTCTAATAGTTTTCATTATAGCTTGATACTCAAAATTTCCCCGTAATTTGTCATGGCCACAGGAAATGTATGGGAGACAGGTTTATTGAGCTGGCACTGAGGAGGTATATTGTAGAGACTCAGTATAACCTGTAGCATTAAAGAAACAATTTATGTACAGGACTCACTAGACACTTAAACAGACCTAAATTGAATAAGAAATGCTGCTTTAAAATTTCCAATTACTCTATGTTCTATTATCTACGAGTCCTGCATATTAGCACCAGGGTAAATTTCTTAAGAAACTGCGAGCAAGGAGCTAAATTTGCACATTGATTTTTGTCTTTTGTCTGCAGTTTAAGGCTAATTTAAAAGGATGGTGAGGAGACTCTATTTTCAACTGGCTGAAGTTCAATAAGAATATAATAAAACATTGTTACAGCAAACTCTTTCACAGTGAAATTTTGGCAAAGCCTAACCTAATTCCTTTCAATGTGCTCCAATACAGCCAAAATACTGTTCTAGTGAGCAAGACACCCATTAGAGTGACAAGCTTCCTCCAGTACCAGGAATTTTCCATATTTTATTTCAAACCAAATCAGCATTTCAATGCTTTGAATTAAGAATGCAAAAAGGAAATGTTTTATAATAAAGTCAATAAAAGGCACACGGTTTCATTACAACTATATTTTTATCATTAGCCTGCATTTTTCTAATTTCAGAAGCATATTTGATCACTTTAGATGTAGGAAATTACTTCATTTAATTATTCTTGCAGTGAAAGCTTTGTAATACTTTTGTAAGGCCTATTTATTAGCTTAAAAATCCTAATGAAAAGAGTGACCATATAACATATCTCTTTGGGTACAAATCAAGAAAGGGAAGTTTTAAAGGTGTTTCTTTTTCTTTCTTTTCTTGTTTATTTTTTTAACTCTGCCCCTTCCAGCTAGGTTGACTTTTAGATCCACTGCTTCCCAGTGATAGAAGAGCTGACAGGAGGCTTTAGAGGGACCACAGGATGGGGTTCCTAAAATCAGAAGCATGGAGGCTTCTGTATACTTCGTGCTTCACTTCTTGCTCATCTTCCTAAAAACGCTGGGCTTTGTCATAAAACTTCCCTACAAGTTGCTAGTGTCTTCCCATTGTTTTCAGGGTAAAGTTAATTGGTCAAAAGCAATGCAGTTTTGACCTCATCTGCAGACAAGGCCAGCACTTTTTCAGCCTGGCCTTCAGTGCTCTCCACAACCCCAGAGTGCCTGCCCTTGCCACCTCCCTCTGCTTCTCCAGGTAGATCTTCTCCCAGAGCCAGTGTCCTACTCAGTGTTCCCGGAACCACGGGAATCTCGCTTTCTCACCATCTGGATCATTTTCCTGTCTTCGGATGCCTTCCATCCTCATTCATCCATTCTTCACTCATTCAAACAATATTTATGATCGTGCAATATGGACCACATTGTTTCATGGCTGTATCTTCTAAACTGGAAAGTCCCACCCATCCTACAAGCTATGTTTCTTCCACAGGCGTCCTTAACTGCAAAGGACCGTCGGAACCTCTCTCTCCCCTGGACTCACAGCCCGTCCACCACTCTCCCTCTGCTCGGCAAAGCTGGGGCCCCTGTTTGGACTTGACTTAAAACCATCAAACGAGACTGTGCTCTGCAAGTGACTACCTCTGTGGCCTCAAACAAGTCCATTAAAGTCTACAAGTTTCAGTTTCCTTGTTGATAAAATAGGGAAATATATACATCACAAGACTGCTTGTATAGATAAAATGAGATAATATTGGTGGAATTTTTCTGTTTATGTAAAGAATGATTATTTCATATCTATGTCAATGTTTAAATATGCATTTTATTAATTTTTGTTAATTAAATTCTTCTTTTCAATGAAGCCTGCTGAATGTAAAAGAGACCTGTGTGGAAGGTAGAGACCACATTAAACAGCAAGAGCCTCTTTTTGGATATATCATTGGCTCTAGTGACTGTTTCAGCAGCATGGAAATTGGTGGGGATTGTTATGGTGGAAGGCAATAAGACTCATCAACAGTCTTATCTGGATTGGCTTCATAAACAGAAGAACATTCCAAAGACCACTCTTGCATTGTGTTTTAACTGAGAACCAAGATAAAGTAAAACAAACTATTAATTTACGCAAAGCCTAAAGGGTTGAGATTTCTTCAGTAACTTATCCTTCAGCCGATTTTATGAACGCGAATTTTCAGAAATAGGTGAAAGCAATAACTTTACTCATGGGTGGGAAGCAGTGGGCTCAATAACAGGAGAAAAAGTAGCAGCTACTTCACAACTTAGTAGGGGAATAAAGAGGGCCTAGAAAAGTCTATCACCTTCAGTTGAAACTACAAGAGGGACTGAGTAGGGTAAGCCCTAAGAATGTTCGTAGGTAACCTGTCTGAGTTGAAATTTGACCAAGAATAATTAAAACTCACCTACGAGCAGTAAAGAGAAAAGGATGGGAAGTGAACAGGAGCTTTGTTTTAGATCAACAACAAGGCAGCTCCAACAGCACGCTGGGGCGGTTTGGCCCTGTTTCAGGGCCGGTTCCCAGTCTGCACATACAATGTGGCCCTCAGCTCCCCAGCCTTGCTGGCCTCTGGCTCACCACTGACCAGGTGGAACTCAGGTTACTGTGGTGTGCACGGTACTCTTCTTCAGTGATGAAAAACACGTTCATAGTAACTGAGTGCTTAACGATGAGAAATAAACCAACACTGCAGGTTACTGACTAATAATGAAATGCTGCTGTCTAGTTTGACAAACAACAAAAATATGTCTAAGGCAAGGGCTGGCTGAAGATGTATGTGTGTTTTTCTGCTACCACAAGCAAAGCATCTCCAGCTCTCTTCCCCCACACACATACGGAGCATTTCCAGGGACGTGTCCTTGGGTGGTGGCTGAGGAAGGGGCAGGGGGACAGCTGGCATGAGACACAGAGACTGGGAACAAGTTCACAGTGTTCATCTCTAGGGACTCACAGAATAATTGAGAATTGGCTCTTTCATCTCCATCCCCTGCTCAGCTTTTTGCTGCCCCTGAGCCTCTGCTGTCCCCAAGTGGCCATCCTGATCACTGAGTCGGCCATCGAGATGCTATGTGTGTGTGTAAAAGTTTGCTGAGGCTTCCTGTTAACCAGGTTGTGTTGTGTACTCTTCATCTAACCCTAAGTTTACAAAACAGCCCGTGGTGTGGGAGTGACGTGGTCAGATGCGCAGGTATCAGAGTCAGTCTGATTTGGTTTCAAATCCTGTTGCCAACATCTGCGAGCAACGTGGCAGCAGGACCTCTCAGCCCAGGATCCCTGAGCCCAACATCATTCAGCCCTTCAGCCCAGCGTCTCTCAAACCAGTATCCCTAAGCCCAGAATCTCAGCCCCACCATCTCAGCCCCGGCTGCTCCCACACAGGTACCCACACAGGTGACTAAATGATTTAAGGCTGCTTTGACTTTTGGGGAAGGTTGCAAAGCCAAGTAGTTAGAGATACAGATTGTGAGTCAGACATATCTGGACCACACCCTGGCTCTGTTATTTACAATCTGAGTGCCCCTCGTTAAATGTTGTAACTGCTTGAGTGCAAACTTTCTATATAAAATGTGAATTAAAATACCAATCCTTTCAGAACTCTAATGAAAAACTGATGAACTCATAAAAGTGCTAACAAAAGATCAAGATGAAAAAAAAATTAATTACATGGGACTGAGTGAATTGATGAGGATGAGTATAATTTTTGTGACTTTCTGTTTGAATTAAAAAAAAAAAAAAATCCAAAAAAAAAAAAATACCAATCCAGCAAAACACATGCAGCATTTGGCATGGGATAATGGAGCTGAGTGGTCACTCTGTGAAAGGCAGCAATTGTTGTTAATAATTTGTGGATAATCTTTGAGAAAAGAAATGTAAAACCTGATTTTCTGCACTATTTCAACCTAAGAAACAGAGCTCTCTATGTATTTGAACAACCAAGTAAGTTGCTCATGAAAGTATAAGAAAGTATAAGTATAAACTGCTTGATAGTGACCATGCAAAAAACCTCTCATAAACTCAATGACACTCTTTAGCAGTATTTTCATGATCTATTTAAGATAAGCTATGTAACAACAGATGAAAATTCATTATTAAGTACAGGAGTGTAAAAGTAAATAATGTCATCGTGGCTAATAATAGTTAGTAGAAAATCTTGTGAAAGCTTCATGATATTTTAATGAGTATACTTGTTGATAAACCCAAGATTTATTCTCCCCAAATGGAAAGAAGCATTCATCTTCACAAGCTTCTCACTTTTCAGAAAGTACCAATCAGGTTGAGTGACTCACTTAAAGCTTTCCACTGGGGAGGCCAATATGCCTGGGGAATGGGCAGCAAAAGTTAATCTTGAACAGAAACCTTAATTCCTTAATCAGAGACACAGGTTAGATGGAAGAACAGGTGAAGAATAAGGGAAAACAGAACAAAGTCAAAAATTATGTATGGCTTGGAAAGCAATACAATACTTGGAGCTGATAACTGGATAATACAAGTGATATCAAAGTCCATTTCCTCTTTAGAGAGACCTCCTGAAGTTAGCACAGCCACTGGATGGCTTGGATGGGTCACTTCGGCTCACCAAACATGTGTTCAGTGCTCACAAGAATTTCAGGGCGGCAGCACTCCACCCTGCTCCAGGCTGGCCGTCCCTGTCTGACAAGTTCACCTGTCTGGGCTTCAGGGATTTCATTTGTAAATGGATGGGCAGAATCAGATGGTATGTCAGGGCTCACACTTTGGATACTGCTAAGACCATTGTAAAGAACTGTCAGATACGGTCCCTGCCCTCAGGGAGCTTACAGTCTAGAAGGGAACTAGCTGTAAACTGGTGGCATGCCAGGATAGCTACCATGTAAGGTTTTGTTTGTTTGTTTGTTTTTTAGAAACACTAAACGAGTGGGTTGAGCCCAGGTCGCTTGGGGATTCTGTGCCTCGTCCCCTTAGGAGTGGCCCAGAAAGGGGTCCGTATTACAGGAGACAAAGACAGAGTTCTTCCTGCACCTGCTTCTTTCCTTTGTCTCAGTTCCCTGGCAGGGGGCCCTGTGGATTCACCTCTCCTCCTGACGAAGCGCCTAAGTGAAGATTAACAGGATATCAACGCAAACCAAGCTGCAAAGCTTTTTACCATAAAACATGTTTCCATTTCTAAGAAAGAAACCCACAGCTTAAAACTTAAGCTATTTCATTAAGTCCCCAGTGGTAAGTCTCTGTGACTTATTTCATCAACCTGAAAATTCAACGCATAGCAAATGAAAAGTAAAAACTTTATTTCTATAAGAACAGAAAAAATTCGGCCTCTTTAAAGAGAGAGCTCTATCAACCCAAATAGGAATCGTCACATGTAGTTTTATCAAAATTTGCTTGTATTACACGAATGCTTTATCTTTGAATGGCAATTTGAAACACACCAGAGACACTGAGTTCCACGAAACTATCAACAATTACAGAATGCTGAAAATATTGTGGCTAATTCTTCCTTTTCTCCATGTAGTGTGTCTGTGGGGTGTGATCACTGAGTCAGGTGGGTGTAGGGAAGATGAGAAGCAGGGCACCCACCCCAGGGAGCCTGGAGACACAGCCCATTCTACCAATGCACAAACTTTTGTTAATGTGTCTAGCAGTAAAGATTAGGTTTGCCTGCATATGACAGAAAACGTTATATAATACTGGCTTAGGTAAGACAGACATTTATTCTTTCTCATGTCAGTAAAAGTCTGGAAGGAGGCAATCGGACTATTATGAAGTCTTAAGAGCTCCACAAAGTCATTGGAGAACTGGACTTCCCCTACTTTTGTACGTAACTTTCTTGCCTGTGTCTTCCGTCTCATGATTGCTTCATAGCCAAAGGTGGTTGCTGGAGCCCTAGCCTTCTCATCGGAGTTCCAGGCTGCAGGAAAGGAAGGAAGGACAAGAGGTTCGCCCTCCCCAGCTGAAGGCCATACAACACTTCTCCTCTGCCACTTGCCACGACTTATTCAACAGGCCCCCACCAAACTGCAGGGGTGGCTGTGTAAGTTGTCTTGCTGCTGAGGGCAGTGCCCTGAACAAAACAGCAACCTGGTCACTAAGGAATAGGGGAGAACGGATGTTTCCAGCATCCGGCAGCTCCTGCCTCAGTTTGTGTGTAAACACGTGAAGGTGGCCTTGATGCTGGCAGGAGACCCTCCATCACACAGCGTCTCTGTCTTCACGTTGCTCCTCTTCCTCCTGGCCCAGCCCCGTCTGCTCTCAATGCTACTGTCTTTCTTGGTTCTGGAACACTCTCACGTGAATGCTCCCTGCTCCGTCTTGAATCTGCAGCTGGCCATTCGCTCAGTGACCATGTTTGAGCCCCTTCTATGTGCCAGGTGGTGAGCAAGATAGCGCAAGTTTGAGCCCTTGCTGAACAAAGGGTCAGGGAAGGCCAGCACCAGCCAGGTCACGGGAGCGGTCCCTGCTGCGGGAAGAGCCCGGGGGGAGGCCTGGAAGCTTCGGCAGGGACCTGAGGCCGCCACGGTGCCTTCCTGACCCTCTGGCCAGAAAACATGGTTGAACCTCCCCCCTCCCCACTGCAAAAATCCCTTCTCTAATTTCTTTCCTGATGCTTTCACTCTCTCCTTCATGATTAGTTTCTCGAAAAGAGGGGCTTATTGTCCACGACTGAGGGTCCAGCCCTCAGCCCTCCGTTGACCGGCTCTGTCCCCGCGGCTCTGCTGCGCCTTCTCTCTTGGAGGCCACGTGCCCCGAGACACTGCAGCCAGGACCCTTCCCAGGCTGGGTCTTCCGTGCTCTGTCCTCTCCGGAGCTCCCACCGTGCGGTACGGACCCCGGCTGTGGAAACTCTGCGGTGGTTCGGGTTTTCCTCTCCCAGCTCTGACCTTTGAAGTCACCCTCTGGCTCCTCTTCTGCTTCTCTGCGCCTCTCACATACAGGTGATCTTCAACACAACTGTCCTCGGCTTACTCTGCTTTTTTTTACCCCAAGATTTGATGAAATGAAATTTTTTTTATCATTTTATCATTGAATTTTTGGGGGGTTAGGGTTAGGGAAGGAAAGGGAAAAAAATCAATTTTTTCAGTGAATTTTACCAATGAAATTTGATAAAATGAAATTAACATTTTCGGTTATTAGCTTCAGCGGACACTGCCATGTCCCCGCACCCGGCCCCGACCTTCTGTACAATGAACTGCTGTGCGGTGCCCAGGGCTGCTGTGATTCCTGTTCCTGTCTCCCTTTCCGCTCCCACAGTTTCCACACGACCTGCATTCAGCCTCTTGCTCTCTGTCCTGGCTGCACCCGCGGCCTCCAGGCCGTCCCCTTCTTCCAAGTAGCTGCCTCTCTCCTCTGGCCTGAAGCACAGTTGTGACTACTCCCTCATGAGTTTGCAAATATTCGATGGCAACGTATTGCCTCTGGCATCCAGCCAGACTCTGGGCAGCCCTTAAACACCCCTTGTTACTCTCTTTCCAGTCATGACTCCTCTCTCTGGTCTCTCCTCCACAACCACTGCTGCAAGTGTGTCGCTTATGTTCAAAGCCTTTACTCAGGCTATTCCTCAGCCTAGAGTATGCTTTTCCCATTTGTCCAGTTTTTGAAATCTAGGTGAAATGTTCTACAAAATCTTCTCTCATCTCTAAAGCCAGGCTCGAACAGCATTTCATCTACATTACTTGCACCCTTGTACAATTTATCTCCTGAACTTGACTGCAGCCTCCTTGAGGACAGGAATTTTGTCCAAGTTTCTCCTCCCTCCCACCCTTCCTCCCTCCTTCCCTTCCTCTCTCTTTCTCCCCATTTCAGTACTTAACATAGTATCTTTTACCTGGTGAGTGATCAAAAACTATTTACTACATGAATAAACAAATGATAATCAAAAGAAGACAAGTCGAGGGCATATCCAGGCCTTTGGGCTGCCAGGTGAGCAGGTGAACACAGGGAATTTTCCTTTGTTCTCCATTATTAGGACAAAGTGTCACTGACCAGAGAATAAGAAAGTTTTACCCTCGTGACTTAGCCCAGAGATTGCACAATTTTTTCTTGAAGCAAATGTAATGGCAAGAGAATCAGAGACGTGTTTGTATATTTGTCCTGCCCACCCTCTGTGTCCAAGAACAGTCATGACCACCTGAAGAAATGAAGGAGCTATCAAAATGAAGAAGGGAGTGCCTGTGTGCAGACAGCTTAAAGATACCCCACCATAAGATACAGCAACTAACATTTACTAATCACTCTTAACTCATTGACTTTTGTTTTGTCATTCTCTTAGTAAGGTTATTTTGACTTGGAAGTCAAGATCTGTAAATTAGGTAAGGGCTCAAATATAAACAGAAAAGACTTTTTACCTGAGCTATGCACAGGAGAACTGAAATATTAAATCAGGAGTGATTCTAGTATCTGAGATTAGAAATCCAAAATTGAAAAGGCCCATTTATCTTCTGACCCACTATGACCCAGAAGCAAAATGTGGTCCTATAAATGAAAAACATTAGGATCCTTCGATGGAGATATGCCTGAGGAAGCAGAGCTATGCCTCCTCTTCTGATGGGTGTTGCTCACATCCCATCTGGCTTAACACTCCGTTACGGATCATAGTATCATGGGGGCTCAGAAAGTCCTGGTTCAATTTGCAGCTTACATGCTACAGGACATCTGGTCCTTTCTCACTCCCCGTTACGCACCCCAGGAGCTGTCTGCCTGAACTCCCAAGCAGCTAGTACTTTCATGTGCCCCTTGGTCTAGCAGAGAAACCTATTGAGGCCTTCCTCTAAAAATAATTGTTCCCCAAATTCCTCAGGAGCGGTAGCACCCAAGGGGATGGGGGGGATGATTCATGAACTACTGTCTATAGCCTTCCTAGGTCTCTCCCCACCAAGCCGACTCAAATAAATACATAATCCAAGTAAAACTGCTGTGCTTGCTCGGTACACACAGCTTCAAGAGGAGTCTCCTTAGCTCCCTTCCAACCAGATCGCCTCCACAAAGAGATTTCGGAGCTGACATCAGTCCCCGGGCTTTAAAATTAACTCTCCTTCCCAGCTCCCCACCCCCGGGCCAAACCCCATTATCCAAAAGGGCAGATCTCAGGGGAAAATACTACTGTGGTCTGCCCTCTTCTCAACAAACAGGCATCAGCGGTGATTTTAGAGACACAGAGTTCCAGGCTAGGGCACAGGATGAGAGACTAGGATAATTTCACCTAATGAAGATTAAGAAAGGGGAGAGATGAACAGCTTTCAGTTATACAAGATATATGATGCGGCAACATGGCAACGTAGAAAAAGCCTGGCAGTTCAGCTCTGCTACTAACCAGCTGTACTTTGGACAAATGTTTTCATCTCTCTGAACTTTAGTTTCCCAATATAAAAAAGGTAAACCTCAGGCCTCCTTCTTATGTTTGTGAGATTAAATGAGGTACTGATGGTGACGGCAGGGATGGTCATGGAGACGGTGCCCAGCTATTTCCACCTGGAATGAGAACTGAATGCAAAGAAGCTGACAGACTCTTAGGAGAGGTTTACATTGGATTCATGAAATAATTTCCTCATAGTGACAAACTCGGAGGAGGCTGGGCTTCTCCTGCAACAGTCCCTAAAATAGAGGCCCCTTTAAGTGGGTCAGCCATGGCTCTGGTGTGGTTTTGCCAGAGCAGTGAGAAGACTGGTTGGCCTCCGGGAGGAGAAAGTGTCTCTGCATCTGTGACCAGATGTTGGGAACCTGAAGTTTTAGAAGTCACATTCTCCATTCTCTGTTCTGTGTTCAGATTGGGTGGCAACGTGACCCTCTAAGTAACCAGGAAAGGACATTTTACAGAAGAAATCCCTTCCAGGTAAGCAGAATTCTTTGAAAGGAGCTCTGTGGCTGGCTGAACATTCCTGAGTCTTGCATTCCCTTGCACAGGGGAGTGAAAGCACTGCTTGACTGCTCTGGGTTCCGCCTTGTCATAAACGTTCAGCTAGCAGCTGCTCCAGGGAGCCTGTGCCACCCCTTCTGCGTTGAATCATCTTAACGCCGGGAGCCCAGAGCGCCACTTGAAGATCTGGGAAGAACGAGACACCACCACCCTGTCTTCAATTTTAAACCAGCAACTCACGAAGTGCTGGTCAAGCGTGGGTGGAAGCTGCTGGTTTGGGAACTTCCAGACACCCACTAAAGCACACTCCTGCTTTTTAGGGTAGAGGGAGTGAGCTTAAAAGTATTTTCTACAAAAAGGAAAGTAGTGACTTGAATTACTACCCTATGTTCTGGAGGCTCCAGGCAAAATCATTTGAAATGTGTGGGGAGATAGGAGAGCAAAGTGGTTGAGGAGTCTTACGTAAGTCAGGATGATCCTGCCTTATTGCAGGATTCAAAGTCTAAAGTAGAGTAAAGAGGGGAAACCTACCTATGTCATGAAGGAGAATGGCAGTGTTTTGGTTTCTCAAAGGGGTTATGGTATCTTTATAAGCCAGGCATGCAGATCTTCTACAGTCTTGCCCTGGATGAGAAAAGATCGTGGCTTCAGATTCTATTCTGAGTGACCATTTTTGGCAATTCCTAAACCTGTCTGTTATTTTTGAAACTTTTTATTGGTGCATAAATGCAATAGATGTTAGAATTGCAAAGAAATTTGGATATAATCTAGACCAATCCCCAAATTTAATTTTTAAAGTAACTTTTTTTCCTGATTCAGTTCATTATGGAAGAGATGGTAAACAAAAAGAAGGATAAAGAAAAAAAAATACTTTATACTCTCTCTTCCAAGAAATAGCCGTCATTGCCATTTAGGTGCATTTCCTTCGTGTGTGTGTGTGTGTGTGTGTGTGTGTGTGTGTGTGTGTGTTATTTAAAACGCACATATTAACACACAGTTGAGATTATATTATATATGTTTTTACATCTTAATTTTTAACTTTTTAACTTGATGGTTTTATCATGTCCTTAAAAACTTTTCACTCTAAATAGCAACATAATATTACATCACAGGAATAAAACATAATTTATTTAACCATTTCCATACTGGTGAACATTTTACTTATTTCTATTTCTTCACTATTGTTGAAAACAAATTTAAAGTATCTAGTTACTTCAGTCTACTTCCATCTTTAGTTATTTCCTTAGGTTTAATTCTTAGATTTAAAAACGATTACGTTGAGTTTGTGAATACTTTAAAATCCAGTTGGCATACTGATCTCTGTGTTAGGGATTAGGGACTGAAGTCAAGAAGTCTAGAATCTTCTGGAGATTGCACAGGTCTGCAGTGCCAGAGTGTGCCCTGAACCCAGGTATCCTGACTCCCCAGTAAGGTTCTTGCACATGTGTTTCAGGCTGACCCAGTAAGAGTGATGGAAGCAAAAAATTGTATTAATCGATGCAAGCTGCATTCCTTTTCCCAGGAAAAGATCCATGGGAGTGTTTACTTTTTCTCAGATTGTGTGTGTGTGTGTGTGTGTGTGTGTGTGTGTGTACACTAATAAAAATCATTCAATGACCCGGGTCAAAGAGGCTTTCTCTGGGGCAAATTGCTATTTACCCTGATGCCAAATCAAAATATAGTTTCTGCAATTAAAATAACCAAAGTAGAAAAAAATCCAGTTATCTGTATTGTGTTTTTGGTAACTCCCATTTAAAGACTTGCATGTGAAGTTAAGGCCGGCTTATTTAGGTTGAGGGGACAGAAACCTCTTGAGTTGACCAAAATAGGGTAACTGCAAATTTCCAGTGCTAGCTACAAATTTTAGACATTAAAAGGCAATTTGCAAGTTTTAAGTATGTACCAAGAGGCACAAGGCCTTATTCTAAAATAATAACTGTGGCTTAATAAAATGTAGAAGCCGAGAGCTTCCTGGGATTATAGTAAAAGATATTTTTATGTTTGGAAGACACTTCTGTAACTTGCACTTTTACTGGGGCTCTTGCTGAGATGACCAAGGACAAACAGGGTCCTTGGTCCATTAACTTTGTGTGTCAAGTCCATGGCCTTCTTACATGTCTTGGTATACAAATAAATCCACAGTAGACTCTGATGGAAAATGACCCCCCCCACCCCCTGCTGAGAGGTTGCCCTCTCAGAGGGCAGAGCTGGCACTTCCACACTCTCAGGTCAACTGGGCCAACTGAGGTCAACCTTCAGTGAGGGGCGCCTGACCCATGGGCTCATGTTACACCAGGAAGGAAATAGTTCTTCCTCAATCTGTAAGTCTTTCTTTCTCCTCTTTTCACCCCTCCATCTACTTCCATTGCCTTATCACCACCTAGCTGGCTGCAGCCGACCAGCACAGACTTATAAATTGTGAGACTTCGGGGGGTGGGGGTGGGATTTTATTTCTAGATTAATTTTGGACCTTTTTGCACCTTTTTGTTGTGTTATTACTGATACATCATTGGGAATAAGATAAGATCCTGTGCTTTAGAGCAGATAGGCTGAGGTTGGAGTCCCACCTCCAACACTATGTGATCTTGGGAAAATTGCTTAACCTCTCTGAGCCTCAGTTTCCTCATCTGTAAATTGGGAACAACAATAATAACTCCCTCATCTGGTGGTGAAGGTAAAATGAGACAGAGCAGATACATTGCTTAGCAGACATTCTGGCACTCAGTAAGCACCCAGTCAAGGCTACTTTTAGCCATTGGCATTGTGATTATCCCCCCTCAGAAGTTCCTCCCTTTCACTGACATTTTTCTCTCATCTTGACTGCTGGGTGGTAAGCTTGTTTCTATTTCTTCACAATTCTTCCCAGTCAATATTACATTATTGTTGCCATTTCTTCAGTAATATACTTGTCACTGAATGGATTCTTAATGTAGCCACCAACATGTTCTGCTTTGCTTTTAGAACTATGATTGGACCTGAATTTTCTATCTTTTGAAATATAAAAACCAAATTAAGTTAGGTATATTACAACTAGTTGATGCAAAAGTCTTTATGCTCTTGTTTCACAGAAAAGCAAGCCTAATGATTTCTGAGATTCTGTTATTATCTAACACCAGGTGAAACTGTTTCACTTTTATAGTTCATTTGAGGAGCTGACATTTAGGAGCTCTGTTATAAAGCAATATGAAGATTTCCAGGTAAGTGTAGGTTACAGATGAAAAGGAATGGGAGAGTAAGAGAAGGAAGAGAAGGAAAGGTCTAAGTTGTAAAAGAAGTAGGAACTGGAACTCCCCTAGAGAAGATCATAGAAGAGTCTTGAGCTGGTTTGGGAAAGGTGGCGCCAGGTGGGGTGTTTGTGGCACACGGTAAAGGAGTCTGGGTGCTCAATGCAGCGGAGGCAGAGGACAAAGGCGCATGCATGGAGGAGTCCACGCCACTCAAGAGGCATGTGATCTGATGCCAAGCTCTTTTCCAGTCATCAGGTACAGGAAGCATAACTAGAATAAAAGATGAGTGAACCCTTTGGCAGCAGATTATGTTGAACAATAGAGCAAGGTTTATCCTTGAGTGATGTGTGTGGTGGGTCCTGACACCTCTGGGAGGACAGGATTCTGGGTCATTACCAAGTATGGATGATCACCCTCTAGTGGCATCTGGAGAAAACTGCAGGTACATGACCTTTCATGTAAAGACATTCAGTAGGGATGTGAAGGAACTTCTTCCCAGGGGTTCACAAATGCAGCCATCTCTGCATGCATTATCACCTCATTTTATCTAGGCTAAAGAAGCACACTTCCTTTTCTTTTCTAGATGAGATTCATGTACATCAAATGGGAATCCGTGCACAGTAGTTGATTTTTATCATAATACTGGCTAGAATGCAGTGTATCCTGATCATCAATATTTTTACTAATTAAAAAAAGTACAGGACTTCCCTCGTGGTGCAGTGGTTAAGAATCTGCCTGCCAATGCAGGGGACACAGGTTCAATCCCTAGTCCGGGAAGATTCCACGTGCTGTGGAGCAACTAAGCCAGTGTGCCACAACTACTGAGCCTGGGCTCTAGAGCCCGTGAGCCACAGCTACTGAGCCCACGTGCCACAACTACTGAAGCCCGGGCGCCTAGAGCCCGTGCTCCATAACAAGAGAAGCCACCGCAATGAGAAGCCCACGCACCACAACTAAGAGTAGCCCCCGCTCGCCGCAACTGGAGAAAGCCCGAGCGCAGTAACAAAGACCCAATGCAGCCACAAAAAAAAAAAAAAAAAAAGGAAAAAAAAAAAAAGTACAACTAGAATTAACTTTTCAGTCATGACCAATACTGCTTCAAGTTTTGTTTTGTTCATGATATTTGGTCAAAAGAAGTTTCAACAGAGGAACCAGAGAAAAATTAATAACTGATAACAAAATTAGGACCATCTAGACCTCTCTACCCTTCTGGATTTCAAAAGAAAGAGGAAATAACCACATATGCCATTGAATTGTATCAGCTTTAGTTCTGGCAGCTCTTATTCAAATGTCATCATCCTTTGCAACTGGCAAAATGAGTACATTAACTTTCAGACTTTCAGACTGCAAGTTAATCCATATTTTGTGCTAGAGTGTGATAGCCACACCTCCAGTACGCCACCAAAAGTAAAAAAGGGAAAACACAGTCATAAATATTTAACACTTCAAAAATTCTCATTTAAAAATGTTCAGTGTAGGTGACCAGAGAACATAGCTTACAGGAATAAAAGAACTTGAAATGGATTTGTTTGTTCTTTTGGTAAAGGTGATCTTCCCTTTCATTATATTAACACCCGTGCTCAGTCTAAGAGGTATATTATGATAAGGAATTATAGCTGGGCCAGAGGAAAGTAATATTTTCCATTACTTGTGAATTGTAAAAGTCTATTAGGGTGGGTTTTTGTAGCTGATGTTGTTTATTTAAATTAGAATAAGGGTTAAAGCAGAATTCATTTCATGCTTTGATAAATGTTTATTGGACTGCCTATCCTGGTACTTATAGCAGGGGTCCCCAACCCCCCAGGCCGTGGATGGGTACCGGTCCATGGCCTGTTAGGAAATGGGCTGCACAGCCCTTGATTTTATGGCAAACTGTGTAATGTATAATTTTAGGTAAATTATAAATTATACATTTCTGTACAATTGTGATCAAAATGATACAATTTATGTTAAGTTATTTTAAAGTAAATCATATCTTCTTAATCTTGCTAGATTTAAAAGTTTTACCATGGGTGTTATTGATTTAGGAAGATTTATAACTGGAGGGTTATAAATCTTATAGTTATAAAGTACTTTTCATTTGTAAAGAATGTTACATTTCATTATTCATATGTGTCTCCAAACAGTGCCATGATGTATAGCAACTTGGAGGAAGACTCAGAAGGATAAAACTGATGGGGCTAAGAGTCCGTGTTTAAGCCAGAACCCTTTGGTGTTTCTCGAGTCGATCAAGCTGCCTTCCGATAGATTTACAGGATTTCCACATCTCATAAACAAACTATAAAAAAGGCCTCATTGAATATAGCAAATAAATTTTTCTAAAAGTATTCATAAAAATCTCGTCATGATAATGGCAAAGCATAAGGCTTAGGTTTATTCTGTTGGAAAGGAAGAAGTTTTAATGGATATAACTATGCTTCACAAGCTAACTGAAACAAAGGCTTTTTGACTGTACAGACATTTCAGCTCTCCTTCTGCAACAAGGGATCATCAGCCCCAAAGAGCATCATTATCCAAGTTGTCACAGTGATCCATATTCTGCTTATGAGAGGCTATAATCTCAACCGTTGGAAAATATTTTCAGAACTTTATTCAGATGAAGAAGCATGGAGATTTTAACATGAATATGATTTATTGATGATTCCTCTCTTTTGGGTCTCTTGAAATCCAGAAAAAGACGTTATGGAGGACTAGTGTGCTACAAAATAGCATATAATAAAAGAAGAATATTGTGTCAGATACAGAGTTTTATCTGATTTTGTACTCATTCAGTCACAGACTATATAGTAATAAGTAGACTATGCTTAATTCACAATGGAATATTTTACAGTGACATGCTTGGTAAACGTATCCCCTACCAGCACAGATGGCATAAAAATGCTTAGTGATTCTTTTTTCAGACTTCATGTCATGCTGTGGGAAGATATGGCTGAAATAAATACATTTCATTTTGTTTTGTGACATTTTTCCATATGATTTAATTATAGAGAGAAGGGCACACAGAGAGCGTCACTATTAAGTGGGATCCATTATACGCTTAAGAGCAGATTCAAATCTTTTGTTGAGCACATTTTTGGAAAATAAATTGTGCACGCCATGTAAATAATATGACATTTGGTCTCAGTCAATTTGGTTTATGTATTGTGCCCAAAGGAACAGGTGATTTGAAGTTTAATTTGCTCCTCGTCTACTTACCCTAATAACTTGGCACCGCACACAGTTCTTGGGATATCAATATACCAATTAACAAAATCATTCTCTCACTGCTGTCGAAATACAGAGTTGATTCTCATCTACATTTTTTGGTTGTTGTTGTGCAGGGCAAATGAAACAAACAACATAGAAAGGAAAGCAGGGAAAGAAGACAGATTCGGTGGCGCTCTATAGCAGATACAGAGGAGATGAGCACAGACCCGTGAGCATGTACCAGGCAGACGGCACTGCCCAGAAACCCTGTTCCATCCTACTGCGGCCAAGGAATTTGGGCTTCTGTGTTACTTGAAACAATGCATCTGTCTCATGTTAAATTTGTATTTGGATGGAATTAAGGGATCCCATCAGCAAACGCAGTGAAAACTTCAAATGAGAAAAGCTGTATTATATCTGAGTGATAATGTGTTTTCAATACATTCTGTATTTAATGACTTGGTAAAAAATAGCTAATGTGCTGGAGATGCAATGATGCCCTTTGTCCATCCGTCTTCTTTGCCATTCTCACCTTCGCGGTCCTTAGTGAGCTTCCCTGACCTCTAACCTGGACCATGACAGCTGTCTCTGAAATGCTGTTGCTCTCCCCAGTTTTCCCCATTCAGCTACACTCTCTCCCTCCAGTTACCGCTCTGCAGGCTAGTGGGCAAGTGGTGATGGCTTGAATCTGAATTCCCTCCTCGACCGCCCCAGCCTGGCTCAGCTGCTTCTCCTCTGGGCACCCTGGTGCTTCGTGCTCACCTCCATCACAGCATTATCACGAGGATGGAGGTACATCTGTTCCTTTGCCCCCGTGACACAGCAGTCTCCTTGAGGGCAGGGCAGTGTCCTTTCTACCAGTGTATTCCAGTACCCAGTACCTCTAGGCAACAATAAATACGTGGAGGGTGATTGAATGAATGAAGTCACTCCCAGTCAATTGTTCCTCACTGAATTTTGGTGTGAAACCTAACTCCTCGGTTTGGTGTTCACCGGGTTCCCGCGAGGCCTCTGTTCCAAGGCTTCCTCACGGCCGTCACTCCCTCTGCTCTTCGGCTCCGGTCCCTGTCTGCACCCTGGGGTGTTTTCCGAATAGGTGCCACATCCTCTCTGTTTTTTGTGCCTTTGCTGTCCCTCTGCCTAGGATGCACTTATTGTTCATCTCAGAAAATTGTAAGTGCTCTTTAAGGGCTTTTTTTCAACAGGCCCTTCAAGACTCACATCTTAATTAACTGAACCATCCTCCCTTGCATCTTATTAGTAACTGCGTAACACTTACACATTTTGGCCCCTGGGGATAGGGACTAGGTCTTTTTTACTTCTCTTTTTTTGGACTCTCATAGAACCTAGCATACGTGCAAGGCACCTAGGAGATGATTAATACATGCTTTGGGTGGCACACTGCTAAGACCACAGGAGCAAACCCTTGTCTAGCATCTTACAGCTTCCACTCATCCATTATCCATCCATTCATCCATCCACCTCTCCATTCATCACTTGAGCTTGCATTAACTTGTCAAATCACCACAGCTGCTCTACAAGAGAGGATCAACATCTAGGGCCTCAGAATGGCCCAGTGACTTGTCTAAGACCACTCAGCTAACATGAATACTGGGATTTAAATCTAGGTTTCTGTCTCTAAGCTGAGTGGCCTATCTAGTTCAGTTAGGTTTTAAAATTAAGTGTGGTAGGGACCCTCGCTGGAATCTAAGGTCCAAAACCAGTGTATCAGTGGATGAGAGGTAGAACAAATTTGGGCATTTAAATATTTGTTACTCTGATAGTTTTGCAATCCAGCTCCTAGGATTCCTGCTGTAATGAAAGGTTTCAAGAGATTGCAGCGTAACCCTGCTTTCTCTCTGGCAACCCAAGTAAGCGATAAGCAGGATGACCCTGGCCACCACGCCAGAGCCCATGCGGTAGGAACTGGATGTGGGGGCGGGACTGGAAATCATAGCAGAGCCTTGTCCAGACCTGGGAGAAAACTCCCATCTGGACAAGGTGGGCCCAACTGGGGCCTTCGTGTAGGAACCAGTATGTGGGCAGAGGCTGGGAAGGCTACAGTGGCTAATTCAAAAGACATTCTCTTTGTTTGGATGGAACAAGAGAGAAGGAGATTGGCACGGATTAAATGGAAGCTGAGAAGACTGTCATGAGCACGTGTGACTCAGATATTTGGAGAAATTTGAGGAGCATTAGGGTTATTGTATAATGAGTGAAAATAGGAACAAACAAATATTATTTTGTTTTTTATTGTGACTCAGTTTTTATCTCCCAATTACCCTCCCTCAATATGGCCTTAGAATTTTCAGAACTAAATATTTTATGTCTTTTTTTGTCGGACATTTTTTTTAAAATGTGGTACTTCATAGAACTTCACAGTTATGCATGAGAACAGAAAAACAAGAAATGAAAATCTGAAATAATGTCTATTCTAGCAATTTCTGCTTATCTGAGAAAGATTGTTCTTTGATCCATGACCGCTTAAAAAATAAAGCACAATATCTATTTACCTCTAAAATATAGTATTCATAGGTTTAAAATAAAATTCCAGATCTATGAATTCTGTTTCCCTTTGAAAATTCATCTTTGCAATTACTTGCTTTGTACTGTACAATAGAAATTATTACTCACACCAAAAGGAACTTGGGCTGAAGGATTAAATCTATTTTGCTATAAACTCTCTTATAGATTTTAATATTTAATATGCTACTAAAACTTTAAAGACTATTCATAGATAATTTCTAAATTTATAAAATACAATTACAAAGTTAGATACAAGTATAACATCATATAAGAGTATGGACAATAGTATTTTCATGCTATTAAAATCCCCAGCATTTCAATCGAGCACAAAAATAGAGTTGATGAAGAAGTAGTTGAATCGGCCAGGAGGTGTGGAGATGGTTGCAAACCCGCAGGTGGGAGCTGCTGGCCACCTTTTGGACTGCACAAAGCAAGGACCAACTAGTTTAAAAGAAGGAGGTCAGGTCCTGTTTTCCTGTGGTCCCTCCCCTGCTGGAGTTACCGATGCCATCCCCCCGCAGGCAGAGTTGTACTCATTTCCTAGTGAAACTTGGTCAGAACAGAATTGCATTAGCAGGGCAAGCTGCTAACATCTGAGTTAGCCTTGCTGTGTGGTCTCTGGCGAGTCCTAAGGCAGCCCTAGTTACCCAGGCACTCTGCATCCTTTCTAGCCCTGCTGGGTTGATCGAGTCTCCATAACTGGCTTTCTGTCTCCATCACTTTGCTGTTAATCCATTTTCACAGTAGGGATGGGTGATGGCCATGCCCTGCTCTGCTGGGGCCTGGACCCTTGACGAGTTCTTGCCAGCTACGGGCCTGCGGTCTTACTGTTGTTGTTGGATCAGACAGAGCAGGAGAGGAAGAAATTCACAGAAGCTAAATGAAAGGTGAAAAGACTGTCATGGACACATGTAACTCAGATTGTTGAGAGGCATTTGAGGGGGACTGGAGTCACTGCAGAACAAGCGGGGATGACAAACAGCATCAGGGCTTTTAAAAAACTTCCCATGTGATTTCAAAGTCCAGTCAAGACTGCGAACAGTAGTCCAGCCAGGGCTTGGCTAACCCTGGAGCCATGTTGACAATGACGACTGGTTTCCAAGACCACCTGCTGCTACTCCCCGGCTGCACCCACCCAGCAGGGTGGTCCTCTTTGTAGATCACTACCTGCCCAGACCTCACTCTCCTGGCCGGAATGAGCCCCAGCAGCTGGGCAGTTACTCCCAGCTTCTCCTTCTGGCAGGGTCCATGCTTTAGAGGCTCCAGCAGACCCCAGGCTCAAGGTTGCCTGAGAGATGTTCACAGCAGATAGAGTTACCCATCCCTCCTAATGAGTTGTATGTCATCTTTCAGGGCAAGTCCTCTTTGGTAGGTATATACATCCAGCCTGTTCCACTCAAAAGGTCTAGACTTATTTAAAATTTCATACAAATCCATTTGAGAAGATATTACTATTATGGCTAAACCCAACATGTGTCTGCATTTTTAATCTCCTTCTAAAACCTAAACAAGTAGCCCCTGGATTTTGAGAGGTCCATGCAGCTCCAAGTAATTGCTACTGGGTGCTGTGTCATATAAGCTATTAGTCCACAGAGCCACAGAACAAACTCACTCCCAACCTGGGTGTTAGAGAACACCCAAAAGCAAAACTAAAAATTAAGACAATGTGGACCTTGACCAACAACCTCTTAGACTTCTAGAGGATTGGACGGGTCAAGACTGATATCTATCGAAATGAAACATGCACTATTTTTAAGAATATATTTTTCAGATGTATTCACACCAGTGCACAAAATACATGCACACACACAAAATACAAGTTATAATCTTGCTTTTAGTAATACGAGCCTCAGTATAACCTAAATCTTCATCAGAAAAGAACTGGTATCTATAGGTGTAGAGTCAAGCAAAGGAATCAGGTCAGTCTTTGAATAGATGAGTAGATCTGAATGTCTTGATATAAAACGTTCTGCAAGATTCTTGTATTAAGTGGAAAAACAAAATAAAACAAAAATAAAAAGGAGAAGCAAGAAACAATATGGCCACTTCCTGAAATTTTGAAAATGAATACTCTAAAAAGGACTTTTATCAAGTAATACGGCATGTCTGGAGGAAAAAAAAATGATTAACCTCACTGATGGAGAAGATCCAAATTCAAGAGTAACGACAAATAGTGGAGGGTCAGTAAAATAAGAACTGAATTCTGGAGAATCTCAAACCCCAGGGTACGATATTTCAACAGGATGCAAAGATAACAGGCACCAAGTGCATCTGGTATTGGTGACAGACATGGAGATTCTAAGGAGCAGAGCATTTTCTGGTGGAGCAGGTGACGGAAGGAGCTTCCCAGCAGTGAGCATTCTGGACTTGCCACTTCCTCTCTGTGACCCTGGGGATGTGAGAGGTCTGGGCTTCAGCTGCCTCATCTCCACAGAAGATGCTTGTGAGTGAATCCAATAATGATTAGAATGAACCTAGCAGAATGCCCAAGATATTAAAAGCTCAATATTAACGCTGAGGAGGGAAGAAAATATATAGGGAGTGTAGTGGGAATTCCTCCAAGAAGAGAGGGTTTTGTTCCCTTAAGCATATTGAAGGGGGAAGTTAAGCTGCGTACATATATTCTTCTCAGCAAGTTTCAGGTTCAGTAATTCTGAATTGCGGTTGGAAAACTGGAAAGGAAATTGAGTTGTGGGGGCAAAATAACTGCTTAACTTAATTACTAAAATGCCGCACTTTCCTATCGTGATGTCAATACTGCACACGCTGCAATTCAAGCTCCTGTAAAACAGCTATTTCATTAAAATTTAGGACAAAAGGTATGCCATTTATTAATGCATCAATATATTTTAGTGAGTACAATACATAAAAAGGAAGAAACTAATTATTCACCTACAGGTCAGACCTCCATTATTTTAAGTCTTGGTGACTTGCAGAGTTCCGCATGAAAAGTAATACAAATATATTTGAGTTAATTCTGTGGTAAGTTAAATATCCTGGATATTAAATACACTTGACAAGACTTCTTGAGGTACAGAAAGGATGCTGAATAGGGAACATTATTATTTAGTCTGTGGTGACAGCTTTGAAGTAGATAGATTTTTGCTACTCACAGATATAGTTTCACAATCGTTTCCTGATTATTAAAATGTCTGTAGAATCTTTATTAAGTTTCCTGGAAGCATTAACTCTGTCAAAATTAAGAAATCTCATCAAACTAAGATGTCCACAGAATACAAGAGATGACAACAAATCTATTCCTTGGACTTGACAGAGGATAGATGATACAGAGTAATTTCTTTGCTTTGGGTCTCTTAATCTACTAATGGTTCTTCGACACATAGAAAAAATATAATTAAAATCTAAAATAGGGAGGGACCTTAAAGATGGCAGCAGAGTAAGATGTGGAGATCACCTTCCTCCCCACAAATACATCAGAAATACATCTACATGTGGAACAACTCCTACAGACAGAAGACCTCAGACTTCCCAAAAGGCAAGAAACTCCCCACGTACCTGGCTAGGGCAAAAGGAAAAAGGAAAAACAGAGACAAAAGAATAGGGATGGGACCTGCACCTCTGGGAGGGAGCTGTGAAGGAGGAAAAGTTTCCACACAACAGGAAGCCCCTTCACTGGCAGAGACGGGGGGTGGGCAGGCGGAAGCATCGGAGACATGGAGGAGAGCGCAGCAACAGGGGTGCAGAGGGCAATGTGGAGAGATACCTGCACAGAGGATGGGTGCCGACCAGCACTCACCAGCCCAAGAGGCGTGTCTGCTCACCTGCTGGGGCGGGCGGGGGCTGGGAGCTGAGGCTCGGGCTTCGGAGGTCAGATCCCAGGGAGAGGACTGGGGTTGGCTGCGTGAACACAGCCTGAGGGGGCTAGTGTGCCACAGCTAGCCGGGAGGGAGTCTGGGAAAAAGTCTGGAACTGCCTAAGAGGCAAGAGATCATTGTTTCGGGATGTGCAAGTAGAGGGGATTCAGAGCACTGCCTAAACGAGCTCCAGAGATGGGCGCAAGCTGCAGCTATCAGCGTGGACCCCAGAGACGGGCATGAGATGCTAAGGCTGCTGCTGCAGCCACCAAGAAGCCTGTGCGCAAGCACAGGTCACTATCCACACCTCCCGTCCTGAGATCCCATGCAACTGGCCACTGCCAGGGTCCTGTGATCCAGGGACAACTTCACCTGGAGAACACACGGCGTGCCTCAGGCTGTTGCAATGTCATGCTGGCCTCTGCCGCCGCAGGCTCGCCCCGCATTCCATACCCCTGCCTCCCCCCAGCCTGAATGAGCCAGAGCCCCCTAATCAGCTGCTCCTTTAACCCCGTCCTGTCTGGGTGGGGAACAGATGCCCTCAGGTGACCTACATGCAGAGGCAGGGCCAAATCCAAAGCTGAACCCCAGGAGCTGTGCGAACAAAGAAGAGAAAGGGAGATTTCTCCCAGCAGCCTCAGGAGCAGCAGATTAAATCTCCACGATCAACCTGATGTACCCTGCATCTGTGGAATACCTGAATAGACTACGAATCATCCCAAAATTGAGGCGGTGGACTTTGGGAGCAACTGTAGACTTGGGGCTTGCTTTCTGCATCTGATTTGTTTCTGGTTTTATGTTTATCTTAGTTTAGTATTTAGATCTTATGATCACTGGTAGATTTGTTTATTGATTTGGTTGCTCTCTTCCTTTTTTAAAATATATATATATATATTTCCTTTTTCTCTTTTTGTGAGTGTGTATGTGTATGCTCCTTTGTGTGATTTTGTCTGTATAGCTTTGCTTTTACCATTTGTCCTAGGGTTCTATCTGGTTTCCTTTTTTTTCTTTCTTTTTTAGTATAGTTTTTAGTGCTTGTTATCTTTGGTGGATTTGTTTTTTGGTTTGCTTGCTCTCTTCTTTCTTTCCTTCCTTTTTTTTTTATTACTTTTTTATTTTTAATAACTTTTTAAATATTTTTTTTATTTTAATAACTTTATTTCTTTTCTTATCCTTCTTTCCTTCTTTCTTTCCCTTCCTTCCTTCCTCCCTCCCTTCCTTCCTTCCTTCCTTCCTTCTTTTCTTTTCCCTCCCTTTTCTTTTGAGTCGTGTGGCTGACAGGGTCTTGGTGCTCCAGCCGGCTGACAGGCCTGAGCCTCTGAGGTGGGAGAGCCAAGTTCAGGACATTGGTCCACCAGAGACTTCCCGGCCCAACATAATATTAAACTGCAAAAGTTCTCCCAGAGGTCTCCATCTCAACGTTAAGACCCAGCTCCACTCACTGACCACCAAGCTACAGTGCTGGACACCTTATGCCAAACAACTAGCAAGACAGGAACACAACCCCACCCATTAGCAGAGAGGCTGCCTAAAATCATAATAAGGTCACAGACACCCCAAAACACACCACCGGACATGGTCCTGCCCACCAGAAAGTCAAGATCCAGCCTCATCCGCCAGAACACAGTCACCACTCCCCTCCACCAGGAAGCCTACACAACCCACTGAAAGAATCTAGCCACTGGGGGCAGACACCAAAAACAACAGGAACTACAAACCTGCAGCCTGCAAAAAGGAGACCCCGAACACAGTAAGTTAAGCAAAATGAGAAGACAGAGAAATACACAGCAGATGAAGGAGCAAGGTAAAAACCCACCACACCAAACAAATGAAGAGGAAATAGGCAGTCTACCTGAAAAACAATTCAGAGTAATGATAGTAAAGATGATCCAAAATCTTGGAACCAGAATAGAGAAGATACAAGAAACGTTTAACAAGGACCTCGAAGAACTAAAGAGCAAACAAACAATGATGAACAACACAATAAATGAAATTAAAAATTCTATAGAAGGAATCAATAGCAGAATAACTGAGGCAGAAGAACGGATAAGTGACCTGGAAGATAAAATAGTGGAAATAACTACTGCAGAGCAAAATAAAGAAAAAAGAATGAAAAGACTTGAGGACAGTCTCAGAGACCTCTGGGACAAAATTAAACACACCAATTTTCGAATTATAGGGGTCTCAGAAGAAGAAGAGGAAAAAACCGGACTAAGAAAATATTTGAAGATATTATAGTGGAAAACTTCCTTAATATGGGAAGGGAAATAGTCAGTCAAGTCCAGGAAGTGCAGAGAGTCCCATACAGGATAAATCCAAGGAGAAACCCACCAAGACACATATTAATCAAACTATCAAAAATTAAATACAAAGAAAAAATATTAAAAGCAGCAAGGGAAAAGTAACAAGTAACATAAAAGGGAATCCCCATAAGGTTAACAGCTGATCTTTCAGCAGAAACTCTGCAAGCCAGAAGGGAGTGGTAGGACATATTTCAAGTGATGAAAGGGAAAAACCTACAACCAAGATTACTCTACCCAGCAAGAATCTCTCACATTCGACAGAGAAGTTAAAACCTTTACAGACAAGCAGAAGCTAAGAGAATTCAGCACCACCAAACCAGCTTGACAACAAATGCTAAAGGAACTTCTCTAGGCAGGAAACACAAGACAAGGAAAAGACCTACAATAACAAACCCAAAACAATTAAGAAAATGGTAATAGGAACATACATATCGATAATTACCTTAAATGTAAATGGATTAAGTGCTCCAACTAAAAGACATAGACTGGCTGAATGGATACAAAAACAAGACCTATATATATGCTGTCTACAAGAGACCCACTTCAGACCTAGGGACACATACAGACTGAAAGTGAGGGGATGGAAAAACGTATTCCATGCAAATGGAAATCAAAAGAAAGCTGGAGTAGCAATTCTCATATCAGACAAAATAGACTTTAAAACAAAGACTATTACAAGAGACAAAGAAGAACACTACATTATGATCAAGGGATCAATCCAGATAGAAGATATAACAACTGTAAATATTTGTGCACCCAACATAGGAGCACCGCAGTACATAAGGCAAATGCTAACAGCCATAAAAGGGGAAATCGACAGTAACACAATCATAGTAGGGGACTTTAACACTCCACTTTCACCAATGGACAGATCAACCCAAATGAAAATAAATAAGGAAACACAAGCTTTAAATGATACATTAAACAAGATGGACTTAATTGATATTTATAAGACATTCCATCAAAAAACCACAGAATACACTTTCCTCTCAAGTGCTCATGGAACATTCTCCAGGATAGGTCATATCTTGGGTCACAAATCAAGCCTTGGTAAATTTAAGAATGCTGAAATCATATCAAGTACCTTTTCCAACCACAATGCTATGAGACTAGATGTCAATTACAGGAAAAAAAAACTGTAAAAAACAGAAACACATGGAGGCTAAACAATACACTACTAAATAACCAAGAGATCACTGAAGAAATCAAAGAGGAAATGAAAAAATACCTAGAAACAAATGACAATGAAAACACGACGACCCAAAACCTATGGGATGCAGCTAAAGCAGTTCTAAGAAGGAAATTTATAGAAATACAATCCTACCTCAAGAAACAAGAAACATCTCAAATAAACAACATAAACTTACACCTAAAGCAATTAGAGAAACAAGAACAAAAAACCCCTAAAGTTAGCAGAAGGAAAGAAATCATAAAGATCAGATCAGAAGAAAATGAAAAAGAAATGAAGGAATCAATAGCAAAGATCAATAAAACTAAAAGGTGGTTCTTTGAGAAGATAAACAAAATTGATAAACCATTAGCCAGACTCATCAAGAAAAAAAGGGAAAGACTCAAAACAATAGAATTATAAATGAAAAAGGAGAAGTAATAACTGACACTGCAGAAATACAAAGGATCATGAGAGATTACTACAAGCAACTATATGCCAATAAAATGGACAAACTGGAAGAAATGGACACATTCTTAGAAAAGCACAACCTTCCGAGACTGAACCAGGAAGAAATAGAAAATATAAACAGACCAATCATAAGCACTGAAATTGAAACTGTGATTAAAGATCTTCCAACAAACAAAAGCCCAGGACCAGATGGCTTGACAGGTGAATTCTATCAAACATTTAGAGAAGAGCTAACACCTATCCTTCTCAAACTCTTCCAAAATATAGCAGAGGGAGGAACACTCACAAACTTATTCTACGAGGCCACCATCACCCTGATACCAAAACCAGACAAAGATGTCACAAAAAAAGAAAACTACAAACCAATATCACTGATGAATATAGATGCAAAAATCCTCAACAAAATACTAGCAAACAGAATCCAACAGCACATTAAAAAGATCATACACCATGACCAAGTGGGGTTTATCCCAGGAATGCAAGGATTCTTCAATATATGCAAATCAATCAATGCGATACACCACATTAACAAATTGAAGGAGAAAAACCATATGGTCATCTCAATAGATGCAGAGTAAACTTTCGACAAAATTCAACACCCATTTATGATAAAAACCCACCAGAAAGTAGGCATAGAGGGAACTTACTTCAACATAATACAGGGCATATATGACAAACCCACAGCCAACATTGTTCCCAATGGTGAAAAACTGAAACCATTCCCTCTAAAATCAGGAACAAGACACGGATGCCCACTCTCACCACTATTATTCAACATAGTTTTGGAAGTTTTAGTCACAGCAATCAGAGAAGAAAAAGAAATAAAAGGAATCTAAATTGGAAAAGAAGTAAAGCTGCCACTGTTTGCAGATGACATGATACTATACATAGAGAATCCTAAGTCTCTACCAGAAAACTACTAGAGCTAATCAATGAATCTGGTAAAGTAGCAGGATACAAAATTAATGCACAGAAATCTCTTGCATTCCTGTACACTAATGATGAGAAATCTGAAAGAGAAATTAAGGAAACACTCCCATTTACCACTGCAACAAAAAGAATAAAATACCTAGGAATAATCCTACCTAAGGAGATAGAAGACCTGTATGCAGAAAGCGGTAAGACACTGATGAAAGAAATTTAAGATGATACAAACAGATGGAGAGATATACCATGTTCTTGGAGGAAGAATCAACATTGTGAAAATGACTATACTTCCCAAAGCAATCTACAGATTCAATGCAATCCCTATCAAACTACCAATGGCATTTTTCACAGAACTAGAACAAAAAATTTCACAATTTGTATGGAAACACAAAAGACCCTGAATAGCCAAAGCAATCTTGAGAAAGAAAAACGGAGCTGGAGGAATCAGGCTCCCTGACTTCAGACTATACTACAAAGCTACAGTAATCACGACAGTATGGTACTGGCACAAAAACAGAGGTATAGATCAATGGAACGGGATAGAAAGCCTAAAGAGAAACCCACACACATATGGTCACTTTATCTTTCATAAAGGAGGCAGGAATATATGATGGAGAAAAGACAGCCTCTTCAATAAGTGGTGCTGGGAAAACTGGACAGCTACATGTAAAAGAATGAAATTAGGACACTCCCTAACACCATACACAAAAATAAACTCAAAATGGAACAAAGACCTAAATGTAAGGCCAGACACTTTAAAACTCTTAGAGGAAACCATAGGAAGAACACTCTATGACATAAATCACAGCATGATCCTTTTTGACCCACCTCCTATAGAAATGGAAATAAAAACAAAAATAAACAAATGAGACCTAATGAAACTTAAAAGCTTTTGCACAGCAAAGGAAAGCATAAACAAGATGAAAAGATAACACTCAGAACGGGAGAAAATATTTGCCAATGAAGCAACTGACAAAGGATTAATCTCCAAAATATACAAGCAGCTCATGCAGCTCAATATCAAAAAACCAACCCAATCCAAAAATGGGCAGAAGACCTAAATAGACATTTCTCCAAAGAAGATATACAGATTGCCAACAAACACATGAAAGGATGCTCAACATCACTAATCATTAGAGAAATGCAAATCAAAACTACATTGAGGTATCACCTCACATCAGTCAGAATGGCCATCATCAAAAAATCTATAAACAATACATGCTGGAGAGGGTGTGGAGAAAAGGGAACCCTTCTGCACTGTTGATGGGAATGTAAAGTGATACAGCCACTATGGAGAACAGTATGGAGGTTCCTCAAAAAAGTAAAAATAGAACTACCATACGACCCATCAATCCCACTAGTGGGCATATACCCTGAGAAAACCATAATTCAAAAAGAGTCATGTACCACAATGTTCATTGCAGCTCTATTTACAATAGCCAGGACACGGAAGCAACCTAAGTGTCCATCGACAGATGAATGGATAAAGAAGATGTAGCACATATATACAATGGAATAGTATTCAGCCATAAAAAGAAACGAAATTGAGTTATTTGTAGTGAGGTGGATGAACCTGGAGACTGTCATACAGAGTGAAGTAAGTCAGAAAGAGAAAAACAAATACCGTATGCTGACGTATATATATGGAATCTTAAAAAAAAAAAAAAAATGGTTCTAAAGAACCTAGGGGCAGGACAGGAATAAAGATGCAGACGTAGTGAATGGACTTGAGGACACGGGGAGGGGGAAGGGTAAGTTGGGACAAAGTGAGAGATTAGCAGTGACATATATACACTACCAAATGTAAAATAGATAGCTAGTGGGAAGCAGCTGCATAGCACAGGGAGATCAGCTCAGTGCTTTGTGACCACCTAGAGGGGTGGGTTAGGAGGGTGGGAGGGAGACACAAAAGGGAGGAGATATGGGGATATATGTATATGTATAGCTGATTCACTTTGTTATACAGCAGAAACTAACACAACATTGTAAAGCAATTATACTCCAATAAAGATGTTAAAAAAAAAAAAGATACATGCACCCCCTACGTTCATAGCAGCACTATTCACAATAGCCAGAACATGGGAAAAATAATCAAAAATAATTAAGCTATGGTTGAGCAATAACCTGCAGGAGAAAGCCAGGCTCTACGAGAGAAGAGAGTAGGGCTGAGTGGAGGCGGTTGATCTTTGGGAGAGAACGTGAGGGGTCACAGTAGTGGAACACAGTGGAGACTGGGGCCACCAGAAGGGAGAGGGAGAGTGTCTAGTGGTGAAAACTGTAGAGCTGTCGGCTCCGTACTTCAAGCAGAAGGAGAAAATTGCTGGAGGTGTCCCTTTAGGATAACATTGTCAAAGTGACCTGAGAGAGTGTTCAACACTATTAGTTTGCAGAAGAAGAATCTAGAAAGGATATGTAATTTGATCAAGGTTATGCTGGCCTTGTAAGAGTAAATAAGAGGATATAGGGAAAGATCTTAGCCGAATGTTGTTATAATAAAATACTTCAAATATGGTAGTTGAGGAAGGAAGGAAAAAGCCAGGAAGTGTACAGCCAGGACTGAAAACCATAAACTGGGACCAGAACTCTTTTCACTAGACATTCAATGCTAGTTTTTTTGTTTTTTTTTAATATTGTGTAAATGTAATTACAGTAAGGATAGAATAACCTTTCCTTTAGAGCACAAAAACTTCCTTCGTTTTAGCTAAAAATAATAATGACATTTTAAAACCCCTACCAAATGCCAGACATACGCAACTTTTAAATCCTTTAAGAGTATTATACCATGTGACCATCACAACAACTATATGCAATGACTAAACAAGCTCAGAGAAGTTAGCTAAATTGCCCAAGGTCACACAGCCAGCAAGCAGATCATCTGAGTGGACCAGTTCTCTATTACTTCAAAATCCATGCTCTTGCCATCAAAGCAGCTTAATCGCAATCTGCCTCTGAGCTACACGGTAAGAGTCTACTCAGGAAGGATGTGGACATGAATTCTTAGGCAGACCCACAGTTTAATACAGGAGCAAAATGAATAATTGGGTTGCTCTGCTGTGATTACAGAGTTTCTAAAACGAACGAAGGTATGTTTAGTTTGAGAATGGTACAGCTTCAGCACCACAAAGCTATGCCTACTGTGGGGTGAAGGGGTGCCTGGCACACGGGGTTTGCAATATTATTCCCTAGTAATATGTAATTCGAATTTGCATGTTTAAGTCATCTTCAGATTGTAATGCAATTCAATTGCAATGACATAAATGACATAAAGCAATGCAATTCAGGGTTATATTTTACCATTACCTCTTCTCATTTAAAAATAATTTAAAACACAAATTTAAAAGTTGTCATTGCCATGAGTTTAATTCTGAACGACAGGCTGGCTTGCTGTACCTTTCAAAGATACATGTCCTACAGTAATTTACAAGCCCGACTTCCCTCTCTCAGGTTTTATTGCTCTTGAGTATTTGCATAAAAATGGAATCTTTGATCTTTAAGGGTTATCAGCTCAAATAGCTCATTTCCCATCCTAAGACACAAGTAATGATGGGTGAAAGGAGTTTAGTGGTTCAGTTCAACCAGGCATGCACAAGCAGGTTACTAAAACTCAGCTCTCCTTCCTCCATCTCACCGTGGCTGCTTTTACTGTAATTCTCCCCTCCAGCCAATCTCAATATCTCCTTGGCTTGAACATGAATTAAGGTGGCCACTCCCTGCAGGTACAGGTCTTAACACAGTCAGCAGTCTCATTTACCTAGAGGCAGAAGAACACAGGCTAAGGTCCAATCTGGGCTTCTCCACTTCCTGGAGAACTTGGGAGAATTCCTTAATCTCTCAGAGCTTCGGTTTTCTCCACCATGAAATGGAGGGTATTAGTATTACTACCTCACACAGTCATGGTGAGGAATAAAAGAGATATTATCCATGAGGGGTCTGAAGGTAAACTCACAAATATTTTGTTTTCCATCCCTTTCCAATAAGTGTAGGTCTTTTCCATGGATGCCCAGGTGCCAATAGAAAAGTCCAAGTCCAAGTCCATCAGTTTGCCAATATTCATTAATTCTCAAGTGATGAGTAAATTATACCCCATTTACTTCTGCTCTAATGACAATTTTCATAGAGTTGTTCAACACTCAGGAAGGGCTGACGGAATAAAACACTATGGGGAACAGAACAGAAGGCATCATAGAATCCTCAAAGCCAGTGCTGGTGGTTTTGTTTAATTTATCCGTGGTACACTTAAGTGAAAAAGTAGTTTGCTTCTTTTTTGTTAACTGTGAGAGGTAACTCTTTATTTTCTCAACCCACTGGATAACTATTCTCATATGAAGCTGGGAAGAAACGTGAGCTCCATCAGCGGGACATGTGTTAGGCATCCTTTAATGCATCCATTCGCTCCTTCTACTAACATTTATAATGCACTGTGCAAAGTCCTGAGGATGAGACAAGTCAGACCACTTCCCCGCCCTCCAGGGGCTTGCCTTCTAGTGTGTGTGAGGGGTCAGTAAGTGTACAGTGAAGTGGTAGTGGTGACATGAGAGAAGCAAGCGTAGGCAGAGCAGGTGCCCGTGGGAGGGAGTGTGTATTTCTCCCTCGAGTGGTAGGTCTGGGAAGGCTTTGAGCATGTCATGGAAGCTGGGAGAGGGAAAGGAGAGCAGAGTTAGCAAAGGCACAGAGGCACACAACACCACGATGCGGTCTCTCGAATGTAGGTGCTACTTGACATGGGATAGAGGATGGAGAGCATTAAATGCCCAACTAGGAAGTTTTGATTTTATCCTACAGGCAGTAGTTAGTAATTATAAGTAGGGGAAGATCACTTGAGGAAGATCACTCCTGAACCACAGAGCTGTAAGATAATAAATTGGTGCTGCTGTTTTAGGCCACTAATTTTGTCAATTTATTACAGCAGCAGTAGAAAACTAACACAGTTGTTCTGGAGGAGGAGCAAAGAAGAGAGATCCTCTGAACCAAGGCAGTAGCGATGCAGGGGAAGAGATCTGCGGGACACGGGGTAGTAAGGAGACAGCACAGGTAGGATTTTGTGACACATGGACTGAGGTGATGGTTTAGAAAGAGAAGGAGTCTAAAATCTTCCAGTTTCTCGGGGGACTGGGTAGATGGAGAGGGCAGTGTCAGAGGAGGGGCAGGATTGGGGGAAGATAAGAGATTAGTTTTACTTTGAGTTTGGAGTGTCTTTGAGACTTTCGGGAAGACAAGTAGTTTGATAATAGGTTGGTGGCTTAGGGGAAAGCTCGGAACTTAAACTTTGGAGTCACAAGCCTGTAAATGTGATTGAATCCAGAAGAGGAGCTGACAGCCCTGAGGGAGAGAGGCTGCGTGAGCTGAAATCCAAAGAGAAAACCATGGCAGCTCACAGACAGATGGAAGAAACACTCCCAAAATAAGGATGTCCATAGAAGGTAAGGAGTGATTCAGCAGGAGAGTCCTGAGAAAGGACACTTTGACCATCTCAAGGGCACAAGGAAGAGTTCCTAAAGGACGCAATAACTAATTTGAGTTCTGAAGGATAACTCGGAGAAAAGAGGAGACAGGGCATTCCAGAGAGAGGGAATTGAATAAGAAAAGGCATAAAGTTGACAAGCCATAAAATGGCACAGTTCTGTACAAAGAACTGGAAAGTAAAATGAGAGAATGTGCTTAGACAAAAAGGCAGATTGAACCACTGAAGTATCATCTTCAATTAAAGAGGGGGTAGAACAGAATAGAAAGACAGAAAGGATTTCCGAATTGGGCATGGGATTTAGCGTCAGTTGAGTGGATTTATAGTGATATTGAAAATGAATTTTTAAAGGCACTGATCAGATATATTTTTTAATTAACTTCCTAGTTTCTGATGCTTAAAATAGCCACCAGATAAACTTTCCTACTGTATGGCTCTAATTATGACACGACACTCAAAAAGTTTCTGTAGATTACAAAAAGGTCAATATCTCCTTGAATTTGGGCATCCTCTTATAACCAGCTGATCAGGGCCTCTCACTGTTCTTAAACACCTAAGATGCATCCCCATCTCCAGGCCAGTTTCCTTAGCCTGCCATGCTTTTCATTCCCCATTCTTTCTGTATCCAAACTTTACTCACTCTTCAAAGCACAGGTCAAACACCACATCTCTTAGAAAGTGTGTCCTGATTCCCGAGTTGGAATTACTCACTCCCCTCATTGGAGTCCCTCTCTGGTTCTTACTAATATTACAATTTGTTATGTAAGGCATGTCTTTTCATCACTGGTCGAATCTGTAACTTTCTAGCACAGGGTGTGATTCATAGGCAAAGGAAGCAGAATCATCTTTGGAAAGGGGGATCAGGATGAGTCTTTTATGCCAATTTGGATATTCACTGAGGTTTTTAAGCAGGGAAGTAACATTAGGAAAGCAGGGGTCCCACCAGCTGATTTGGGAGTTATTTTGTAGAACACAGATGAGGGGAAAAGCAGTAAAGCAGGAGGTACTAGTTAGAAAGTTAGTTCAATAATCTAGGTATGAAGGTTTTGGAGGCCAATGACCACTCATTTTGCACTGTCAGTTAGGATATATATAAATATAAATATATACATATCCATGTTTCTTAACATCAATTATTCAAACTTTTGTTAGTCTCCTCTAGGATACATCTAGTAACTTAACTTCCAGTGTTCCAAAGACAGGCACTTTTAGCTCATTTTACTGATGTGCTAGCTTTGGCATGTGATACATAGGTGACCACAGGACATAGATTATATACATATGAGACATGTAGTTATAGCTGTGGTTGCCAGACAAAACACAGGATGCCCCGTTAATTTTAAATTTCAGATATATGACAAGAATGTTTTGGTATAAGTATGTCCTAAATATTGCATGACACACTTTTACTAAAAAGTTATTTGTTGTTCATCTGAAATTCAGATTAACGGACACCCATATTTTTATTTGCTCCATCTAGCAAGCTTAGATTGCCTATGAGCAGGAAGCGATATCCAGACACAGAGTGAGGTGATTTCTGACAAATCAGTGTGGATAACTTAATTCTTTTTCTCCCCCTATAGTTTTGTGATCTTTTTGTCTGTCTCAATACTGAAAACGTAAGGATTCCTCCAGAAGTTCACCTCACGTAGCATTATAAGTTACAAATGAGGAAGAGTCCATAACCTCTTAATATGAACTGACAGTATTTCCCTGAGCTGTCAAATTGGTCTTTCTAATGTTTAACCTAAATATCTAGGTTGCTGACCGCTTTCGTCATCATCCCTGCAGTGGCACTGGAGAACAAATGACCACAGAGCACCTACAAGAACCCTCTGTAACAACACCGTAGCTGTTTATCCTGTTCTCTCTCTGCTCTTTCTATCCGGCTGAGCAACCCTGAGCTCATGCAGCGTCGGCATCTATAGGCACAGCCTGCACGGAGGCTGCGGGGCTGGCTGTTCAGGGAACCACCATTTACAGAGCACTGACCCCAGGGGAGTCCCAGAGCCAAGGCTGAAGAGTTGGCTCTTTCCACTTTCCCTGTGTCCTGGGACATCCCCACTGGGGAGAGGAGACTGAATCGCCCATTTCTCAGGCTCCCATAAATGCCCACCTTCCCTCAGAGATGCCTCAACACTGCGTGCAAAGTCACTGCAGTTCTTCTACCTAGAGCCTGAGATCTTTGTTTCTGACCATCAGTGGAAATCATTTCTTTCCTCTTTCCAAACTGTGTTCATCCTATGGAGCCTAATACTACAGCTGAAAGCTTTCCATTTTGAAGAAGAATTACTCCACACCTCTTACACTCAATAGCAGGCATATTGATATGTCACAAAACAGTTAGCTATTTTCCTGACTGTGCTCAGTTTTCACTTATCAAAACCTCTTCATCTTTCCCCCATACTAAATATAATTGGTTTCCCTTCTTACTTTGGATTTATAGGATTATTACTGTTCAAGACAGTAGTCTGCATTTGTCTTTATTGACTTTCATTGTGTTTAATTGAGCCATCCATCCAGTTTGTCTATATCATTTTGGATGCTTCAAACTGTCAAGTGACAGAATCTAAACTGATGTAAAAAATTTCCTATTTTGAAACCCCAAGAATTCACATGATTAGGCTGGAAATAATCACAAAATTCATTATTTTTGTATTTTAAAATATATTACCTAAAATTGAATGTTGAATACATTGGAAAACAACGCCTAAGTATAAATCTCCCAATTGAATTATTTCCATAGTCAGGTGGATGAATGAAATGAAATAAACACACTGCAAATGCATAGGTAGGAATGCAAAGTTTCTTCTCCCCTTTTCCATGTGGGAGCATTATACCACTGTAAGGGAAGAGTTTACCTCTCAGATTGGAAATGCAAAGCTATCAATATCACCTATGTTAGTCATAAAGAATACAAGTTCCTGACTATACTTCTATGCTTAAAGGATCAGTTTCAATCTGAAGAAAAAAAACAAACAAACCCAACTTTTCCTCAGGATAGAAAGTTTCTACCTAACATTTAAATACATACAAAAATTATTCTATATGGAAATCTGTCCACACATAGTGCAAATTGCTTTCATTTCCCTTTATTGTCCTCTAACGCTCTCATCAAGAGTGCATGATTGGCTGCTGTCTCTGTGGCGCAATGGGTTAGCGCGTTCGGCTGTTAATCGAAAGAGTGCACGATTAGCTCACTAGCCTGCAAAGTGCTCCTCCGCCCTGAAGCAGCCTAGCCTTGCCCTCCGGAGCCCAGCGCTGTCACTGGGCGTGTGGGCAGGCAGGATGCTGCCGGGTGCGCTGTTAGAAAGTTTGTGACCTCTGCCTCCTTGTTAGGAGGTGTCGTGGTCTGTACTAAAATAAAAAAGAAATCATGCTGCCAGTGTCAGATAGTAACAGCTTTCAGTACCTTCCAACTTTGCTGTAAGCTTCTGGGCAGATGGGTTTGAGAGCCAGTTTTCCTTGGTCTGCACGCACCCCTTAATGTACCCTTGTCAGGAGTAGAGTGTGGACCCAGCGGTAAGTTGGTGATGAAAATTCCAAAACCGAACCACAGATCCCATTGTATCCACAGCTATGATCTGGGTCCTTCCTAAATTCTAGGATTTGTTCTCATCCAGTGAGTGTGAAACAAAAAAAGGTACTTTTAGATGTTGTAGGGGGATCTAAATGTATGTCAATAGGCAAGGGAGACATCACCCTCGATATCCAGAACGTTTTCGCTCTAATTAACATACAAATTTATACGTCATTAGTATAAATGATCAGTGCCAGATACACTCCAGCAAAGTTCCTTTACGTAATAGGATTTCAAGAAGAGTTTGTACTTCTTTCCATAAATTAAGACATTGGGACCACAGAAGCATTTTCTTCTATAAATAGTCACTTACTGTAGCAAAATATTATTTCCTCTCTTTGCCCCCACTAATTAGTTAGAGATAAGATAACACTTGAGCACTTCATAATCTTAAATTCACAATATTTTACTTAATTAAAATAGGTAATTTAGAAAAATAATTGGCAATTGCTAAAACCTCTAATGCTGATGAGAACTGAGTTGGAAGCATTCTTTCATCACAAATTGGTATTTAAATGTAAAGTTCCACACGCAGCTGGAAAGTGCCATCGTAAATGGCATGTATATTGAGTAGCTATCATTAAACCAAACGAACCAAAATTAAAGTAAAAAAGAAAAACAGTGCGTTTTAAAAGAAATATTTGGGAGTAGATTTTAAGGGCTCAAAAGTATAAATATGACTTTCTAAGCATTCATTATAAAGAATATTGTTTTATAACTTATCTGTAATTTCTGACATTCTGAGTTCATTTCATACTTCATTCTAGAAATATAGTTTTGATAAGTTAAAAAAAATTAAGGCTATGTATGTCATTTTCGTTAGACCAAAGGGTAAGTTTTAGTGGTGAACTCAAATTTTATTCATGATTTTCAACGTAAAGTTATTCATGTGGTGACTGTATTCATGCCTACTGATGCTGATTTAAGTAAAAGTGAAAGAATTGCATCTGGAATAAGCAAACCATACTTTTTTGCACATTTTCCTATTTAGGACAAATAATAAAATGCCTCTCTGCAATACCATACACCACAGCACAGATATGTGCTAATTTGAAGGAACACCAAAGAAAAACACATCCTTTGGAGAGCTTATTTGTTCTGTGGGAGGCTGTCTTTTTCAGGCCTGGAACAAAACCCGGTGGATAAGGATTAGAACATAAGCAGACACCATTTTGTGTGTGCTGGTGGAGAGGGAGGATGGAGGGCAGCCCATTCTACACCATGGAATTTGCTATCACATTTTCTCCTTGGTAACACGTTAAAAAAGCATAAGAATTAAACAAGAATCTAAAGAGCAAGGAATTTAAGAGACAGCAACAACCCAGTACAACAAATGTTTCATTCTAGTGGAGTACAATGGTGATATTTCAGCTCCGCCAAACATGTCTTTGAGATAAAGATTCTTTATACTCTTTTGCAAATAAATGTCCAAAATATTTATCAAGTTGCAGTTATGTTAAAGCAAATAGAGCAGTTTTCAGGTCTTTTTGGGGATGCAGAAATTTTTTTTTAAATCCATATATTATTCAATTAAGATTTCTCTTAGAAAATAAAATTATTTGTTATATTTAAATCTTAAGTAAGAGATTTTAACTTTAAAAATCATTATTTTAAGAGAAGATCTGAAACTGATCTTTCAAGTTTCAGGGCAGAACAAACATCCTAAACCAATAATGATATAACCAAAACCCAGTAGCAAAATACTATCCTTGGCTATGATTTTCACTAAATTTATAGTTTAAAATATTTAATTCAGTCAATATTTATGTACCACCTACTGCATACCATTCGCTGGCCTAGGGAATTTAAAGACAGCTGAGTCCAGATTTCAGTTAGGGAGGCCACCGCCAGCAGGAGAGATGACACTATTGTCATTAGTGCTGCATTAAATCGTGACCTAAGTACTAGCAGGACACAGAGCGAGCAAATGATTCTACCAGTTTCTCCCTTTTAGGAGGTGGGAGGAGGGTGACATGAGTCTGTAACAATCCCTAAGTAGGCGACATTGAGATGACCTTGAAGTACAACTGGTGGCGGAGAGGTGGCAGGACATTCCTGGCAGAGAAGACAAAGAGACGGAGGAAGGGTCGCAAAGGGAACGAGGGACAACGGCGGGAAGGAAGATTGGAGCCAGACAGCAACGTGAGCTCACGTCCTACTGAGGACCGGCCCCAGCCTTTGCGCTGACTCAGCTCCAGGGGCGCGCCCTCAGGCAGGGCTCAGGTGACTTTATTTAATGCTCCCAACAGCCCTAGGAGGGAAATACTGTCACTGTCCCCACTTGCGTAGGTAGTGAAACTGAGGCGCAGAGAGATTGAGTCAATTGTCCAGTGTTGCAAAGGGTCTGTGGACCCCCAGTGCCTGCCAGATATTGGGCTAGTCTGGGGTCCTGAATGGTCTGAAGGACATTGCTAGTTTGTGGGTCAAGGGCCAGGGGTGGGAAAGGGAGGTGAACACCTGCAGCACAAATATCGGTTAGAAAACGACTGAAACGGGCAGTTAACAAGGAGGGACTGAACTAAGGCGTAACAAGAAGACTCAGGGGAAATGAAAAATTTCATAATTTAAAATTTTGTGATCAACTGAGAGTGGGGAGCTCCAGGGAGGGAGGAGTCGCAGGTGTTCCCCGTCTTCCAGAGAAATGGAAATGCGGCTGAGTTTTCTGGTAATGACAGACCCAGGTGGGAACACATTAAAGGGAACATTTTGGATGTGCTGGGACAGGTGCCTCCAGGCTGTCAGTAGGCGTGGAACTTTCTGGGCCTCCAGTAAATCTGGGCATTATCGACTGTTTGATGAAGGTGAATACCCAGCAGGTGAAGGGAGGAGAAGGAGGAGAGGCAGCTTTACTTCTCTCAACAAAGGACACAGCAAACAGGTGACAGGAAGTCGAGAAGTCAGGGAAGGAAAGAACCCAAGAGTCTGGGAGCAGCGAGAAGACCGCCAGCTGCTTTATGAGAGAAGCTTCAGGAAAATGTTCAGTTCAAAGTGGAATGAAAAGCAGTGGAAAGCGAGAAAATTGGGGTTTCCTAAGAGACAGTGTTTTTGAGAAGTTTGGCAGGGAAGGAGGGTGAGGCCGAACGCAAGGAAGGCCTTTTGGTTTTTCACTCTGTAAATTTTCAGAATGGAGACTTGAATGGGGAGTGCAGAAGGGTGGAGGGGTCGGAGGGGATGGGAAGGCCTGGGCAGGCAGGAAGCTGAAGGGCAGAGCCGCCTCCCTGGAAGAGGCAGATGGAGGTGAGGAGCCCGATGCAGGAGGGAGGGAAGTGGGGGAAGGGGAAGGGGGCGGGTTTCCTGGACCCTTGAGGAGGGGAAGGAAGCCAACAGGGCCAGCGGGTTGGAAATCATTCCTTCCTAACAGATCCAATCAGTAGTTACACAATTTCCTCTGGCAGAGCTTGGCAGTTTTCAGCATGACATCAGGGACATTTTTCCTGCCATAGATTTTCCACAAAACGTTCATTCACTTCTCCGAGATCCCTGTACATAATCGCCGGTCAGTTGTGGGCCAGCTAGTTACAGTTTAGTGCCGAATCTCTTACCCTCCTATCAGCGGCACTGGAATCTCTAATTACAGCTGCGTAGACAGACCACGTCAATGAGAGCACAAAATAGTTCCAGTGTTAGGGACTGCCTGGAGTTCTGTGTGCTGTAGGGCCTCTAACCTTCCATCCCAGACACAAATAACACGCAAAGCTGAAACCAGAAGAAAAGAGTTGGAGGGGAGATGGTGTGGGGTTTTTTCTTTGCAAAGAAAAGCTGTATCACTGGAATTTATTTTCCATATTATGAATGTCATACTGTATTTAAATATTAGGTGTGCTGACATTTGAACCTTCAGAAGAATGTGTGCATTTTGAGGTGCCATTGTTCTATTGTTCCAGAAAGCAGGGTGCTCTACAGAGAAGGGTGGTGGCCTCAGATACAACTCTCAGGCCAGAAAAGAAATGATTTCTGTGTGAGACGCTAAGCAGCCCGGGAAGGCCTGATGGCTTGCACGTGTTATACCATGCCCAGGAACAGGTTTTCCAATGGAAAGTGTGCATTGGATCTATCCTTTAGTATAACAAATTTAATGAATTATATAATAAAAGAAAAATTTAAAAATATTCATAGAGTGCATGATACATGTCAGACACTGCCCTATACAGTGGGAAGGTACAAATGTGATTGACGGGAAAACCACCCTCAAAAGGCTGCCTCTAGTGGCCATAGACTCTCGAAACACTCAGGTGCTAAAAGTATAAAGAAAGGTCTGGCAAGAATAATACCCTTCACGTTATAATAGTCTATGACTTAGTACAAATTTCTAACTTGTCTGCAGGTGGACAGTAGTTAAGCATCCCTTTTCCCCCCAAGAGTAAATTTTCTGCTTAATTTCTTTTTTTTTTTAACAGGAGAAAATCAAAGTTTAATAGCACATATACATGGGAGAGGCCCAGGAAAACTGACTCACTCCTCTTCTTAATTTCATACTTTTGGTGGTATCAACCAAGCAATGAATATTAACCAGATCCTACCATGTAGAAGATGTAGTACTAGGCATCTGGTGGGTAGAAAGATGCATAAAATGTTTAGGGAGCAGGCAGTGATGAGTCTCAAATGCAGGTGTGAGTCCATTTCTTCTGTGGTTGCCAAATAAGGTTTCTGGAGAGGAGGTGGGATGTGGTTGGGCCTTGAGGAGCACATAGGGTTTTATTCGTCAGAGAGCAGGGCTCTGCACATGGGGCGATGGTGTACCCCGAGTCTGCGAAGCGTACAGCACATTCAGGGCAGCGAACAGACCAGCGTGGAGAACAGAAAATTGGTGTGAGAGGAAAGTCTAGAAGAACAATTTTCAAATTATATCACGATAGGCCTTCACTGACATGCTCACTAATTTTTATTTCCTTTGGAGATGCTGTAAGAGAAAAAATTCTCATGTTTCTTCTCTGCTACTCACACAGTACTGATACCAGATGTGTGGGGTTTTCCCAATCACTGACCAATTCTCAGACACCAGCTGGGTGTCCTACGATTCAGCTTGACTCTGACACTAACTGGAGTCACAGCAGACACTGTAGGTTAAGGGCTCAGCCCCACAAGACTGCCTCCTATTTTAGACACCAATCTCAAGTCCACTGGCTACCCACAACTTCTATCCGACTTGTCTACAAATGGGAGGTTCCCATGACCCCTCCTCGGGTTTGATCATTTGCTGGAGCTGCTCACAGAACCCAGGAAAACAGTTTACACACTATTGCTGATTTATTACAAAGGGTATTTTAAAGGATATAAATGAATAGCCAGATGAAGAGGTACACAGGGCGAGGTCTGGAAGGGTCCTGAGCGGACGAGCTTCTGTCCCTGTGGAGATGGGGCGCTCCATCCTCCTGGTATGCAGACGTATTCACCAACCTGGAAGCTCTTGGAACCTCATACTTTAGCGATTTTTAGGGAAGCTTCATCATGTAGGCATGATAGATTACTAACTCTATCTCCAGCCCTATCCCCTCTCTAGAGAATGGAGGGTGGGGCTGAAAGTTCCAAATTTCTAATCATGGCTTGATCTTTCGGGTGACCAGCCCCCATCCTGAAGCTACTCAAAAGCCCATCAAGTCGCCTCATTAGAACAAAAGATGCTCCTATCACCAAGGAATTACACGGGTTTTAGGGACTCTGTGTCAGGAACTGGGGGCAGAGACCTATATATATTTGTTATTATTTAAGACCTATATGTATATTTATTATTATTTCACAGGGGCAATTGATAACCACTGATGATTTTCAAGAAAGGGAGAAATATGATAAAAGCTGGGTTTTAGGGAAATTAGCGATCCTGAACATAGGAGGTGGACATGGAGGCAAGGCTGGTTAGTAGACTTTAGAGAAAATTTGATAGTGGGATTAGAGAAGAATGAATGGAGGAGACAGTGCAAAGAATTGCCATGCACATCATAATTTGGTGGGAAGCAATCTATTCCTTACTAGATTTAAAGCACTGGGATAGCAACCAAAACTCTCTGTCTTAGTTTACACATCTTTAAACTGGGGACGTCAACCCTGACTGTATACTGAGGTAGTCATGGGGATTAAATACATAAGTTTGGTCAAAACAAATATACTACTAATATCCTATAAAATGCCCAATTTTCATCCTTCTATATTTCAGAAGTAAATATACAAGTGTGTTTTTTGTAATATATTAAACAATGCACCAGTTTGTAATGATCATAGCCCTCCCTTTTATTTGAATCCTAAACGCTCTTCCATTCTGTACATTGAACTGTGTTGAGTTCAGTGTGTGAACTCACATCAACCAGAAATGCGTACTAAACCTACAGGCTAATGAAGGAAGACAACATTCTCAAGAAACTATCGTGGGAGTTGAGACTGAGTTTCATAAGGGATGTTCAGCTAACTGCAAAGGATATTCAGAAAAGAATTAATTACATGGACTGACAGGATGGAAAAGGGATGAACAATTTAGAAGCATAGAGAAAAGAGTTAATCAACTCCCATATGCTATAGTTTGACCATGTGCAAGGTGGTATAATACTGTCTACATTTTCAGACAGATATTGTGAAAATGAATAGGATATTATCTCCAGAGCAATTAGAGATGTTTGGACAAAAGCCACTATGAGAAAAATTCCAGTGTATCATTTCTGAAAAGGCATTTAAAAAACAGGTTAGTTTGTAAGGCAAAATAGACGAACAGATTTGTCTTAAAAGATGTTTTCAGACCTTTTGTAGAATGAGGCTGAACACCTTATGTAAATGGAAAGCTTCCGAATTGCTATTATGAAAAGCTAGTCGAGAGAGTTGAATGGGAGACAGCTATTTGAGTCACCCATGGCAAGAAGAGAAGGTGGTCTAACAAGACAGACAAAAACATAACATACAATGTTGGGATTTTCTAGTAAAAAGTAGAGATTTTCCTTTCCTTCAGACAATATGTTACACATATGGCAAGTTTCTTAGCTTGATAAACATCTACAAGTAGATAACTTTGAGACAGATGGTAGTTTCACGACTTTGTTTTATTAATTTCCATGCCATTAGACTGAATAATTTGCAATTCAGATGATCAACTCAATTTCTGTTTTGGGAAATCAACAGAATGCATCAGGGTAAGTGACCATGGGTAGGAAGGAAAATATACTAGTTGCTTTTGGTAACTGATTATTCTGCGGTGATGAGGAAATGGTAAAGACGAAGTCCTGGAATTCCAAAAATAGAGACAAGGCCATAGATGGCCACTAGTTGGCGCTACATGTGGACTTGTGAGAGGAAGAAGGAGAACAAGTTGAGAATGGTGATCAGCTACAGAGGGTTTTTCTACTTGTAGAACCCTTTAACTTTAACTCATGTTAAAGGTCAGAGAACTAAACAGAGGAAGAAGAAAACAGTATAAGGGAAAGCAGTGACAAGTTATGTTATTTATGCATAAATGAAATTCAGGAATTTTAAAGTTTTCACCACAAGAGCATTAACGCACATTAAAAAGGTACCATTAATAAGTGAAGACAGAGCGCAAGCTGCCCCCTCTCCCTCCCTCACTGTGCCCTGCAGGACCAGCTCCCCTGTCTCCTCTCCAGTAGGTGTCAGTGTCTCCTCTGCACGGTGCTCAAGGCCTGGCCAGTCACTTCTGCGAAAGCAGGAAAGTGCCTCTAACAGAAAACAGAATTCAAAGGCCAGACTGCCAAGCCCTTCACCCCAGTCAGTTTCTTTCTACATCTCACACAAACACATTCAGATTCTTCTTGGGAAGATGGATTAACAATTCAAGGAAGGGTCTCAACCTGGGCACGACTGACACTTTACATTCTCTGTGTGGGGCTGTCCTTTGCACTGTAGGACGTTCAGCCCCATCCCAGGCCTCCACCCTCTAGATGCCATACTGTCCCCCAACCGTCACTGGAAGCAAACAAAAATGTCTCCAGGCATTTTCAAATGTCCCCTGGGAGGGAATAATCTTTCCCAGTTGAAAGCCAGCACTCTAGATAGGACAGGAAAAGTTACCTAATGATTACAAAGAGTCAGTGCTGCTTCTGGACCCCAGGGAGTAACATGGTACTTATAGTTGATGGGAGATGTAGACAGAAAATGCAGACTGCATTGCTAGGATTTGTTCCACCAAAGCAACAACAAGTAACGCTGGTGTAGTTCACGGCATCATGAAAAAGGCTAATTTAACTCACTCACCACTTTCATATGTATTGCTTCATTTAATCCTTAATATATAATTATATTATATATAACATATGTGAAAAATGTGTAATACATTATACATAGCATACATAATGTATATGTAAATATATATTATATCTGTGAAGGTTTATGATATATGTCATTATATATGCTATATATAATATATGTGAATATGTATTATATATAAAATACATGTGGATATATGTAATACATGTGAAAAATATATACTCTCTAGCTACGGATTAGATAACCAAGACTTGGAGCGGTCAGGTCATCTGTCCCAGATCATATAGTGAAAGAGATCAAGACCAGATTTAAACCCAGGCCTTCAGACTCCAGATTCTGGGTTCTTTTCACAAAATGTCTCTCAGGGAAGGTGGAAAGAACTAGTGGTCACCAAGCCAGAAACGACTGAGATGTAGCAGTGACAGCAGTAAAACTTAGACTTGACACAGGAGGCATCGGTTACCTTCATAAACTTCAGCAGATGCAGAAGAGAAGAGGAAAAGAGGTCAGGAGGGAACCCCACTCTCTACAACTGTGCCCATCCTCTGTTACGAACAATCCTCTGCAGATCAACTCCTCTATGTGTTTCGGACTTTAAACTTGTACCTGATGTTATGGCCTTGAACTCACTAAGGGTATTGGTAGAAAAATGCTTATATTTTCTTTTGACATCATCCTTTAACATTTTTATTTTTGTGTTTTTATTATACAAATATTTGTATAGTAATTTACGTATCATAATATATATTACTATTATATATTATTACAATAATATATAATATATATAATTACATATGTGCTGTGTTGGTTTTTCCTGCACGATTTTTATTTAACTGATGAAGTGCATGGTCAACCAAAAGAATTAAAAGCTACTGTTCTAAAAAAGATATAAGCAACCTAAGTGTCCATCAACAGATGAATGGATAAAGATGTGGCACATACAATGGAATATCACTCAGCCATAAAAAGAAACGAAATTGAGTTATTTGTAGTGAGGTGGATGGACCTAGAGTCTGTCATACAGAGTGAAGTAAGTCAGAAAGAGAAAAACAAATACCGTATGCTAACACATATATATGGAATCTAAAAAAAAAAAAAAAAAGTTCTGAAGAACCTAGGGGCAGGATAGGAATAAAGACACAGATGTAGAGAATGGACTTGAGGACACGGGGAGGGGGAAGGGTAAGCTGGGACGAAGTGAGAGAGTGGCATGGACACATATACACTACCAAATGTAAAATAGATAGCTAGTGGGAAGCAGCCGCATAGCACAGGGAGATCAGCTTGGTGCTTTGTGACCACCTAGAGGGGTGGGATAGGGAGGGTGGGAGGGAGGGAGACGCAAGAGGGAGGGGATACGGGGATATATGTATACATATAACTGATTCATTTTGTTATACAGCAGAAACTAACACACCATTGTAAAGCACTTATACTCCAATAAAGGTGTTAAAAAAAAAAAAGATATACAATTACTTAGTAGAAATGTCTGCTCAGAAATCTCATCCAACTCAAACTGCCCAAGTCCACGCACTGCCCTCCCGGCTGCTCTCAGAGTCTCTTCTCCCCGCGTCGTGCACCCGTTCCCCGCCCATGCCCAGCCCTGACCTGGAAGCGGCTGCTTCGCGCGCCCCCGCCGCCCCATCACAGGTCACCAGGCCTGCTGCTCCCTCCTCCTTGTTGTCGCTCACAGTGGATCCCACCCCGGTTCTGGCCCCCGTGGCCCCCTGTACCACCCACTTACCCACCCTCAGGTCCTGCTCCCTCCAATTCCTTCTCTACAATTTAACAGAATATCTATGTACCAGGCGGGTGTGATCCTGTTGCTGCCTCCGCGTGGTACCCTCAGTGGCTGCCCGAAGCCCCAGGCAGGGTCCTGGGCCCCGAGTCTCCGCGTGTCAGAGTCAGGGAGTCCAGGGGTGCCTCCCAGCCTCACCCGGTGCCTCCCGTCCAGGCTGCAGGCACCGGTGAGGAGCCCACACCGCCCTCCGCCTTCCGACCAATTTCTGTCTGGCTCCCAGAATGCGACCCAGGCGCTTCCTCCTCGGAGGCCAGACCTGTTTGCTCCACACCCCCGGGCTGGGAGCCCGTCCTCCTTGGGTGTCCCTTGGCGCCCGGCGCACACTCCAGCCTGGCACTGAACCTTTGCATTGCCATTATGATCCATCTATTGTCCAGCTCTTCCGGCACGATGGAAAGCTCCGGAGGAGCAGGGATTCCACGTTACCGGGCAGCTCATGTGTTGCTAAAACAGATCAGACGCTCAGTGAATGTTTATAAAATGAATGAGTAAGAAAGCGAATGACTGAAGGAGCAAATGAATCAATAAGCCAGTCAATCAATGAGCAATCTGACCAGGTTGAAACCATTTTGACTGACATCTAGTGAGATAACTAATCCCCTCCCTCCCTTCTTCCCACTTTCCCTCCCTCGTTTGTTCCTTCTTTCCTGAATGATAATTCCTTCCTTCCATTCTTCCTTCCTTCTTTCCCTCCTTCCTTCCACATATATTACTGTAGCATCATCATATATATGTATATATATGTGTATATGTATGCACACATATGTATATGCATATATATTATATATATAAACACATAGCAACTTTATGAGTTTCACTCTGTGCATTTACAGACATTCTGAGAAGGTATTCATAGGCTTTACCAGACTGTCAAAACTCCTCTAATATTCTGCCATTGTTGTCTGGAGTTTTAGTTTGGTTTTTTTTTTCAAGTTAATGAATCTTACTAATGTTTGATCAGTTTTAGCACTTGACATTATTTCTGTTTTCTCAGTCTGAGCTTTGGGTTCATTCTTCTTGCTGATGCACTTACTTTAACAGTAATTTTACTTAGAGTTAAGTAGAGTTGGTAAACTCTTTCAATCGTTGTATGTGTGAAATTGTCTTAATTTCACCCTCACTCTTGAATGATACTTTAGCTGTATATAAAATTTCAGGTAGCTATTTTTTCTTAACATTTTTAAGATATTGATCCACAGTCTTGTATCTCCTACTGCTGGCAGTTCCACTGTCAACCCAACTGTTGCTTTGTGGCGATCTGTCTTTTCTTCCTGGTGGTCCTAAATATTTTCTTGTTTTCTTTAATGTTCTTCAGTTTTGTCATGATGTGTCTAGGTGGGATTTTCATAGTTACTCTTTCTCAATTTGAGATATATTTCCAATAGGAAGAGGTTTTAAGTCACTAATCTTTAATGTTCTAGGTTAAAGTTCATCATCTTTCTAAAGCTTTGCATTTTATTTAACCAACAACATTTATAATTTGTTCTTCTTTGTATCCAACTGCTTTTATTTTAGCCTTTCTATCCTTTTAAAAAATAATTTCTGTTTAATTTATGTCATTATCTTGTTTATTTCTTCATAACATCCAGAATTACTCACTTTAGCACTTCTCATACTGTTATATAAATTTAGTTTAATCTGGAATGAATTCGTGTTCCAATTTTTTTATTTTGTTGACTGTCTTTTTAGCATTTGATTTCTTCATGTGTTATGAAATTTTTATTTGCAGGCTTATTTTAAGTAGAAAGCTTTTTGCTATTTCTCTCCCTCTTTCTCAATCTGTACTCAGTCCTCTTGCTAGTAGTTTTGTGTTATCTTTTCTCAACTCCTCAGCCCCCATCCAGTACAAGGCAGCAGTTGCCAGCAGACTTTATTTATTTTTTAGTAGTGGAAGACTCCAGTCTAGCCTCTAACTCTGAGCGTTAAGCCTGTCCTAATCTCCATCCTACGGAAGACTTATTATTCCTCTTTATCCCACAGAACCCAGCTCTCAGCCACCGCTGCCTGCTCTATGACTGGGATCTCAGGAGGCCTGCAGGTTTTGGCCCATCCACTGCCTGTTATTTCTAATCTGTTTCTGGACTAAAGAGATAAGATGTTAATCTAGTCTTTGAACCCAGATCTGACTTCCTTGAATTCTCTCCCTTTATGGTTTATCCATCCTTGCTATGTGCTTGGCACCTAGCATACCTTTGTATGCAACAGGGTGTAAATGTACAGAGCCATCGTGGGCAGAGTTGATAAAGCATTCCAAGAGCAATACTACAGTCCCCAAAGGGAGTGAATAGCCCAGACTGGTTCGGTTGGGGAAGCTTCTAAGGAGAGGATAGAACTGAGCTGGCCCTGGCAGGACAGACGATGTTTGGACAAGCGAGGACGAAGGGGTCAAGTGTCACAGACAGGAGCAGCAAAGAACAGAGGCACAAAGAAGAGAGACAGGAGACTAAACTGAGGGACTAGATAGCAAACAAATCTGGTTAGAATAGAAATCTATAAAGAAATTACTAACTTTGATATAAAGCAGAAACTAACACACCATTGTAAAGCAATTATACACCAATAAAGATGTTAAAAAAAAAGAGAAATTACTAAAAGGCAAAGTTGGGAAAATTGTTGGGGCCAGATGATGGACATCCTGGATTTCCAGACTCAGATTTAGACCAAAAGTAATGGAGAGATACTGAATTTTTTGCATATAGAAACAGAATGGCTATTATTGATTGAAAGCTTATTTTTGTCAAACACTGTGCTAAGTGCTTTACATAAATTATCTCATGTGAGCCTCAAGCAACCTTATGAAATAAATACTGTTATTACACACATTTGATAGATTAAAAAATTGGATTTAGAGAGATTGAACAATTTACCTGAAATCATATAGACAGTAGAGCAGGCTGAATAATGGTCTAAAAGGTATCAGGTCCTAATTCCTGGAACCTGTAAATGATACCTTATGTGGAAAAAGAGTCTCCCCAAATGTGATTAAGTTAGGGATTGTGACCATGGGAGATTATCCCAGATCATAGATTGGGCCTTAAATTTAATCACAAATGTCCTTTTAAGAGAGAAGCAGATGGGAGACTTGATATACACCAAAGAGCAAGAGACCATGTGAAGATAGAGGCAGAGATTGGAGTGATGCAGTCACAAGCAAAGGAATGCCAGCAGCCCCCAGAAGCTGAAAGAGGCAAGGAATTTCCCTAAGAGCCTTCCCAGGGAGCATGGCGCCTGCTGACAACTTGATTTCAGCCCAGTGAAACTCATGTTGAACATCTGTCCTCCAGAACTGTGAGAGAATACGTTCTGCTGTTTTAAGCTACCAAGTTTGTGGTTATTTGTATATGGCAGCCACAGGACAGTGATGCAGGCGGCATAACATGGAGTCAGGATATGACCCATCACTGTGACCCTAGACTCATAGTTTCACCAGTACCCTAGGAAAAAAACACTGATTTTGGATGATTATTCTAGAAATGATGCATGGAACTGAGCAAACAAGACAAAGCTAGACCTGGGACATCATTTAGGAGGCTATGACAATCACCTAAATTCAACCAAGTATTTGAATTATAATTAATGTTTCAGCTAAATTTTTATTCAAGTGGTACAATTTACAGGTGGGGATAAAGAATAAATGTTCTAGTGCTAATTACCTTCCTAGGAGATTGCTTATCATACTGATAGCTTAAATTGTTTCATTTTTGGGTAGAGTTGTCAGATATTCACCCATGGTTGTAAATAGATATTTTTCATTTATCCCTTAGAAGCCCATTTGTGACCCTTGTTCTGGTTCTCAAGTTTGGAAAATTTTCAAGTCTAAACTGAAGTGTTAAACAAGAAAATACTTAAGTTTCTTTATAATTCAGGTAAGCACCATTCACGGTTTATAACGTGTAATTATGAAAACATTAATGTCAAATTGATGGCAGGTATGCAATTTGCTTTAAGTTTGCAGTATTTGGCACTTGGATGTGCTAGTTCCTGTGGTTTTCCTGACAAGCTTTCTGTCTCCTTCATCTATTCAGTCCTTCTGGGCACAGGGCCTCTGCGTCAGGCCTTGAGGCAGGGAGATCTGGGTTCCAAGGTTTCCTCACTATCAAATGGCACAATATCATACACCTTTCTGGGTCATGGTGAGAAGTATGAGGTCGTTTGTGAACCTGCTCAGGGCCTGGTCCCAAGTGCAGCAGGGTCCCAGGGCCATGGAGCCGGGCGTCACGTTTGGATCCAGACTGTCATTTACCAGCAGTGTGATCCTGGTCAGTCTCTCCATCTGCAAAATATGTCCCGTCCTCTTAGGTCTGTTGTGAGGATTAAATGAGTTGACTCGTGTAAAGCTTCTGGTGCTGTGTGAGCACTTTATGAACGTTAGCTATTATTGCTGGTATTATTGAAAGCATGGCTTGGTAGAGACCAAAACCTGACTTAAAGCACAATTTTAGATCCCGTATCAACAGGAGAGCCGATGGCTTTCCTGGGAGTCGAGGGGCATGAGGAGGATGGGTGAAGTGGTCTGAGAGGTCTCTCTGGTGTAGGAGTGTCCGTTTTCTTTGTCACGTGTGAAATCTTGGGGTTTTTCTGAGGATCTTGATGGGTTAATTCAACACTGCCCGGAAATAAGACTGAATCTTTATTGTGTTTAGAGTGCTGGAGAATAAAATGACACCAAGGACTGGTGAGCAAACAATACAAGGAAGCAGAATACGCATATTGCAGGTCACGGATAGTGACAAAATTTAAATTCATCTCCAAAATCTGTGTGGCATTGCCAAGAATAAGGCATAGGCAGATACCATAAAAGGGAGCTCAATAAACCACTGATTTCTGAGGGGATGACAGACAACCTCCTTATTTAACATTTCAAAACTACTGCCAGTTTTAAAGCTATCATGAAATCTCTTTGCTTATATTTTTCATCTCAAAATAGTCCAAGTGAAAAAAATTCCCTCCTCTTGCATTTGAACACCTGGCTATAAACAGGAGTACTGCTTCAACTATTCATCTTCCGAAACAGTGATGTGTCCAAAGCTTTTATATTTGAGGCTTTCTATGTTGTTGTTATTTATAAAATTATTATTTTAATATTGTAATAGTTACATATTATAATATATAGTTATATTATTTAGAATACATTTAAAATGAAACAAGAACTTTCCAATCTATGCAAGATATTTTAATTCATTGCATATGATTCTCTTTAAAAAGTATTTTGCTGAATAAATTACACAAAGTCAAGTGTTAGTTGGCAGAAGATGGATTTTGCATTAGTTCATTCAGTAATCCCTAAACTGGCAAAAAATCAAGATGTAATAAAACAGTTTCAGTTATAAATATATAAACTTAGATTATGTTATAAAAGAAATCTAAGGATTGTAGTAAACAGCAAAGTATTTTTTAAAAATGAAAAGTATTTTTAAATAAAATAAAAAATAACCAGAGCTGTGCAAAAACTTCATGGAAAAAAAATTTAAAACATGAATGAAATACAAAAAGAACTAAATAATGAAGATAGGTAATTTGTTTGTGAATGGAAAAATTCAATCACTTAAACGTGTCAATTTCCCACAAATCAACTATAATGAATTCAAAGTAATTCTAAAAAATAATCCCAGCAAGGCTTTTCATAGATCCTGACAAGCTGATTCTCAGAAGCACAGAGTGGAGAATAGGTCGGATAATTTTGAAGAAGCAGACAGAGGGCGCATAAACCTACAGTGGTTAAAACAAGAGAGGCAGGAAACATGCATGCCTAAGAAGAAGCTGCATATATAATCGAGGGCATGGAACAAACCAATGGGTCAGGGATGGAGCATTCAATAAATGATACTGGCACAATTACATTCCTATGTCAAGCCGTTCAAAAAATTGTGAAATGGATTAAAGATTAAAATGTGAAAAACAAAACTTTGAATTGTTGGAAAAAATATATAAGAGTGTATCTGTGGACTCAAGGAAGGGAGACTTGTCTTAATCAAGGTCAAAAATCTGAAATCACAAAGGGAGGATTAATGAATCTGATTATAATTAAAGTTACCCTCTTTTTTTTTTTGCAAAAGATCCGATGAATAAGGGTGAAAATTAAATGAAGTCTGGAAATACATATAACCAAGGAGTAGTATTCATAATCAATAAAACACAACAAACTGAAAGGATTCACAACTCAAAAAAAAAAAAAAAATGAGCAAAGCATTTAAATAGGCAATTCGTAGAAGAGAAATTTGATTAGCTAACATAAGAAAAGATGGTCAGGGCTTCCCTGGTGGTGCAGTGGTTGAGAATCTGCCTGCCAATGCAGGGGACACGGGTTCGAGCCCTGGTCTGGGAAGATCCCACATGCCGCAGAGCAACTAGGCCCGTGAGCCACAAACTACTGAGCCTGCGCGTCTGGAGCCTGTGCTCCGCAACAAGAGAGGCCGCGACAGTGAGAGGCCCGCACACCGCGATGAAGAGTGGCCCCTGCTCGCCGCAACTGGAGAAAGCCCTCGCACAGAAAGCGAAGACCCAACACAGCCAAAAATAAATAAATAAATTAATTAATTAAAAAAAACAAAGAAGAACCTCTGCTTTAAAAAAAAAAAAAGAAAAGATGGTCAAATTCAGTTGTCATTAAAGAAATGTAAATTAAAAGATACCATCTTACACCCATTTGTTTAGCAACAATTAAAGTGTTTGATGCCAGCCAGCATGTGGAGGGGCACATCTCCTATGTACTACCCATGAGCATGTAAGTTGGAGAGCCTTTGGAAGTATCTAGAAGAGTGAAAGATGAGATGCTCACAGCTTTCAAGCCAACTTCTAGATATGCACCCTAAAAATCTCTAGCTTATGTATACCAAGAGAAATATGGAAGATTTCCTAAATCATTGTTTAAAATAAAGAAAAGTTAGAAACATTTTAAGTGACAATCAATAAAATGGATAAGCTGGGGTATTTTTATTCAATATTCACACTTCAGTAATTAAAATGAATTAACTAGAATCACATGTAGCATATAGATATCAAAATAATAATGATGTGTGAGAAAGCATATTGCAGAATGATATGAAATATAAAAACATGAAAAAATGTATTGTTTATGGTATGGATATAAGTTCTGATAAATATTGATTTCAGAAAACCTCTGAGGAGAGAAGAGGGGTAATGTAATTAGAAGAGGGGTCCCCAGAGGGTGTCAATGTTATATGAAATTTTTTTCCCTTAAAAATCTTGTGTAGTAAACATGGAACAATGTAAAGATTTGATAAAATTGATTGATGGGTACACAGGTATTCATTCCGTGTCTATGTTTTTCTGAATGCTTGAAATATTAAAATACAGATCCATTGTTATTATTAGGTAGTAACATAATAGGGAAGCAAATGCTATACTGCAATTCTAAGAATTGAAGGATCCCCGCCCTCATTTTGGATTTTTTGACATTAAGATGCTCCTTATAATCAAGATGTACATTAATATTTTTCCCCCTTAAAGCCACTACAAATTGATGGCATGTCCTACAATTCTTGGTGCTTTAGACTACACTGTTGGTCCATGTTAGTACGGATCTCAATCTCTATGTTCCTTAGCATAGAAATGGATTTATGAATCAGGTAGTTTGACTGCTTTAAGCTATCATTTCGTTTTTCCAAAAGCAATGAAGGGGAATCTTTCTCCACAGCAGGGCTGGTTTCATGACTGGGATCATGAGGCCACAAAGAGGAAATGCAGACAGCCAACAGGCACATGAAGGGATGCTCAATGTTGCTAATAATCAGGGAAATGCAAATCAAAACCACAATGAGATATCACCTCACACCTGTCAGAATGGCTATCATCCAAAAGAACACAAGGGCTTCCCTGGTGGCGCAGTGGTTGAGAATCTGCCTGCCAATGCAGGGGACACGGGTTCGAGCCCTGGTCTGGGAAGATCCTACATGCCACGGAGCAACTGGGCCCGTGAGCCACAATTACTGAGCCTGCGCGTCTGGAGCCTGTGCTCCGCAACAAGAGAGGCCGCGATAGTGAGAGGCCCGCGCACTGCGATGAAGAGTGGCTCCCGCTTGCCACAACTAGAGAAAGCCCTCACACAGAAACGAAGACCCAACACAGCCATAAATAAATTTAAAAAAAAAAAAAACTTGACCTTTAAAAAAAAAAAAAAAAAAAGAACACAAATAACAAATGTTGATGAAGATGTGGAGAGAGGAACCCTCATACACTGCCAGTGGGAATAATAATTGGTGCAGCCACTGTGTAAAACAGTATGGCGGTTTCTCAAAAAACTAAAAATAGAACAGAATATGACCCAGCAATTCCACTCCTAGGTATATATTCAAAAACAACAGAAACACTAATTCAAAGAGATACATGCACCCCAATGTTCACAGCAGCATTATTTACATTTGCCAAGATATGGAAGCAACCTAAGTGTCCATTAACAGATGAATGGATAAAGAAGATGTGGTGTATATAGACAATGGAATATGACTTAGCCATGAAAAAGAATGAAATTTTGCCATTTGCAGCAACATGGATGGAGTTGGAGGGCATTATGCTAAGTGAAATAAGTCAGACAGAAAAAGATAAATACTGTATGATATCACTCATATGTGGAATCTAAAAAATACAACAAACTAGTGAATATAACAAAAAAGAAGCAGACACAGATATAGAGAACAAACCAGTGCTTACCACTGGGGAGAGGGAAGGGGGTAGGGGCAATATAGGGGTAGAGGAATAAGAGGTACAAACTATTAGGTCCAAAATAAGCTACAAGGGTATATTGTACAACATGGGGAATATAGCCAATATTTTATAAGAACTATAAATGGAGTATATAACCTCTAAAAATTGTGAATCGCTATATTGTACACCTATAACTTATATAATATTGTACAGCAACTATACTTCAATTAAAAAAAGATTACAAAAAGACTGTGACAAAGCCACTGTCGGCCTAGGTTCCTGCAACTGCATGGAGTCCTCCTCTTCTCCCATCTCATCTGAACCTGACCAGCACTGACCTATTAACCTGAAAAATAAATAAACATACTGTTTCTTTAGCCACTGAAATTTAGGGGTTACTTTGGCATAGCCTAGGTTAACTTAACTAACAAGCTCAACATAAATGTCATGTGGACAAAAGCAGCCAACAAAAATTACCCAGAAATTACTTTCCCCAATCCCCATTACCTTTCTTCTTCATTAATTCCAGAGAGCAACTTTTAAAATTATATTTTCCTAGCATACATCCAATTGATATTATTTGAATTTCACTTGGAAACACAGCTTTTGCCCTGACTCCCCAAAATCCAAATTCATATTAAACACAATTAAGAGCTACATAGGTGTTTTTCTTCTGGACTTAATAAATGCCACTAAGAGCCCAGAAGTAATTTATCAGTTGAAAATAGTTCCTGCCAAGGAGATGTTGGAGTGGGTGGTGACAGAAGGCTCAGGTTCTCCTCCTGGATCGCTTGTAACTTCCAATGTCTAGTTTCCGTCTCTAACCGGGTACTGCCATCAGCTCTGCTGAATTATTATAAGGCTGTATTAACCACAGGGCACATGCAAACTGTTTAATGAGTCTTAGAGGAAAAGTAATAAAGAAAGAATAATATTCTAGTTGTTTTACTTTAAATAGAAGTTGGGTGTCAAAAGGGAAATTTGTTCTCATTCACTGGATGAATAATGATCCCCAGTATTCAGATTCTTCTTCTTTTCTTTGCAAGAGACCATTTTATTGTACTAAGACTGGGAGGTTTATTCTATTGTTGGAGTAGTTGATTGATTAAATTTATTGATGAGCACTTTCAAAGGAATGCCATTAAAATAATCATTTTTAAATAAAATATATCTTTATTAGATTTCTAGTAAGTAGCATAAATAAAGCCAGCCACACTTGTGAAAATAAATTAAACATTTTTATTTTAAATAAAATAAATCTTATTTTTAAATCCATAGAGATTTAACTTCCTTAGTAGATTAAAAATGAATATACTGTAGAATAATACTGTAATGTATTACTTAGATTTAACTACCAATCATGTCAAACCAAATCATGTCTTTCTGAAATAACACTAAATGCAGTAAAAGCTGCGTATAAATGACTAGACAGTAATCTGAATACTGACTGCGTTCTCTGTATCTATGTTTTGGATCTTTTAAGATACAACTGATGCAAAACATTAAAAGAATAAATTAAAAGAAAATACTGAACAAGTTTATTGAGCACATACCATTGGCAAAGTATTGTGGTAGGGATTATGCAAGGGGATGAAAGGATTCTAAAAAAATATGAACTTTGCTTCATCCCTGTGTAGACTTTTACACATCTAATAACACACTTGCATCTCTCATCCCACTTGATCCCCACCACAATTTTGTGAGGTCAGAAGGGTGAGACAGCTCCACTTCACAATGAGGATACAATATTCAACACCAACTCTATTAGTTCCTTAGGCTGACATTAAAAAGTACCACAAACTTGGTGACTTAAAACAACAAAAATTTACTGTCTCACAGTCTAAAATCAAGGTGTCAGCTGGGCCATGCTCTCTCTGAAAGATCTAAGGGAAGCCTTATGTTTTATGCCTCTCTCCAAACTCTAGGGTCATGAGCCATCCCCAGTGTGTATAAGCATCACTCTAATCTCTGCCTCCATCTTCACAGAGGGATCTTCCTTCCGGGTGTGTCTGTTTCTGTGTGTCTCCTCTTCTTTAAGGACACCCACCATATTGGATTAAGGGCCCACCCTACACCAGTAGGACATCATTTTAACTAATTATATCCGCACATACACATTTCCAAATGAAGCCACATTCTGAGCTTCTGGAAAAGACACAAAATTTGAGGGACACTATTCAACACAGTACCCACTCCTGCAATGTTTCCGTCTGAGGGAACCTTCCCTTATGGCTCCCGTCCACATCAGAACAGAGTTCTAGGCACAGGACACACTGTGTGCAAAGGCGAGGCGGAAGTGCCTCCTGAGCGTAGTTGAAGCCTGGCTCATGCGCGTGGTGAGTGAGGACACGTGTGTGAGGGAGCAGTGGTGGGAGATGACGCTACAATGGCAAGTGTGACCCAAGTGGGAAGAACTTTGAAACCACCTAATAAAGTTCTGACATTATTGCAGGGGAGTCATTGAAGGGTTTTGATAGAAAAATGATGAAGGTGGTGGGTTTGTAAGATACTGGTTAGGAGCTTGTTAAGGTAGTTAAGATTAGTGGAAAGCATTTGAAATAGAGTGTCAGAAGACAGCATGAGAGAAAAAAGAAAGGAGAATGACATAGGAAAGGAAAAATGGTCAAAAATTAGCTATTGAGAATTTTAAGGTGAAGGGAAGAGGGAAAACAAAAGGAAATACGCAGATGTTAGGCCCAGAAGGCAAAGTGAGGGCTCTACTGACAGACACAGGTAAACAGGTCATAATATCCAATTTTGTCTGTTAACTGTCTTTACTCTCCCCCTACCACCCCCCTCCACGAGTTGCTAAATACAACCATCCCAATGAAATATACATAATCAAGATATGCACAGAACCAAGTAACTTTGTGGTTATAAAACTATACAACTCCATTTTTCATTCTTCTTTGACTCCTTATCTAATACGCTGCTTACTTTGTCTTTTGCATTTCTCCTTTTAATTCTTTTGTTCCACTAGTTTCCTAGGAGCTGTTAAGAGACACAAGATGTACAATGTTTCTTTGGACAACAATGCCCATCCCAGACTGGCGATGATCCTTTCATTTTTCTCTTTGTTCTTTAATTTACTAGAATAATCTACCTTTTCTAGAGTTATATTTTTTCAACAAGCACTTATATAGCATTTACTATTTGCCAAGCACTTTTTTCAGCATTCTGTAGATATAAATCCATTTAATCCTCATAAGCAAACCTATGTGGTAGGTATTGTTAGCCCTACTTCGTGGATGAGGAAACTGAGGTGCAGTGAGGTTGGATAAACTTGACCAAGGGTAGGAAGCAGAGTTTGCGCTCCTAGCCACTGCCATGCTGCCTTGTGGTCAGTAGGAAGATCAGGGGTTGCTGACCAGGACAGCGTTTGCTTATCTCTAAGACCTGGCAGCCACTGGATGCAGACTACTGTATAACCTCTAATCAAAAGAGAAAAAGGAACAGTCACAATTTTGAAATGCAGCTACTATTTAGAGTAACATGTCAACAATAGAATTATTTTTGATTAAATATGGGACTGGTAAGTTTTTGGACTGGGGACGCAGACTGCAGTATCACACCTGCATCTCTCACCTGCTCATCTTTGGCCCAGTGGCACAGACGCGCCATCTCTTGGCTGAAGTCACGATAAACCTGGACACATACAGATGACAGTTTCCTATGTTGGGACTAAATCTGACTCCAAAAATTATTAACACTGTGATCTCAAAGTAGTGATTCTTATATTTGGGTGTGAGTCAAAATTACTTGGAGAATTTGTTAAAGTGTAAATTCCAGACTCTTACCCCCACCTCGCCCGAGATTCTCGCTCAAGGAATGTGTGAGACCTGGGATGCTCCACTTTTAAACAAGTGTGGTGATTCTAAAGCTGTTCATCAAAGGACGTAATTTAAGAAACACCGTTAGAGCCTGAGCTACCAGAGCCATCTATAGAGTTGAGGTGTTTTCCTCAATATTTTGAATTATTTTTAGAATATTTAGAATTGTCTATATTTAACATTTAATACATACCATCCAAGTTTCTACTAAAATAACAGATGGTATGAGATATCATCAAATTTTATCAGTGAGGTTTTTAAATTATAAGTTCTTTAAAACACACTGAAAGATTTATTACTCCTGGAAACTTGATGATATGGGCAAAAATAGTTTTCCATGAAAGTAAATGTATCCAAAGCCCATACTGAGTTGGAAATTTTCCCGTTAGTTATGCATAGTCTGCACACAGTTTTGGCTAACGAGGCCTTATCCGTGATTATTCTCACAGCGTGAATCACGCAAATCTCCCACAATCCATGTACACAACCTGCCAGGGTTTTAAGCCTCAACGCCTGAGTGTCACTGCAGTGACCACTTTATGTTCCATTTCAGCAGTAAATTAAGTTATATAACTTGCAAGCATATAGCTCGATTTTTTAAGAAGCTCAGTCTGCAGACAAGACAAATGACCAAGGCATCCTAAATTCATCTCCTCCATGATGGACATCCATAATGGAGCCTATCAGTTCCCATCAGAATACCAGAACCTAAAAAGCTAGACTGCAGTGGTTGAACGTATTTGTGTTTCTCTTCCTAATATACTTAGTGCCTTTAAGTAATCAGGTTTTCTCTTGCTCAGCTACTCCTGACTAGAACTAAATTATAATTCTTTAGGAGGATGCTTAGACTCATTCTCCATTTACAGCTGAGGACAATTTCTCAGCCTTGTTTCTTGTTCCAAAGAAAGCCTAGATTAATATCCTGGGAATGAAGCTTTTGCTCTAATTCCTCAATTTCATCCAATTTTAAGTGGCTTTTCTGAGTATATAGAACCATCTTCTTCAGATAACCTCACCAATTTTGGTATTTTAGAACAATTACACTTTAAATTCAAAAACCTTCTGGAAACTGAGAATTTCAAAGCTCTTTGAAAAATAATAAATCACAATTAAGGAGCAAAGGAATATTAAAAAATACACAGCATATATTCTAAACTTCATGTTGTGAGATGGGTTATAAAAGCAAGTGAGATATTAAAATATATACATCTAGCGAAGAAACAAAAGACATAATACTTAAACATGATCTCTTAATTTAAAAACAATCAGCAGGCTCTCATCAGGCTTCCTTTGCATTTCAAATACAAGTGGGCTTTTAATGGTCACGTGGTGTTCAAGTGACGGGACATTACCCAAAGGACAAGGCTGTCATGATAAGTCATTTCTGTAAGCTCGAAAGGTAAGGCCTTCTTCTGTATGCATTTCAAAGAGTACCTGTACTTTTCTGGGTTTGGTCAAGCTTTTTGCTACTGACCTAATGACTTACCTAATTCTACAGCCATGGAAAATAAAACTAATAAAAATTAATCCAAATGAGGACATATAGTTATAAAGTGATCTGAAGCTTTTTATTCCACAAAAAACAAATAATTACTGAGCTCCCACTATGCGCAGGTACTGCTGAGGCTAGGGGGTAAACAAAACAGACCCTCCTTCACAGGGCTTAACACCTCAGGACAATGAAGTCACAACCAGTGTTCTCTGCACAGAAATATGAATCGACAAAAATACCAGTTGAAGCATAGGTTATTTTTTATAAGCGTCATAAAAAGGCCCAAGCAGTAGTAGGCTGAGGCAACCTGTTCTTTAAACTTCCTAATCTGACAAAACATCATAATTGAAAACTATTTGTCTGAAATATGATGTCTTTAATAAATGTATCTATTTTTCTTTCTGTAACCCCCAGGAAAAAGAGGCCAGTCAGAATTTTGGAAAATGGACTTCCCTGGTGGCGTGGCTGTTAAGAATCCGCCTGCCAATGCAGGGGACACAGGTTCGAGCCCTCATCAGGGAAGATCCCACATGCCATGGAGCAACTAAGCCCGTGCACCACAGCTACTGAGCCTGCACTCTAGAGCCGGCGAGCCACAACTACTGAGTCCGTGAGCCACAACTACTGAAGCCCACGTGCCTAGGGCCCGTGCTCCACAACAAGAGAAGCCACCGCAATGAGAAGCCTGCGCACCACAACCAAGACCCAACGCAGTGAAAAATAAATTAATAAATTAAAAAAAAAAAAAGGAACTTTGGAAAACATGTCTCTTTTGCTAAATTTCACTTATTCTGTGGGTATTAGTTTTTATACTCTAATAAAAAAATGGAAGGTACCATTATGATTTGAGCCTGCAAATGCCTCAGTGTTGCACTAATGTAACTGATGCTGCCCAGCAAGTTCCAGCCACTTAGAGACTAAGAACTGGTGGGGCTGGGTAGGGAGGGCACACCCTCCCGTGCGTCTGACCACGTGGGGGCGCAGCACCGTCTGTAGGCCCTCCCCCGTCTAGTGCCAGCGCCCCGCTAGCAGCTCAGGGCTGAGAGAAGCAATAAACCACGTGAATACACCGGCGTTCCTGAACGTGCCAGCACCCTCGTGTTCTTCTCCTTCCTGTCCTGGTCTGTGCTACTTTGCTCTTATAATTATCCTGGGTTTTTATTTTTAACAAAATCTAAATATATTCACTCATAATAGGAATGGTTTATATGAAGTTATTTTCGTCTCTGCAGCGGCCTTTCAGATCCTTTTGCCACCGTTTTAGTTTAATTGATGATGTGTAGAAGAAAGGTGGAGCTTGAAACACTGGGTGTCAGAAAGCCTGGGAGAATTATTGTGACCTGTCTATACTGCGTTGCTCTGTTCCTTCTGTAAATGCCCTCATAAATACTGAAGAAAATCTCGGGTTCAGTGCTGTGTAAAAACAAAATGTCACAGAAATTATTTCTGTAAAATGAGAAGAAGTGGAAGGGATTAAATGTATTCAGCAGACGCCATGTGGTGGCTCTGGCGCCCTGTCTCAAGGTCAACCATTCCAGCAGAAGGTGTAAGACCTAATCTAGGGGTTAATGAGACAGTACTTTACACATGCTACTTGAGTAAAATTGCATACCATTGTATTTTGGCACCTTGCTGTAAATGAAAGCATCATTTGGCATGTTTTGATTAAAATAAAAGTCTCTCACTCAGCCAAACTCCTCCCCCACAAACTCCTCCCCCACTGCCTCTTCATCAATATTGCTCCTATGCTTCTATTAGAATACACATAAATGTTTCTGCATGTATACACACATATACATGCATCATCTATTGGATAAAAATAGAATCATGCTTTCATTCGGTCCTCCAATGTGTAGGTGTGCATGTTTTATCTTACAATAAACAATGGTTCTTTTTTCCAAGGCAGAATATATATCCTAATTTATAAAAACTCTGCACAGCCTTCCATTCTCCTACTGATAAACACTTAGACACTTCACAAACCTTTACTATTTCATTGACATCTGTGTTATTATTTCCATAGGGTAGTTGCCTAGAAGTAGAGTTTAGGGGTTGAATGAAAGGCACACTTAAGATGAAAGTGTTAAACTATCTTTCAAAATATATTGCCTGTTTGCCTTCTCATCAACTGTAAACAAGAGTGTTTCCAGAAATCTCATAAAAACCAGAGGTCATATCTCACTGTGATTTTCATTACTCTGTTAACTGTTAACAGAGTTGATCATCTCTTTGTTCTTTTTGATTATTTATGCTTCTTCTCTGAATTGCTTCTTCCTATTGGGTTGTTTGTCTTTTTCTTATTTCTTTTTTTATGTTCAGGGCATTAAATCTTTACTATTTTATGTATTGAAATTATTTTGTCCCAATTTGCCATTTGCCATGTAGCTCTATGCTGGGTTGTTTCTCTTTGTACACGAGTTCTTAACTTTTATTTAGTCAGATCCATCAATCTTTTCCTCAATGCCTCTTAGATTTTGTGTTGTGGTTAGAAACACCTTCTCCACTCTGACATTATTTAAAAAAATGATCTTATATTTTCTTCTAGTATTTTTATAGCTTCAATATTTTACACTTAAATGTTTGCACTACTTCAAAACTATTTGTGGAGTACTGGGAGGTACACATCCTGACTTTATTTTCTTTCAAACACAGAGCAATGAACACAATTCCATTTATTGAATAATTTAACCTTCCCCTACTGATTTGAAATGTCACCTTTACTGAATTTCAGATTTTCATATACCTAGATTCGTTTTCTACTGATTGATCTCTCAATTCCTGCACTATTTTATTTAAAGTAGGGCCAACACTTTCTCCTCCTTTATCTCTTCCTCCTCCTACTTTATATTTTCTAAATATATTTTTTGTTATTTTTTCATAAGAATATAATTCATGAGAATATACATTTTGGGGTATATAAAAGTTAGAAATTTTAAAAGTTTACAAGATGCCTATAAAGAGGATTATTTTGGGGTGTCAGAATAAAGGTTATTCAACAGTTACCACCTTATTATTAATTGTAGAGCCAACATTAGACAGTGCAAAGGGAATCCTATAATTATCCTGCTTTTGGAGACTATGGCATATAAGAAGCACTTGTCTTTTCCACTAGCTCTGAGTCCCAACTTCCTTTCTTCACTCTTCTCTGCCCTGCTCCAACTTCTGCTCTTATGCAGGATCCTAATCCTGTGGAAGCTCTGGACATTTCTTTGTAGGGTCAGAGTTTCCTTCCTAACTTCCTCTGCCTCGTATCTAAAGAGTTCTTAAGAAAAATAAAATAAAGTAAAATAGTTTCATATTTGGTGACATTATAATCTATGAAATTAAGGTTTAAATAGAAAATCAATTCAAATATTTAACTAAGATAGTATATGTGGCCATTTCCATTAAAAAGTTGGACATCAGGTTCTACAATTAGACAGCTCTGCTCAATTTTAATATAATTTCCTTGAGAAAAATCAAATTCTGTGTATATATTTCCAATTTTGGTATCTATTCTAGAAAGCAGGGTTTTTCCTGCATCATATTAACAAATATAGAGGACTAATTTATGTTCACATCCCCAAGGTTGCATAGTTGGCTCTAGAATACAAGACTTTCAAATGAAGACCCACTAGACAAGGTCTTAGATAATAGGATATGTTTTCTAGCGTCCTATTTTATTCTAAACATTTTTTCCAAATTAAAAAAAGCAAAATTTAATGAAGTTGCTTTAAAGTTGGCCTTTCCCCCTTTTTTCACTTGATTTATTTCCAAAGATTTTTTCTTTCTTTTTAAAAATATAACAGCTCAAGTAGGATGAAGATGAGAAATATGAGTAAGTCAGAGTTAGAAATATATTACTAAGTCAAAGAAAAATGTGTAAGTTTGTCTACTTTTTTCTTTTAGGATATTATCTAAATGTTCTGAATGTTTTATCTTGGAGACTTTTTATTCTTCCCAGTCAAAGCAGAGACCAATGTAGATGCTTACAGTAGGTATCCAAAAGAATAAGAAGCAGCATCAGTAGAAATGACTGCTAATATAGCACCTTCTTTTCCCAAATGACCTTTTGCTTTTATAGATTGACAACAAAAAGGATCACTAAGAAGAATGTTCTTTTTTTTTTTTTTTTTTTTTTTGTCTGCGTTGGGTCTTCGTTGCTGTGCGCGAGGGCTTTCTCTAGTTGCGGCGAGTGGGAGGCCACTCTTCACTGCGGTGCGCGGGCTTCTCATTGTGGTGGCTTCTCTTTGTTGCGGAGACGCTCGGGCTTCAGTAGTTGTGGCACGTGGACTCAGTAGTTGTGGCTCACGGCTCTAGAGCATGGGCTCAGTAGTTGTGGCACATGGGCATAGTAGTTGCTCCACGGCATGTGGGATCTTCCCTGACCAGGGTTTGAACCTGTGTCCCCTGCACTGGCAGGTGGATTCTTAACCACGGCGCCACCAGGGAAGTCCCTGAAGTGGATGTTCTATAAAGTTAAAACAAACTCAGGAAAATGAGTTCCTCTGACTGAGAAGTGAGGTGAAATTCACAAATAGGTGTAGTGAAGCAAACATAGATTTGCCACCTCAGTGCGGGGTCAGCTGGAAGTGAGAATTATAAGAGAGATCATCAAACCCATGAGATGACACCAAACAAGAGTGAGGCCCATCAATCTGCATCACAGAAGCCCTATAGTAGACAGACACTCATCAGACAGATGTGACTTATGCTGAGTTGTAGGCAAAAGGATTAGTAGTATTTAGCAAAGATATAAGAGGACTCAATGACACTAAGATATAAAGCTGTAGCAGTATGATAAGAGTCTTGCCCAAGGAATGGGAAAGAAAAAATGATAGCGTACAGTGCTTTATAGTTTACAAAGTGCTTTATCATATGTGAGTTTCACAACAAAATAATTGTTTCTATTTTTTGATTAACAAACTGAGTCTTGATGAGGTTAGATAAGAGGTCAAAAAACCAAATTTCAGGCATTCAATCATCCCTGAAAACATCTACTGAGTCAGGTGTGGTTAAGTGTAGCCATTTCTTAAATTTGTGTGACAACGTTTTCATATTAGGGCTTCAGAAAGTGGAAGACTATACCTAACAGTTCTTGAATTTAGAAGTTTTTATTTTATGCATGGAGCAACACTTTGGCTTCAGAGACTACTGGTCAGACCCCTCCTGACATTTGGCAGAAGGAATGGGTGGCCAGGGTCTGGTGAGGCGGCCAGGGTCCGATGAGGCATGGTATGGTTCCCGTGACAAAGGAATGAGCCCAGGCCTGAGAAATTCTGTGTCTAGCTCATTTCCCCACATGATGGGGATTCTTTAAGCTTCTTCATTACGAGAACTCATCTGGGATGCTATTGAGATCAGCTCTTTCAAACTCTTTGGTTGCAAAATTTTGTCTAAAATCAGTATTATTCAGAAGTCCACAATGTGTAAAAAATCATAAAAGTAGAACTTTGGTTGTGGAGGAGGAGAAAACAGAGGCAGAGTTCTGTGCACACAGTGCTTAAATGTTGAATAAGTGAATGTCTGCACCTCTGCTCGCCTCTTGGCCAACCTTATTAACTGGTCACGTGTCCCATTATCCCAGGGCACCCCTCTTTGCGATGTGAGGACTCTCACACTCTAATAGAATCTTCTGGAGCTAAAATGCCTCGCCCTGACAGAGCCACTAAAAGTGGACATTTCACACGTTGAAGGTGAAGCGGCTAAAAACAAATGAAATGACCATGTCACACACACACTTGGTTTATTCACCTGTCACAGGCAAGAACATGGAGGCGCAGGTAAGTGAACCAGCTCGCTCGCATGTCTCACGGCTGCTGAGAGGTGTTGCTGGCATTGGAACCCAGGAGTCCGGCTGCCGGGCCAGGTCCGCAGTTGCCCCTCTGCAGCCTCTCGCCCTCCCAGTTACCTGACCCTACTGAGCCTTCTCCCAGACGGCCTCCCACAGGGACTCGGTGCAGCCTTGCCTTGGAGATGTGACTTCCTGCCCCCGAAAGAGCCGCGGGAGGGCTCCGCGTGAGCGGGACCCACAGTGTCCACAGGGACACGGGCAGGACACCTTCCCTGCACGCAGTCCCTTGCTGGCTCTGCTCTCATAACTCAGGCTGAGCAACCCTGGAGGGTGTCCTAGGGAATAAACTAGACTTTTTGAACTTTTCCAGGGAAAGGAAAGAATATAGGAGTGGGTCATTGAAAATATCCTAAGGCTTCATCTGTTCTGTTTTTGGAGTTTTTCTGAGTCTCTTGGCAAGGGTCACTCTCCCACATGTTTGGGAAGGAAGAGGGATGTGGAAAGGAGAGGGGACAAGAGAATCAGCCTCTGCCCTGAATGAAACACCCTTTGGAGCATCAAATCACCAAGAGAATACCACCCTTAGAGGCAGATTTTGCACAGAACTTCTGTTACCTTATTAAGTCAAACAAGTTAGGAGCCATATGTCTCCAAAAAACGGAACATATTTGTTTACAAACATACGTAGCAAGTGACAAGATGTATAGAAAATAAATATGACACCCTCTGAATTTCAAATCTAGTTCTTCTTTACTAGGTTAGCCAATGAAGTAGGTAAGGTGAAATTACCCTAAGCTGAAAAAAATATCAAATAATTTTCCTTTAAAGGACTCCGAAAGGAGATTCTATAAGTAAAATATAGTTGCCATGCAGTAACCTTGTTTGTTTGTTTAAATTTCTGTCTTTAAATAGTTGTCATTAACAAAAATTAGCAATGTTCTCTTGAACCATGAAGAACGGAGTCTCACTCTTCCCGAGCTCTGCCACACATTCAGATGGAGAAACTTGAAATCAGCAACTCAAAGGACAAACTGTACCATTACCACTGTCGCTCCAGAAAGCTAGGTTATGCACAGATAGGACACACTGGAAGGGGATGATACACAGCTATTCATATACCCTTTCATCCAAGAATCTGAAACCATTCTCCAGGCGTCACCTCTAACGGGTAGGTAGGTGGGCAAGTAGTATTTTACTCTCCGTTGCACAGTGTATAAATACCTCGGCAGGCAGCTCACTCCCAGGAAATAATTACTCTTCTCACCACTGTTTCCCTGAAGGCACAGAGACTTTATCTCATGCCATGTAATGAATTACTGACAGAGTCAATAGCAGACCCCGGGTTTTCTATGTCCCATTTAAGACTGGACGTGTATCTTAGCCTTCATCACTGGCAGGGGCTGAGTTCCCTTCAACCTTACTCTAATTTTAAGCTTATAAATGCTGGCGATTCTGTGCCTGTAGATTAAGACAGTTAAACGTCAATGCCCTGTCCTGTCTGTGATCTTGTCTCCCTCTTCCCGGCTGAACCGTTTGAAAGTCATAGGATCTAATTATGTCTCTGTGTAGTGACCTTGACTCCCTTTTCATTAGACACTTTCTCTTGAAACCTCAGAAGTTTCACTCCTTTCACTACCTTTCTGATTTCTTGGAGGCCCTCATCACCCACCCGCTCTGCGTCTGATAGAAAACCTCTCTTCTGGGGTCTTCCCCAGGCTGGAGCAGGGAGCTGAGCCCATGGCACGGGAATGCCGTTATTGTCCCTGGCAGGAAGAGGCTCACATTCACAAGTGGGAGCTGGGGTTAGATTGTGACGCTGGCTCCCCAGAGGATTTGGAGGGACCCTCAAAGGATGAGTCTGGAAAGCGCTGGATGAGTGTCCCCCCCTGAATTCATTCTCCTTTCACCCACGTTCTGATTTCACCTCTTGTTCACTTTATGCTCTCTACCTTGGCATTCTCGTGCACACCCCAGATTACGCTCTTCCTTCTCCGGGTGACAGGGACGAAGCCAGCAGCGTGCCAGGCGTGCAATACCTGCCCTTTCAACTCCTTCCTGAGCATGTTCTCTCGGAGGTCCCTGCAGTACCTCAAACTCCTCCGGGGCGTCCAGACTGCGCTCAGCTCCCTGCCCCACCACCTCTTTCTTCCCGTGTCTCTACTTCTGGAAATGGCATCACTATCCTCACACCCAAGCCTTTCACAGTCATTTCCGAATCGTCTTTGTCTCTGCACCCCCGTACTTAATTAACTGTTAGTTGGGATGATTTGTCCAGCACTGCTTCTCTACCCTTTTCCTCCTCTCCATCCTCTTGGTGCAAACTGGAGGTCAGGCCCCGAGCCTCTGACTTAAATCATAGCACTCACAACACAAGCAAAAGCCTACTCTCAGTTGTTTCTTTCACAAGCCTTCCCTAAGCCACGGCGAGCGCCTGTTCTCCGTTGTATGTGGGCCTCTGTCCCTGCCCTCTGCTTCACTGCATCCCAGGGGCTGCAACCAGGAGTGCTCGGCTCACACTGTGTGGTTCCGACTCTGATGGCTCAGCAGCCAAACTTAGAAAAAACAAACTTCCATCCAAAGCATCCCCCTCCCCTCCCAGGAAGTTTCCCCTTAGTGGCCTGTAGACGTGTGCCTGCATCTCAGGGTGGGAGGGAGAGTGGGGCTTAAGGTCCCATAGTCAGCCCTTGAGGAAGACCCCCAAACGTCCACCTGCACAGGCTGCTGTGTCTTGGGCTGTGCAGCAGCTGAAGTAGGCAGCTTGCCTGTAGGGTGTGGATACACAGACAGGCCATGGGGTACTTATTAAACACCAGACGCAGACAAGGAACTGAAACTGAGTGCGAGACACCAGTTTTATCTCAATCTCATGATCTCTTCCGACTGTGGATTCCAGAGTTGAATGGCATGTGGGGTGGATGGAAGGGGACCTGGCCTACTCTTTGGACCTGATTGAATTTGAGCATTACGTATAGACGTGTGATGATTTTGCCATAAAGCTGTACCCTCATTCTGCTTATTTTTATTCTCAACTCAAGTCAGTCAGATCAATTGGCTTCCTTCAATCCTGCCCAGGTTATTTTCTCCCCAACCTATAATCTTTCAAACTATCCCTCAGGTTAGGGGAATTATGGAAGGTGTGCAGTCTAATATAGACTGCACACCTTCAGTGCAGTGAAAATCAGTTCACTCTCAGAATCCGTCACTCTCAAGATGCTTTTCTGTTAACTAAAAAACATTTGCCGTCTACATAGCATATACATCGTCACCTCTGGGCAATTTTAATATCAATTAAAATATAAAGCACCTGTCTCTTTTTCCAAGGTCCAGGCTGGTCCCCTGGAGGATAAAGTGCATCATCCCCTCCACTGGTCCCATAGCTGACCTTCATCATAGAACCCACCCCAGCACACACAGGCCGTATCTTCTTTTCCCATGCAGCTCTGGAATCCAGCACACAGTAGGCATTCATCAAACATTGGTTTTATGAGATCCAAGGTGTCTATTTGTACGTAGGGTATTTGGGTGATTGACTGATTATTTCAATGGTTGATTACAATCCTAAAATGTCCATGTCACTGGGATGTCACCAACTATTATTTACAGAATTTTTTTTAAACAGGTCTATGATGAAGTCCCTTGACTAGCCTACTGTTATTGTTAAGAGAAATTCTTACCTTACTTTTAAATCTAACAAGCCACTTCCATTACCCTTCCCGTAACTCTCTTATCTATGCAATCAAACAACTGGTTTAAGTTTTAACTATGTGTGTTCAATTGTAGTTAATTAGCTATGTCAGTAATGATGCAAACACAAGGGTCATTAAGAAGTAGATTTCGACCACCTGCTTTTTAAAATTCCTCAATGAATTCAATAATTTGATACAGGTATTACCTAAATAAGCAAACCCAAGTGAAAACATGGGTTATCAGAAAAGAAAAATTAGGGTGTAAAAATTTACTTAAAATTCAGAATATAACTCATTTCTAAAAATGAGTGCCCCTCGGGCATTTAAATATATGATTCAATTTGTTAAAATTTGATTTACATACTACGTGCCAGGAACACATTTATTAGGTAAAGTGAGATACACCTAAGCTGCAAGCACATTCTCCAAAGAGAATTGGTTAATACAGTCAGAATAAAAATAGGAAGGAACGAGAGCAAGGCTTAGCATGAAATCTCACAGATTATTTCAAAAGAACACAGGTACTGCACTAAAGAGTACAGAAGTCACAGGAATATTCTATAACAATGAAACATTAAGACAGCCATCAATTCTCTGACACCAACCATAAATGTGCTTCAAAGAGAGGGGCTCTGAAAAAAACTCTTTGAACGGACTTAATTAGGCACTTCAAACCAGAGCAGAATGCTTCCTATTGGTTCTAAGTGTACGCAGTTATTAAGCTTGAAGGTGGAATATTATTTTGCCCCAGGCAGTTCAACGAGCTGTGTGCACTTTGTTTGCATAAACGCCTCATAATGCATAAATTCGGCAGGAGCGCCCCGTATTTACTTCGCATTTATAAAAAGAAGCTCCTTATCAATAGCCTTGACATCAATGTTCCTCACCCTGCAGTATGGAAATCTCATTGATTTTGCCACTGTTTACAAGAGGACCATAAAACCCAGAAACTATTGATTTCAGCAACTCAGGTGTGAGATGGAGCTGGGCAATTGGGATGAGTTACAAGGGAAGAGGGAGGGGAAACAAGGGGTGCTGTGCAGTGGGAACCAGGTCTTTCCTTTCTTGGGTTCTGGAGTAAAAGGCTCCGCACAAAGTGGGTGGTGAGAAGCTATGGGAAAAAATTATTTGATGATAAATGACAACCAGTTCTGAGGATGAAGAGAAGGAAAATAGACAAGAGAAGCAGAAAGAGAATCTTAAGCACATATGAGTATGTATTCCTCCCACTTGCTCACTGAAGAAATACACAGAGGGACTGAATGACTCACCTAGGGTCATGCAACCACCAAGACAGAGCAGTAATTGAACCCAGTTCTCCTGATCAGCTACACAATGGTCCTTTCAAGAGGTTGCTTCCTTCATTTTTTTGATCTCAGTTAGCTGTCGTGCCAGCACAACATGTCTGCAGGGCTGATCAGCAAAGTGTTGCCACTCAGTCAATCCAGTGGCTGCTTCAATGGATTGCTGGAGGAAGATGATGTGGAAACAGGGTCTGAACCTGAACTTGATGTTCTGTAGTCCCTCTCACCCTTAACCCGTAACGTGTGTTGCCTTGGCTGCCTACGGAGCTCCACGGGGAAGAGCGCACTGTGACCACCAGGAGTCTCAGGGACGAGCAAAGCAGACCCTGCTGGGCTGTACTTGCCAGCCTGGCTGGACGCTTCTCAAGATCACCTAGTGAAGACACTTAGAGCAGTGCCTCTGGCCACGAGTGCCCGATACTGCTTGCTGCTATCATCGACATCATCATCATCATCGCTTTGATTTTATGACAATGAACTTACGTTGGTGCTTTTATTTGTTTAACTTCACTAGTCTATATTTGGGGTTTGGAACAGTGCCTGGCACATATAAAGCATTCGGTAAATATTACTGAATAAAGGAATGAGTGAATGGCTTTCTCTATAACATGTGTCCGAGGAGCAGCAAGAAGGAGAAAGCTAATTCCACCCAGCCTGGCTTCACAGTTCTGAAAAAGGAGGTGAAACAATGGCTTAGCAGCCTTTGACAGACATAGTATGTTTCTTTCTGCCCTTTCTCTGCCCGAATCTGTGAAGATGGGCCTACTTCTTTTTTTTACGGATTTTTTTCCCATAAATGTACCTTCTCACAACCCGAACCAACATAATCTCTCCACACGAGAAATAGCAGTGATCATGATTCATCTTGTGGTTTTCCCGCCATCGCTATAAAACTACCATTCACCTTTGATGTCCCTCCAGTCGTCCAAGCACATACTAGACTTTGTGGGAAATCTCAGGCTCCAGCCCCCTCTCATTCTCACTATCGAGGAGGCAGTTTCTTGCCTGAGTACTTCTTCAGAAAAGGCTTCCATAGAACCACAGATAAAGTCATCATGCAAAGCAAAGGTTTTTTGTTTGTTTTTTTTTTTTTAATTAGGAATCCCTTCTTATTTATCTGTCAACATTCAGTGAGTTGACATATTTCTTCTTCTACAAAAGTGTCATTTGTCCCAAGAGCACATATGCTGAAGCATCAAAGTATTGGGAAAGGAGTTGCCTAGGGAGTTGAATTCTCTCTTTTCCATGATAGCTAGTACTAAGATAATGTCATGAGACTATAAAGATAGAAATATTGAGAAAGAAAGAAAAGAAAACCACAACCTACTAGCACAAGTGTGTCCAGCATTTTTTAGACTGGAGACGATGTGTTTCTAGAATTGCAGGGAGGTTTTCCAATTTGAGACAGAACAAGAAATGTGATTTTTGCTGCCTGGAGAACAAGGAAGAATTCACTGTACTAGACAAGGTTTGATACTAATAATGCCCTGAACTAGAGCATTGGCAGTAGGGGTGGCTGGTAATAGGGGGGCAGAAATACAGTTGCAAATGAGAAAGTAATAAAATTGATAAATGACTGCACTTTGGAGTGCAAGGGAAACAAAATATTGAAAGATTATTCCATTTGTTTTTTAAAAGAAATTGTCTGGTAGAGAAATCTTACGTATAATCACAGATTTTCTTTGGCAATGTGAAACATGTCCCTGAATCCAGCTTGCTGGGCTGTCCAATAAAATGCTATTAACCCAAAACAATCAAGATGTCAGCATGTTTGTTGAAGTGTTGACCCAGTGTTCCGCCATGCTGATATTTTGCTTTCAGGCCAAAACAGCGATCTAAGTTTCATCCTGAGGAGACAACAGACCTACATTTATGGAATTTGTATGAACAACTTTGACCTCAAACAGTATCGCTTATACCAATGCTAAAACTCAGGTAACAGAGGACTATCCACAATGATAGAATTTTTCACATTTTGAGAGACACAAGATTACTAATAATAGTATACTTTGAAATGCAAACTTGTGTAAGAAGAAAGAACCAAATTTCAAACAATGTATTAGGATTTTGGAGAAATTGATAGAAAACAGGAGAAACAAAGAGATAAAGCACAGCAAATAAATGTTGTATTGAAATGTCAACATGAGAAAGTATTTAATACTGCACCTTAATATATTTGGAATATGACAAAGTAAAAGTATACCTTGTTCAAACTCAATAAAAAAAAGGTACACAAGAAGAAAATATACCAAGAAACCTGTGAAAGCCATGAAATAAAGAGGGGCCTGGATACAAGGAGAGCATCTGAGTGAGAACTACATAGTCAAATGAAGACCAAAGTGGAAAAGTTATAGGAAGGAAGGTTTTGCTTAAATATAGGAAAACATTTTTTCAGTTAAGCTGTTCAAAAATATTAGTTGCACTATGATGCTGTGAGACCACGTGATTCAGGGGGTTTAAGCAGAGGTCAGATGGCCACTTGTTGAAGGGTGTTCTATTTGGAGACCCACCATAGATGAAACAGGGCCCTTCTGATACAGCCAAGGAGTCTTTTGTTTGTCATCTTCATTACATTTTGCGGCCTTTATTTTCAACGCACCCCCTTCCTTATATCTCCAGTTAAAACCGACGGCTCTATCGATATTCTTTCTGTACGTTTTCAGTGTTTTTCCATTTCTCATTGCATTTTTTTTAGATTTTCCAAAAAATGAGAATCCTTCTGATTTTAGATTTTAGTCTCCCTATCTACTAAAATTTCTTCGTGCTTCTAATCATATTCATTGTTCTCTTTCTTTTCTCTCTCTCTTTTTCTCAGAATAACTGCATATTTAAGCTGAAGATCTAGCAAGCCATAATTTATAGGGAATGCCCTGCTCCTTGATCATTATTAGCAACTCATTTTCCCCAAACTTATAAAAGTGAAGCTAGGGTTTTTTCCTCACTCCAAGATACAATTAATTCACATCTTTCAATGGACAAATCTTATAAACTCTTCTTTCTAAAGTGCATTTCTTGCAATTGTCTTGAATCATCTCAAGTTAAGTCTTGCTGACGATGAGGACTTCTGTGCAGAAACTAACACTGTCAGCAAAATTGTCTTTCTACACAAAGAACAAACTACTGCACATGAAGAACTGTACACTTCAGAATAAAATTTCTCACTTTTAAAAGCTACTCATATTATCATGTCCAAGTGGTACTTTAGGTTGGATTTATAAATTCAGCAAAGTGTATGCATGCTGTATTAACTACTATAAAAGAGCTTTAATAAATATATAATATGTGATATAAAATTTTTGATTATATATATGTTATATATCTAGTGAAGTCTTTTATAAATTATATCCACGTAAAAGAATTTCATCCTATTGCATAAATAATGAATTTGAGTCTAGTTTTTGTCCAAGATCAATGTCACTTGATATTTAAAAAAATAAATCATAGGAAATAACTAGTATTGAATGCTACTTTTTTTTCATTTAGTATCAAGAATGAAAAAACAGTCTTTGGAACAAGCTGCAAGTTTAAGAGTGTTACTAGTTGAACATGGCTGGTTTAAACACTGGAAGATGAAATCAATATATTGGAATGACTTGTCTAACACACTGTAATAAGATACCTTATTAGGTGCAGTTGAGACACTGAGTATTCCTGAAATGGAGAAAACTATAGAAGTTATCACTTTTTGTTCCTCTTCCCATTTGAATAATGCTCTCGGTGCCTTTTACTAACTGACTGACAGTGTGCAAATTACTTAATGCCTCTGCCTTCATTTCCTTATCACTTAAATTAGATTAAGGATACTTTCTTCCTCCTGGGTTTGTGTAGATTAAATGAGATGATTCATTAAAAGTGTTTAACCCAGTATCTGGCATATTGCCGTAGAAACATTAGCTAACTATTAGCTATTGCTAACAGTTAAATAATACAAAAAACTTGGGACAAATTAATAAATAATCTCACTAAAAAAATAAAAAATAGGAATATCTACTCTAAAAATATAATTGGCAGAACAATTCTGTGAGACTTATATTAATGAAAGACAGACTTTAGACAAGTAATCAATTCTAAGAATGCATCAATTTTTAAGAGAAGAGATTTCTAAGTTTCCATCATTGATTTGACAAAGATCACAGGATCATGTCACAACATTGCATATTAATTCATGGCCTTGATAACAGAATTCTAAAAAATGTTTATCTTCCTGGTGTAAAACACTTCAAACAGCATACCTTCTATAGAACATTCCATTTTTTCAGTGACTCAGTGTTGAACCACTTCACCTGATCACAACATCTATAGATTTAACTATATCAATGGCCACGTTTTAAAACTTTTCGAACTTTAAGCACTTTTTTTCTGGTTGAACATCTTTTGAGCCAAACAAATCAAGCCATTGTAGCTTCAAAAGGAATAGCTAAATGCTAATAATTTTAATTGCATAATTTCAGAGTCAATTTTATATTATACATGCCAAGGACTTTCAACCAAGAAATTTAACAGTAATTAAATTAGAACTTATCTTCCAATTACAATCTAAGGGTGTTAAATCTTCAAATGTGTTAGACTGTATCTCACAAGTTTTTATAATGGAAATTCTTGCATTACAAAGCTATCATTTAACAAGCATGCTTGGTAGATTATGCGTTGGGCATGGAAATTATTTATTTAGAGAAACTTAGCTATATCAATACTAAAATCATTTATATGCTAAATGATTATTACCCTGGAATGGTTTTATTTGGAATGAATTATGCTTTCTTTTTAAAATACGGGAAACTAAGAGAAATTTAATAATGCAATCAATTTTCTAGTAAAAGTAGGCAGAAAATTCTAAGAAAAAGTAGGCTAGTTTTCAGAAACAGGTTCACAGGAGTTCTTCTCCGTAACGCATGGGTAAGGGTAGATAAAGGTCACATTTTAGACTCCTTCATAGATAGTATAAGAACACTCATCCTGTGAGCTATTAACAAAATTAGGAGAACACTGCTCTCTGTAATCTACAACTGTGCTTAGATTGAAATATTGATTTGGCCAAATAAATGAAGAATAAATGGCGAGAGCAATTTTTAATCTCTATTCCTATTGTTATTTGGAAGAATTATTGGGGGGACTATGGGATTAGTTAGGATAAAGAGACTGTGAACTGCTCCACCTAAAACAGTGGTCTTTTCTTAAAGAATTGTGTTTGAAAAACAAAAACATTCTGCAAATTAAATTTATACTTGCTCTATAACTTATTAAAATTTTTCCAAATCAATGTAATAATCACATGGAAGTCATTATTTTAGCTTTCCGCATCAAGTAATTCTGAAATAAACATCAAACATCACTAGCTAATAAAAAACAATCCAAATTTATCAAGCAAGGAAAATTTATTAAGTTATGAGTTTAAAAAATTATTAGGCATCAGCTATATATACAATTTAGTAACTACAGTCCTTAACCTGTCATGTGAACACTGAATTGTTTTACTTTGCCTATAATAATAAATACAGTTAAACTGTTCTTATAATGTCTATTTTATTCTACTTTCCTAATTTCATTATAACGCTATCATTATTTTGTTCTACTTTCCTTATAAAGAAGACTTAAAATTCTATTATTTGTTTCGGGTTATAATTTCAAATTTATTGTTCTGAAAAGTAGCTCTTTTTGAGATTAAAAAAATTAAGCTTATTGAAGACTGAAGCCCATAACTGGTTTCACAATGTTAATTTCTCGACTATCAGCATTATGTAGAGAGTATTGTATAGCAATTGAGCTATATCTATTTTTGCATCCATTAATGTATCCCAAAAAATTCCTTTGATTTTAAAAATGCGTGTGCATGTCCATGTTCATGCAGATTCTAGTTATATAATTTAGCTATACATTTTTGACGGATGTTACTTTTATAATGTACCATGTATTCTAAAGTACAGTCTTTGGTACGGCCTCTTCACCCTCTATCATCTTGGTCCATGCCCAAGAAATGGGTAGATACACTGGCCAAGAAATCATAAGCAGGGAAAAAAGAGATTCTAACCATCTTAGAAAACAAAATAAACACATTTTGAATCAAACTAATTTAGTTTTGAATCTTGACTGCTTCTGAATGACCTGGGGTGAAGCTCTAAAATACTTCCATTGTTTGTAAACTGGTCTTAATACTTGCTTTATATGCTGGTTGTGAAGATTAGGTTAGGTGAGGTACAGGAAAACCCCAAAGAGAGTGGATGGGGTGTGGTGTTCTTTCCATTCATGATAGTTTATTTTTCATGTTCAAGATAGCTGATGCCTCACTTTGCAAGTTGAATTAGACTCAATATATTTACTTAAGTCACTTTCAAAAAATTTTTACATTTCTGATTCAGGATGCTAATAGTGCATCATAGTTTAATTGGAAACACTTTTTCTTTCTCAAGGAGGCATAAAATATAAAATATTTTTAACACTTGATTACATCTTGGATTTAATGAAATATGGTAAAGTGCTTCCACATATTTTTTGAAATGTACTCTAGGGAGTAACTTTCTTCTAGAAAGACCTGGTCCTCAAGGTGATTATACTATGTATACTGCTTTTATCGATAATTGTGAGAAGGAATGCCACTGGATTAAAAATATATATTTGAACTCCTTCTGACAAAAAGAGTGAAGTCACATTAGAGGGTTAGTTAATACTGTATGTTTGATGATGCTTTTAATTAGGCGAAATTGCTGCTAGTTTTCTGTGTTCAGAGTTTTTGTCAAGCTATTATTGATCACTACTCCACAATAGAAATTGATGATATGAAAACATTTTTGCTTGATAATGCATATGAATTTGTGGGGAAGATTAGCAACAGCTGCTTTGATCTGACAGCATATAATAATTGTTAAAGTGGATCAATGAAATGTCCATTTACTTCAGTACATTAAATAAAAGAAATCTGTTGATCAGAACTGCCTCAGAACCCCTATTTCTGGCAAAGCAATTAACATTTTCAGAGTATCTGGCACTCAGGTTTGGAAGTAGGATCTATTGATTTCTGAGGTCTTGGCTGTGACTCATTTCTGTCATATGACCTTGGGCAAATCATTTGATCCAGTTCTTAGCTTCTTCATCTGTAAAGCAGCTATAGCAATTCTAAAAACAATACTTCCCTGTCCTTTCTATTGCTGGCCTGTGGGAATTTTAGGTATGTTGATGGAATTACTCAGCAAATGAAATATACTGTCAGTGACAAGGAACATAAGGTAGGAGAGAGAACACCATGGGCTAACAGACTAATTGGCTGTAGATGCCGTTCTTTTATCACTGGCTAATCTTTTGAAAGGCAGGTTGAACTTCTTGACTTTATTCTCCACTTATATATGAATCATCAAATCCTTAGATAATGTGATTCAACTCTGAGATAACAATAAAACCTTTAAACTCTGTGTCTTGTCACACCCATTCCAAGTTTTGCACATCTGCAGTCTTCTCTGAGTTTATCATGGGAGTGTAGAGCTGTGCTACCTTTGCAAAGATTTTAAGAAATAGATTCATTTTGTGTCCTCTTGAACATATACTTCAAGGTTCCAGTCATGGCCATCTGGACATCAGCTTTTGGGTAACTTCATCCAAAGACACAATTCTAAAGATGTCCCCCATGATTCCTGTCCTCTTGTTATTCAATCAAACACTAGTCTAGGTACTGTACTGCTGTAAGAGACTTTGTAGATGATCTTAAAATAGGGAGATTATCCAAGATTATCTGTGTGGGCCCTATGTAATCACATGAGCCCTTAAAAGCAGCTGAGATGTGGCAGGGGGGAGTCAGAGAGATTAGAAGTATGAAAAGGATTTGAACTGCCATTACTGTCTTTGAAGATGAAGGGGGCCGTGAACCAGGGAAGGTGGGCAGCCTCTAAAAGTTGAGAGCTACCCAATGTTGATAGCCAGCCTGGACATGGGGATTTCAGTCCTACAACCACCTGGAACTGATTTCTGCCTGGAAGTAAGACTCTTCTCCAGGATCTCTATAATGAATGCAGAGTAGCTGACACCTTCATTTCAGCCTTATTAGATTTTTATCATATTACCTAGTCAAGCCCTTTGGACTTCTGATCTACAGAACTGTGAGATAGGCAAATGGGTGTTGTCTAAGCAGCTAAATTTGTGGTGGTTTGTTATGGTGGCAAGAGTAAATAAATACACTATCCATCCATCCATCCACCCAATCCAGCTACTTAGCAAATATTTATTGAGCTAAGAATGGCCAGGATCTTCTCTTGAGCTGATGATAAAGCAGTGACAAAGAGATAAAAGTTCTTGTCTTCATGGAATTTATGTTCAAGTAACAATACCCAGATATTCAAAAAGACCCTAGAACTTCTAGCTTCATTGCTGTTTGATCCCATAGGCCTATTTGATTAGAACAAGACTAGATCTATCAAGCATTCCTGATGATGGAGAATGCACCAGATGAAGTATTGTCCACCATGGCCTAAGTCATATGCATTTAGAGGGACTCTCAAATCTAGTTGGTTGGTAGTTTCAAGACAATCTCAGATGTTCTTTGCTTGAGTTTATAAACACAATACACATATCATAATGTAGTTCTTAGCAAAGGTTTATCAGAAATTACATATAATGGAGCTCCTAGCAAAGATTCAGCAAAAATTGGTCATAGAAATTCTAAGAGACAGCTGATTAACAACATTTGGTAACTATGGTTAACAGCACTGTCTTGTGTATTTGAAAGTTGCTAACACTATAGATCTTAAAAGTTCTCATCACAAGGAAAACAAATTTGTAACTATATGAGATGATGGATGTTAACTAAATTTAATGTGGTAATTATTTCACAATATATACATATATCAAATCAATTTTGTGTACCTTAAACTTATACAATTATATGTCAATTACATCTCAATAAAACTGAAAATCAAAACAAAACAAATCACATTATTTGAAGGTTGTCCACATTGGGAGTTTCTTCTTACGATCTCCCCAGGAATGGATATGTGTAGCTAGGACTAAGGAAGCTGATTCCCCCATTCTTCTACAAGAAGACAATGGTAATGGTGGTAAATCTGAACCTTTATTACATAGCTCACTATTTCATTTGCTCAGAAAATGCATGAAGTCTAAGCAGCACTCTTCTTCCCATTGAAGAGTCTACCATCAAATCTAGGATTTTACTTTTCTAAATTTGTGCCCTCACCTCAGGGCCAAGTTACTAAAGAGTGCAGAAGAAGGGGAGGGTGTATGGTCATAAGGAGCCTCCAGTTTGCTTTTTTCTGAGGGTGGAAACCTCCTTCGCTCCTTGGGTCTCCCGTGGAGTTACGCATTGATTCAGGGACACGGGGTAAGGCTGCAAAGGAGTCTGATGCGTTTGATAAGTGGCATATAGCTGCGTGGCAGCACACTTTCAATCTTCTAAGGATTTTTAGGAGGTTCTGCTGTGCTAGCACATAGTAAACACTTGTTTTTTTTTTTTCAGTGAATCAGTGAATGATGTACTATGTTGTCCTCCCTTTGGCATCCTCCAAATAGCTAGTAAAAACCACATTGCTCTCTATGGCTTTGGAGTTAGCCTAACGCACTTGCCTTTCTGGAGGTAGTGAGACCAGCCCTAAGCGGAGGCAAGAAGGCCCAGCGTACCATGGCAAGCAACAGAGACAGGTCAGCAGGTGTGTAAGAAAGGGGGACATGTGAGCAGGTTTTGAAACGCTTGTCATCACACTCTTCCCCCTCATTCCACTGCTGCTTAAAATCCTCACAGAAATTTTTAGACGTTTTAGTTGGTCATCACAAAAATATAAATATTGCACTGCTTCCCTTTGAATATCATCATTCTATATTCACAGATCATAAGGAACATTGAAAGGATAACACATATTCTTCTTCTAGACAGACCTATGTCTCAGCCACCTGGTTAGATGGTTATTTATGATATCTATAACAAATCAACCTACTCACACAAGCACAGATAATAATCAATGATTTGTGTTACAAGACCTATGAACTCCTCAAAACCCTTTATGTGTATAAATAAATATCCAACTTTCTTGGAGGTAAAAACAAAGCTTGAAATAGTGGGAAAATTACTGGGCAATAATCCTGTTATTATGGCCCAATTATTGCTTTTAAATTTTAACTATTATATCATTAATTTGCTTTTTAGTTTGTGATAAAGATAACTTCAAGGCTCAAGAGATAAATGTTAAGAAAAAAATATAGGGCTCATTTGGGGGAAGTAAAGGGAGGTCTGTAATAGGTATGCAAAATCTAAAAGTCATTGAAAGGAGAGTCATTTTTTGTTCATTGCTATCTCAAGATGGATATAAATAGGCTCACAAAAAGCTCATATTAAAGTACTGTGTTTTAGGGAAAAGAAAGTAAATTAATCTTCGTAGGATCCAAAGAGAACTTACTCATAATAACACTGCCATCATTACTTTTTTCTTTATTACTTGGAACATTAATTCAAGATGTGCATGAGAATATAATACAAAAAGCAGGCAAGCAAAGAAATATCAATAATATTTGCAGTTTTTCTAAGGAAAGATGTCTATTGCATTGTTCAATTCCTCCTTCATTGATGGTTAAGCTTATGCTGAGCTATATACATTTCTTCCTGTCAATGTGAAAAGTATAGATTTTTGAGGAGGACAATAAAAATGGAAAGCTGATTTCATACTAAGTGGAAAATGCCTCCTACAGTTTTGTGTTTGGCTCAAGTAAACGGAAGCCAGTGTAGTGTGGGGTTGAGAAGGGGACTGTGGGAACATGGGGTGTGAGGCCAGCACTTCAGCAGCGGCGGGGCTGAGGGCTTTCAGAGGACCAGTTCCACAACGGGACAGATCAGGCTTTTAAAGAGAGACACGGAGTGAGAAGACGGCGAGATTTCTCTAAGGGGCGCTGTCGCTGTGCTCTGGGCCAACCCCACCCTGCCGGAGGTGCCGTCTGGGGAGCCCTGGGTGCTCTAAGGTGCCCACGGCCCCTTCATGGGCGACACGAAGACGCGGGTCTTCCTCACAGTTGAGAAGCTGATGGAGCCCGCGAAGCGGGACTGGAGCGCATGGGCTCCGGAGTCTCCAGCGCCCAGTGTGAGGAGCGTGTTCTCCGCATGGGAGGGAGTGCCGGTGCGGGGTCATCGCCACACTGGATGACACGGCTTCCTGGGAGGTGGCGGGGCCCTGAGCACTGCAAGCTGGGGCGAATGCAGGATGTCTAGCGGCGGAGGGAGGGGTCACAAGCGAGCATCCAGAAGAGAGAGTCGTGTCCGGGGCGGGAGAGCCAGCTCAGGACATCGTGAGTCAGCAGGAGCTTCTTCTCGCCTCAGCCCACCTCCCCCACCCTGACCACCCCGTGGGTAGCCAAGGCCGGGGGCCAACGCACAGGGCAGAAAAAGAGGGGCGAAGCCACCACACCCCCTTTTCCCACTGCCAGCGTCCAGCCTGAATCAGATCCGAGCTGGGAGAGGGGAGAATACTTGAGGGTAGATCAAGTTTAGAGTTCTGGTCAATCTGTTAAAGAAGGGATTCTAAGCAATGGAATTGTGTGTGTGACTCACAATGCCGGAGGATCCCATGCGTGAGTGGAACCATGAAGGCCCCTGCTATGTTTTATGCAGTGTCAGGGCAAGGCTCCCCCACTGAATAAAGCTCATTTTTTTGTCTCCAACCCCCTTTTAAACTTGCTTTTTAATTATGTCATGAATAGCGACTATTCAACACAACAATTACACTGGTGACATTCTTATTTTCTCTGCAACGTCCACATAGAGACCTCTAAAAAGTCATTTACTGGTGCTCCTGAAAGATTTGCATACAAAGGAAAATGAGAATGAGACCTTAATTATCAGCAAATCCAGAATAGGTGATATTTTAGGTGATTTTAAAAGTACAAATTATGATCTGGCTGAATATAGGAGCCTCCTTAAATTAAAGCTTTAGAAATCACTGTATGCTTTCTTGGTCAGATTAAGTAAAACTTTCTGTTGCATAAACAGAAAAGAACACTTTTCTCTTGGGCTAATATCCACATTTGGGACCCACCTTGAGCCTTTAAATACATTAAAGCATATTATACAGATTTCTGGAGGCATATCTCAAAAGCCTTAGCTGAGCTGGTAGAAATCTCCTACTCAGAAAAGTGCCAGTTTCCAGTGAGCAGTGACGATGCCAGTGGCCTAGGACTGGGAAGCAGCTGGGATCAAATCACTTTGTCTGTGGATCCTCTGTGGAGTACCTCAGAGGGGGTGTGAGGGGTGACAAAACACACATTGCAAACATAGCTTAGCAGACAGATTAAGAAATGGCCAGTTGTCCCCACTCTCTCCCTGCATCTGCCCCAGCCCACCCCGGGCTAGTTGAGGCGATAAACCCAGGAAATAGAATCTATCCAGCATGAGAGATTTTGGAAAGACCTACAGAAGAGGGACTCCATTCTACAAATCAGAGGGGGATCAGGGGAGGTTCCTGGGAGGACGTGATGTTTGGGTTTGCTTCTGGTGCTGTTTCCTGAGAGTCTTTGGACTGGTTTTAGGATGGTCCCTCAAGGTCAAGAATCAGGGTGTAGGCCATGTGGCCCATTCCAACTAGCAGGTCAAGCCTTTCTTTCCATAATGGAAATTGATTTTTTTATGATTAACTATGCAAATTTGATCCATCAAACTTGCCTTTGGTCCGGGACTATCAAGATGTGCCTGGGCCGAGAATTTGTCTGCAATTCGGAGTTCTTCTGACAGTCTGATCCCTTTAGGTGAAGTTACACACGGTGGGAGCAGTGGTAAAACCAGAATGATGTAGCAAATGCAAGTGAACCTGGGACGCCCAGGATGAAACTTGAACACTCAGATTTGGAAAGATTCATAAAAAGAAACTGCAAATATAAAAGCTATTGAGAAACTGAAAGCAGTGTCTGTCTTGGAAAGAGGCTGGGTTTTCAATAGTACATCAGGGCAGGCAATTCTTCGTAAACTTCTGGTTTACCAAGGTAAAGCCATTTGATTAGATAAATACTTCTGCCCTCTTCTGAAATGAATTAGGAAATCCAAAGAAGGAACTAAAACTATCTTCCAGGGGAGGGAGAGCTGAACAGTAAAAGTTTATCTCTGATGGAATATTTCTGCAAGTAGGAACTATTAGCATCTAGAAAACAATGCATTGTTTTTCTGACTGCTGGCACGTTAAAAAAAAAAAAATTGATTCTTGAACGTTTATTTTGCATCTAATCACCTTACTAAATTATCATATTAATTCTAATAGATGTCACTTAACTTTCTTTGAAGGAACACAAAACTACATACATATAGTTTTCTCCACAACCTTGTGATGCAGGTGACAGACTTGTAACACCTGCTAATCTGTAAAGCAATTTCACTCACATTTCGTCATCTACTCCCCTTACCCTCATGCTGCCCACACTCCTACAAAATGCTCTTCTGCAGTTCTCTGCAGGTCAATGAGCAGTTTTTCATCCACAACTTGCTTTTCAAATGAAGATTAAGGCGTAGAGTAGTTATGTAACCAGTCCAAGGTCACAAACCCTGAGCCAGAATTCAAACCCAAGCAACCCTGACACAGAAACTTTGCTCTTAAACACTCTCCCTTCTCTTGTTTTCCCACACGTTGTCCTACTTGTCCTGGTTCACAAGCTGAACCCCTATTTATTGATCCAAACCCCATTCAGGTACAGAGTGGCCTGACCCTCTTGCCCAGCTGGTTGGGCAGGGACAGGTGCAGGCAATGCAGCCTGCCACCCTGAGTGGGTGCCTGGGGTCCGCTGGAAGGCGGGTGGCAGCATGCCCTTGGGAGTCTGGGATATCCCGGGCAGCGCCCAGAGCTGCGAAAGCATTCGCTCACCTCTCTTTGTCAGTTTGCAACATTATCGAAGGAAAAAAAAACCTCCTGCTATCCCCTCTACTCCAAACTTACCTAGATCCTTTTCCTTTCTTAACTGAACACCCCCTTCCTGATGAAGGGGAAAGGAAGAGAATTGTTCCTTGTTATTAAAAGGGGGAGTTCTCATCAGGCTTTGTGCAGCCAGTCCTCGTTCAGTGATGGAGATGTGAGGGAATGGAAGGCACGCGAAACCTCCAACTTTACTCATCAAGCATGGGGCCGCACCTCCACACGCCCTGGGAAAGAGTTACATGGTCTGTCCCGGGTTGAATAGCATCCCCCCAAATTCAAGCCCTTTCTGGAACCTCCAAATGTGGCCTTATTTGGAAATAGGGTCATTGCTGATGTAATTAGTAAAGTTAAGATGAGGTCATGCTGGAGTAGGGCGGGCACCTAATCCAAACCTGGCAAGGACAAGTGTCTTCATAGAAGAGAAGAGACACAAAGACAGACACACAGGGAAAACTGTCATGTGGAGATGGAGGCAGCCAGTGAAGTGATGCATCTACAAGCCAAGGAGTGCTGGACCCACCAGAAGCTAGGAGAAAGGTGGAGGACGGATTCTTCCTTAAAGACTGGAGAGCACGGCTCTGCTGACACCTTGGTTTTGGACTTCTGGCCTCCAGAACTGTGAGACAGTAAATTTCTGTTGTTTAAGGTGCCCAGTTTGTGGTAATTTATTACAGTGGCCCTAGGAAACTAATAAACAGCCTTCAGAACTAGATTCTGATTCCCTTGGTCATCATCCTACCAGGTCATGTGTTTCTATATATAGATAGACAACTCTGAGAATAATTTTTCCTCTGGGCAGATGCAATCATGAGGGTCTACAGAGAAGAGCAGATAGAGGCAATTTAAAGTATGCACCTGACCCCAACATAATGGTAAGATTTCACAGTAGTAAGATGGTCATTTTATGGGCTGACCACATATAAGGTGCATCAAATGAGGTCACAGAAACCTTGGCTTTTCCCAGGACCATCTGTCCCTTGGGGCTGCTCTCTTGGATCATTGCAGAGCCGTCAGTGTTTACAGGTACATGGGTCTACCATCTCCAACCCCTAAGATTTTCAAGGCTCTGAAATCTCTGCTTATAAAGAATGCTTGGAAGAAGGGACATTGATCTTGGAGAAGTGAAGATTGAAGGGGTAGGAAAGTTTTATATAATTTTTTAAGGGCCTGTTATTTGGAAAAGGGACTAGGTATTATTCTGTGTGGTTTAGACTAGAGAGATAAGCCAGATAGAAATATTTGGCATATATTTCATTCACTGTAGGAAGTGATTTTCTCTTTGGATATAGGATGGGCTACCTCATGAAATAGTGAGGCTCTTTAGGACAAGTATTGGTCATGCAGACTGGGATAGTGAATAAATTCCACACAAACACATATCAAGCACCTAATTCTTCTCAGTGTGCTACAGTCCTCACAGAAAAAAGAAATCCCAACACATTTTGGCTATGAAACCAATAGTCTGATATTTAGTAAATGTGGAGAGAGGTGCAGATCAAAGGGCACCTACATGGATCTGCCAGCTTGGTTAGGATCCTAGGATTCTTTTCAGACCAACTAGTTATATCTGAGTGGAAGAAGAGTTCAGAAGAGATTAGATAGATACATGATCATTCCAAATCTAACTTTCAGGAATTCTGGAGTAGTATTCTAACACTTTCCTCAATAAACTTAGGACCTTCAAAGACTTTCAAATCTAATAAGCCTAATGATTCCAAAGGAGCTTTGAAGCAAATTTTTAAATCATACTAAAAATTGTACAGAACTCCATGGGGGAATAAACCTTAATTTCAAAATTAAATTAAAAGCTCTGTGAAATAAACTTTATACAAGTCAATTATAAGACATAAGAACTAAAGACATTTTTGGTGAACAATCAGCTCTCAAAAGTTCATCAACAGTTTAAAGGACCATGAAAATAGGTACCATACATAGAACTCACAAAAATATCTAAAAAGGGTCTGAGGCAGGTTGACTGAGAATTCTTAGGCTCTCCTTAGAAGTTGTTTTAAAAGACTATCAGTAGAAAACAGTTGTTTCTATTTTTTAGAAACTACTTAAGTTTCAGGGCGAAAGACCTGGTACAAACTTTCCAAAATTTGGCAAATTTAATGCATTCTCATTTCCTGTGTTATTTAACGTGTCTGAATTTGAATTGGAAATTTTAAATCTCTTTTCATGGACTTCTATTAGTCTGTGGCATACATCTTAGAAGTATCCTAGATAAATCAAAGACTATTTGATTTCACACACTTGGGAACATGTTATTTCATTATTACATTTACTTTTGCATATTCTGTGACATAAAGTTAATGTACTCTTAGAGCTGCTGATACCTGGAGTCTCTGAACTATATCCCTTAAAGGTTGTTTCAGGACTGCTGGTGCAATTAGAAACAAAAGTACCAAAATAAGGATTGCCTCCAAAAAACACGGTTGTTGGATAGCCTTAATCTGCTGGCAGAGCCCCATATTTTAGCTGTAAATGTTTTAATGCCATTTATTGGCTCATGCTTCTCAAATGCAATACACTGCATCATTAATTTTGTACTTTCATCTCTGAAAGCTATAAATTGAGCATTCCTATTGTCTTAATTTTCTGTAACCTTTAATAACATTTGTGAAAGAACACAGGAAAGAAGACATTGTTGTTATAGAAGCTCCTCTTTCTCTTTCACCCCACAGCAGTCACTGGAAAGACAGCATGTCTTAGATATCCAAAATTCACTGTTTAGAATTAAAGGAAACAAGTTCAAGTTTAGATACTAGCTTGGATCTTCCAAAGAGGACCCTGATCCTGGTTTGTCACACTCAGCTTCTCTTTTTAAGATAATGACCTTCCCCCAAACCGCACTCACATGTTTGAGCTTGCCAGGAAGGGATGGATTTGAAAACCAGTTATCCTTGAATGAATCCCATTGTCCTTACTTTATTTGGCCACCCACCTGGCATTTGGTAGTCAGAGGCAAGGTGAGTCCATTGAAGCAAAGGGACTGCAGCCGCTGGGGAAACCCGGAGGTCATGCCTCACTCACAGGCTCACAGAAGTGACCAGGGGATACAATACATTAAATCACCTCTTCAAGCTGCTACATACTAATTTATACAGTATTGCTATATTTGTATATAATATCATACAGGGATAACATTGTATGTGTATATAATGTTGTATAATAATAATGACTATCTCATTTAATATTCAGTCAAGGCTAGGCCCCACATGAAGGGGTGTACATTATCTCAAATTGTTTTGCCAACGTTATGAAAAAGACATTATTATAAATATTTTGTGCAGATGAAGAAATTTAAGTTCAGAGAAGTCACATGATTTGCCTAAGGTCACATCTCGTCTGCTCCCAAATATTACTCTTTATTCCACATTGCAATTCACCCATTTGTCTGTTGTTGTTTTAACTATAGCCTAATTAAAACCTGTGAAAGTATGTTATTTATAGATAGAAATACAAAGCCACTCTTTCTCCTAGACCAGGACTGATCTTGTGGGGCTGGTGGTAAGTTTCATTACCTGTAGAAGTGTGGATGGGGACACAGGTTGGTGCTACCAGTGTCATGTGCTCCCCCCTGGTCTACCTAGTTCCCACTGGTCCCCTGGGAAGACTGCTGACATGGTTGTGCATTCGCTAGCTACTCAGCCCCTCTGATCATTTCAGAGAAAGTCCAGCTGACATTAAAATAGGACAGAAATTGCAAAAAGGAGCAGGCAATAGAATTATGCTAAAGCTTGTGCTTCAAGGGAACATTAACAGAAGGATAAGGTCATTATATTTGAAGGAATATTCTCTCTTTCATTCTTTTGGTCATTTATATTGGGTCTCACTCTCAAAAATATTTTGTTGTGGGACTGGAAAAATATATCTTTGAATATGAATTTAACAAGACATTGATTACATGAAAGTAGGGAAAAAGGAAACAGAAAATGAAATTGTTCTCAGATACATTGAAATTAAGGATGAAATATTTTTTCTAATACTACATGCTGTAAATTTCTAATTCATTTTTAATTGTAACTAAATACATCTGTTACTAAAGACACCTGCTTAAATAAAAATGTATATATGGTTCTGTGAATATGAATAAAATATAATCATGAAGCAAGGTTTATTAAAATACTATTAAAGCTAAATTAGTTTTAGACTGAAAATAGTATTGTAATTGGAAATCCTATGATAAGCTTCTACTGGTAGAACTGGATTTGTGGTAACAGCCACTTTGAAGAATAGTTTTAAGTTTTAGAGCTAGAATGCTCCAGTTTTGTAAGATGACCCTCTGGAAATACAGCAAACTGCATTCTGGCATTGTACTGACAGGTTTCTAAGATAAGTAGAAAATGAAGCTGAAGCTAATAGTTTTTCCGCTCAAATGTCAGAAAGATATTAACCAGAAAAATAGTTGAATGTAGAATTCCTGGTGCATGCATTTAGAAATGTTCCAAAATAATCAGCTAGGTGTGGGACCAATTAAGGCCATGATATAAACTGTAAATAAACAGGAGATGTATTCCTAAACCCAGTCACTGCTTTTGTGAAGCATATGAACATTTGTAAGTCAAAGAATTAAATAAGTAGCATAATGAGGAATGTGTAGAAACCAATTGCTTTTGTTTAATAGTCTAGAGCTCCCAAGAGATTTATCTGTCTTAGTGGCAGCTGTGCTTATTCTTCTTTACAGGGTTCCTTGAGGATGAGGGAGATTCTAATCATCTTTTGAATATCACTGTCTTTCTTATTTTATACAAAGATACAAAATGTTGCTTAGATTTAAGTTCCGGATCCCACTGTAGGACAAGGAGAGCATTAACGCGCATGGTGACCCTTACTCCTACTCAAGCAAGGGAGGGGGTTGCTGGCACTCATCTTCCATGAGAGGCAAGTACAGAAGCAAATGTTTATGGAGGGGAAGAGTTACAGAGAGGCAACTTTTGCAGCTAAAAAATGGAAATAGTAATTGTACATACATCATAGGTTTCTGTGAGGATTATTGAGGAAACCTTTGTGAATCACACACTTCAAAAGTGTTAACTATAACTGAGATTTCCGGGGTGAGTGTTCCCTGATTCTTCCATTTCTGTCTTTATCTCTAGCATTCTTGTCTTTATATCTATCTCTTATTTGATGCCGCTATGCAGTAAAAATATGAATTATGAATCAAGAATATTTTTTTTTATTAGCACCTTTTAAATTATTATTTATTTATTTATTTATTTTTGGCTGTTTTGGGTCTTCGTTTCTGTGCGAGGGCTTCCTCTAGTTGCGGCGAGCGGGGGCCACTCTTCATCGCAGTGCGCGGGCCTCTCACTATCGTGGTCTCTCTTGTTGCGGAGCACAGGCTCCAGACGCACAGGCTCAGTAGTTGTGGCTCACGGGCCCAGTTGCTCCGCGGCATGTGGGATCTTCCCAGACCAGGGCTTGAACCTGTGTCCCCTGCATTAGCAGGCAGATTCTCAACCACTGCGCCACCAGGGAAGCCCAAATCAAGAATATTTAAGCAAGTATTTTCCACAAAGTAGAAATGCTGTTACTAAAACTTTCAGTTTAGATCATAAAAGACTGAATTACTAACACCCAGTTTTTACTTTCCTGAAAGAGTGACCATCTCATCTAAATGACCACATTAACTCTGTAGTGTTTAGATATTTTGGAATGGATATAAACTCATTCCATTATGAACATTCTTAAGCTCCCATAAGCCCAGTTGAAGTCCTTTTTACTAAAAATGTTTAATATTAAACATATAAGTAGGCCCTACTCCTGAAAGACAGCTAAAGACTCTGATGATCCCATGATTTCCTGAATAGTCTGCCTGATTAGGGAAACTTTTAATAGCAATTTAGGAAATATATGAAAAATAATGATTCCAAAAAAAGGACTTCTTTGTGATTGAAGCTGTCATATGTTCAGTTTTTAGTTTGATTTTTTCTTGTCTGTACAATAAGCAGATCATGTTGCAAAATTTTCATGCACTGTTCCACTAAATTACTAACTTACTTACATGGCTGTCAGAAATTAACTTCAAATGTTGACTTATACTGTGCATATGAGAAGTATGGAACTTCAAAGTTAGCAACATAAAAGAAAATTAGATTCACATCATTTCAAGAGGTACAAAAGGAAAATCACAGTGTCAATGAACAGATGTACATCCACTGCCTGCCAGGAGATCACCACAACTTGCTAATACCTTTGGGTGAAGCAGATTCACTTGAGTGCATCAGTGCTTTCCAAACCTTATAGAATACTACTTTAAAAAATAAATACGTCAGCACATATATATTTAATCAGTACACACCATCAGCTAAGTAACTACGAATCATCTATTTTTCTTTTTTTTAATAGAAATAGGAGAACTTATATTAAAACTCTCCAAACCGCCTGTACCAGATTTTAATAATATTGCTTTAAAAATTCCACTTAAATCAATTATAAAAACTGACTGGAATTTTAACAGGAAATACCTAAAGGTAGAATTACTATCAAGAGAAAGGACAAACTCAAAACCTACTAACACATTCAAAAGACTGTTAAAAAAACTTTACAATTTTATTATTGGAAGATTATAGAACTGTTTCAGTGCTTCTGTACTGAGTAAGTAAGCTGTACATGTGAGGAGTAATAAATAAAATTGTTAATTTTACTATTTCCCTAGGGAGTAGCAGGAGAAGAGGTAGGAGTTATGCTATTTAGATCTCCGAATGGATCTTGGTTTATATGTAATAATAAATCCTAAATGTGTTGCTAATTAACGCTACCTCAAACCACTCCCTTTTTTAGTGCTTAAAAGACATTTTGACTTCTGGGATAACTCACCATTCATATTCTTAAAGATGTTCAGGATGGGGAGGATTTGACGGTAATAGGGCACCAGAGCTTCACCCACCATCTCAGCTGACACAACCAGATGCTGTAGGACTTTGAGAGTGACGCAGATGACCTGTCGGTTTCGGAGGTTCAAGGCATCTATGCAGTAGGAAAAGGAACAAGCCAAAAATAGAAAGATTCATTTCTACAATGTTAAGGGAAGTCGTCTCGTAGACCACTTAATTAAACTGTACTCTACTGGGGATCACCAATAGGATAAGCCTTGGTTATTACAGCTTTGAATGATGCACTGTTTAATGCTATAAACAGGATCTTGTTTGTGTATTATTTGTTCTCCCGACTTGCACTGACTCCTCATCAATCCTAAGAAAGCAATTCATTGTCCTTCACAGAAGAGGCTGGTGATGGACAAGTAGCATGAAAGGTAAAAGATCAGTTCGTGTCGCTAAAGGACCCCATGAAGGTTGACAACACATAACGTTTTATGCACCAATCCTGTTCAGTTAGCAATCCATGCTATGCTTAAAACTATTGCCATGAAAAAACATTTTTTGGGGAAGAAGAGACTGGTTATGCTGTATATGAGTAGAAACTATAGACTGGTTACAAACATCGAGAACATTGTTGGTAGAAGTGACCATAAAGTGACTATATTTAGACTTTCAAGAAAGTAGGGAAGAAAAGCAAAAATATTTAACGTTCAGAACTTCAGAAGGAATTAACAGTATATAACTAAGATACCAAAGGCATACAAAATGTTTTTAAAGAACAATTCTGAATGCACAGTAACAAGCTGTACTGCAGAGATAGAACAGGAGACAGTAAGTTACCTGGTGTTCCCCACGTGCAGGGTCTGGAAACCTGCTCCAGTGGGGATGCAGAGGGCCAGGGACAAGGACACGGATAACTGGCTGTATAAACCTGGTCAACTCCCCCATACTTTCTTGGTCCTTAACCATGGGAACCTATTATTTACTTTCTAAAATGGCCAAAAATTCTATGATTTAAATAGAAAAGCCATATAAAGCATCTATTATAGAGGGTCAAAGGTGGTGACTGATAAATTGCAATGCCCGAGACTACTTCAGGACAAAGTCAGAGGCTCTTATTTGTAATATTCTACCTTCTAAAGAAAAAATTGACTATGACTTTAAAGCATGTGCCATTTATGGAGGGACAAAAGGAACCAGTCCATCCAAAGGAATGACAACACAGTCATTGTACTTGTGAGGCAGTCCTAACATTGTTCTTGAACTCCAGCTCACATTTCCAGTAGCCTGTGTCTTGCTATCACCTCAAATTCAGTTTGTTCCAAAGATAAGTTTCCCCCATAAACTTTATCTTTTCCCTATTTACCCCATATTTAGTATTGATACAATCAGGTTCCCAAGTATCCAGGGTCAAAATCTGTTTCTCATCCCTTGCATTCTTCATGTTGCAAAGTCATCTTATTCTGTTTTTGAAGTAGCTCTTGAATTTGTGTCCTCCTCCCATCCTCACCTCTAGCCTTCTAGTCCTGGGGCTCCACCCTCACCACCTCCCCTCTGGTCCTGGAGCTCCATCCTCACCACCTCTCCCCTGGTCCTGGAGCTCCATCCTCACCACCTCTCCCCTGGTCCTGGGGCTCCATCCTCACCACCTCTCCCCTGGTCCTGGGGCTCCATCCTCACCACCTCTCCTCTGGTCCTGGGGCTCCATCCTCACCACCTCTCCTCTGGTCCTGGACCTCCATTCTCACCACCTCTCCCTTGGTCCTGGGGCTCCCTCCTCACCACCTCTCCCCTGGTCCTGGGGCTCCATCCTCACCACCTCTCCTCTGGTCCTGGGGCTCCATCCTCACCACCTCTCCCCTGGTCCTGGGGCTCCATCCTCACCACCTCTCCCTTGGTCCTGGGGCTCCATCCTCACCTCTCCTCTGGTCCTGGGGCTCCATCCTCACCTCCACTCTTCTGGTCTTGGGGCTCCATCCTCTCCATCTATCCTCTGATTCTGGCCCTTAGAACTCCACTACTGGAGAACTGCCATACCTTCCTAACCCACCTGCCTTCTTTCTGTTTTTCTCCACTCCCTCAACCTGTCTTTTCACACTGCTGCTGAATTAACCTTCTTAGAACATATTTGATAATCTACCTGCTCACAGAGTTCAGAGTCTCCCCGACACCATTTCCTACAGAATAAAGTACAAACTAGCCAGGCACAAGGGTGACACTTAAGGTAAGTTTGAACCAAACTAAATTCTCAATTGAAAATACAAGAATATAAGGTATCATTTAGTGGTTTCACAGCTATTCTCTTTGCAAGCACTAGGAAGTGTTTAAAACTAAAGTGTGGTCAGCTTCATCCCCTCCAGCAAAAAAATGGGGGTTGAGGTATGAAAACACCTCAGGGAAACCTCACAACTTCTGGTCCAGTTCAGACTACATTCCTGTTTGGTTTGAAAGCAAACACAAATACAATGAATAGAGAAGGCTCAGCTTCAATGCAAGGAATCAAGTTAAATATAACTATGGAATTTGATTGCATGATGGCTCATTATTACAGCATTTAGACACACTGCAGACCATACCATATATTCTGAGAAACAACTAAAAATAGAATGCTATAATTTAGCCTAAAAGCTGTAGTAATGAGATGCTCAAGAGCAGAGCTTCAGAGAACCACAGGAAGTTGGAGAGGGAGAAGGTCAGGTAGAGTGTCTTGTAGTGGTAGTGGGGATCCTTTTTTCTGGTCTTATCCAAGCTAAAATTGTTTTGTCTTTTTAGGAAGCCAGAGGTTATTGATCCCTGCTTACTGACGCAACTGCATTTAACAGAAGAGAACTGGGAGCCTGCAGAAATGTCATTCTGAGTATTATGGGCAGTACACATTCTTTCAAAAAGTCTACCAATGAAGCTCAACATGTTTAGGGTTTGGTACTGCACAGATCTGTGTGATGGTTCATATACTAGTAACTAACATGTATTGGGCACCTCTATATACCAGGAATTAAACTGAGCACTTTACATATATTAGTTTACTTAATCCTCATTCATCAAATATTTATTGAGAATGCATTATGCACCAGTTATTGTTTTAAGAATTGGAGATATAGAAGTGAACAAGACAGATATAGTACTCAGCCCCTTGGGGCTTACAATATAGTATGGAAGAAGATATTGAACAAATACTACAAGTGTGTTGAGATTTCATAAGAAGGATATGGTATTTAAACAGCAAATCAAAAAGGCATTCAGCCCAGCCTACAAAGTAGGGAAGGCTCCCAGACACAGGTAAGGACCTAAGGGATGAGTAGATGTTATTAGGGTGAAGGAGAGGGAACGGCATGCTAGATTGCCCCCTCTTGGGTAAAGGACTTCTTTTATAAGGTCTACTCCAGCTCAAATGGATAAAATTCTACTTAGCGATGTGGGAACAAAGCCCAAGATAGCAAAGAAGCAGTCTTCCAAATGCTTTTATCATTGTGTATGTGTTTTCCTTGGGATCATTTAGAAATGGTGGGAAGAAGGATGTGAGTATGTGTAGATGTACATAAAAGGAGAGTGAGGCCATAGTACTTTTCCCCAAGCTAAAAGATCCCTAGGTCCTGTCTTGTCTTATCAGCCAAATAGAATCAGATGTCTAAAATCCTGGGTTTCTGTCTTTTCTTTCTATTCGTCCCTCTATCCCACCCCACTTCTTAAAAAGGACTCACAGCCACATCCAGCTAAATATTTTATAAACTGCTTAGTCAGGAAGGATTAGACATTGAAACAGAATTACATGAGTTTGTTGTTTTAATTTTTTATATATTAAAATAAATAAAATTGAGTGTATATAATTTCATTCCATTTTGTGGGTTTTTTTTTTTTTCAAGAAAGCCTTTCTGTTGACACTGTAAAGTCACAAGTAGGAGAACCTATTGAAAGCATTAGAAGAGATAGCTATCTGAGCATGTGTAGAGCCCATCTGGTGACTGCAGAAAAGATTTTGGTGGCCGTAGTGCCTACTGAATGCTGGCTTGTCAAGTGCCCTTTTTTAGAGTGTACATGCCAAAGCTTGCAATGAAACAGGCTAAAGTATGCTCATCTACTACCAGTGTTAGCGAAGAGTCTTGCCATATAGAATATATTAAGGAGTAAACCTTTTTATATATATGAGTAATAATAACATCGAACTTTTGTTGATTAGGTTTATCCCTGTACATATGGCTAATTGATCACCTGGGGATAAATTAATAATCTCTCTCACCATGGATAGTAATAATAGCTATTAAGAAATAATTATTTTATCTCATTGCAACACTGATTGAATTAACATGATTGTGAAAAATGTTATTGAATTGACAAAGACTGACAAGTAAAATGCTTCAACTGTTACTCTTAATGACATCTAAAATGGAACCCTGAGGCATCCTAAATGAGCAGGGACTGGCTCTAAAACTTCTGCAGTAGCTGTGAAATAGAGCCATGGTATGCGCTATAAAAGCCCCTTAACTTCATCTAAGAGGGATTTTTTTTATATTGCCCATTTCCACTTCAGTTCCTCAGTTCTATTATTTTTCCTCATTCTTGGGGAGTTAAGATATACCATTAAGTTGGAAGTCTTTTTGTTCTTACTGTCCCAGTAGAACTAAATAAAAAAGAGTTGTTTTTTTTTTTTTTTTGAAACCAAGTTCTTTTCTTTTGAAAAAGTATGTTAACAGATATAAAGAGAATATGATTCTATAGCTTGAAAGAGAAGAAATGTGTTTATTCTTATGTTGATGGGCCTGAAAGCAACTGTCAAGATTTAAGTGAGGACTCTGAACTCAAGATTTAAGGTTTTGAAAAGGGTCTAACATGAGAAATCTACTGACATTATAGATCAACCAGGGGAACCTTTATATTCAGAAAATTAGATTTCTATTGTACTGCTTACTGCTTTCAAGTATAATCAACAAGATAGAGCTTCCAGATGTATGGAAATTGTTGAAGAATAAGGAAAAAGTAATTTAAAGTCAAAGTAGTAAAACATTCATCTTAGATGGTTGTAAGTTACATGTATGATTTCCTCAAGCATAAAATCCATTATTGCTATGAGTTTTTGCAAAGTGAGAACATTTTCTACTATTAGATATGATTCACTACTGTGGAATCAGGAATAGATGGAAATATTTCTACTTCTTTTAAAATTGGATACACCAAACAAAATGTAAAAGCAAACAATAAATTCTAAAAAATATTTTTGACATATGGTATAAATGTTAATATCCTTGATATACAAATAGCTACCACAAATCAATAAAAGTTTGAAACTGCTAATTAAAAAAATGGGCATATAATATAAATAGACAATACACAAATTAATAAATACAAGTGAACAATTACTATTGTAGAATTTTCAACTTCATTGATAATCAAATGAAATGAAACACTACTCTATAATTTTGAATATCATATTAACAAAAAGTTTTTGAAAATTTAATACTCAGTATGGAAACAGGTCTGGGAAAAGAGGCACTCTCCTAGGTACCATATTGTAAACCATCACAATCTTTCTATAGCAACATGCATGTAACACTTGACCCAGCAATTTCACTTCTGGCATTTAGTCAAAGGAAGTATGCAGCTGTGCAGAAAGAGTTATAGGATAGGATGTATCAATAGTATTATTTATAATTATAAACCATCTAAATGTTCCCCAAAACACTGGCTTATTTAAGTAAAATCTGGTATACCTATACAATGGAAAATTATAGTTATTAAAGTCATATAATAGAAAATATTTTTAAAATAGGAAAATGTTTATAAGATACAGGTGAGTAAAGAAGAAGGTTATAAAGTGTATTTTCACTCTGCTCTCATTTTGAAAATAGAATGTAAACACAGTAAATACTGGAGATTTATAAGCTCAGATACAATAGAGACTATCTTATCCATTGGCATATATAGACACTGGATTTTATTCTATTAAAAAAATACCTTTTTTTTTTTAAACACTGCTTTTTTAAAAAAATCAATGTACCTTGCATATTTCCCTAAAATATTATTCTTCATGATTATAATTTATATGTTTTAATGTAGCAGAATTCTGGCCCTGTCTCCTTATTCTTTCTCAATATTTTCTTGATTATTCTTAACTATTTACATTTTGAGAGAAAATTTAGAATAATTTAGTCAGGTTAAAAAGTATGCTTGGCACTTTGATAAAATTTCCAATAAATTTAGATAGTAATTTGGGGGAAATGGCCATCTTTCCAGTTAGGAACATGTATCTCTTCAACTGTTCTTGTTTTTTATTAAACTCCTCGGAAAAGCTTTATAGTATTTTTCAAGTAGATTCTATATACTTTGGTTAGGTTTACTAGTGTTTGAATCATTTTTATTTATTTTGATATCTTAAATGATATATTTTTCAATTTACTGTGTAAAATATATATAATATAAAATGTTATTTAACCATTTTTAAGTGTACAGTTCAGTCGCATTAGTTACATTCACAGTATCGTACAATTATCACCACTAACTATTTCCAAAATTTTCCATCACCCAAAATAGAAACTCTATACCTCTTTAAAAAAAACCCTCCCCACTCACTTCCCCTTGAGCCCTTGGTAACCTCTAATCTACATTCTGTTTCTATGAATTTGCCTATTATAGAAGTCTTAAAGTATTTTAAGTATTATTTTTTCTGATGTTGAAATATTTAATTAATAATTGAGATTGCTGCACCCAGTATCATGTTAGTCGAATTAGACTGAAATGAATATAAATTTTGCTAGTCAAGGGGTGCTAACCATACACATTTTTAGTTTTCTGAATATAATGAATTCAAAATATGTTTTCAAACCAAATTTAGGTTTCAAAATTGTAGAAACTATTCTCCTTCCAAAACAGAACTCAATTGCTATACAAATAAATATGATGTGGCCTGAGTTCTCAATTAAAGTATCAGAGACTTAGCTTAGCTATTATATACATGGAGTAAGCCTATCATAATTGTTACCATTTTTCTTTAATTCATTGTTCTCCAATAAGTGTTATATTAAAAGAGCATCATTTTTTCTCTCATCTCATACAGAAAGGAATTATCTTTATGCAAAATTCAGACTTTTCCATCAAAGCTTTGTCATTACAAGTGGTTAACTGTTTCTCTTTTTTGATAGACAAGAATATATTCTGACTTTAGGACCATAGAAGGCAACTTAGTATTCAGTGACAGTGTTTGGTCTTTCTTTCCATTAAACACTTAGTTTTAAAGATAGATATACAGTTAATATTATTTGCTTAAATAAATGAAAGGATTCAGTTACCAGAATGGTCTCAACATTATAGTCAGTAGCATGATCTATTTAGTACTCACAACTTTCTAGACATAGAGGAACCTGAAGAACAATGTCATTCAACACACCCTTCTTCAATCTTGTTGCAACCAAGGTTGGGCCTGTTTTTGCTCTCATACATACTGAAGCCTCTAAGGGTAATTGAGAGTAAACTTATCAGTACCCTGCTTTGTCAGAAAGCAGAGGAGGATTTGTCTCTTTGGAGTACCCTGCTCCCCTGTCCCTACACTACTGGCTCAGTTCAGCTTGAGGGAGTCGGGTGACAGATGGAATGATGAGCAAAGGAAGCAGTTAGCCAGCCTTGGTGCCATTCTCAGAGTAAGACCAAGTGACAATGTGCTGTGACAAGCAGGCACTGCTTCTAAGAATTACGGTTATGTTTTTTCCTCTGGTTGAGAAAAGGTGTCTAAGTTTGCTCCAGCTTTAGGATAACAGAAGTAGTGGACTATGAAGAAGAATATAGTACACACAGGCTTTTCACAAAACAAGAAAGTTGAGAGCTGTGCTACAAAATAGAAGATGGGTAAATACATCACTTTCCAAAAAGGAGCTGCCCTTTCCTCCCCAAAGAAGGAATTTGAAAAACTACACACTGCTAAGCTTGACATCAATATCTGGTAAAATTCTAGGACTGATTATTTAAGCAAGTGATTTGAGAGCTCCTAGGACAACAGCGTGATTTCTAGGAGCCAGAGTGAGCTTTTTGCAATGTCAGGCCAGGCTTACCTCACGCATTCGAAGAAGTTTACTCATAAAAGAGATCACAAACAGACTATACTGCAAGGCATCTGACAAGAACTCTCTTGTAGGCAAGATACAGAAATGGTTGAAGAGTTAGGCTTCTTCTTTTTTCCTTACTGTGTGAATAACTGAATTTCAGTAATATGCCTTGTTGGTTTGGTATCGACCTGCAGAGTCCTTACTGGAATACTGCAGTGGTCCATACTTGACCTAGTCCAGTTTCCATCTAACATTTTTATTGTAACTTGGATGAAAGTTATACAATCCAAATCTATCAATTTTTTGATGACCCAAAGTTGGGAAGTCTGTAAAGACACGGCCATGAAGGAACACCAAGGAGGTAAAAATAATAATTTACTATTATTACCACTGTGGTTTGGCACTGTGCTAAACTTCCTACCTGTATGATCTGTTAGTCCTTACATAATGCCTGGGCAGTTGGTTTTATAATCCCCTAGGAAAGATGAAATAATTAATTGACCAAAACCACATAGCTAGTTAATGACCAGCTGTGGTCTGGTTTGCACGAGCCCAGGGCCTGTGCTCATTATGGTTAGACCCCACTTCTTCCCAGCATCCCACCAAATCCTGGTGGACAACAGGGCCAGACTTGGAGCCTGCTCAGGAGGAATGCTGAGTGCTGCACAGTGAACACAGGTTCTAGCGTGGACTTTGAGCAAAACAGACACCTGCTGGGACCTGAGCTTAAGTGGTTTGTTCTTGGGGAACAAGTCATCCTGATGAAGCTGGGTTTCCTGGCATCTTCTGAAAAAGCAAGCAACACTCTGCAGTAGTGTTATTCCTTGACTAGAGTTCAGCTCTCATGTGGAAGGAGGAAGTTAACAATAGGAGATTTTAGCCTGGGTGTCCAAAATCTGTTGTCATAATCCAGACAGAGAATGATGATGATGGTGATGATGATAAAATTTATCACCCACTACATCCTCTGCTAAGAGCTTGAAATGTATTATCTCATTTAATCACTAAACTAACCATAAGTTGGGTGCCATTCTCATCTGTTTTATAAATTGATCCCCAAAGTGATTAACTTGTCTGATAGCTGGTATGTGGCAGAGTTAGAATTTTGACCAGATAGTCTGACTTCAGAGCCCTTGTTCTGAATTATCACACTATACAGGAAGAGTGATAGAATTTGTTTCTTTATTTGAGAATGGAAAAGGAACAGCCAATATGTGGTGAACTCAGTTTGAAAATGCAATAATGCTATTGTTAGCTGTTTCTCTCTTTTATTCTATTGTGTTTTTCTGGCATGGACAGCTATAATCTCCATTCTCATCATTTTTATTTTGGATCATTCTGAGTCTTTTTCCTTATTCATACAGGGATAGGCCTGATTTTTATTCACCCTCACAGGTCCAGAAGGAATTCTTCCTCTGGCAAGTGACCAGGTAACTGTTTAAATACTTCTGAGAATGTCTAGTCTCTGCCTCAGACTGCTATCATCTTGCATCCACTAACACATTATTTATGTATAGGACTTCATGTAGAGGGACACCAGTTTTTATATTATGACTTTCTTTATTAGGGAATTAAAGGCGGTAGGCAATTGACAGATTGAGTGTGAGAGAAATGGACAGAGAGGAAAGGAGAAAGAGCAGCCTCCATCAGGTAACTGGATTTTACAGCCCCACCTGGCTATGACTGCTCATATTCAACACGACACTTATTAAGAACCTGCTTATCACCCGACCTGGGCATTTCTACACGACCTCCCTTAATGATCACAACAACTATCTTGGGTATGTATTAATTCCCTTGTTTTGGAGATGAGGACTAATCTCCCAAACTCAAGGAGATAGACTAATTTATACAAAATGGTAGAGCCAGCACTAGAACCCAGAAACCAGGTCCATGGCTTCTCCAGTGTCCACACTAATCCTCAGAGAGGACAGAGGAACATGGTCTTTAGCACCACCTACTGAAGCTTCCTCAGAAAATGGATGGATGTCTCAAGCTTTAAGATTCCAGAGTCCATTGACCTCGATAGCTATGAATTCTCATTTGGGAATATCAATTGGTCAGTAGGGGTTAAGTTTGCTGTAGTAATAGACTGAGCCTAAAATCTAAGTGGCTTCACACAGAAAAGGATCATTTCTCATTCATAGTAGATACCCAGTTCATGTCAACATGGGGGTGAGGAGAAGACAGAGGACTGTGCACCGGCTCTGAAATGCTTGGTTTGAAGGGAACGCACATCTCGTTTCTTCCATTCACAGCGTGTCGGCAGAGTTAGTCCCATGGTCCGCATAACTGCATAACTGAGAAATGCTAAGGAGGCGATAGATGTTTGGTGTGCAGTAAATGTCTCTGCTATAGAATTCACGGCGTTTTGAGAAGCTACCTCTTTTCACTTCCACTAACCTGTACTATGGGTAGGTTACATGATCTGGGTTAATTGAGTCAGTGTGTTCCATCCCCCTTGGCCATAGTTCTAAGCTGGTGCATGTGGTACAATCACGGTGCACCTCTGACTTTTATTTTTTCTGGAAATTAAAGGACAATGGCACTTGTTCTTTTCTACAGGTATAAATAAGTAAGCATGTAGTTCCAGGATTGGAGCATCCTGAGGCCAAAAAGGGAGCCAGCTTTAAGATGACCATGCATAAAACAGAACAAGAGTGACATTGGCAAGCCACCAGATTAAATCAAGCCTGAAATGAGACCCTGGATTGTTCAGTGATGTGAATTATTAAGCAAACCTAATTCTTTATGAAGCTTTGAATTAGTTTTCTTTTTCTGTCTTGTAATCAAAATAATCCTAAGTAATACATGAATTTTTTCCATATTTTTAGAACAAATAATATATTTTCTTCTTAAATTAAAAATTATTACTTTTTAACACCTTTAAAATAATTTACCTGGAAAATTTCAAGTGATATAAGTGAAATTATTAGATCATAAAGAATAACGCAGCTCAATTGGACTTGTTCCCTTCTAATTAAATAGAATTCTCAAAATAATTTTTGTATCGTGATACAGATTCTCATATTTTATTCTTACTTGGTATGTTTTCTTCCACTGGGCATTCTTTAAAAATACCATTTTGCTTTTGAAAATAGTATTGTTTAAATTGCTTCAGCTGTGTCTGTGCATGTTTGTCCTTTATAGCTGGGTGACCTCAACTCATTAGAGCTCTCCTAATGAGGCCACTGTTTTATGACCTATTTGTAGATCAGTGATATTTCTGTAATTCTTTAGCCAGGTCACCTTGTCTCCTAGTAGACCATCTCACAAATGTATGTTACTGCTCATAAACAAAGAGTCACATGAGGGAATGTAGATGAATAAACAATTACTCTCACTACTTAAATAATTTCTCCAATAAATGGAAAGCATTATATCATTATACGCTTTATTTGCTGTTTCATATTAGAGATTCTTACAAGGTAGTTTTTATATAACACGTAGTACAGTGGCAAGCCTAAATGGCCACTTCACACTTTTGATCATGACACCTATACAAATTTCAGTATGGATAGCAGTTATGTACCTGATTAAATAAATTATGCAAATATTTTGATGCATCTACTGTGTACTAGCCAGTACATTAGATGCTGTGGGGACATATCACTTTCTAACATTATATTCTAAGTGACGTAAGAGAGAAAAATTCAAAGTTCTGTGGCAATAGGAAGGCAGAGTGGGGAGAGGACTGAAGTTGAGGGTAGGGAGGGAGAGGGCAATCAGAAGAGGCTCTCCAGGACAATTCCTATTGGAAGTGGGTTTTGAAGGTTCCTTAACGTTTAGGCATTTGAGGATGTGTGAGAATGGGTATGCCCCAAAGAGCAAAGATAGAAAAGGGCAAGACAAGTGCTATAGCACAATCAGTTTGGCTAGAGCATGGGGTGCATGAGGGGAAATAGTAAGAAATTAAGTCAGAAACATAACTTGCAGCCAGATATTTAATGGGAATCCTTGAATGCCATGCCAAAGAATGGAAAGTAAGCAGAAGCTGGATGGGAGTCTGTCCTTGCAAGATGGAAGTGTACTAGGTAAGATTTTGAGTTGAAAAGTTTTTGCCTACAAAAACTAAGGTGTGTGTCCTGAGGCAGAAGGAAGTAGAAGGTATATTTAATTGAGGTATCAGAGAACAGAGTTTTGGGCTGGCAGAGTATGTAAAAAATTAGAAGGGGGGGATCCTGGAAGGTAGAGACCCACAGATGAGGTAAACAAAAAACCTGCAAGAAAACTCTACCTTAGCTGATCTCTAAGGAGTACACACATGAGAGAGATCTCAGTAGGCCCGGATGATAAGCAGAGGCTGGAAGGTGAAAGAACTGAAGATGAAAGAACTTAGCCTCCTGTTCACCACAGGGAAGACAAAGTTTAGAGTTTGTGTTTAGCAGGTTAACTCTCCATTAGAATTAGAACTGACACTCTTCAAAAGAATATAACAGAATCCAGAGACTCTATGATATATTAGCCATAATGTCCATGGTAGGATTATACATTCTGGCCCCTCAGCAACTATAGTGAACAGAACACCCCACCTCCCCCATTAACCTGCAATAGGTGCGTAGCAGATATGAGAAACAGAACTTTTTAAAGTCACTATTGTTTTAAGCTTTTGATTTTGGAGATTGGTTGTTCTTTCAATATAACCTAGCCTGCTCTGATTGAAAAAAAATTCCTTTTATCATATTAAGAGAACTCCCTTCTATCCTTAGTTTGTTTTAAAAATAGAAATGGGTGTTGAATTTTATCAAGTGCTTTTTACCATCATTTGAGATGATCATCTGATTTTTACCCCTTAATACACAAATGTAAATGGCATTAACTGATTTTTCTAATGTTAAGCCAATCTTATCTTCCTGAAATAAAATGAACTTTGTCATGAGAAATTATCATTTTTATATATCAATGGATTCAGTTTGCTAGTAATTTTGTTCAGAAAGTTTTCATTGATATTCATGAATGAGATTGTCCTGGAAGATTCCTTCTTGCAATTTCTTGCAATGTCCTTGTTGGTATCAAGTTTATGTTGCACCATAAAATGAGTTGGAGTCTATATTCTCTATTTTCATTGTCTGAGAAAATCTGTGCAAGATTTAAATTATTTTTTCCTTAAGTCTTTGGCACAACTAACCAGTGAGGCTATGTGAGCCTTGAGTTATCTCTGTATGAGGAATTTTAATTACTAACTTAATTTCTTCACTTGTTATACTACTGTTTGTACTTTAGCTTATTTTCTATTTCTCTGGTGTCAATTTTGTTAAGTTATATATTCCAAAAATTTGACCATTTCATTGAAATTTCAAAGTTTTAGGGATAAAGTTGTTTATAATATCCTATCAAGATATCCTATCAATGTCTGTAGGGTCTGTATAACATTTCCTTTTCTATTTCTGATATTGGTTATTTTTGCCTTTCATTTTTTTCATTTTTTATTTATAAGCTTTTACAAATGTTTATCAATTTTATTAATCATTTCAAGAAACCAAACAATGTTTGGTTTTTGATGCTCTCACTTGCATGGCTGTTTTCTATTTTTATTTTATTTTGCTTTTATACTAATAATTTATTCTTCCTTTGACTTTCTTTTACTGTTCTTCCTGTCATTTATTGAGATGGATACTTCATTTACTATTTTTCCCTTTTTTTCTTTTTGATACCATGTTTAAGGCTACATATTTTCTTCTGAACACTGCTTTACCATGTCATATGTGGTAAATATTTTAATGTAATTTTTTGTAACATTTTTATGTAATACTTTGGTAAGCTTTTAATATGTAATTTATGTGATATTTTCATTATTGTGCAGTTAAAATACTTTATAATTTCATTAGAATTTCTTATTTGACCCATGGGGTATATAAAAGTATATGTCAATTTCAAAATATATGGGAATGTTTTAGTTATTGCTTTAAAAAACTGATTTCTAACATAAATTGCATCTTAGTTGCACAACACACTTTGTATGAATTCCATGCTTTGATATTTTTTGAGACTTGTTTTATGGGCTAGGACATGGTTAATTTTTGTAAATATTCCATGTGTGCCTAAAAAAAGTCATTTGCAGTGATAGATGCAGCCCTGAATTTTGTAAAGAAGAGAAGAAGCTCAGGAGATCCAGATATGATTCAAATCTTGATTCTACCATTTGGCAACTGTATGACATGGATGTTTTTCTTAAATTTTACATGCCTCAGTTTTGTCACCTGTGAAATGAGGATTATCGTAGCTGGATTGAATAATATGATTCCAGGAAAGCGCCTAGCCCACTGAAAGCTTCCAAGACATATGGTGGTTTCCTTGCTTTTGTAGTGCGAAACCTCAGCATAATTTTCTGTCTTTGACCTCACAGATTGTGAAAGAGAAAATAATATATAAATTATTTGAAGAACATGATAGAATAAATATATATTAAGATATATATCATAGAGAGGATTCACTTTCTTTTCAGCCTCCATGATGACAATAACTGAGCATTCCTATAGCCTAATAAGAGCCTCAGTAAATTCCCAAAAAAATGTAAATAGAGGAGAAGCCATATTCTCTTGCCACAGAGCAATAAATATAAATAAAATAACCATGAAGACAAAAATCTCTAAATATTTGTAAATTTTAATGTATTATTTTGTTCAAATGAATCATCAAAACTATAAATACAATCTATAATATAGTGACAAGGAGAAACATACGTATAAAAATAAATGGAATTAATTCAAAATTGCACACAGAAGCAAAGTCATAGCCTTACATGCTGTGATTACCAAATGAGAAACAATAAAAATAAAAGTAATATGCTTTTAATGTAAAATGATACAAAAGCAAAACAAACCAAAAACTTAAGGAAAACAGATAAACCAACTGCCTTGAAGATGTGATATATATATACATGTGTGTATACACTATATATACACACAGTATATATACACACACACACACAATGGAATATTACTCAGCCATAAAAAGAATAAAATTCTGCTATTTGCAACAACATGAATGGACCTAGATGGTATGCTTAGTGAAATAAGTCAGCAAAAGACACAGACTGTATGTTATCACTTATACATGGAATCTAAAAAATAAAACAAAAGAATGAATGTAACAAAACAGAAACAGACTCACAGATACAGAGAACAAACTAGTGGCTACCAATGGGGAGAGTGAAGGGGGAGGGGCCAGATAGAGGTATTGGATTAAGAGGTACAAACTACTATGTATAAAATAAATAAGCTACAAGGATATAATGTACAGCATAAGGAATAGAGCCAATCTTTTATAACAACTTGAAATGGAGTATAATCTATAAAAATATTGAATCACTATGTTGTACACCTGAAACTAATACAATATTGCACATCAACTATACTTCAATAAAAAATTAAAAATTTATAAACCATAAAGCTGAATAGAAATAAGGTGGGACTTTTAAAAAATACTAAACATAAAGTACAGAAACCACTGGCTGACAATAAATTAGAGAGAAAATATAAATGCATAATATTATCCCCATTTTATAGATCAGGCAACAGTGTTACATGGAGTAAAGCAACTCGCCTCAGATCACGTGGCAACTAAACAGTGCAGCCAGGATTAGAAGGTGAGCAGTCTGATTCCATAGTCTATGCTCACTAGTACACTAGTACACTATCCTGTTGATCTATACGCAGGATTGGGAAAGTCTTAAAATCTAGTAAAGAGGAAGGTAATTGTTACTGAATGAGGGAAGGAAGGATATAATGAGTCAGAAAGCAAAAAAGCAAATACACAAACACCCAAATCCTACAAATCTATAGTAAATATTCATGGAGAGATAAGAGAATGAGCATAATGTGTTCATAAAAGAAGGGAACAAAATACTATTTTAAAAGAACAACGAGATTAAAATAAAATTACAATAATTAACAAATTATTCAATCATATTTTTGGAAGATAATGTCAAGGAAATTTCCCAGGAAGTAGAACTAAGACAGAGTTGGATAATATGAGCAAAAGGATAAAGAAATTCGAGAAACAGCCCACAAGGTGCAATATATTAGTAGCAGGAATTACAGACAGAGAAGTAAGAGAAAATAGAGGGAGAACATTACTAAAGGAATAATACATGAAAAGTTTCTAGTGCTGGAAGACATATGTCTCTAAATTGAAATTTCCCAGGACAATGAATGAAAACACAGCCACATCAAAGCATATCAACATGAAATTTCATATTACCAGCGATAAAGAGAAGAACCAGAAAGCTTTCAGAGACTGAGGGAAACAAGCCACAGGCAAATGGCTGGAAACTCAAGTGGCATCAAGATTTTCTAAGCAATGTAAGAACCTGGGAGGCAGCAGAGACATGACCTCAAAATTCTGGATGAAAATGATTTTCAGTGGAGCCAAACTAATAAACAGTGTGATGGTAGAATTTTCAGATAAGCAAGGCCTGAAAAATATACCTTTCATATACTTACAAGAAACTACTGGAAGATGTGCACTTTAAAAATGAGGAAAATAGGACAAATGGCAAAGGAAAAAAAGAGGTCAAACGTGAAAGAGGAGTAAGGAGAAGTAGCAGAAAGAGGGAGGGTGCAAGGGGTATCTCCATGAACAGAAAGAAAATTGATGAGTTGTCTGATGCTCTGAACATCTGGAAAATAATATTCATTTGCTAGATCCTGAAATATTTGAAAAGAAATAGTAAGTATATACGAAACAAGCAAACAAAATGAGAGGCAATTTTCAATGCTAAGAAAAACAAGTTGCCTAAGAAAGAAATGCAATCATAGTAATGGTGTGATTTGCAGTGAACGGTATTTATGTCATCACAATAGTGTAACAACTGATTATTGATTTATCCAAAACTATGTAACTATATTGGAAGGGTGGAGTGGGAAAGAAGGCAAGTTTGGGTAAGAGAGCCAGATTCTTACCATTTCTCAGTGACTGGCAGCTCTCATCAGAACCATATTGTTGGGAACAATCAGTGGGAACAACCTCTCAAAGAAGTTTCCACACCAAAGCTTTTTTCTTGTGATTAGTGATTATTTCTCCCATTTATTTGTGATCATCACAGATAATTTAGTTTTCCTTTTGTCATCTCATTCGTTGTTTTTTTTTTTTTTGCAATCTCCCTTGTCTTTTTTTTTTTAAAGTTGTTTCCTTAATGACAGTGTTTCAGTTCTCTTTCCCTAGTACTTCATCTGATATACCATCTATTTTAATCTATTAATGGTTACTTTTAAGGCCTAAAAACTGAATCTTACATTTCTCTAATTAGTCACATTATGAATGAAGCAGTGTCTTTGGTTTTATTACATATAAGAGAAATGATCATTCATCTATTTTCCACCAGCTCATTCCCCACCTTGCTCTCATGCCCAGGATCTTGTGGGAGGGTCTGAGGAGTCCCAGCCTAATCTTGGCCTGGTCACCCTTGTCTTGACCTTGCAGCAGCAGCATTAACTGGGGGCTTCTTAGAAATGCAGCATCTCAGGTCACTTCATACCTACTGATGTGGAACCTACATTTTACTGGGGTCTGGAGATGATTTGTGTGCACAGTGAAGTTTTGGAATTGGTGCTTTAGACAGTAGGCTGTCCCCTTGGGTTGGTAAAGACTATATGTAGATTTTAGGCCCCAAGGTCAGGCAGTGGAGGAAGGACCAACATCTTATTGTCTCTCAATCAAGAGGTCTACTCTTCTTCTAGAGGCAAAAAATATCAGTATAGCAGCTGATTGTTGTTCTAAAACATGATGTCATGGTTTGCACAGCACAAAGGGTCATGACAATAACATCTTTATTGTGAACATTTTTATCAATATAAATTGATCCTCTTTACACACATAAAACTTCTTTTCATTAAATTCTACTTTTCTAAAATTGAAATAACTACACCTGCCTTCTTTTTCTTCATTTTCCCCAATATAGATTTTATTTTTTAAATGTTTAAGTATTATTTTGTTTTTATATATATAGAGAGAGTTTATATTCAGATTTTGTTTTTCACAAACCAATCTGAAAGTTAATTTTCATAGTTGATATATTTGATTTCACATTTTCACCTTATTTTGAGCTCTTGGCTCAGCACTTCCTTGCTGCCTATTCAATGTCATTCTTTTAATATATAGACTCTGTTTTAAATACTTTTATCTTCTCCATTGACTTTGAAGGTTTATACCCAATTTCTCTGAATTATTTTTGCCACATTACTGCAAAATGATTCTTTGACATTTCTTGCAGTTTTGAAACTCTTTTCCATCAACTATTTACACTTAACTCTAGATTTAGTAGCTCTTAATGCAACTTGCTTTTCAAACTATGACATTCTCATTTTTGGGTTCTTATCTTGGCTTTACTCTCTGAGAGTTGGAGCACATCCACAGTAACCCTTTGTACGAAGGGCAGGAGGGCATTATGCTCACTGAGTCCGTGAGTCTTTTCTTCTTCTTCTCCTTCTCCTCCTTCTCTTTCTTCTCCTCCTTCTCCTTCTTCTCTTTTTAAACCAATTTTCATTCAGTTTGTTACATCATGTCTTGCTACTCATATGACAGGGATGAAATGCACATAAGGTGATTCTCCTCCAATTCTCATTGCTGTCTGGAATTTACTCTTACGAAAAATGTCTTAGCCCCAGTTATTTTTATTTCTTGGTGTGTACCATTTTTTTCCCTGTCCAGATGTTTTTGCTTGTAATGAGCCTTTTCTACCTGCAAAACAAGGGATATTTTTCATCTCTGAAAATTTCTTTCAATTCCTTCTGCCATTATCATTTCTATTCCTGTTGCTTTGATGATTCCTCTTGGGAACCCCTATAACTTTTAGCTGCTGCTTTTGTCCTATGTTCTTCATTTTATAGTCCTTCCTCACCTTCTTTTTTATTCTTGTCTTTTCGGAGGGAGATTCTTAAGGTGGTGGTCTACATTTACAATTCCATGTTGTGCAGTTGATTGTTCTCTGTGCCTCTGGGGGGACATTAATTCTGCTCTGACATTTTTAGTTTCCCTCTTCTCAGTCAGCACTGGCTTATTTTCATGTGAGTCTGGTTTCCTCTTGTAAATTTCTGCTTCTGTTTCATAGAGGCTGTATCTTCCTGAATGCTGAGGATGTCAAACACATTTCTACAAGTTTCTTCTGGATCCTATGCAAAATGTTGTTGAGGTACAGTTTTCCTCTGACTATTCATGACATTTTCTTCCCTGTGTGTAGCAACTTGTTTTGAATGGCCCCGTGTGGCTGGGTTATTGTTATTGTTCTTGCTTTTATTGAGGAGACAGAGCTCTAAACCCAGAGTCTGCAGGTTGCTCTTGGCACCTCCTGTCTTCCTGGCTGCTATGGGAATCCCCTTCTGCTTTCCATAGGCAAAGCTTCCAGTGACTTCTTCCTGGGATTGCTCTGCTGGATTTTGCTGGATTTTTGTTCTCCTCACTGGATGGAGTGGACAGAAGTCGAAAATCCACAGTTTGGATTGCTCAGAGGGTCCCTCTCACCTCATCCTCACCTACAACGTTTTGCTGTTGCTCTCAGCAATCAATGCTCCATTGCCAACGCTGACTACTTTATACTGGGATTTTTTTGTAGTTTCTGACCCAGAATAACTCAAGAAGGTGGAAATAAGAAAGTGGGAGAGGAAGAGGAGGCCCTGTAGTAATGCCATAAAGCAACAGAAATGGAACAATGTGTTAAATGTGCACTCTTCCCGTTATTACTCGATGACCCCACTTGGGGTCTTGAGCCAAGGAGAGAAGCAGAAAGTAAAGTGTCTTCTTATCTCTTTTTATGTTAGAAATCGTAGAGCCACTGAATGTGTCCATTTCTCATTCCAGTATTATCAACCTTTCATTTAGTTGAAACAAACCCCAGATTCCAGAAATAAATAGGCAGGTAATCCCATTCACAGCTCCACAGGGAGTTTATATGTTTTGCTTTGCCTTCAGAGATATTAATTATCGATGAATTAGAATTCAAGAAAAGATGTTAAAGAACTGCTAGCTGGTGATGGTGAGGTTAACTTTTGCCCCTGGAATGAGCCAAAATTTTACTAATAGTACCTTTTGAAAATAAGGTACACACAGCTGTTATATGTTATGCCAATTATGTGTATCAGCCTGCTTCTGTATCAACTAGCTCCATTCCAGAATTCCACCTGAAAAATGTAGTTTATGTATGTAATACTTTTCACACTGTGCTGGAACCGTGCATTATCTTGCATAGTTAGTCACTATTCTTTGCTGAGTAAAGTTTGGCTTTCAGTGATGTAGACAGAGTGAGAAGAAGCAAGCTGAGTTAGACTCAGGATCAGTATATAATAGCAGAAGCCCAGGACGGCAAACTAGGATATCTACCAAGAGAAACTTTCATTGCTTCTGGAACCGTAAATGATCAAATTCATACATAGTTACTATTCCCTGACAGATCATGTTTACTGAGTTCTTAATGTTTTCACTCATCAGCAAATGAACTCTAGGATGTGCCCTTAGAACACACCACTTCTCTCTTAACTCATTTAAGTATCTTCAAAATACTTAAATCAAATAAAATTGAAAATCAATCCACCTTGGCCTACAATACTCTAATTTGGACTGTTTTAATTATAAGTGGTATAATCAAAATATTTCTTAGAAATTCTCTTTCTGCCCTTCAGTGTTTTCAGTGGGGCTATGAGGGAGAGACTCCTGAGAAGGCAGGGATCCCAACATGAACAGTTTATTGTAAAGAAAAGAACAGACTTCCGGTATTGCTGCTGCTCTGGTGGGTGCAGGAGAAAAGGATAATGTACTCTCCAGATAGTTCCTGGGGAGAATGTTCTGGGCTTTTTTGTTTATCGATAAAACTTGTGCATCATCTTTAGAAAATGTAGCATTTTTACTAGAATTTAACATATTCAAAAATTATGACTTGTTAGAAAGAATAAATCACATTTGGAAAAGGTTTTAATATAACTCAGTATTATATATCCTTCCTGAAGGCCTTTAAAGATTAGCCCTTCACTCAGCTGATGCATGAGGGGAAAGGAAAATTGGTTTTTAGTAAAGTCGCTTTTGAAGAGTCGTTCTTCTTTCCACATTGCTTTTCACAGCAGGGATCGCTGTCCTCTTGTTTGGTTTCACTTTCTATGTCTTGGTGGAAATTGGAAGCGGTCAGTTACATATCTCTTACAGAAATCTCAAAGACATGAGAGCAAATTTTAAAGTTGACTCAATTTATACAGTGACGGAAGAACTGCCAAAAATCTAGAACTCTAATGACACTTAATTCGAATCAATGAAATAGTGACCACGGATCAGATTAAGTAATCCAGACTGTGGGAAATGACCCAACGTTGAACTATTTTGTTCTTGTTTTGGCCAAACCATATGGCAAGTCTACCTCTGAGACAGTGAGGATGGGGTTCCCCTGTATCCTAGGAGACTAGGCAGGTGTACCGTCAATCATCCTGGGCAGCGGTCCATCCTGGAGGTGGGAGTGAGTGGAACTCGGGGTGGGGAAGCAGGGACCTGCTCATTCCTCTGAAGCCATGGGGCGTTTGGGCCCAGAGCCAGTGGGTAAAATGCCTGGGGCAGCTCTGGCTGGGAAAGGGTGGGATTTCCTCTGCCCATGACCTGCTGAGGCACCAACCTCTGCTTTCAATCAGCAGCAGTGACAAAAGCTGAAGCAGCAGCAACAGTGCAGGTCGGCAACTCTGGTGCAGGCAGAGTCTGGGGGCTTGAGGGGATTGCAGAGGGGGCCAGTCCTGGCCATTTGGACTTGAGAAGAGGCCGGCACCCCCTCCTGGAATCTCGTCCCTGTAGGGTGGCTCTATTTCAAGGGCCGTCAGCAGGACGGCAGCGAGGTGAGGAGACTGGACTGGAAGTGGCTAAGGGTCTTGTCTGGGGCCATGAGATGCCATCGCACTGGACAATGAACATCTCAGAAACACTTTTATTTTATTTCTTTTAAGCTTTTTAATACGGGAATTTTCAAATACATATACAAAAGTAGAGAGAATGATGAACCCACATACCCATCACCCAGCTTTAACAGTTATCAACATTTTGCCAATCATCTTCACCTGTCCTTCACCTCAGTTCTTTCTCTCTTGGAATTATTTATTTATTTATTTTTGTTAGTTTCTGCTGTATAACAAAGTGAATCAGCTATACATATACATATACCCCCATATCTCCTCCCTCTTGCGTCTCCCTCCCTCCCACCCTCCCTATCCCACCCCTCTAGGTGGTCACAAAGCACCAAGCTGATCTCCCTGTGCTATGCGGCTGCTTCCCACTAGCTATCTGTTTTACATTTGGTAGTGTATATATGTCCATGCCACTCTCTCACTTCGTCCCAGCTTACCCTTCCCCCTCCCCGTGTCCTCAAGTCCATTTTCTACGTCTGCGTCTTTATTCCTGTCCTGCCCCTAGGTTCTTCAGAACCATTTTTGTTTGTTTGTTTGTTTTTTAGATTCCATATATATGTGTTAGCGTACAGTATTTGCTTTTCTCAGAAACACTTTTAAAGGGGTGCTCTCAGCCAACTAGTCTGTAGGGACTCAGGACAGAATAAATTGGCCACAAAAAGGAAGCACAATCTCATTTTATAGACAAACAGAAAAAACTAGTGACAGAATTACTCGAGAGACCCCCCCAGATAATCTACTGTAGACAAAAAAGTTCAAGTATTTAATAAGGTTGATCTTTTCTCCATTCCAGATTTTTTCTTAAAATTATGAATTCTGCTGCATAAAAGATACTAAATATAATTGTGTTTATACTGTATATTATACACTTTACTTCTGAATGTACAAATTAATGTTAATGCTTATGTCTTTACTATGAAACATTTTAAGGTAGTGTAAACCCCATGCAATTTAGTTTATTTATGTCGCTAAGCTGCACTGCAGTATCAATGATGGGATATATTAGGAGATTTGGGATGTTTGGCCCCATAAGTCAATTTATAAAAAGTATTGCAAAACCTGGGGATAGCCTCAGTCTGTTGTGTTTTATTGCTTAATTAGCAAGTTGTCAAAAAGTGGCACCATATAAACTGAGTGATGCTTTTTTACCTGTTCACTTACTTTTTATCGGGATAATGAGCTGTGGAATGACAGGAAGAATCTTGTTCCCCCCGTGTTCCAGCATGTCGTGGATTCCTTGCCGAGCAAAAAATTCATAGGGAAATGTCATTTCACAGAGCCCATCAAAAAACAGAGGCAGATAATGATGGTAATCCAGCTTCTCAATTTCTACCTGAAAGGAGAGAGAAAAAATGCTATGTGAAAACAAAAATGAGGCAAAGCATGGCTGGGCCAACTGTGAAGCTGTCACTAACTTAGGAGAAGCAAGTTCTTCAGAACTTCAGGAAGATTTTATTAGCCAACTCATGTAACAACCTGAAGTATGTTGTCACGTCTTTAATCTAGTAGTAATGAGGTTAAAATCATTGACCTTTAAATATTAACAGATTAAAATCATTAATAATCTACACTGGGACCATTTTAGTATTTTTTGGGAGGGTTCTTAGGTTAATTTTTTACCATTTGGCACAAAGGCAATACTGAAAAGGGATTCAAAAAGCCCATGGTATGTATGCTGAAAATAATACATATATATATAAAAGAATAAAATGGGAAAGAAACAGTTGAAAGGAGATTAACATCTGAATTTCTAGCAAAAATCTAATAGGTATTAGACATTAATATATTCTTGTGAGATATGTCTCTTCAGGACCTGGCAAATATGAGAGTAAGGGGTAAAATATGATTCCATGGATGTCTCCTGGAGCCTGTATGTCAGGTAGAATGTTGATGCCATCAAGAAAAAATGGGGAAGACACACACTGAGCTGAATCTAAACAGACCATTGACCCCTCAGAATTAAAATATCCCAAACTCTCCTCTACTTCTTCTGGGACTAGAGCTATACCACTTTTCCACTTCTATATACTTCACTCTCAGTAATGCTTGCATGACCTCTTGTCCAGATCTTTGCAATAGTATCAAGCACCAAAAGGAATAGGAACAAAATATCCAGAACACAGAAAAGAGATGGCACTTTGGCAGCTGTTCACATGTAGATTTGCTCTAGCCTGGGTCCTCTACTATCTAGAGTATCCATGACCTGACTTTCTACCTGCAAGGTGACAGGAGTGATGGTGATATCATGGAGGGAAAGAGGCCAACAGACAGACTGTGGATATAACACACCTACAGAGCAAAGGATGCAGTGTTCCCAGTAAGAGGTGCAAATTTCCCTGATTTTCATGTCCTTATGAAGGTACCCAGCTTCCAATTATCACGTTATAATTAAGTGAGGAGCCCACCAAGGCCTCAGAGAAACCTTTTTACATTAGGAGGTTTTCATACCCTCCAGTTGTCTCCCAGCATTCTGGAGTTTCTAGCCATGTGCCTGCCTGGGCCTGGGTGTGAGTAACTGATAACAACCCAACCACATTTCTGAGTGCTTACTATAAGTCCGGATGAATCAAATGTCTTACAATTCCCCAAGCAGGAGGTCTGTCTCCAGACTGCTCATGAACTACCCAGCCAACTAAGGAAGTAACCACTCAGACTCGAATATTCATGCCCTTTGGGAAATGGAGCTTGGAAAATGAATCCTAAATGGAGGTATATACAGATATGTTTTACTTTATATTCCTTAGATAGTTGTAAAAGTTGCTTTATTCATAGTAAAAGTTTATGAAGTATATATTTAATACCAACCTTCTCAAGGATTGTTGTGTATTTGAGAACATTTTAGAACATTATTTTGCACAATTAAAAAAATATTGTTACATCATTCATCTCCAAAAGTATTATACAATGTTGTTACCTATAATTTTACCTTGTAACTTAACTTCATAATAAAAGTGTCATCTGTACTATATTTTGACTTGTACTTTTGATATTTTGCTAAATTTTTAAGCCCATTGCCACAGTTTTATATATGTCTCTTATAAAGTAGAAAATCATTAGATTTTGTACTTTAATATGATCTAAGACTTTGTATTTTAATATATTAAGCATTCACATTTATGGCTATGTCTAGTTAACTTCTGTCATCTTATTTTTTTGGTCTCTGAATTTCATTTTTCATTTACTTTTTCCTTTCAACTTTGTATTTTTGTTATGTGGATTGTTTTATTTACATTTTTGTGTCTGATGATTTGAAAGATAAAGCCTGTTTAAATATTTTATTGGAGCTATCTCACAGTGTTCTCAAATATTTTAAAACATATTTGTCTTAGAGAGTAAGTTAAAAATCTCCTACTAAGATTACTGACATGCCAATTTTTCCTTGGAATTTTGTTGGGTTTTTTTTTTTTTTTTTTTTTTTGGTATGATTTGGGGCAACAATTCCAACATCAACAACAGCAACAATAAAAATGCTATGTTTATGATACCAGACACTATTGTAAATACTTATGTGTATTAGTTCACTTAATCCTCATAACAGTTCTAAGAGGTAGGTATTACTGGCATCCCAATTTTCAGTATAAGGAAACTGAGGCACAGAGAGGTTTAATAACTTGCCTAAGATTTGCAGCTAGTTAGTGCTAGAGCTGGGATCCAAACCCAAGCAGTCTGGCTGCAGGACATGATACTACTTATCAGGCTATGTTGTGAGGCATGCCAAGGTTCAGCATTATTGTAATCTCCTTGTGAATTGGTCCCTTTATCCTCCTGTCTTTATCCTCTTTATCATTATTAATGCAGTTTGTCTTAGTCTAATCTAATACTAATATTGCTATCACTGGTTTGTCTACTTTACCTTTCTCTATACTTTTACTTTCTTCCTTCCTCTGACATTATGTTTAAGAATATCTTTTCTAGGTGGGGTGCCAGAAGCAAAGCCGTGAGAAAGTTGGAGGGAGCGGGTACCCCTTCCACGGGCCATGTCTGGTTGTCACACTCCGGAGGGAGACTGTTGCTTACTGCAGTGCTGTGCGTAGGACAAGGAATATCCAAGATACCTGATCCCAGAGCTTTGCAAACGGTTTTACCATTTGGGCTGGGTCACTGGGACTGGAGGAGGAATTAGCTTGAAGCGTAGCCGTGTGGCTGACAGGGTCTTGGTGCTCCAGCCGGGTCTCAGGCCTGAGCCTCTGAGGTGGGAGAGCCGAGTTCAGGACATTGGACCACCAGAGACCTCCGGGCCACATGTAATATCAATCGGCGAGAGCTCTCCCAGAGATCTCTGTCTCAATGCTAAGACCCAGCTCCACCCAAAGGCCAGCAGGTTCCAGTGCTGGACGCCCCATGCCAAACAACCAGCAAGACAGGAACACAACCTGACCCATTAGCAGTGAGGCTGCCTAAAATCATACTAAGTTCACAGACACCCCAAAACACCAACGGACGCAGCCCTGCCCACCAGAAAGACAAGATCCAGCCCCATCCACCAGAACACAGGCACCAGTCCCCTCCACCAGGAAGCCTACACAAGCCACTAAACCAACCTTACCCAATGGAGGCAGACACCAAAACCAATGAGAACTATGAACGTGCAGCCTGCGAAAAGGAGACCCCAAACACAGTAAGTTAAGCAAAACGGGAAGACAGAGAAACATGCGGCAGATGAAGGAGCAATGTAAAAACCCACCACACCAAACAAATGAAAAGGAAATAGGCAGTCTACCTGAAAAACAATTCAGAGTAATGATAGTAAAGATGATCCAAACTCTTAGAAATAGAATGGAGGAAATACAAGAAGCGTTTAACAAGGAAGTAGTAGAACTAAAGAGCAAACAAATAATGATGAATAACACAATATATGAAATTAAAAATTCTATAGAAGGAATCAATAGCAGAATAACTGACACAGAAGAACAGATAAGTGACCTGGAAGATAAAATAGTAGAAATAACTACTGCAGAGCAGAATAATGAAAAGAATTGAGGACAGTCTCAGAGACCTCTGGGACAACATTAAACACACAAACATTCGAATTATAGGGGTCCCAGAAGAAGACGAGATGAAAAAAGGGTCTGAGAAAATATTTGAAGAGATTATAGTTGAAAACTTCCCTAACATGGGAAAGGAAATAGTTAATCAAGTCCAAGAAGCACAGAGAGTCCCATACAGGATAAAACCAAGGAGAAACATGACAAGACACATATTAATCAAACTATCAGAAATTAAATACAAAGAAAAAATATTAAAAGCAGTAAGGGAAAAGCAACAAATAACATACAAGGAAATCCCCATAAGGTTAACAGCTGATCTTTCAGCAGAAACTCTGCAAGCTAGAAGGGAGTGGCAAGACATATTTAAAGTGATGAAAGGGAAAAACCTACAACCAAGATTCCTCTACCCAGCAAAGATCTGATTCAGATTCGACAGAGAAATTAAAACCTTTATAGACGAGCAAAAGCTAAGAGAATTCAGCACCACCAAACCGCTTTACAACAAATGCTAAAGGAACTTCTCTAGGCAGGAAACACAAGAGAAGGAAAACACCTACAATAACAAACCCAAAACAATTGAGAAAATGGTAATAGGAACATACATATCGATAACTACCTTTAATGTAAATGGATTAAATGCTCCAACCAAATGACACAGACTGGCTGAATGGACCCATATATATATGCTGTCTACAAGAGACCCACTTCAGACCTAGGGACACATACAGGTTGAAACTAAGAGGATGGAAAAAGATATTGCATGTAAATGGAAATCAAAAGAAAGCTGGAGTAGCAATTCTCATGTCAGACAAAATAGACTTTAAAATAAAGACTATTACAAGAGACAAAGAAGGACACTACATAATGATCAAGGGATCAATCCAAGAAGAAGATATAACAATTGTACATATTTATGCACCCAACATAGGAGCACCTCAATACATAAGGCAAATGCTAACACCCATAAAAGGGGAAATCGACAGTAACACAGTCATAGTAGGGGACTTTAACACCCCACTTTCACCGATGGACAGATCATCCAAAATGAAAATAAATAAGGAAACATAAGCTTTAAATGACACATTAGACCAGATGGATCTAATTGGTATTTATAGGATATTCCATCCCAAAACCACAGAATACACTTTCTTCTCAAGTGCTCATGGAACACTCTCCAGGATAGATCATATCTTGGGTCACAAATCAAGTAAATTTAAGAAAATTGAAATCGTATCATGTATCTCTTCTGACCACAATGCTATGATACTAGATATCAATTACAAGAAAAAACTGTAAAAAATACAAACACATGGAGGCTAAAAAATACACTACTAAATAACCAAGAGATCACTGAAGAAATCAAAGAGGAAATGAAAAAATACCTAGAAAGAAATGACAATGAAAACTCAACTACACAAAACCTATGGGATGCAGCAAAAGCAGTTCTAAGAGGGAAATTTATATCAATAAAATCCTACCTCAAGAAACAAGAAAAATCTCGAATAAACAACCTAACCTTATACCTAAAGCAATTAGAGAAAGAAGAACAAAAAACCCCCAAAGTTAGAGGAAGGAAAAAAATCATAAAGATCAGATCAGAAGTAAATGAAAAAGAAATGAAGGAAATAATAGCCAAGATCAACAAAACTAAAAGCTGGTTCTTTGAGAAGATAAACTAAATTGATAGACCACTAGCCAGACTCATCAAGAAAAAAAGGGAGAAGACTCAAATCAACAGAATTAGAAATGAAAAAGGGGAAGTAACAACTGACCCTGCAGAAATACAAAGGATTGTGAGAGATTACTACAAGCAACTATACACCAATAAAATGGACAACGTGGAAGAAATGGACAAATTCTTAAAAAAGCACAACTTCCAAGACTGAACCAGGAAGAAATAGAAAATATGAACAGACCAATCACAAGCACAGAAATTGAAACTGTGATTAAAAATCTCCCAACAAACAAAAGCCCAGGACCAGATGGCTTCTCAGGCGAATTCTATCAAACATTTAGAGAAGAGCTAACACCTACCTTCTCAAACTCTTCCAAAATATAGCAGAGGGAGGAACACTCCCAAACTCATTTTATGAGGCTACCATCACCCTGATACCAAAACCAGACAAAGATGTCACAAAAAAAGAAAACTACAAACCAGTATCACTGATGAACATAGATGCAAAAATCCTCAACAAAATGCTAGCAAACAGAATCCAACAGCACATTAAAAGGACCATACACCATGATCAAGTGGGGTTTATCTCAGGAATGCAAGGATTCTTCAATATGTGTAAATCAATCAATGTGATACACCGTATTAACAGACTAAAGGATAAAAACCATATGATCACCTCAAGAGATGCAGAAAAAGCTTCCAACAAAATTCAACACCGATTTATGATACAAACTCTCCAGAAAGTAGGCATAGAGGGAACTTACCTCAACATAATAAAGGCCATATATTACAAACCAACAGCCAACATCGTTCTCAATGGTGAAAAACTGAAACCATTCCCTCTAAAATCAAGAGCAAGACATGGATGGCCACTCTCACCACTATTATTCAACATAGTTTTGGAAGTTTTAGCCACAGGAATCAGAGAAGAAAAAGAAATAAAAGGAATCCAAATCAGAAAAGAAGAAGTAAAACTGTCACTGTTTGCAGATGACATGATACTATACATAGAGAATCCTAAACACGCTACCAGAAAACTACTAGAGCTAATCAATGAATTTGGTAAATTAGCAGGATACAAAATTAATGCACAGAAATCTCTTGCATTCCTATACACTAATGATGAAAAACCTGAAAGAGAAATTAAGGAAACACTCCCATTTACCACTGCAACAAAAAGAATAAAATACCTAGGAATAAACCTACCTAAGGAGACAAAAGACCTATGTGCAGAAAACTGTAAGACACTGATGAAAGAAATTTAAGATGATACAAACAGATGGAGAGATATACCATGTTCTTGGATTGGAAGAATCAACATTGTGAAAATGACTCTACTACCCAAAGCAATCTACAGATTCAATGCAATCCCTATCAAAGTACCAATGGCATTTTTCACAGAACTAGAACAAAAAATTTCACAATTTGTATGGAAACACAAAAGACCCCTAACAGCCAAAGCAATTTTGAGAAAGAAAAACGGAGCTGGAAGAATCAGGCTCCCGGACTTCAGACTATACAACAAAGCTACAGTAATCAAGACAGTATGGTACTGGCACAAAAACAGAAATATAGATCAATGGAACAGGATGGAAAGCCCAGAGATAAACCCACACACATATGGTCACCTTATCTTTGATAAAGGAGGCAAGAATATACAGTGGAGAAAAGACAGCCCTTCAATAAGTGGTGCTGGAAAAACTGGACAGCTACTTGTAAAAGAATGAAATTAGAACACTCCCTAACACCAAACACGAAAATAAACTCAAAATGGATTAAAGGCCTAAATGTAAGGCCAGACACTATAAAACTCTTAGAGGAAAACACAGGCAGAACACTCTATGACATAAGTCACAGCAAGATCCTTTTTGACCCACCTCCTAGAGAAATGGAAATAAAAACAAAAATAAACAAATGGGACCTAATGAAACTTAAAAGCTTTTGCACAGCAAAGGAAACCATAAACAAGACGAAAAGACAACTCTCAGAATGGGGGAAACTATTTGCAAACGAAGCAACTGACAAAGGATTAATCTCCAAAATTTACAAGCAGTTCATGCAGCTCAATTTAAAAAAACAAAAAACAGAATTCAAAAATATGCCAAAAACCTCAATAGACATTTCTCCAAAGAAGATATACAGATTGCCAACAAACACATGAAAGAGTGTTCAACATCATTAATCATTAGAGAAATGCAAATCAAAACTACAATGAGATATCATCTCACACCGGTCAGAATGGCCATCATCAAAAAATCTAGAAACAATAAATGCTGGAGAGGGTGTGGAGAAAAGGGAACTCTCTTGCACTGTTGGTGGGAATGTAAAGTGATACAGTCACTATGCAGAACAGTATGGAGGTTCCTTAAAAAACTAAAAATAGAACTACCATACAACCCAGAAATCCCACTACTGGGCATATACCCTGAGAAAACCATAATTCAAAAAGAGTCATGTACCACAATGTTCATTGCAGCTCTATTTGCAATAGCCAGGACATGGAAACAACCTAGGTGTCCATTGACAGATGAATGGATAAAGAAGTTGTGGCACATATATATAATGAAATATTACTCAGCCATAAAAAGAAACGAAATTGGGTTATTTGTAGTGAGGTGGATGGACCTAGAATCTGTCATACAGAGTGAAGTAAGTCAGAAAGAGAAAAACAAATACCGTATGCTCACACATATATATGGAATCTAAAAAGAAAAAAAAAATTGTTTTGATGAACCTAGGGGCAGGACAGCAATAAAGACACAGATGTAGAGAATGGACTTGGGGACATGGGGAGAGGGAAGGGTGAACTGTGATGAAGTGAGAGAGTATCACTGACATATATACACTACCAAATGTAAAATAGATAGCTAGTGGGAAGCAGCAGCATAGCACAGGGAGATCAGCTCGGTGCTTTGTGACCACCTAGAGGGGTGGGATAGGGAGGGTGGGAAGGAGACGCAAGAGGGATGAGATATGGGGATATATGTATACATATAGCTTATTCACTTTGTTATACAGCAGAAACTAACACAGCAATGTAAAGCAATTATACTCCAATAAAGATGTTTAAAAAAATAAAAGAATATCTTTTCTAAGTAGCTTATAGTTGGATTTGTCTTTTCCTCTCGCATTTTGTAATATGTCTTCAAACAACAAATATCAAGCATACATATGATTCTTAATTTCAAAAGTTTTGAAAAAGAAAGAAAAGCAATGGGAACAAGGATAAAGGAAAAGAAAAAAAGAGGGAGCATTTGAAAGACAGTGAAATTGAATGAAAGACTGAGTGGAAGAGACTGAGAAAGAAAAAGATTTTCTCTGTGTCTTTAACTCCTCCTAGCTCACTGACCACAGCAGTTCTTTCATAGCAGAAATTCTTGTAAGTTCTTCTTCTGACCTGCTTATCAATTATTTGGCATGTCTATTTCACTCAGATCTATTGTCTTAATAGAATAACAACTTGCCAGTATAGTTTGAGGTCAAAAACTTCTTTAAACACTGTAGACATTTCTCTACTTGCCACAGGGTGACTTTTTTGTACATAACTCTTTTCTGTTTCCATATCTTCTAAGGTTTTCTCTTTATTATTTTAATATTGTTTCAGTTGATGGATTTGGCTAGAGCTAGGGAAACATTCTCACATTCCATTTACAATCAGGAGCTTTGTCTGTATTTGTTTTGTTTTTAATGATATATCTGACATGATATATCTGACTTCTCCTTAATGTATTTTTCTTTTTATCTGAAGATCTCCTCCTAGCTACCACACCATTTTCACATTGTTTTCCACAATAAAGGTATCACTGCTTCTTTACTCCCATCTCTCTTCAACCTGGGAGGCCCTGGTGGGACATTAGTCAGGAGCCACAGCAGGTCGGGACCCGAGCGTATGGAGAAAGGAAATAGGAAGGAAAAAATAGAAACAGGTAGATTAATTAAGAGACTGTTGCAGTAATCCAGGTAAAGAAAGTTGGTGGCTTAGGGTAAGCTGGTAGTAAGCAAAATGGTGGAAAAGTGAATGAAATAAGGACTTGTTTGGAGATAGAATCTATCAGACTGCTGATGGATTGAATGCAGAATTTGAAGGAAGGAAATCAAGGATGAACTCCAGTGATGAGGGTGTGGTGTCAAGAAGCCCAGTGAGAACAGTTTCACAAGGTCAATTACGTCATGTTAATGAGAGCTGAAAAGGGACCAAAGGATTGAACAAAACGAAGGTCACTGGGAACGTGGGTTGTTCCCTTCACTGCACCTGTCCTTCTGCAGCATTGTTCCCTGGAGACACTGGTGCCTTTTGTTCCCCAGACAGCGGTGCATCACTCATTCCTCCTTAGAGACTTTCTTTGAATGCACTCCTCCCTTTCTCTCCGGACCTCTCAGTTGCTGGCAACTCCTTTCATCTACATTTCAGTTCAGTGAGGCCCTCTTACCACTGCCTACTGCCCTGTTTGATTTCTTTGTGGTCCTTATCATTTATTCATTGCAGTTTCTTAAGTTCTGTTGTTCAGGGAGCTTGTCATTGCCTAGAGGGTGTTTGGCACATAATAGGTGAATACTCAATAAGCATGTGTTTGAATTTTAATTCTGACCTTTTGAATCTGTCCGCCGAGTTAACTCTGAGAAGCATACTCAGCTAAGGAACAATGGCCAGAAGATGAATGGCCATATCTAGAGCTGAGGGCAAGGACCATGGCAGAGTGCACAGAGGGCTGGTCCTGAACACTGACCCTGTAGCATGAAGAAGCACGTACATTTCTATAAACTTAGGTATCCTACAAATAAAATGCCACGTTTTCTCTATTAAGATTGCAGTAATTATTCACATTTCAGGAATTTTGTGAGTATTTTAACAGACAATCAGGATGGGCTTCTTGGTGCTTCTATTTACCCTCATTTCACTAGAAATCATTTAGTGTTTAATTTGCTATTCTGTTTACCTTTAAAACTTTAGAAGGAAAAGTTTCTGTTTTTCGTAGTATCATCAAAAACAAACATATTAATGTACATCTATAATTAATATATTGGAATAATACAAGATCGTCTTTCTAAAGTATCTAGATGTTGAGAATAATTCAAGATTAAAACCAAAATTTAAACTAGAGATAAATTAGGAGATCCCTTATTTATCTTTGTGTGTGTATTTGTCAGATGGTGACTACTATCCCTTACAGGTCTTCTAAATTGCTGGCTTCATTTATTCATTTAAACTTACAAAAGATAATTTTTACTGTTTATTTAGCAATAAACATTTTTCAGTTATGTAAATTATTTTTCTTCTAAGATAATTTCTTAGTAACAAATATTATACTTTATATTTCTTTACTATTACTGTAAAAATAGCAGGTTTCAAACTTTTATAAAATTTGGGGATCTTTCTTCAAAGTTTATGCAAGAATTCCAGAATTAAAAGAAAACTGTATGAAGTGAGACAAAGAACAAGGGCTGTTTTAAACATATCAGATAAAATTTCATGGTAAAATGCTGATTGATGACAGCTTGGATATTAACTCCAGAAACATCAAGCATTTTACTCACAGAATCTCTCTCTTTTAAATTTATGTTTTATAACTTTTTAAAGATCACATAGTACCTACAAGTTGATCTTTAAATCTTACAGTGACCTTTGGCCAAAAGCAATACAATTCTAACTTCACCTGTCCTATCAGATATGCCTTTTTATCCCCATAACAAATGTGCCAGGTAGTAACGCTGCACTAAGAGGTCAGAAGAACAATGAGGTTATGATTTTCATTAAAAAACTCAAATCGGAAACTTACTCTTACACTTTCCATATCCTTGCTTCAATTAGCAAATGGAATGTCATTTACAATATCTGTTATTACGAGTCCTGCAGTAATAACCAAGAATCTTGCTTAGAATCACAAAAATCTGAAAAAGTGTACTTATCTATTAACATACTATGACCTCATTTAGCCTTATTATGACATTTCTAAAATAAAGTTTTAACTTACTCTTTTCAATCCTTCAGGCAGCTGTTGAACTATTGCAAGAGGTCTTACAAGTTATATAGGCATTAAGCATGTTTGCAGATGATATATATATAACATTTCAAACATAGATGCACTTTTCTTTTTCAAATGTGTGGATGTGTTTGTGATGAGTAACTGAAAATAATTTATGTCGTTTTACATTCTCTCAATGATACCGAATATATAACTAATATCCTATAATAGTACATGATGCAAAAAGTAAGAATTTTTAACATGAAAAATGTTCTTTGGTGTCAAAAAGGAGATTTCTTGCGGGATGGCAGACAAGGATAATGTGGTTCCTTAAACTGCTATAAAGTCTAATAAACATCAAAATGTGTTAAATTCAAAGTTGAGGTCAGGAAATCCTCAGATGCTAGAGAAAAAGACAAAAACAAGAGTCACAGAGGTGATGCCGCATGACCCTAGGTTGTATCAGACACAGACCAGATCAGAAGACTGGAAATGAGCTTTTAAAGTCTCAGGAGTTCAGGAAAACAGGGTGCTTGGCAAGAAAAGGGGGTTAAGCTGAAACTCCTGCACCCAACAGGACCCTTGAAGGGTTGTCCCACTTGTGAAAAGAGGACCAGAAACTCTCTTCCCATGAGTTTGTGGAAATAGAAAGAGAGCTTAATGTTTGACAAAGCTCTTGATGGGAAAAACTTCATCTGAGAAACAGAAACCCAAAGGAATTAAGGAATTAATCAAGGAAGTCAAGGAATTAAGAAAAAAAAATTGTTTTCTGACCACTGAAAGGAAACTTCTGGGACCCAGATAAAAGCAAATACAAAAATGTTAATACTTGCATAACAGAAAATATATAGTATCATTAACCTTAAAATCCAATAGTTGTTTGGAGAATAGATTGGCCGCAAATGAAAAGAGAAGAGGGGTCTGGATCACAGAACTGAGGGACCAACAAAGAGTCAGCACAGGGAGATAAGGCAATGGAAAAGATGCAGATAAGTCCGAACCTGAGATGCTCCCACACTTGACTCATGGGAGTTCCAGAGAGGACAGAGTAGGGAGAAAGGAGGATTTGGAGAAATAATGGTTGAGACTCTTTCAAAATTGAATAAAGATGTAAATTTTCAGATTGAAGATGCATATCTAGATACCTTTTTGATAGAAAAACTAAAAAACTCCAAAGTCAAGGAAAAGATTTCAAAGCAACTAGAAACAAAAGGCAGATTACATATAAAGGATCAAAATTAGACTGAAATTACATTTCTCATTAATAAAATAGAGGCCAGAAGACAGGGTAAGAATCTTTCAATGTGCTGAAAGAACAGTAATTGTTAATCTTCAATACAATACTCAGCTAAATCACCATTCAAAAATAAAGACAAATTAAATGTATTTGACCAAGACACAAGACTGAGAGGTTTTTTGTTTGTTTGTTTGTTTGTTTTAACCCAAGGATCATCATCCTAACCAAAGGATAAAATTTACTAAAAAGTGGAATGAACACAGGACAAAGAAGTGAGACCGAAGAGATAATAGTATACAAATTGTCAAACAAATTGATAAGACCAAATAAGCATTGACTATAAAAAATGTAAAAATTATTAATGACAGTGACTTAAAAGTGAATCTGTAGATACTAGGAAGGAAAAGTACAGAAGATGAGAGAAAAGTGATCTGAGTCAAAGTAAGGTCCTTGTATTGATAGGGATGAGGATAAAATTATTAACTTTAGACTTAATTAAGCATATTAAATTGCAAAGATACACACTGAAAGAATAGAAGTAAAATTCACTTTCAAGAGCATAGAATGTAGTAGAGGGAATAAATAAAGCTCTAGCAACCTTACAGAAGGCTGACTAAACATCCCACCCACCTCCAGCAGAAAACAGGGAGAGAAGAAAATACATAGGATGAATCCAAATATATAAGTAATCATAGTAAGTGTAAATGGATTAAATTCTCTTGTTAAAAGATTCTCAAAAGAGGGGAAATATACTTTAGTTATAAATTTTTATAAAAGGCACATTCAAACTATAATGTCAGAGAAAGATGGAAAATAAAGGTATAGTAAAAAATGATAATAAGTGTGATGTAGGATAAATTCCTGGAAGAGAAACTGCTTTATCAAAGGGGGGATATATATATATATCCCTGATATATATATATATATATATATATATATATATATATATATATATATATGCAGTATATATGTATTTGCAATTTTGATAGATCTTGCCAAGTGGTGTTTCACAGAGTTGATACTAAGTTATATTCCCATCAGCAAAATATGAAAGTACCTGTTCCTTCATTGCCTATCCAAAGAGAATGCTAACAAAGTTTGATATTTGACAGTATTACAGGTAAAATGGTATTTCCCTGTTATTTTAACTTGTATTTCTCTTACCATGAGAATAATCACATTTTAAAGATATTTTTGAAAGTCATTTTTATATCCTTTTCTGTGAATTGTATTTTCATATCCTTTGCCTTTTTTTTTTTTACTGTGGTATTGACTTTTTTTTTAGGAGCGCTTTTATATTACGGGGATTCATCTTTTGTGTGTGATAGGAGTTTCAATTTTTTCTTTTGTCATGCAGATTTTTTGTTTTAGAATTTATTAGTTTTTTATGGATTCTGAAGTTTGAGTCATCATTAGAAAAGTTTTCCTCCATTTTGTAGCAGAAAGAATAGAAACAATTAGAAAAGACAATTTATAATTGTTTAGTACTTTTATGATTTCTTTTCTTTACATTTAAATCAATCCATTTGTAACTTTTCTTGGTGTAGGTGTGAAGTATGCTTCCAATGGCAACTTTTTCCCAAATGGCTACTCAGTTGTTCCAATGTATTTATTTAATAGTCTTCTACTGGTTAGAAGTTTCACTTTATCAGAAAGCCTTACTTCTTGACTTTCTATTCTATTACGTTGGCCTTTCTCATTCATGAACCAGTACTATTTTAACTATCACAACTGTTTAATAGATTTTAATATCTTGTAGGCTAGTCCCCCTATTATTACCTTTTCTATTCTGTTCTATTATCATAATTTGTTTACTTTTCAATATGAAATTTAGGCATAAATTTTAGACATAATGTTTACTTAATGGATCTATATAAAAACTTGCATTCAATAATTAGATAAAACACATTCTTTACAAGCATACATGAGAGAGTTTAGAAAACTAAATGAATGCTAAGCCACAAAGTAAGTCACAAGAAATTCCAAAATACCTTTGTTATATGTAAAATTTTTTGAAGAAAATTAAATAAAATAACAAATCATTAGCTAAAAGATAGCCAAACTTTAACCTCCATACATTTGGAAACTTAAAAACATTTTAAATTACTCATAGATCAAAGAGAAAATCCTTATAGAAATAATAACGTGTTAAGAATTGAATCACAGTGAAATCACTTAACCTGAAAGAATAGAAAAATGCCCATTTATACAGACTCTTTTGAGAATAGAGAAAAGAGGAAAACTACACAGCTCACTATATGAGGCCAGCATAACCTTGCCACTAAAATCAGATAACTACAGTCCAATCTCACCAAATCAAAATAAAATAACAGGCAAATTGAATTCAATAGCATGTTAAAAATTATGGCCAAATTAGCTGTATTGCAGAAATATCAGAATATTTCAACATCATGTTTAAATTTTTAAAGGATGAAAAATTAGATCATCTCAATAGATGCAGATAAAGCATTTGATGAAATCATTCATTAAAAAATGAAAATGCTAAGGAAAAACCTACAGCAAATATCATACTTTATGGTGAAACTTCAGGAACATTCCCATTAAGGAAAAATCCATAGAAATCCATAGAAAAGAGACAAGAAGATTGTTATCATCATTTCTATTCAACATTGTATTGGAGCTTCTAGCTAATGAAGAAAATAAGATACATACAAAGATTGGGGGGGGGGAAACTCTTGTTATTTGAGGATGTTATGGCTATATAGTATACCGAGAGAATCTATAAGCAAGTTTAATTAGTAAGAGAGTTCAGAAAAATTGCTGCATAAAAGATCAACACACTAAAAATAGTAGCATCCCTATATGCCATTAAAAATTATTTAGAAAATATATATTTTTTAATGTCCACAGTAGTAAGAAATGAAGCAAACAAACCCTTTAAGGTAGCTAGTAATAAAACTAACAGTCAATATGCAAGATTATTGACAAGTATAAATGGAAAGCAAGAACAGTCTTCTATGAACAGATGCATATATTGACTATAATCATGGATGGGCAGACTGAAACTTATAAACTTGGTGATTTTGTCCAAATTAATCTACAAATTCAACTTAAACTCAAGGCAGCTTCTTCATTCTTAAGGAGAGAAGCGAAAGATTTGAGAGGCTCAGTGACCTGTTGGGACCACTTTCCAAGCAGTGACAGAGTGAGAATCCAAACCCAGTGTTTCTTTCCATTGACCTGTTCACCTTTTATTCACTATCTTGATGGCTTGCTGTTTTACTACAAATACTGAAGGCTTTGTCTAGCTGGAAGATATTAATTACTGAGTAACAAATCTGGACTTGGGAATGGAGAATCAAATTATTTTATGGAATAACCTTATTTCAAGTTTCTGTCAGAAGTGCTAACAAGACAGCTAAAGGTCAGTTGTAAGCAGATCTCGAATTTATGCACACTTAACCTTTATTACTCAGGAATTGTGTGTTCCTAACTGCAGCAGTCAATGAGTGATGCTCTCAAGTGTAATAAATAAAAAAGAAATAATTCCCAGTTAAAGGAATCTCCTAAAACTTTTAAAATAGCTTTTTTTTTTTTTTTATATCGGGAAGGTGGATGAAAAGGAGCAAAATATGTATTAAAATACATCTTTGAAGTTTCTCTTTCATTTACCACATTTCTGTATAATGCTAAAACTAGTATAATTTTGTCAGGGGTAGAGAGGGAATAATTATATTTTGGGATAACTGATGTTCATTAAATAGAAGAGCAAGAAATATATGATAGGCCTAGAAAGTTCTAGCATTGTTTTAGGAATTGAGACAGAGTTAGAAACAGATTATTTGTGGCTTTTACCATTGGTGTCAATTGCAAAGCATGGCATTATTTTACAAAAACTCTCTATGAATTAGATAATTTACTGTGAACTTCAATACACTCAACCAAATAAGTAGAATTAAAGAGGTTTGGAAAGGATTGATTTAGGTGAAGTTAATGCCGTGAAGCAATTTTAAGAAGAAATTACTGTGGTAGCACTATTCACTGTCTCTTATATCAGCATATAATTTTGCTATATATATATTTTGCAGGGATTAGCTACAAATTTATTAAAGTTCTTTATTCTCAGGAGTTCTTATATTTCTCAAATTTTACCCCCCCCCAAAAAAAACAAAGCAAAAAACATGCTTAATCACTGAACTAGTTATAGTGTTGTGTTGAATGTTGGAGTGATGGAGTTAGTGAATAGGAAAAGAAAATGAAAGTGTGTTCAGAGAAATATGACTTATTTCCTTATTTCCTTGGATTCATATTTTACTATTAACAGTTTGTTGAAAAAGTAAATTAATGACACACTCCCTTTATGGAGAGCAGTCTGAGATTGGAATCAGGCAGATCTGTGTTCAAATCCAGCACTCATATGTAGTGAGTTCTATCACTTTCAAACTGTGACTAGTAGAAAGTTACTGACCTTCTCTGGGGCTTAGTTCACCATTTATAAAAAGATACCTAATTCCCAGGTTTATCATAAGGATTATATGAGATACTATGTGCTAAATGATGTTCATTCCCTCTATTCTTTGCCAAGAATATAATACCAAAAGTTAGGTGATATTTCAAGGTAGTACATGAGTAAACACCAAATGAGGGGTACAGACCAAGAGGATATAGGAAGAGGCCCTAGTTTAGAGAAAGAGAGATAGTTATGGGTTGCAGTGAATAGGTACAGTTTCACTGGGGAGGGAAACCTTGTTAAGCCGTGCAGTATGAGAAGAGATCCACATTCTGGACATACAACAGGCTACAAGTTCAGTTTAGGATGTAGACTATGAGACCTCTGGGTGGACATGGCTCAGTACCAGTGGCTTCAGAGTCATTTCACAGAGATCATGGTCTCGTAAGAGTGTGAAGTGAGAAGATCTTCAAGAGAACCCGTGAGGACTCTCCTCAGTGAGAACAGAAGAGCAGGGGACTTGGTCAGGGAGCTAAGAGAATCATGCAGAACAACCAGGGCTCATGAGCTTTGCATTAAGGAAAAATACGGCTTGAATGCTTTACTAACCCATCACAGTGGAAACAAATGATAATTATTTTATTGGAAATATGAAAACTGACAAAGTTTATGAAATAAGGTACATAAATTGTGAAACACAAGTCATGGTACTGATTGTTTCATGGCAATATAAAAAATGTTTCTCGATGAGAGAACTATTTACAAAGGAACTTGAACCATCTCATGGAGACCTATTATCACCACGTAGAAAGACTATGTTTCTCTATCTCAAATACTCATGCTAGGCCTGTGCGTGGCGTGGCAGACGTTCTGGTCTGTGAATCCATTCTCCATTCTGTGCAACACTCGGGGCAGGAGGGGAGTCATGAGCAGAGGAGGATACCTGGGAAGAACCTATAGTTAAAAACATCTCCACAGATTTATCAACGTTTTATTTCATTTCTTTTTAGAAAAAAAAAATACCCTTAGGTATGCTTCAGTTTACAGGCTGTTTATATCTTGAGGTAAAACTAAAATTAGAACATCTAATTGCTCTTCTCCAAGTACTGAAAGAATGGGACTGTGTACTTGGGTAGAGTGAAAAGAAAGGAGAGGTAATTTTGGTGCACGGAGCCAACGGGAAAGGTTTCAGGGGAGATGCCACCAAACTACTAAAAAGCACTTCAGTTTGCCTGATCACGTTTTGGCGTTTGTAAGGCAAGCTGTTAACGTGAACTGTGCGTTCTCACTAGGGAGGGAGGCGGGATGGAGGAGTAACGGCATGTGACTCTGCAGTGGAGTCACGGCTCCTCCGTGACTAGCAGATGACCCCTCCCAAACTACTCCATCTCCTCACGTCTCAGTGTCCTCATCTGTCAAGTAGGACAATAATAGTACCTGCCTCCCAGGGAATGTTGTGAGCCAATCCATATAAAAAGCTGAGAACAGTGCCTGGGTGGTAGAAGGGATCAATAGATGGACGCTATGAAACAAAGGAGCCCTCTGTTGTTTTCATTATTGAGTTACTTCTTTATCAACTGCAATTGTCAGTCTAGTTCCTCTATATTGACTACATTCTTTAAATTTTGCTCTGTTCCTTTGTAGAGGAAAAAAAATCTTCTGGGTATACCAACATTTTCTTAAACTATTCTGGTCCTGCTGTCATTTTGTTTAAAGTGACTGAACAACCGAAGTCATTTGTGAAGGACACAGAACACTGAGCCCAGAGAGCTCACAGGTTAAAGCGGGGTGCATATCAACGGCTGCCAGTGATTCAGGGGACTTTCAAGTAGGTCAGAGTATCTTTACAGAAAATGACACCAGCTTTCTGGGTTTGCGTGGTATAACAATAAATCTAGGTGATAAAAACACAAAATGCTGAAAACTCCATCTTTATTATAAAAAACACTGTTATTCGTAATTACATATGAATGCAAATATGTATTACATAACATAAAAAGACTGCAAAAATGTATATAAGCTGGTCAAATAACTGTACCTAAAATTATTGATTCCATATTTATCAGCTGAAACCTTTGGGAATTTTTAAATGAAAAAATATTATCTGCCTCATTGAATCTCTGCTTCAGAGTGTAACCTTAGGCCACATACCTAAGTGTACTCCTTTTATAGCAGATGTGATATTGACGATCAAGTTATTTTGACATTTTAGAATTGTATACCAGTGACACATGGGAAAATATACAATCTGTACACCAGGCTGTAATTCTGGAAACAAGCATCTTAAATCACAATATCTGAGCAGAGCTCTAAAAATGTTACTTTGTTTTCTTTGTCATGAGAAAGACTGAATTTCTTAGTATGTAGTATAAAGAGCATTTCCTTTAACTCAGTGAAAGTTACAGAGAAAATTCAAAACCACACAGAGTGAAAGGCTCATTTTCGTTCTTCTCATTATACAGTTTGGGGAGTTGGTATCTCTCTTCCTACAGTGAACTCTGCCTTCCCATGTCTGTTAAGACAGTTTCTTTAGAGAAGATCAAGCATTGCTATTTAGGAAGTTCTTTGCAATTCTGTTCTTTCTATCTCTAAATTCCTTGCACCACCTATTCTCTCTACTCCTGGGTTCTCTAGACCGTGCTTATTGCTTTTTGTGATTATTTTTACATGGCCACTTATGTAGGTACTGTTATGCCATCATGTTTCATCTGCAGCAAGGAGATGCAGAGATCTCTGCATGCCCCCTAAGGACAGGGACTGCGTTGGGTTCACTGTTGATGCCTAATATCACTTGCCTCCTATGAGTCTTAACATTTGCCGAAGAAATGGATCCTTTTTAGTTTGGGAGTAAAAACAACACTCTAGAGCAATGGTTGGTGAATACCCATTTCACTGTACAACAAACATGGTCAGCTAAGGTACCTGATTTGCAAATCCACAAAATATTTAATTTTTATTAAGAACTGTGGGATCCATAGTTTTATTGCCACATGTTCCACGAAGTCTTTGTAGCACCAGTGTATTTTGTATATGCCTCTACCAGCATATTTATTAAGCTTAAATATTTGTTTACATTCTGTCACCTGCACTAACTTGTGAGCCCTGGATGCCATATTCCATCCATTTTTTTGATCTGTAACATTTCATATTAGTTCCGGGTGTATAGGCCACCTCATGTTTGTTGAATGAATTAATCAATGAGCAGATTCTCAAATGATCCCTTGACACCAATCTCTCTTGTCTTTTGTTCATTCTTCAAAGTGCTGCCAGAACCTCCTTTCTAAAAATACATTCTGTTCTCTGTCACTTGTCTGCAAAATGTCCTTCACCAGATGTGTACAGGATACATCCTAACCTCTTCACTGGTGAACTCAGTTCTTCGGAATCTGTCCCCAAACTCTCTTTCCAGCTTCATGTTCTGACATTTTGCTCTCACAACCTAAGTTCCAGTTACATCAAATATCTTACTCTTTGATGAATATGTCCTGCTTTACTGTATGCCTGGAGTACTTTTTCATTTTTAGGTTTATTTATTCTTTATGAAAACTTATGAATGCTGCATCCTTTCCACATAAAAGTAGTTAAGATTATTTTGGAGCCTAGTTAAGTAGATTTTGGAGCCTAAATCCCAATTCTCCTCCTGCCTCTGCCACTAATTACTTGTATGTCCTTGGGGAAGTCACCTCAGTGCCCTCATTAAAGTGGGGATAACAGAGGCATATACTTCAAATGTCTGTTGTAAATAATACATTAGTTCATTCATGCAAATCATCTAGAACAGTGTCAGGTACATACATGTTAACCGTTATTATTATCGTTGAGCTCTTCTACCATAGCATTAGACACATTATATTATAATTACATAAGTAATTATTAAATGTGTATACCCAAATATTGACCTCTTTGGTAATATAAACTAGATCTCCTGTTGCCTTTCTAGCTGGAGTGGGGAAGCAGGAGGAAGCTCCTTCCATCCAGGGATGGCATAGAGGTGGGGGAGGGGGGGATGGTGAAGTGCAGGTGGTCAGTGTTAGAGTCCCAGAACCTTCCATTCAGGATGGGAACCGAGTGTGTATGTGTGTGTGTGTGTGTGTGTGTGTGTGCAGGCATGTGTGCTTATGGGTGTGTTGCAAACAACAAGAGAGGGTTGAGGGACATCCTAGGGTACATGAGTATAGTGCTTGCCAGTTGTGCTTGGTTTTTCACAGCACAGACCAGGGAAGTTTCAAGTCACAGCAGAGACTGGAGGTGATGGCTCCAAGCCAGACAGGATGGCAGACTCGGTTGAATCTCGGTAGCACCCCTGTGAGCTGAGCTTTGGGATCCAGCCAGCAGCTAAGCTTCAGAAGCAGCCATCAGGCATTATCAATGCCGAAAGTATAGACCAAGAACCAATTTCAACCATGGATACCTCCACAACAGATAAAAGGACAGAGGCCCACACCCAAGGACCCTGTGAGATGACCTATAAGCTCAACTGAACATCTGTGGGAACGAAAAGAGAAGGACAATATGAGGTTGATTCCAAACAGTGCTTCACTCTTGGGAGGCCATCTGAACTTCCTCCTGCACCTAGGTGATGCCCAATGGGAAGGAGAGATGGGAGCAACGGAAGTGAAACATTCAGACAGGATCGGTTTCAACTGCCTCTCTTACCCCATCCCCCATCTCTGAGTGAAAATGGAATCTCCAAAGCAAGAAGAGAACGACGACAGGCAATAAAGGGGCTACAATGTTTTGTACGTAGGTGGCGTTACTCCCAGCACCCCTCAGTACCCCAGCACACATGCGCACACACACACCCACACATACACTTGTTTACAATTTGTCTCTCATTAAGTCTGTCTCTCTTTATGACGGTTTCATATCTAGACCACAACTTAGCACGTCACAGGGGCTGTGACATAGACTTGGATGGATGGATGGATGGATGCATGCATGGAAAAATGAGTAAATGAATGAATGGATTTATCTTTAATTTACTCCGTATCCTGTCTGGATCAAATGTCCTCTATTTTAGTGTGTTTTTCTGGGAATTTCTGAAAAATATGTCAAGCAAGTATTGCTTTCAGACCTCCTGAATTTAGTCATCTGGGAGCAACATGTCATTTTGCATGACTTTAAATAAATCATTCATTTCAATCCCCTTTTGATTCACAAGTGAGAACTAGAATTCCATTTAGGGTAAAATGACTTGCCCAAAGGCAGAAAGTGATTGAATTGCCCACTCATCAATCTTAACTTATTTAGGCTCATTGTTCTTTTTTCCAACTGAAAGGGGCCTTTGATTTCATTTAGTCTCCTGCACTTTCAGTTCATGAAACGTGTCAAACAAGGCCCAAATTATTAGGTCTATTAGATCCTGCCTCATTCCAGGGTTATGTGTTATGACCTACAATATGCAGCCTGGCAGTTTTCAGAATGCTGGTGTTTGTTAGATTCAACACAGTGTATAGTTATATTCCAACTCTCTTCAAGGCCTGGAAGTATGGGAAACAGGAGAGCTAAGGTATTCCTTAGTGTTAATTCCTGATAGTCTACATAGTTTTCATATATAGAGAGATGGAAAATAGAGAAGAAAAAATTGAACAAAATAAGTTTGAAAATATTTCAGATAGTTAAGCCTTCAGTCTTGCAATGTACTATTTGCATTAGCAACTAATTTTAGTAGATCCATTCAGCAAATTTGAGCAGATTGATTTAGTGAATTAAAATATTAATCATGTCATTATATTATGATTAGAGGTAAGGAACAACCAAAAGTAATTAAAATTCAAAATCATCAATGAAGGTAGAGACCACATCTTTACTATCATTCCTTCCAGTGATGTGCTGGTAAATCTGTTAACAACTGGCTCCTGGAGAAGAGAGTTCTGATTAGTAGCATTTGATGATTTTTGTGGTGTAAAAACTCCCACCACGGCTGGTTTCAATCTACCAATTTGAAATCAGTGGATGTGGAGTTGGGAAGAGATGCTGTCACAAGCCATAAGAAACCTTATGTCATGACTTACTGTATCTTAATAGAATTTTGGCTAATTCTATACATACAGAGATACATATGTCTCATATAAAAATTTCTCATATACTTCTCATACTATATACTTCTCATATCATATAACTTGATTGGCCATGAAAATCCACAAAATGTTGGATCTATCTCCTGACTGCCTTCGATCTGTCTCCTGACTGCCCTGACACTCTGACCTTCTAAAGCACAGGTAGAGTTTAGTATAAAAGTGATGCACACGTGATTCTGATTATGTATTTTACATCAGAACAAGATTTCATCTCCTTCACTCTAAATGAAATAAAAACAACTGGCTATACAAAGAAATAGGAACATGGAAACAACCTAAATGTCTATCAACAGATGAATGGATAAAGAAGATGTGGTACATATATACAAGAGAATATTACTCAGCCATAAAAAATAATGAAATAATGCCATTTGTAGTTACATGGATGGACCTAGAGATGATCATACCAAGCGAAGTAAGTCAGAAAGAGAAAGACAAATACCACATGATATCATTTACATACGGAATCTAAAATATGACACAAATGAACTTATATAAGAAACAGAAACAGACTCACAGACATAGAGAACAGACTTATGGTTGCCAAGGGGGAGGGGAGGTATGAGAGGGTTGGATTGGAAGTTTGGGACTAGCAGATGTAAACTATTATATATAGAATGGATAAACAACAAGGTCCTATTATATAGCACAGGGAACTATATTCAATATCCTGTAATAAACCATAATGGAAAAGAATAATAAAAAAGAAAAAGGAAAATGCAAGCCAGTAAATAAATAAACTTTATTTTACTAAAGTTGTTAAAATGAATTTTCCTCCTGGTTTTACAAAATATCTGGCATCTTTTATGATCTGGTATCTTTTATGTGATTCTTTTTCCTTCCACTTTCTCTTGTTCACAATTACTTTCCTCCTGCCCCCTATTTACTGCTGGAAGGTCTGAAGCAATGACCCAGAAATTCCTACTCAGCTGTATCAGTTAGGCTTAGTCAGCAGCATGAATCAAGAAGTCCCATGTTAGGGGAGCTCCAAAGTTGGCTGGCTAATTAAATGGTTCAACACTATCATCAAGGAGTCAGCTTATTTCCAGTTTTCTTCTGTGCTATTGTAGAGGGTTCAGCTGGCTCTCCTCCTAATCACAGAATGGCTGCAGAAGTTGCAGGAATCACAACTAGCTATAAAAACATCCATAACAGAAAAAGAAAATAATTTTTCCTTTTATCTCTTCTTAATAGCTAAGAAAATTTTCTCAGAAAAATACACTTCCCCTTTTTACCTTTAGAATTGACTCAAAATCTCTTTACTAAGCAATGCAATCCAAATCACTGGCAATGAAAATGTATTTACCACAATTGTCTCAGGCTATCCTTATCCCCTGGTGATAAAGGAGAGAATAACTGGTGGATAAGGTCATTTTTTAAAAAATCTGTTACAGACAGTAACTTTGAGAAATTAGAAAGATAGACATAAATAGACCATGACATGCTGGCTTAAAATATTTGGTATATTATATTCCTACAGCAACTTACTATAAACTTAGAGGCTTAAGACAACACAAATTTATCGTCTTATAATTCTGGAGCTCAGAAGTCCAAAATGGGTCCTACAAGCTAAAATTAAGATGTTGGCAGAGCTGCAATGGTTTTGGACGCTTTCTTCAAGAATCGGTCTCTCTGTCTCTTCCAGCTTCCAGAGGCTGCCTGCATTTCTTGGTTCACGTCCCCTTCTTCCATCTTCAAGGCATATCACTCAACCTCTGCTCCCACTGTCACATCTCCTCTCTCGAACTCGGACCTTCTTGCCTCCCTTTTACAAGGACCAACTACATTGAGTCCAGATGGATAATCCTCAATCAAATCTGCAAAGTCCCTCTTGCCATGTAGGGTAACATTTTCACAGGTTCTGGGAATTAGATGTGGATATCTTCTGGGGCCATTACTCTGTCTACTTCAGTTGTGGGTTATAAAATGACACTCTCTAACAAATCTATAAGAAAATTGTTATATTACTTCAAAAGTGAGACTTGAAATTGGAGTGACTGTACTAGGCATGAGAAAAACTGAGATTATTGCAATGCCTCCTTTTAGCATGTACATGGCCCAATAAAAATTTGTAATTTCATATCACACAAAGCATTACCAAGATCTTGATACTATTGAAGTCATTTTCAATAATTTTAACTTTATACAAAAAGTAGAATTTTTATCAGTTAATTAAATTTAAAATACTGTGGGTATGGAGCCAATTTTACTCATTAGCAGAGCAGAAAGTAGCGGTGAAATCTGAGATACTGAAACAGGTCACTGTGGACAACGAGCTCTCTCACAGGGCTACATGACTCTGAGGAACAGCTGTATTGGAACCTGCATTTTACGTGGCCCTCTGCCCACCAGTGGAGGGGCAAAATGATCAAAATCTAACTTTGGAAGGTGTGAGTTGAGCTCTAGAATGCCCACAGAGTACCACTAGATACTTAGAAACCTTCCACAATTTTGATACAAAACCATACCAGGAGAGATTCTCATGAGCCTGTGACATTTAGATATGGACCCGAAAATAGATGATCTTAGAAAGACTTCTTTCAATCAGGTATAATTTAATTTTTTTCTGCTTATATTTCCCTGGCTTATTATAATGGGACAGAAACTAGGTAGCTGTTAATTTATTTCTGCTTCATTTGGGGTGCACCTCTGCACTACTTCTTCCAGCCTTTTTTGGGGTTTAGGTAAGACCATGTGACTGACTTCTAGACAACTGGGTGTGAGAGCAAATGATGGGAGCTCTCTCCAGTGCTGGACTTCCTGTGTGGTTCTCATGCTTTTGTCCTGTCCCTCGGCTTGAGGCTAGGGAGCATGGCCGGCCTGGAAGCCGGTGATGAAGATGGTGAAAGCAGAGACTGAGGCAGAGACTGGCAAAACCACCAATCAGCTTTGCTTGTTCTATGCATGTGAAGGAGCCCCACCCCACTAGGTTTATGAAATGAACACCTGCTTCCTTCTAAATTTTGCCTTGACCATGAAAAGTATGAAGGAAACTTTATGAAAGTTACTTCTGGATTATTCTCTGCTGAACCTGATATGATATCTTCTAGGGGAAAATCCACGTGGGCCTCTCTCGAACTGTGGGGTTGAGCTGTTATTTCCTGTAGAGACTGAATAACAGGGAGAATTAAGGACCTGATGTTCTAAAGCACACATATTAGGATTCTTTTATTCATGTGAGGTTAAAAATGTACATCGAGAATCACCTTGAAAATGTTCCCCTAACCTAGACAAGGGGGCCCATTAAATTAATTCTAGAAATTCAGTTGAGATTTTGAAACAGTGATCTTGAGAGAAATGTTTCCAGATTTTAGCCAATACTTTTCAATTTACTTGCATCATTAAATATAGCATAATTTTCAGAGTAATGAACATGATATTGTACAGAAATTAGATCTTCTCAGTATTAAAAGATGAAAAAAGCTGGAGCAGTCAGACAAACCTAGGGCAAAAAATATTCTGCAAACCTCAGATAAATGAGCAGACCTGCAAGCAGAGTTTGTATAAAGCAAATAGATGCAACCAGAGTCACACTCTATTTCCAGCCCAGATAAAAAATAAATTTCTCATCCTTGAATTATGTGCATTTCCATTCAAATCCACTGCAGCTTTTAAAAGATGTAGGCACCTTTCAGACAAACCTAGTGGGTTCATCGTTCATCCTGAGTGCTCCCTTTTGTAGGAAGCACAGGAGGATACTATTATTTATTCCACAGTTTTGATGACAAATGACCTACCGACCCCACGGCTTCTAGCAGGTGAATAATCCCAACAGACAACCTGTGAAAGACTTGCCCTGGGGAGAAGCTTCTGGATCATCTTAACTTTGCTGTGACATCTTTCTGCCCCGTCTCTGTGTGCCCTAGCATGTGACTCTTTCCTGAGGTTTTCAGCTGTGCCACACTTCAGTCATTCAACAAATATTTACTGAGTGCTCTGATGTGCTATAAACTAGGAACTCTTGGTAGGAGGTAGGTACAATTCTCCCTCCCCCACCCAAGGAACTTACAGTCAAATGGAGAACACAACCAAATTAAAGAATGCTTACATGGGTGTGATGGGGTAACGTGGGAAGTGACTCATGGGAAACAACTGTCTGCTGTCCTGCCAACATGGAATTACAGCCACCACGCCATGGTAACAGTAGGACTTTGATGTGTTTCAAACATTTAAAAATATATATTTCTTTTTTATTCTAGCATACATCTGGCTATTGTGTGTCTTCTTGCTTAATGGTGTTACAAATGTTATTAATCATTTTATAAAATTGTTCTATCAAAGCAATGTAGCAACTAGAAAGGTCACATTTGATACAACATTAACAGTTAAACTGCACCTGAATAATTTGTGGGAAAGTAGAGTATTCATTAGTGTCTGTTATTAGATACACAAATTCCATTAACTGAAAACAGATGAGAGTGGTAGCACCAATTGCAGTTTTAAGTATCCTGTATTGCGTAAGTGTGAAATAAGCAGGGAGGAAGAAAGTTGCGTGACAATTGTCTGCAGTGGAAGGACATTGGCTGGTTAAATACATGTAATTATTCCCTCTGGGTTCAAATTTCTGGATTTATACACAAGGCTTTCAATGTGATAGTCTTTTATTTTGTTCTCCCTTGTCAAACTGATTTTTGATTTTAAAATGCCCCCTTTTTTTTTTTTTTGCTCTTAATTGTTTAAATTGGCCATCCCTTTGCATTTGCCGAACAAACTTTGAGCTCCTTACTTGGGGCCTTAACATGAGTATGGTGGACCCGTCCTGGGCAGTTCCCCTCCACAAGCACCTGACCCCCAGCTCGGCCCTGCAGGCTGCTATGGAAAGAACCAGTGGCCCCAGATTCTCCAAGGGAACTGGAGTCTCGGTGCTGCCTGTTTCCTTCCCCCACAAATCAAAGGGAAAACCTCAAGCTTGAAATTCTAGAGGAAAATAAGTCCGAAGTACCTTGATTTTTAATGCTGGCAGCAAATTTCATCCATATTTTACTCTCAGAATTACTACAAAGTGGTTTGTACCAAGCATCAGAGAATTGCCGAAGACAAAGAGAACGGCTTAGAGAGCTAAATAGTCATGTTGACTCTTTCATTTATTTGAAAACAAGATCTAGATGCTTTGTAATTCTTCAGCAAGTAAAAGTAAAAACATGAAAAAAATTTGGAAAGATCTCTGAGAATAGTAGCCCTTGAAGACCACTACTCACAAAAAGTTCTCCCTTTCCTTTTTATAGGATGATAGTATCAAGGAAGTGGAAGCAGGAAATGATTTAAGCAAATTCAGTGTCAATTTATTATAAGTAAATCATGACCCAGGACAAATCTAAGGAAATCTCATTATTCCTAAATCTCTGACTTGACACACAGATTTTTAAAATGTTGAAAACTGTGAGGAAAATGGCAAATAATCCACCAATGTGTGGGTTCAGTGCTACGGTTAATTCCATTACGTATAATAATGGATGAATCACTGGAGCAGGTAATTAGAATTGGCATACAGCCGACTTAGTTGGAATTCAGTGTTTCTTGGGACACTCGTGTTAGTGAGAAGCACGTTCTACAAAGCTGCTCCAGGACAGCCAGATTCCCTAGTTTCCACAGCACAACGGGGAGGCCCCTGGCTGCCATACTTTCTTGCAGGTTATCCCTGGAATCTTGCCAGGAGGTGTCCACTCTCACCTCAGAAAGGGCTACCGGTGCCTCCACCAGTGAGAGAATCAGCAGGATGAAACACAGTACGAAAGTGAGGCTACAAAGAACTCAGCTGGAGACAGTGAGCGTTCTCTTCCATGTGGTGCATATTATATTCTATAATTACAAAATAATGTGCTTATCTTTGATTATCTGTCTTCTCCACTAGACTGCAGTTCTATGAGAGCAGGGGCTAAGGCTGTCTGCCTTGTTTATCACTAAATTCCCAATTCCTAATATAGTGCACATGATTGAACACCTATTAAGTGCTCAGTAAATATTCGTCGAGAGTTGAAATGAACAAAAGGGTTTCTGGCCCCAGCCTCCTTCAGATGGCTCGAGTCCATTTTCCTCCCTGTGCCAGTAGCAGTCCTTTATCGGCTGGGCCAAGCAGAACTGAGGATGGCTCTAAAGAGCACCAATAAGCTTAGTGGGCTTAGCCTACCAGCAGACAGTCAGTAACTTGTTGCACATAACCGTTCTTAAAATGTACAAATTCTAGGAAGAAGAAAAATATTTGGGGGTATTTAAATGGATTTTTTATAAGATAATGTTATGATAAAATTAGAAGTTATAAAAAGGAAACTCATATTTGGGGCATGTACAAGGAGGATGCCTAACTCAGGAGGGCAGGCTCCCGTGAGGCCGGAAGAGAGTCCCGGGAAGAGAGGCCAGGAGAGTCAAGATGGAAATGTTTGTGAATGTTGCCACTGGGGAACTGCAGGGTTCAGGGGGGCTGAGGCTTAGGCTAGAAAGTGAGGGGCAATTACGAGAGATGAGGCTGGACACAGGGAAGGAACCAGGTTATGAAAGTCCTTGCCATGAGTCTCAATTTTATTGAGGAGGAAATGGAACGATGTTAATCAGAGGAATGAGAAACTGGATCTGTATTCCCAGGATGAACGACTAGGCTGGCGTGTGGAGGACAGACTGGGAGAGACAAACCTGAAGCTGAGAAAACATCGACTTGTAGTCCACTGCGGAGTTAGAAATGTGGTCTGAACCTGCTGAGGTCAGTGGGCACGGTAAGGGGCAGACACATCTGGGAGATATTTAGGGGATAGAAGTGAAAGGTAGAAGTAAAGGATTTAAAAGTGGGAATAAGGAAGAGTTCCTGGTCAAGGATAGATCCTGGTTTCTATCTTTGGCACCACGTGCATGGAACTGTCACCCCAGTTGGAGGCAATGATGGAGGGCAGCTCTGTGAAGTGACAGGGGATGGGAGGGGGTATGAGGCCATGATTTCCATCGTGGACATACTAAGTTCTGAAGTGGCTGCTATGCACCACACAAGCGAAGTGGAGACGTCCAGGAGGCATCTGAATGAGTGGGCTTGGAAGGTAGGAGACAGTTCTGGGCTGAAGTGACAGATCACCAGGTAGAGTGAGTACAGTGAACCGGAAGAGGCTCATGGACCGTATGCTGGGCTCCACCACAAAGAACGGGCAAACAGAAAGAGGAGCCCTTAGCAGACGCCTGAGGAAAGAGCAAGGCAGTAGGATGACTGGACTGTGAAGCCAGTGAGGGAGGTGTGCAGGCAGGAGTGTGACTGACGCAATGGGTGACAGCAACAAGGACTTGGAGGAGACGGAGAAAGTCCATTGCTGGCATTTTGTTGATGGATGATGGCAGGACTGTTAGAGGTACTGGACAGTAAAGAGAAGGTGGGAACTTCTTAATCATCATCTTCTTCTTCCTCTCCTTCTCCTCCTTCTCCTTATCCTCTTCTTTCCAAACATGACATTTTTAGAATAGTTATAATACTAAGCTTGTACTGAAAATATCACCTGAAAGCAATGGATCTTTCAGAATAAAACTCTGAAAGGGGGGAGGGGGATTGTCTCGGTGACTTATTCATTAGTAAATAAAAGTAAAAATGTGACAAAATTAAGAAAGATGACTAAGAGCTGGAGCCAGAAAATAGCAGGACTGCAATCCTAATGCAGGCTGTTGAACTCAAGGGAACCGCTGTGTAGAATATCCACTGCTTAAAATGGTTTGGGTTCATTTCTATTCATTTCAACCGAAAGAACTTTAAATAAAGTATAATGTCATTTTCCTCTTAAACTAGATGCAGAAACCACGTTGGAGGGATATATATGCATGTTTGGTTTTATTTTTATTGTTTTTATATTATGGGGGTGACAGAATGGAGAATAGTTCAAGAGCAATTCCAATTTGGCTTTTTTTTTTTTTTTAAATAATTGGTTCATAGCCCCATATGTTGTAGGATTTCTTCTCTTCCCCCATAACTGACAAGGTGACTGGTATATTCACATAAGAAATATTTTCAAATTCATAAACAAGTTATGCTAATTATCAAAACTGTTTTAATTAAATCTTGTAACAGCTGGTCTGTGCTCTTGGCAGTCAGCCATAAGATCGCACCATTCCCTGAACTGGTAGAGACTGGAAGTATTATGTTTTCTTTACATTGTTATCCTGACAGTTTAAATGAAGAGCAACTTGTCTGAGTAATTGTTTCCCATAATTAAGATTCTCAAAGGATTCCTATTTTTTGCCAGTGCAAAGATATCTTGCCAAAGATATCTGAATTGGCCATGGTGTTCATTTTGCTCTATTTGAGGAGGTCTCATTTATCTTGAGAAAATTCAGAAAAAGTTCCTTAGCTACTGCTTTTAGCATAGGAGTCAGCATCTATAGGCAAAGGGGAAGAACATGACAGTAGCATTGTTTTTGAATCTCTCCCTATCCCATCATAAAAACAGACAGAGCAACTAGGACAGCACAACCAAAGCCTATATACAAATGCTACAACAACACAGTGTGCAAGGTGCCCCCTGGCCCTCAGAATCTGCGTCAGTGTGCAAAGAGCTAAGATCCATGTGGCATCAGCTGTTGTGCAGGAGGAGGCGGAGGATGGAAAGTGGAGTCCCCTGACCTGAGGACTGGAACTTCCCCAACAGATGCTGGAAGCAGCATGTGAAACTAGGAGAGGTTTGTGCCACTCCAATTCATGGAGAGTGAAGGGGTCTGAGGAAAGGTCTGAAAGGGTTCTTGAACATAAAATATCCCCAGTCCCTTCTGGTAAGAAGCCCTACTGAGGAGAATTCATTGGAATAGAATCCAAATTGAGCAGAGCAGCCCAGGTCAAAGGAGGAAAGGAAAGAGAATGTCCAGCTAAGAGAACAGAAAGACAGAAGGCAAATCATAGAAAGTACAAGGCCGTTTTTTTAAATCACTGTGTAGAGACAGTAGAAGAAGCTCTAGAGCTGTGAAGCTTGAAAAGCTAACCTGATCAATCCTTCCCTTCTGAAAGTGTAGGGAGATAGAAAAGAATTGTCAAATCTCACACAAAGTCATTATTTTAAAAAGTGAATAAGAAGCATAATAATGTAAAAGTAATGTAGAGACAGATAATGAAAGTACACTAGCAAGACATGCCCCCAAAGAGAAGAACCTGTAAGCTAATGTTTCAAAAGAAGATAAAGTAGATTTTAAGTAATAGAAGATATTAAAAAAATGATTAGAAAAAAATTCAAAAACAAAGTGACAGAACTCAAAAAGAATTTAAAATGCAAACAAACAAAAAAGAAAATCAGAAATGGAGCCTAAATTGAAAGAAACACAAGAAAGAATAGTCACAACAGATAACAGTTTAAGAGAAATAGAAGAAAAGGAGGAACATTTTAAATATCAAAAATCAACAGAGAATGATAAAAAGGAGCTAAGAGAAAGTGACAGATAAAGACAAGAAAATTGACTCAATAAACACAAACTCCCAAAGAAGAAACCCAGAGCAATAGAATAGAATATGTACTAAAATATAATTCAAGAAAATTTTCCTTAAAAAAAGACAACTTGAAACTACATATTGAAAGGGAAAATCATATTTCTGGAAATTTTAATCCTAAAGACCAACATTGGGCCATATTTTTAAAAAATTACTGGAGCTAAGCTAAAAATAAAAATAAAATCCAGGCAAAATTACCATTTCACATGTAAAAGTTGTCATCATACTTTTTGACAATTTTGCTTTATGCCAGAAGAAATGGAGTAACTCAAGGGAAAAAATGTAAGCCAAAGATTTTATACCTAGCTATAATAACTTTCCAATATAAAGTCTCAAGCAAACTGTTAAGGAATATTCAACAACTCATGGACACTACCTAAGGACAATTTGGAGCTCAAGCAACCAAATGTCTGGAAAGGCATTGCCGTAAGGATTGGAGGTGAGGATGAGGTATATATTTACCTGTCAAATTAAGACTGATAGTTATGAGAAGAAAGGATGATATATAACGGCTATATGCTTTGATGATACAGATATAGTAGAAATATCAGAACATAAGGGGAAGCAGAATGGGGAAAGCATGTGAAAAATAGAATGATCTTGCTGAATGCCATATAGCTATTACTCCAAATCAGATGCTGTGTGAGGAGGGAATGGAGAGAATTCAGTACTTCCAAAAGTATGGCGAGTATGCTAGCATTTTTCTAAGCAAGATAAATATGAACACACGCACATAGGCCTATAGAAAAAAATAGAAGGTAGTTCCTATCATTTTACAACAGTTTCCTGTAGGGGATGGGAAGCAAAGGACAGTGACAGTGCTGCCAGATGTTAGGTTCATAATCTGTTTCTCTTCTATAAAGAGAGCAATCCAGAGGCGCGCTCTCAGGAATGTTATTCACTGGAATAAATAGAGGCTGTGTGTAGCAAGTCATGTAGAGAAGCCTGAATTTGAGTCTCACTCTTTTTTTTTTTTTTGGCCGTGCCGTGCGGCTTGTGGAATCTTAGTTCCCCTGACGAGGGATTGAACTCGGGCCACGTCAGTGGAAGCTTGGAGTCCTAACTACTGGATCGCCAGAGAATTCCCCTGAGTCTCACTCTTATACTAAATAAAGTATCAGGTGAAAAGGAGGATGAAAATAGTTTTAAAGTAGAAGTAAAAAGAAACTAATAAAATGTTTGCTAGGTTAAACAGAAAAAGAGGAAATAAAATATAAGAATAGGCAGGCATTTTTAAAAGTGTTAACTCTCTCCTCAAATATATACTCTGCTTTAAAAAAATACTCTCTTTCTTTTAATCAGGCTTCCATCAACTTCTTCAACAACTACCCAGATAGAATCTTTTCTCTTTTTTAATATTTGCCTACCTCATATTTTTAAACTTAGGTGTAAAGGATGCAGGGTGTGATTTACTTAGGAAAGATAAATAGAGAAATATTAAAATTTTATCTTTCTCCTTTGGAATTTTAACCTCCTTTTAATATCAAATATGAATTTAAGAAGGATACAAAGAAGGTTCTTAATATTTTGGAAACTTTTTTTTAGACCACCTCATAATGACCTATGTTATGGTCAGCTCTTAGGACCTATGAATTTGTAAATAATTGGTGTTGTTTAATAACTTTATGTGAGCACAGAATATAGACATAATGAAAGTCTGATTGCAAATTCTGCTCTCATAATTTATTTTCCATGGAGGTATAATTGATATTTCATGCATGTTTATGTATATCATTGAGTACAAATTTTTATGTACAGTACATAGGCATGTATAAAATAGCTCAATCATGATTTGTGTTTAGTTTATACTTTTATATGCTTATGTCTGCCTTCTTTTAAACTTTATGAAAGTGATGGGCTCAAAAGAGTTAATACAGTAAAAAATAGACACGAAATAACCATTTAAAGAAGGAAAACAACTCTCCTGGCCATGAATAGTTTTCTAGAGGATAAAGATTTTGAATATATTTTAGGACCAAACATATTTTCTGATTTCAATTTTATATTAGTCAATGTACCTGAAATAACAAGAAATTCATATTGACCTGATCCTACTGACTTTATAAAATACTATCCAAATATTTAAGTTTAATAGATGAGAAAGGGACAGACCTAAATAAGTTTGAATAAGTTCACATACCCAGCAAATATATAGGCACTAGAACTTATACTATTATGGAATTCCAATATATTTGAACTCTTAAAATTTACATTTGCTGAAGTCCAGCTGAATAGCTAGCATATAGTGTTCAATGAAAAACAAACTTTGATAGTTCTAGCTTTCCTGTCAAATAAATGATAGATGGGAATGTTGCCATTTTGTAATTTCCCCATGTTTGTCATATCATTAAATTTTTTTCTAGATCCTTTAGGCAGTATGTTTTATCTAAACCCCATATTCATCTTTAGAATCATTAACTAATGGGAATCTAATCAAAAGTTTTTTTCAAGGATTTTACAGGTCTACTATCATTACAAATATATTTCCAGTTCTGTAAACAGGTTTAGCATAAACTTTCTAAATTAAGTGACCAAATCTGGTGGAAGACTTGAGGAATTAAAAAAATAAAAAAAATAAAGAGTCTGGCGTTTGTCTATTTCTACTCTATGCTGCTGAAACAAAAAGACCAGAGGTTTTTGGACTTCCAGGAGTAGCTTTCATCTAATCCTATCACTTCTCACTTCTTTCTTTCCCTTCTCCCTGCCCCCTCACCATCCTGAACATAGTTAATGATTGAGGAACAAATTATATCTAACCCATCCCTCTTTAAAAATTATATTTAATAAAAGGTACATCAGGGAGAAATCAAATAACACTGTCAAATTTGAAAGAAACAGGCAGTAGAAGTTAGCTACTCAGAGACTCATGGAGAGTCTAGACACATGACCCTTGGACGGTGTGCTGGCTGCTGAAAGAGCTGTGGGCTATGGTCTTGGGGGCATTTCATTCTTGTCTCCAGATCTTCCTAGATTACCACATGATGCTTCCCACAAAGTGATGGTCATCTTTTATGTCTTATTTGTTTAACAAGAGGGGGACAAGGAAAATAAGAAGAACAGAAAAGAAACACAAGGTATTGTATAGGTTATACCCTCTATCTTTGCTCAGGATTCAACCAAGCAAAGGTTTATAAAAAGTTACTAAGACTTAAATAACAATCATAATATAATGATTAATCACTCAAATACATTGAAGATAACATTTTTTTTTTAAATAGTAAGGTATAGATTTTCTATACTGGAAGCTGGTTTACCTTTTCATGTGTAGTGTGCATGTTTAGGAAATGTGCCATTATAATTCTTAATAATTAGGATATTATTCAGAAAATACTGGTTTATCCTATGATGTGCGGCTGTTGTTATGGGATTTTATCAGTTTAGAATTTGAGTTCAGAAAAGCTGATACAGCATTGCGTTTCTGGTAATGTAAAAGATAACTAAATAATTTATCTATAAAAGACAAGGCTTTTATTGTAGATAGTACCTATTGCTTAAAAATATTTTCAACAATATAATTCATTGTGGTAATTGGAAATAGTTTGTTAAAGAAATGCTTACTGAATTATATTTGAGTAAGTTTTTTCAAAATATCATAAAATTATAAGGAAGATGCTCCTATATGGCACATATTACAAAATTTAGCTGAGACTATGACAAATAGTGGAAAAATTACCCACATAATATTATCACTTCACAAAACCACTTTTCATCAAGTATGCAGCTATTATATTATTTTGGTTTTGATCCAAAGTCAAGATTTGATCTAACTTTTAAAAGTTAGTTTAAAGCAATAGTTTTCTAATAAGTCAATTTAATAAGGTAGAATTGTTTCTCTAGCCTAAAGAATAGTTTTCTTATCTATTTATAATTATTTAAATGTGAATACATTGTCTTGATTTTAATATATTTTCAAATAGTGTGAAAAGTTAGATGTGTTGGATTTTGATACCAATACAGCACCGAAATACATTTGTTTGCATGCCCACTGTGTCTTCCAGAGTCTAACATGCAAGTTTGCACAGACTGCTCCTGAAAATCTGAGTTCCTCCATAGCCTGACATCAGATCATTTTTAGAAGGACCTCCAAAGCATAACTAGCTTAAGTATATCTGAAGGTAGCTTCAGAAAGGCAAAACTATCCACACTAACAGAAGGTAATTTACCCTTAAGGTGAGTAGGAGTCCATGTAACAGCTACTATTGCAATCTTTAATCATTGCTGTTATTGCAGGGCAAATATTCTTTATATGCCATGGTGAAAATATTACGTGAATTTCAATGAAAGTAAAACTTTTACACTCCATTGTCACAGTGAGTACTTGTGTGTTATGGCTACCAAGGAAAAGCTTTAACTCAAATCACTACCCAATTTTTGTCTAAAGCAGCACTGTCCAAAAAAAAAAATCTAAGTCACCAATGCCAGCCACATCAAATTTAATATTTTCTCACAGTCAAATTAAAAAGTAAAAAGAAACAAGTAGAGTTAATATTATTATTATATTGTATTAACTCAATATATCCAAAATGTTACCATGTTACCAATACAGAAATTAATGAGATGTTTTGTATTCTTTCTTCCACGTAAAGTTTTCAAAGTCTGGTGTATATTTTATAATATTTTATAATTTGGACTAACCACATTTAGCCATGTCAACTGTATGTGCCTATGTGCCCATTAGCCATATGTAGATATTGGCCACTGTGCTGGAAGTACAGGTGTAGAGGTTCAAACAGACCCTAAAAGTTTTGGTTCACTAAATGAACATTTATTGAGCACCTGCTGTATATCTGGAACTGTGCTGTGTATTCAAAAGTGTGCAAAGGTAAACAAAAGAATGTGCCTGCACTCAGGTGTTTACACTTTCGTCAGGGAAATGGATTAGTTACATAGTTAGAGAATGATCATCAAACCATTTCAGTGCTTTCTTCCTGTAAAGTTAGCCCATTATAGGGTTGTAAACATGTGCACAGCAAAGTACAGCCTTGGAGGGCACATGCACAGTGGGGCCTGTGACAGCAGCCCCTGGAGTTGTGCTGTACACAGTCAAATACACAACAACAAGAATGTACATCCTAGAGCTATGCACCCTGGTAGCCCTGGTGTGAAACACCTGTGGGTTTGAAACAGATTCAGATCTACTCTTTAAAATAACACATACACGTATGGATACATTATTGGTCAATTTCCAACTTTCTTGCTAGATTTTTGCTCTTTGTGCTCTCACTATTTGTCAATATTGGCAGTACAGGTCACTTTTCCAAATCGATTTAGTTCAATATGTCCTTAGCTCTTATTCAACAATAAAAAGCAAGACTTCATTTTTTCTAGCTTTCCAGATGCTGAGTTCCACTTGAATGAATTTGAAATGTCACAACAACAAATGCATTCATAATCCTGTTTTGACTGTGGGAAAAACATATTGACTAAATTTCTTTTGGACCTTAGGATTGAGATAAAAGGGGCACAATATGTTAATTGGGACAACAAATATTGAGCATGTATATACCAAGAAGTATAAGGTTTCCTTCTTGTCCTTATGAAACTGGAATGATGTTACCATAAGCAACCCAGTTAATCCTTCCCAACTTCACCAATAGAATCAATCACTCCGTTACCTCCACGGCAGAGTGATTGAGGAGGAGGGCCAGGGGTCACACTAACTGAACTTCTGTCACATGAAAGGAAACATCAGGAGTAAAGGAAAAGAGTTCCACCCTAACACCCACAAGTCCTTCTGACCCTTTTCACTCTGCTCCATTTTGTCCTCCTATGGCAGTCACCACCTCCTAACACACTATGTGACTTAATTATTGATGTTATTATTTATTTTTTGTCTCCTCTAGGTAGAATGTAAGCTCCAGGAGAACAAGCAATTACATTTGTATCATACACTGGAGTCTGCTGCCTAGAAAAGCACTTGACACACTGTAGGTACTTATTGTTGAATGAATTAATTCACAATTTATTCAGAATTCTGATGAGGAAGAGGGTGATATTTATTAAAAAATCCTCAGAGACCCAAGCTTTGAAGATGAGAGATAGACATAAAAAGAAAACTAACATAACAGGGATCATCTAACAATGATTGAAAGGATGTCATTGGACAGAAAATATGATTGCTTGTCAAAATAAAGATACTGAAATTATTTTCTTGCAATACAAAAGGAGAATGTCTGAATGAGGCTGGTTAGGTAGGGCAGGTTTCATAGAGGAGAAGGCACTGTGCTGATGGATGAGTAGGATTTCACCAGGAGTGCGGGTGTTTGCATCTAGGTCTATTTTCTTCCCCTCTTGTCACAGGGAAGGTCATCTACATTTAAGCATGCTAATTTATTAGCATGACCTCTTCATTTCTTTCTGGCAATTCTGAGGGAATGAGATACAAAAAACAACGAATAATGGATTTTGCTTTTATATAACACTAGATAAATCAGAATCTAGTATTTTGCTTATTAACTCTGCAAAGAACAATTAAATCACAGTTTAGTCCCATCTAGTATAGCGAAACCAATTTGATTATAGTGGATCACTCTACAATCCTTTGGTTTTGAAATTTAATTTATGAACTCTGTCTTACAGCATATTTGTAAAGGAATCTGAATTTTTTCTACTTGATGAAATGCTATTAGAAACTTAGATCTTCAAAATAACCTTCAATCCAAAACATTAACAAGGCCAGAATTTTTATTTCTTTTGAATGTGAATATTCTATGTTTTCCACTAACACAAAATCAGCTATGAAATGGACAAAAATATATAAATGCCTGAAGATATGGGTATCTCATTTTACTTAAATATTAATAATATGTTTCATGTCACTGAAAACAGAGAATCTGTAACTTTCAGTTCTTTCTACTCACTGAACTTAACCTTCTCTTCTTTTAAAAAAAATGGTGACGCCTTAGCAAATGAAAAAGAACTCAAGTCTCATAAAAATAAAATTTTATAACAATAATAAAGCTTATACTTAAAGTTTTTCAGCAGCTTTTAAACTATGAGTTTAAAATTCTATTGCCAGGAATGATTTTGCTTCAGGTGTGTAAGATTCTGTACAGCTTCCAGATGTGTAAATTACTCTATCACAGTTGGTTAATCACCAATGGAATGGGCCACAGCATGGCTATTTAGCTCACTGCTCATCATATGAAGAAAGCAAGTGGCGAGATGTGCTAATAATTTCCATGATTTGGATTGTCAAAGAAATAATGCCTAGATTAAAAATTCTGGAGATAATCCACCCAGGAAAGCAAAATCTTTTTCTAAAGATCACGGGAAGAAAATCTAAGTGATTTTGGGGGGACTATGGTCTTTATTTTTATTGAAATCATTAAGTGTAATGAACCACATTAATCAATGTTGAATTTGAGATTCTAATAGTGCAGTGATTTTAGTGCAGTGATTTTATATTTTCAATTCTGAAATTGAGATATTTCAAATATCTCAATGAGTGAAATGTTTTCTACATGAGTTAGCCTCAATAAGATGTGAAGAGTTACACTGACTTAGATTTTGCCAATTATCTGGATTTGTTGTTGTTGTCACATGGACCCAGGATATGGGTCCACATGCTTTTTTAGTCTTCTCCTTTATAGAATTTACTGAATAAAATACAGTATTCCATTCTCATTGTAATTTTCCCAGTATCAAAACAAAACTAAACAATCAAAGACTTTTGGAGCTGGAAAGAATCTTAGAAATCAAGTTGTCATGGCCTTTTCTTTATTAATAGATGAAGAATCAGAAACCAGCCCAGGTAAAGTACTTTGCTCAAGGCTGAATAACTGGTTAATTAAAGAGCTAAAGCTAGTTTGAAGTTCACTTAAGGAGGCAAGTGGTTCCATGCTTCAGTCATAGATGATGTCAGGACATGACACACATGGATGTTTTGTTTAGCAGGTTAGAAGACTCTTTTGTGTTAACCAATCCAGACATTCCTCAGTCCCCCATTGTATGAGGTGCTGAGTCACCACTCAGACAGGATGAATGAAGTTTCTGGTTCTCAGGGTCTCCTAGAGAATCTTTAGACCAGGCTTGAATAAGCTTTGGCCAAATTTCATTAAAACTTGAAACAAACTATCATTTGTCCACCCATTCTTCTGTGTGCCTCTCAAAATGAAGGAAGGAAGAGATCTATATAGGAGATCATCTGATATAGATGACCCTCTCCATCTACGAGTTTAGAGAATCTATGAATTAATGCTGGCCACAAAAGATCATATCTGGATTTGGACGAAAGTCTGGTCTACAAAATTCTGAATCAACTAGCTGTGATTTTGCTGAAGAAATGTTGTTGTTGTATTGGTTGTTTATTTCAGAAGAGATTATGGACAAAAAATAAGTGCTGAGAAAGCATCTCACAGAAGTACATGTGGTAACCTATCTTTGAAGGGCTGAGCACTACCACTGTATATGTGTCTCCATATGTGTACTTGAGTGTGTGAGTGTGTGTGTGTGTGTGTGTGTGTGTGTGTTGGAGAATAAGCTATAGAAAAACTTGGGACCTAAATGGATGCAGGAACACTGAGGACCTGCAAGGGACTAGGTAAAATTTATCAAAGTCCCTGTTTTCTCTGATGTGCTTCTGAAGGTTGTAAACACAGAACAACAACAAGAGCAATATTCTAAGTAGTGTCCAGGAGCCAGAGAATTGAGATTTAGGAAGCTCTGAGAGAGGGCAATTAAAAATAAACCATTTAGCAGCAGTGGAGCCCCAGCTAAAGTGGGACTGCTGAGTTGCTCTTCTTCTGTGACTTGGAACCAAGACTCCTGGCTGCCCAGTAAGAAGGCTGCCTTCTATCTGAGGCTGGTGAATGGGGATGGCCCCTCAGGAATATCTATTCAATCTGGAGATCAGTGACTCCCACATCTGACCAAGATGGAGAAAGATGAACCTGATTAACTCTAATGCCTGAAACAACTAAAAATCCAGACAATGGTTCTGAAGACAATGGGCCTCAGACAATGAGGCAAGAAATGAATGAGGTAAAACCTGCTATTGCCCCCACTCACTGCCTGGAGAAAGTTTGCAGTCAACAGAGCAAAGAGGAAGAAACCAGTGGTCTCCTTGAGTCAAGAAGACAGAGTAGGGAGTCCAGGAAGCCTAAGGCAGCTGGAATTCCAGGGGAAGAATACCAAAGAGGAGAGAACCACAGAGACAGAGAGCTCTGGAGATGAGCAGTGGCTCCTCCAGAGTATTAGCTGCATTCTGAGTGGCTCGTGTGTGAGGAAACTACCTGAGCCTGAAGAAAGAAGCATCTGAGAACGTTAGTAAGCACATGCCAGGGAGCACTCACGGCTGGGAAATTTGCCTGTTACCACCAGTTTGAGTGGAAACCTCATAAATTGTAGGTCACTGGGTAGAGTACTCAGAAGGATTTGACTCAATAGGGTAAAATCAGCCTTCAATGAAATGCTGCCCTGGTTCTATCTAACAAAGCTTAAAAGCAGAATCTAAAAGGACCAAACTTTGGTGACAGTAACTTGACTGTGTTCCAGAATAAAGCTACACCACATTAATAGAAATCCAAAAATATCTAGCATCCAATAGTGTTTTAAACTCACAATGTTTTCACATAGCAGATATACAAAGAAGCAGGAAACTAAGACCCATGATGAAAAGAAAAATCAATCAATTGAAACTGACTCAGAATGACACAGATGATAGAATTAGTAGACAAGGATATTAAAACAATCATTTAAACTGTATCACATATGTTCAGGAAGCTAGAGGAAAGAATGGACATGTTAAGTAGACATGTGGGAGATATAAATAAATCCAAATTGGACTCCAGAAAGGAAAACTAGCATGTATGAGATGAAAAAGACAGTGGAAGCAATTAATGGCAAATTAGACACTGCAGAACAAAAGATTACTGTACTTGAAGACACAGCAATAGGAAGTATCCAAATGAAAAGGGACTGAAAAATTTGACAGAGCATCAGTGAGCTGAGGGATAACTTCAAAGAGCCTATTATATGTGTAAGTGGAATCTTCAATGGACAGAGGATAAGGAGGGAAGAAGAAGAAATAATGAATAAAAAATTCCCAGATTTGATGAAAACTATAACTTACAGATCCAAGAAGCTGAACAAACCTCAAGACCAAGAAACATGAAGAAAACCACACAGAAGCACATCACAATCAAATTGTTTAAAACTACTGATGAAAAGAAAACCTTAAAAGCAGCCAGAAAATAAAAAACACATTTAATATAAAACTAGGTATCTTTACCCAGCAAATATATCTTTCAAAAGCAAACATAAAATAAAGACTGTTTCAGACATATGAAAGAATTAATAACCAGCAAACCTGCACTTAAAGAAAAGTTGAAGAAAGTCATTCAAGCAGAATGAAAATGATACCAGATGAAAATCTGGAGCTATGGAAAGGAATGAAGAGTATCAAAGATGGCAACTATTTGGGCAAATGTAACAACTTTTTTCTTATTATTTTAGTCTCTGTAAAAGATAATTGACTGAAGCAAACATAGTAACAATGTGTCGTGAGGTTTACAATGTATAGAAGTAAAAGTTATGATATGGAACACAAAAGTTAGGAGGAAAGAAATAGCAGGATGCCACTGTAATATTCTTAAACTATATATGAAGTAGTATAATATTTTTAAAAATTTTAACATGATAAACTATAGTATAAAGTTTATAGTATAAAACTGTATACTATAAACTTTAAGGCAACCATTAAAATAACACAACAAAAACTCAGAGCTATTAAACAAGAAAAAATAAAGTCACAAAAAATACTTACCCCAACAAAAGATTTCAAAAAAGAGAAAAATTTAAAAACAACCATATCATAGTAATATTAAAGGCAATTAAATTAAATTAAAAGGCAGAAATTGAGAGAATGTATAAAAGACTAGGCAAAATTATATGCTGACTCCAAGAAACATACTTTAAATATAAAGACACAAATAGATTGACAGTCAAAGGATGAAAAAAGTTAAGTAATGCTAAAGTAATCAAAAGAAAGATAAAGTGGCTATATTAATATCAACAAAGTAGATTTCAGAGCACAATAGATTTCAGAAACTTGCCAATGATAAATAAGGTCATTTCATATTGATAAAAGGGTCAATTTACCAAGAGGGCATAACAATCCTAAAGATTTATGCCCCTAATAATGAAGCTTCAAAATACATGAAGCAAAAACTGATAGAACTGTGGGAAGAATTAGAGAAATTCGTAATGATAGTCAGAGGTTTCAACACCATTCCCTCAGTAATTGACAGAACAAGTAGACCAAAAAATCAGTAAAGATACAGAAAACTAGGATGATATTATCAGTCAACTGATGCGAATGACACTATCAACCAATTGACCTGGTTAACATTTACAGAACACTGCAGTCAACAGCAGTAGCATGCACATTCTTTAATGTGCATACAGGACATTTACCAAAATATTCTGGGTCATAAAACAAGTCTCAATAAATTTAAAGCAATTCAAGTTATACAAGGTATGCTACCTGACCACATGAAATTAAATTAGAAATTGATAACAGGAAGATATCTGGAAAATCCTGACATATTTGCAGACTAAACCAAATAAATGTGTCAAAGAACAAGTCAAAAGAAAAATTTTAAAGTATCTTAACTGAATGAAGATAAAATATATCAAAATTTGTGGTATGCAACTAAAGTAGTACTTAGAAGAAGATTTATAGCAATAACATCCCTTTTAGAAAAGAAGATGAAATATGTGAAGTCAGTGACCTAAGCTTCCATTTTAAGAAACTAGAAGAAGAATAGAAAATGCAAAACAAAGTGGGAAAACCAAAGAAAATAACAACTATCCGTGCAGAAATTAATGAAATAGAAAATGAAACAATATTATGAAAAACTTTATGTCAATAAATATGACAACTTAGATGAAACTGACAAATGTATTGAAGGACACAAACTATCAAAGCACACTCAAGAAGAAATAGATAACCTGAACAGTCTTATATATATATTTTCATTTTGTTTTTCAAACAAAAACTTGAACAAGGTTTTATAGATAGTAAGTGGCAGAGTCAGATTTTGTGTCCAGGGTTGACTGATTCATAGCCCATGCGTTTGTCTATATGTTACCGCCTTGAACAAATAAACAAATGAACAAATAAATATGTTCATACCTAGATTAAATTTGCCTATATAAAAAGTATATCATACACACTAGAATTTTACATATACTATATATTATAGACAATATATTTTATATAAAATGTTATGTTTATACATATACATATTAGAAAACTATGCAACAGAAGCTCTGAAATTTTAAAATCTTTTCATGTGTTAGTTTGGGAAAGTAAAGACCAACTGTGGCTTAAATTATAGTAAGAGAATCTTATTTTGTAAATTATACTTCAGGATCAATGAACTCTGAAACAGACTGATATGGTAATTTTTTTTTTTTTAAGCATGAGTTAATGAGCCAGTTGAAATGATTAGCCAACTATTAAGCAAGTCCAAGTGAAAAGAGCATGCCCAGTGCAGTCATGTAGCCCTAATTTGAATCTTGGTTCTGCTTTTATTAGCTGGGAAAAATTACTTAACCATCCTAAGCTTCAGTTATGTCATCTGTAGAAATGAGGATAGCAATGTTACCTTAAGTAATTATTGCGAAGATTAAAGCGAGTTTATTTAAAACACCTAAACCAGTGGCAAGCAGAGAGGAGGACAATAAATGACAGCTATTGTCATCAATATCACTGCTGTTAGTGTTAGATTTCATTTCCTAATAAGTCCATCCAATTTTGGTTGTTGATAAAATAATTTCTGGGGAAAGATGGGAACAATAAGAACAGTTAAAAGTGGAGAAGGAGAGAGAGAGGTAATAATTAAGAAACAAAACAACAATATCCAGAAAGAAGCAGATAGAGAAAAAAAGTGAGATTTGAGTTGGAAGTATTTCCTTTCTTCTTTTATCTCCTGCTATCTACACTCCCAGATTTTTCCAGCTCATGTCATTTCTAACTCTGTTACTGTATTGCAAACAGACTCAGTTTTCTCTTCCTTTCATCATTAATATTTGTAAAGCAAGAATTAAAATTCAAATGCTTATAGGAATTATGCAAGTAAAGTGAATAATGGAAGCAGGCTGTGTTATAGTCTTTCCCCACAGACATACTTTATTTGCATATTAATTGATGAGATGATTATTCACTTTCACACAAAAATTTGCTCTCTCCCATTTTTCTGGCAACATGCAGCTCACCCAGTCAACCTGGGCCCATAGAAATATTTCTCTACTTTAAGAAAAATAATAATGCAAACAGGATAACTAACATCAATTGACATTACATTATCACTTTGTGGTTAGAAGCAACTGGTGAGAAAGGAGAAAAATGAGGCACACATGCCATCTAGAAGAGGGAGGTGTTACTTGCCTCTAGATATTTACCGACACACAAGAATGTGGGTCCAGTATTGTCAGACCTTGCAGTATACAAGAGAAGCCAGAAATCTCGACATGGAAACTCTCCATTTTTAGATGTCTCAAAAAATAACATGACTCAGACTTATCAAATACATCTGAGAGCTGGATCCAACCTTCAGACCCTCTCAGTACAGAGGATTTAAGTTTCTCCATGATTTGAAAGGCATTGCTGAGTAGGCCTATCTAATAAATCAAATAGAGTCTGATTACAAGAAAATGATTTGCAAAAGAGCAAATATCCATTTATAGTCACTTGATTGTTTATAGTAATATTCTCTATTCATTTGTCAATAAACAGAACTTCCCCTAACTACTCAACCGAACTGTCTTACAAAACGCAAAGACATTTCTTTCATCTACTAATTGATGAAGTCATTCATTCATTCATTCAATTACTATTTTTCTGAGCATTTATTTTGATCAAAGCACTGTGGGCAACACCAAGATAATTAAGATACAGTTGCAGCTCTCTAAGTTTCTGTCCTTTTTGTTTTTTAACCTGAAAAAGACCTTTTCTAAAATCACTCTGTTGCTTGGTTCAAATAATTTTTCTTTACTTCCCTCTTTCTTTCACTCCCTATTTGTATATGTGGCATTAGAGAATTTGTTGAAGGTCAGATGGAAGGAAGGTGTCAAAGATAAACATGTGAATCTTACTGAGAGTCAATCAAGATATTTTCCATGGAAAATATTATCTAGCAACAAACAAACAAACAAATGCTCTGATGGTCAGCAAGTCAGAATGGCCCCCAAATCACCATGCTTATATTCAACACGCTCCACAAGCATTAATTCGTTGTCATCTAGATAGGCCTATAGTGTGTAATATGGGTCAACCTAGGGGACTTCTTAATTAAAAGTTCTTAAGACTTCCTACTTCCAAATAAATGATTATAATATTTTTATGTCATTCTGATAAAGTTGCCTTTATTCAGTTACAGCAGACAGGGTACAAAATGCTCTCAATATTTTTAACATCATAGTCAGGATTTTTTTTTTTAATTTATTTATTTATGGCTGTGTTGGGTTTTTGTTTCTGTGCGAGGGCTTTCTCTAGTTGCGGCAAGTGGGGGCCACTCTTCATCGTGGTGCGCAGGCCTCTCACTATCGCGGCCTCTCTTGTTGCGGAGCACAGGCTCCAGACGCGCAGGCTCAGTAATTGTGGCTCACGGGCCCAGTTGCTCCGCGGCGTGTGGGATCCTCCCAGACCAGGGCTCGAACCCATGTCCCCTGCATTGGCAGGCAGATTCTCAACCACTGCGCCACCAGGGAAGCCCCATAGTCAGGATTTTTTTCAACTCATTTACAACTCACTGCAGTGATTAAAGCAGGTTGCCTAACTCTCTTTAAACACATTATTTTATGCATATAGGGTAATTATATTAAATGAGTATACTATCAGTGGACTTCTTGGATGAGTGAGTTTTCTTGGGTTAAACAAATGCCATAATGAATATTAGATGATTCTGTTTTGCCACATTAGGCCAGAATTTAATCAACTTATGTAAAAAGTTGTCAACAAAATCTTATCAGTGTAATTTTTTATACTTTCTTGTGTGAATAAGTGAATGCTGTCTATTGCTAAAGCCCCCCAAACCAACAAACTAGATCATATAATGAAATCAAATTCCACCAAGAATCAAATACAGTGGAGACAGTTTCTTAAAGTAGTAATTGTACTGTGTAACTAGGAAAGGGTATCATGTTCTTAGAAAGACTGCTTATTTTCAAGTTATAAAATAGAGACTGAGTCAAATCAGAAGTTATCTGCAGAGGTCTGTGGTTTCCTCTCCTTTTCTTCTCTTTGATTTGGTCTGATGGCTTTCCAACCTGTTAGTTCTGCTTTCCCATGATTGGCTGTCACTCCCACCTCATTAAAATAAAAGTCTTGGTTCACCCTAGTTCTCATGCTATGTTCTCTGTAGCCAGGTCTGGGAAATACGCATACATTCAAAATTGCATGCATGGTGGAGAAGGCAGGTTTGTTGACTTCTGCAGTCCAGATTCCACCACCAGCAGCACTCTCACCTGTCTTTAGAGAATTGTGCTGTTGTTCACTATTCAGCTCACGGAGAATAGAGGAGACCCATTTCCTTCTTGTTTAACTTCATTAAATCTTTGGACAATGTATAAAATAAGTTACTGAATAATGAGTACCCCATCTATTTAAAAGTCTTCAACCTTCACTGCAGGATCCAGAGGACTCAGCTCTCCAGTCATACTGGGGTCTTTGCAAAGCCCACAAACGTGCCGGATCTCTCCCATGGCCCCTGGGTAAGCTACCACCTCTGCTGAGAAGGCTTCTCCCCTCCTCCAGACTCTTGCCTCTCCTTCAGAAACTGGGTCCAGGAAGCTATTGCTGGCAGCTCCTACAGCTGGGTTAAGAGCACTCCTATGGGTTCTAGAAGCCCCCACTATTCACCCCAATCTCAGCACCCATCTCACTGAATGGTAGGTAATTGCATGTTTTCTTGTCTCTTTCCTCACTGAACCATAAGCTCTCCGAGGGCAGAGACTACATTGTTCATGGTTGTAGCCTCAGTACCTAATATAGCTCCTGGAGTATAGAATGTTCAACATAAACCCTTGAAAAAAAGTAAACAGTGATACTCAATAAAAATAACACAAATTACCACTTACTGAGTTCCTGCTTGGCCAGAGGCTCCCCTGTGTATGACATCCTAGTCCTTACAACAACCTGCTGCGTCTTCATTTGACGGATGAAGACACTAAGATAAAGTCAAGATACAAGTCCAAGGTCACAAACCAAGAAAATGCCAGAGCTACAGTTTAAATCCAGATCAATTGATCTTCGAAGACTTCAAACATGACAAAGTAAGGAGGCCACCACACTCTCCTGGGTAGGAGTGAGCAGTTCTGGTCTTAAAGGGGCCCTTTGGAGAAGCATAGGGTAGGGAGTGCTAACAGGGGTCCTGCTTACTCGAGAGCTGTGGGAAGTGGTCAGCATCAACACCCTCACAGGGTGACTTCCAGGAAAGCCTTTACCTGTCACAGAAACAGAAATGGCACAGGAAGAGGCCGAGGCCTTCCAAGGACCCACACGGAGGGCAAAAGGAGGGTAATCCACTTTGGTGAGTGGGCACTACCTACTGACTGAAGAAGCCTGATCCCATTTAGAGACTATCAGCCAGGTCTTCGATGGAAGAAGAAAAATAAATCTTGGCTAAAATCTAGGGTCTAGACTAAAATTATTCACTGATATCTCAGATTTAAAACCCAGTACAAGGATCTAAATTATCAGGCTAATCTAAATAGAATTCAGCTTACGGCTCACTCTTTTGCAGTCTATTTAAATGAATTCAACCATAGGATGTTACAAGTACATCCAGTTGGAGGTTTCTGGTACAATTGTGAGTTGTAAAATGATTACGAATGTAGGCATTTGTGTTTATAATTATATTTCTTAATTAATGTTCCTAAGTAATACTTTAGGTTCGCACCTCCATTTGCAGTTTTCTAAATGAAAGATTTCATACTGAAGGCTGCAAAATAGCAGGGCAGGTCATGAGTCACTAGGATTAATAATAATCCACTCAGAAATTTTGAAACACTTAGGTTAAACTCACAAAAAAATTAGTCATACTTAGTGGATTAAACCTCACATGGGAAGAGCAGACATCATAAAGTAAACACAATCTTTATAATTAAAATGTTTTACCTTATAGAATGCTAATCCTCTTTAAGAAAGGAAATTTTGTGTGCCACTATAATGTTAAGAAAATATATAGAAGCCTAAGCCTACTTTATTTCTGAATTTTTATCATGTTTAATTCAATTTAAGTTTAGGTGGGCAGTGAATACGCAATCCTTTACTGAGCTTCCACTATGAGTGGGGCTCTGGCACACACTTTTCTGATACAGGTTACAATTAAGGTGTCTAAACCTCATAGAGGCCAACGAACAGCCTGAGAGCCTTACAGTGCTCCACACAGAAGTGTTCAAAAGAATCTGCTGAATTAATGAAGGTGGTTCCATGAAGTGTCCAGTGTTACTGTCAATGAGTGCCAGGGCCGGGATTTGCACTCTGAGTCTTATCAGTTCTAATGAGAGGTGAATGAAACCTTGACTGCTTCCTACCGATAAGAATGGACCTATCGGCAACCTCATGATATCCACTTATTTATACTTATTTCCAGACTCCTCCAGAACAATCCCTTCCCACCCTAATTATTTGGATATTTCAGGTCAAATATGGTTTTGGACTGATTGCACAAGTTAATTACAAATGCTATTTTTTCCTATTCTGTCAATATGAATCTCTGTCCGTTAGGAAATACAGCAAATACCTTACTATTTGGGTGTGAGAAAGAACAGACTGGTGCTTCCTCCTGTTGGCAGTGGCCCGCAAGAGGACTACAAAACACAGCTGGCAACAGAATTGTTGCAAATTCCCAAATCTAGAGCCTTGTCTATCAAGGAAGGAATGATTACTCAGTAAGACGGGACATGACAACTAACTAGACACTTTGGTGGAACATTGTTAGATTCCCTAATTGATTTCATGTGCCAAAATCAACTCTAAATGATATTTAGTCTCATTGATGTATAGCAAGAAAACTTAAATAGTATAAAAATGAATATAAATCAGAAATCATAAAAATTGCTGGATTTTACTATTAAACTTTGCTACCTAAAAAAGCATACCTGCAATATGAGAGAAAAATATCTCATATGGTTAATAAAGAATGAATTTCTGTAAATAAGGAAAAGAAATGCCACACTGCAAGAGAGAATTAGAAAAAGACATCTACATCCATCAATATGACATACTGAATATTTTAGGAACAACTTCCATCTTAAAATTTTTTTTAAACTAGAAATGTTGCAAAAATAATAACAAATATCTATTCATATTCATTCTTTAAGAAAACAAAGGCCAGAAAAAAAGGAGAATCAAGGAAAGGTGAGCCATGTGATGGTCAGACCACACTCTCCTGGAGGCATTCTCACTCCAGGAACTTGGGTTCTGACGCCTGGATGGCACAAGGACAGAAGACAAGTCCTTGGGTCCACACAATTGGGGATTTGGAATGAAGACTCCTGCTTAAAGCCATGACTCCCAAAGGATGGCCCCCTCAGTGAGAGGGTGGGCTAGAAATAATTCACCTTTGAGGGAGATAACAATAACAATTGCAACAACCAGAGCTCACATTTAATTAGTGTTTATGATGTACTGAACGGGTTTCCCAATGCTTTACATATTAACTCATTTAGTCTTCACGACAACCCTTTTAGGTAGGTTACAGTATTATGCCAATTTTACTTGGCTCAGAGAAAATTAAAGCTCAGAGAGGTTAAGTAATTTGTTTAAGGACACACTGTTAGTGAGTGTGAGATTCAGGCAGTCTGGCTCCAAGAAGGGAGAGAAAAGTCTCTCCTAGCAAGGAATTAGCATTTAGAATACAAAAAGGAAGTCCTCCAAATCAATAAGAAAAAGATAAACAACTCCAGATAAATTGGGCAGAAGATATTAGTGGGAAATTCATAGATGAGAAAACATATATTGCTGAATAAATATAGGAAAAGATGTCCAACATGACAAATGTAGATTAAAAGTTATGACAGTGTCAAGCATTGTCCAGCATGAGGAACAGTGGGGACTCTTTATGTCTGGCTGATTAGAATGTAAATTGAAATTACCACTTCGAAGAACAATCTAGTGAGTTTATCTGAAGTTCTCTCTTAAGACTAACTTGCTTTCAAGATCCATGCCCAGTCATCACCTCCTTCATGAAGTCTGCATGGACCCGTGGGCTCATAGTGACATTTCATTCCTCAAGTTTCCAACATTATTCTACTACTTATTGGAACACACGACTTGTTGCCTTCTGTTGGTAATTTTCATCTGTTGCTTAAGCGCCAGGGTGGTGTTGTTTTGTAAGTTTTCATTCCTAGCATCTAAGTAGGAGCTAAATAAATATTGCTGGTTTGACTATAAAAAGGACTAATGTAACCAAATAAACCATATTTTGGCTTTCTCACTGTTCCATTAGCCTATGTCGGACACATACTGACAATCCAATTATAGTGAGCACAACATATCTTAGGGCAAACAAACCTTTAGTATTTTTGTCTTATGTAGACTTGCTCTATATTTTCTTGAAATTAAAATTGAGCATGACATATTTTCTGAAGGAAAGTAAGAAAATGAATTGCTGTACACTAATGTCAAGTTTTATCTTTATCAGATCATTTTAAAAACTATGTTCATTCCTTTGAACATCTGAACATGACAAAGGCCTAAGGCTCTAATTGACCTTTGATAAACATATACCTGAATCATTAAAATGTTTCAGTTTATTGTATAAAATCTATATACTAAACAGGTATTAAGAGCGAAAACAGGGCTTCCCTGGTGGGGCAGTGGTTAAGAATCCGTCTGTCAATGCAGGGGACATGGGTTCGATCCCTGGTCCGGGAAGATCCCACATGCCACGGAGCAACTAAGCCCGTGCGCCACAACTACTGAGCCTGTGCTCTAGAGTCCGTGAGCCACAACTACTGAAGCCCTCGTGCCTAGAGCCCGTGCTCTGCAACAAGAGAAGCCACCGCAATGAGAAGTCTGTGCACTGCAATGAAGAGTAGCCCCTGCTCGCCGCCACTAGAGAAACCCCACGCACAGCAACAAAGACCCAACACACCCCAAAATAAATAAATTTATTAAAAAAAAAAAAAAAAGAGAGAAAACATAATCTCTCTCTGGAGTTTACTGACTAGCCATGACTTTCACTACTACTTACATATGGATGATTCTCAAATCCACATTTTAGCCCTGATCTCTCAGCACATACTCTTTCTCTTTAATTTTTTTTCCTTTTTAACCTCTTGTTATAAAAGTAATATGTGCTCAAGGTCCTACTGTGCATATAATTTCAATACATTATTTTAAAAACTTAACGTGTCTTCTTTTATTAATATATTATTTGTAATTGCTATGCAATATTCCATTGAATGGATTCACCAAAATTAACTAAAACAAAATTAAATAACCTTCCCCTGTTTTGGGGGGAAGGCTTTGTTTTCCTCTCTTTCTGTTTCTCTGTTTTAGGCAAAATCCTACAATGAACATCTTTGTAAATAATGATTTTTTTGCCCATTTTGGATCAAAGTGCATAATGAATCTTCCATATTTGCTTTGAAGAATATGAACATATTACCAAATTACTTCTCATTGCCTCCATCATGAGAACAGAAAGTGGTGTTTTAGTGTATCTTTGTCAGTACTGAATGCTTTCATCTCCATCTGCCATTAAGATACATCTTCTGGCTATCCTAAGAATCCCTCCAAGTAAACATATTCAATATGAAATATTAGTTTCCTCCTGTACTACCCTTCTTCTCCTGCATCTGCTGTTGTGACTGCGAGCATCGCCATCTAACCAGCTTAGGAGTCAGGGCTGTGGCATCATCTTTGCCTCAGATCTTTCTTATCCTCCATGTACATCAGAACAAGGTGCTGCCTTGAATCTGAGTCTGTCCCTTGCTCTGCATTCACACTACGGCTGCTAGGTTCAAGGATTCGTCTACTCTTGATTGGGTTACTTTAAAAGTTTATTGATTTTTTTCATTGCATAACTAAAACATGATTAGGGAAATGTATTGAACCCTGTAATGTAGAAATAAAAAAATCATCAATAGTCTCACCTCTTGGTAGGTCCCACTTCACTATTTTGGTGCATCTCATTCTAGTATTTTTCTTACACAGATTATCTGTTTCTATCTATTCTTCATGTCATGGCTATATAGAACCTTCCATAGGACATAGTTGATCCTACTACTTCCCTTCGCCAAACAGGTGACGGCTGGGTGACTGGTCATTCATATCCTATAAACTAAATCTAAACACCTTTGCTTGCCATTCTAAGGCCTTTCACACACAGATCCATCAGATCCATCCATCCTCCCAGCTTCACTGCTTACTCTCCTTCTCAGCTCCAGCATCCAAACTTCCAAGCTGCTGAACTGTTCTTTTGCCTTCAAATAAACCTCTGTAATTTTGTTCCTATCTCTGTCCCTACGTAGATGGACCTTTCTTTTTTTATTCACTTTTAAAACTTTATTTTTTAAGAGTAGTTTTAGGTTCACAGCAAAATCGAGAGGAAGGTGCTACCGAGATTTCTCATGGTCCCCTGTTCCCACACATGCACAGTCTTCCCCATTATCAACATACTTCACTATAGGGCACACTTCTTACAACTGACAAACCTGCATGGACACATCATAAACACCCAAAGACCACAGTTTACATTAGGGCTCACTCGTGGTGGTGTACACTCTGTGGGTTTAGACAAATGTATAATGACATGTGTCTATCACTGAGTATCATACAGAGTATTTTCACATCCTAAAAGTCTTCTGTGCTCCACCTAGTGACCCCTGCCCACCCCCAGTACGCTGGCAACCACTGATCCTTTTATTGTCTCCATAGTTTTGCCTTTTACAGAATGTCATATAATTGGAATCATGTAGTAGGTAGCCTTTTCAGATTGGCTTCTTTCACTTAGTAATATGCATTTAAGATTCCTCCATTATTTTTCATGGCTTGATCGTTTCTTTTTAGCACTGAATAAAATTTCATTGTCAGAATGTACCACAGTTTGTTTATCTATTCACGTACTGAAGGATATCTTGGTTGCTTCCAACTTTTGGTAATTATGAATAAAACTGCTATAAACATCCATGCGAAGGTTTTTGTGTGGACCTAATTTTCAACTTCTTTGGGTAAATACAAGAATCGTGACTACTAGTTCATATGGCAAGAGCATGTTTAGGTTTGTAAGAACCTGCCAAACTGTCTTCCAAAGTGGTTATCCCATTTTGCATTCCCACAAGCAATGAATTAGAGTTCTTATTGCTCCACATGCTCACCAGCATTTGTTGTTGTCAGTGTTTTGGATTTTGGCCATTCTAATTGGTTTGTAGTGGTATCTCATTATTGTTTTAATTTTCATTTCCCTGATGACATATGATGTGGAACATCTTTTCATATGCTTATTTGGCATCTGTATATCTTCTTTAATGAGGTGTCCAGGTATTTGGCCCATTTTTTAACCAGGTTGGTTATTTTCTTATTGTTGAATTTTAGAAGTAATTTGTATAGTTTGGACAGTAGTCCTTTATCAGAGTGCCTTTTGTAAACATTTTCTCCCAGTCTGTGGCTTGTCTTCTCATGATCTTGACATTGTCTTTTGCAGAGCTGAAGGTTTAAGTCCAGCTTATCAATTATTTCTTTCATGGATTGTGCCTTTGGTGTTGTATCTAAAAAGTCATCACCATACCCAAGGTAATCTAGGTTTTTTTCCTATATTATCTTGTAGAAGCTTTATAGCTTTGCATTTACATATAAGTCTATGATACATTTGAGTTGATTTTGGGGAAAAGTGTAAGGTCTGTGTCTAGATTCATTTTTTTTTTTTTTTTTTTTGCCTGTGGATGTCTGGTTGAAACCATTTGTTAAATAGACTATCTTTGCTCCATTGTATTGGTTTTGCTCCTTTGTCAAAGATCAGTTGGATATGTATATGGGGTGGGGGGGTCTATTTCTGGGCTCTCTATTCTGTTCTATTGATTTATTTGTTTACTTTTTTCACTAATACCACACTGTCTTCATTACTATAGCTTTATAGTATTTATTGAAGTTGAGTAGTGTTAGTCTTCCAACTTTGTTCTTCTTCAATGTTGTGTTGGCAATTCTGTGTCTTTTGCCTCTCTATATAAACTTTAGAGTCAGTTTGTCAATATCCATAAAATAATTTGCTGAGGTTTTGATTGGGATTGCATTGAATCTGTAGATCAAATTGGGAGGAACTGACATCTTGACAACATTGAGTTTTCCTATCCATGAATATGGAATATCTCTGTTTATTTAGTTCTTTGATTTTGTTCACCAGACTTTTGTAGTTTTCCACATATAAATCTCATACATATTTTATTAGATTTTTACCTAAATATTTCATTTTTGGGGAGGGTGCTACCCCTTCTCTTTATTCAGTTAAAATCTCTGCTTCAAAGCCCAACCCAACCCCTTAGTAACATTTACCCTAAAACCTTCCTCAATCAAAAAATAATTGCTCCCCATTTCTGCTTTCTATTCTCATGATATATTTTATTTATATTTCTATTGTAGCAATAGCCACATTTTTTTGTAGTATATTTTATTATAGGTAGATGTAGTGCACTTTTTTAAGGTTTTTAAAAACAATCTATTGCTACTATTTGTATCAGGTTTAGTGTCCTCCACACAGTTGATGCCTAGCAATGTTTATAAAGTTATATTTAGTTTAATTTATGCAAGGTCAACAAAGTCAGATCTTAAATGAGCCAAGTACTCTTTTGCATTAGTTTCTCTCTGAAGCTTGAGTAGCTAAAATAATATTTCCCTGTTGTTATTTCATAAGATATTTCTAAAGTAAAACAATTAATATATAAATATGCTTGGAGATTCTAAACAAACAAATGAATGTATATAACCAGAGTATTATAGTTTCCCCTAATTCTACCTTATTTATGACCCACTTTGAACCAACCTAATTTGATCCTGATAGAAAAACATCATGATAGCATCTTATTGAGATGTTTTCTTAATGTAAGGCAAGAAAGCAATTAGATCCCAACTGCCTTGCTGAAAGCCAGAGGAATGAAAACTTTTCATGTTTATTTTTCAGGGAGTAGATAAAAGAATGGGGAATTGACTAGATAATATTAGGCACAGACTTGTAATTGGGACCTAATGACATGAAATATGTATGCAATATTATTAAAGTTATGCCAGTAATTACATAGGAAATGTGTGTGTATGTGTGTGTGTATGTGTGTGTTTCACAAAATGTTGATGGGAACTTGTATTGGGAAAACCTTGAATCTTCTTAATATCATAAATTAGCTGAATGAAAGAAGCTACTATACTGACCAGCTATTAAATGCCACCATTTAACTGTATAGATTTCTAAAACTCTCAGACATTTAATCTTTCTAAATATAAATGTTATCAGTTTATTATTTTTTCTTAATTTTTTAAGTTTTATTTTTCTGGTCTAAATATTATTTGCCAATTTTAGGCCTTTAAAGCCCTGGGTAAGTGGGGGGAGATCTTAATACTTGTTAATTTATATTACTTAAATAAACTTTCTAAACCTTTAAAACAGAAAGTACATAAGTGACATTAAAACTAGATTAATTTCAAATTTATAAGAAATGAAATCACATCAAACAATTTTAAAGTAATTTTAATTCACTAGCACTATTTTAAAGAGGACTATCTGATAAATAAATAAAATAGAAAAAATAACATTCACTATTCTTTTATTAAATAAATGACATTTACTAGAATCACCTAACAGCAGGCATAATTTGAAAGCTAGAAGTAAGAATTATGGACTATTTGTGTAGATTGATTAAGACACATTTGTACAGAGCAGCAAAACTGCATTATAAAAATCCAAAGCCAAAAAAGCCATTCTGCTTCAGGTTCCCACCAAAGTTAGTGCAAAATCAATTCAACTTGACATTTATTGGGACCTACTATTTGCAAGGCCCTGTGATAGGTGTTATAACAGATTTTAAATGATCAAGATATGAGTTCTACTTTCAAGGATCTAATAGGCCAGTAGATAAGACAAGCCATCTATGCAATTAACCATAACATTATATAGATGTGCTAAGAAATATGGTGGAAATAAAAACAAAGCACTGTGGGGTCACACAGATAGCAAGTTTCATTCCAGCTGATGGACTAGAGGAAGATTTAATTAAAGAAATGACATTGGGACTGGGACTAGAAGAGTGGGTCGGATTTAGACAGAAAGCAGTCAGATGGCTGGGGGGATGGGTAGTGAGAGGGTTATTTTAGGCAGAGGCAAAGAGTTGATCAAATAAAGAAACTCCCAGAATTTAGATTGTTTGGGGAGTTTGGTAATAATCTGGTTTGCTGGAAGTGGAAAATTTAAGAAGGGAGTAAATGCATTCTATACTGGTGGGATTGGGTTGAATTCATTTTAAATCTTTAACAGTGAAATAAACATACTCTTCGTAAGAAATTAGGTGATGCTAAAAATAGGTTATTATCAAAACAATGAGAAAACAGGACATAATCAAGAAATATTTGTTTTAACTTATTTTCAGTTGCTTTTAATTAAAAATTAATCAGAAGACTTGAGAACAGGTGTTCATAAAACCTATGCAATTATATGCAACTTATGGATTTGAGAATTCATGTACATTTATCTGAGAAAGGAGTTTCATCCGATTCTCCTAAGGGTGCTTCATCCGTAAAAATGCTAAAAATCATTGCTTTAGAGGAGACTGGTTAGTTTTAAATACAAGTAAATTTTTATGACTTTCTTTTCCTACCAAATAATATAACTTGTATTTAATTTGTCATGCTCTATTCAACTCTAAAGGATGGCACTCTCTTGCCTCCTCTTTGTCTTGCTTTTCTACTTTATTTGTTTATTTTTTTTGGAAGGGCAAAAATAAAGTACACATTAGAGAAATCTAAAGATACAGAGGTGTATGAAGAGAAAGTTAACACCCTGCATAACCCTTTGCACTCATTCCTCCCACAACTGGGAATGTATTTGTCCACAGATTTTAACCCTCACACCATAAAGATTTATGTTCACACTGTGTGTGTGCACATGTATGTGTGTGAGAGAGAGAGACAGAGACTGAGAGACTGAGAGAGACAGAGACAAACAGAGATGTTTTCTTCTTTTTCTAAAATAAAAATGGTATTCTTCTAAACAAAAAGTAAAAACTCTACACATTTTTGTTTTAATTTTTAAACAATGCACTATGGACATCTTTCCAGGTCAGTACACATGAATTTTTAAATTTATTTATTTATTTTATTTTTGGCTGCGTTGGGTCTTCATTGATGTGCATGGGCTTTCTCTAGTTGCGGTGAGCGGGGGCTACTCTTTGTTGCGGTGTGCAGGCTTCTCATTGCGGTGGCTTCTCTTGTTGCAGAGCATGGGCTCTAGGCACGCAGGCCTCAGTAGTTGTGGCGCGTGGGCTCAGTGGTTGTGGTGCGTGGGCTCTAGGGTGCACGGGCTTCAGTAGTTGTGGCATGTGGGCTCAGTATTTGTGGCTCGCGGGCTCTAGAGCACAGGCTCGGTAGTTGACGCGCACGGGCTTAGTTGCTCCGTGGCATGTGGGATCTTCCCAGACCAGTGTCCCCTGCACTGGCAGGCGGATTCTTAACCGCTGTGCACCACCAGGGAAGTCCCCAGTACACATGAATTTAATTTATTATTTTAAATAACTATAAAATATTCCATTGCAGAAATATACCACAATTCATTTGTCTATTTTCTAATTGATAAGCATTCATGTTGTTTATAGTTTGGGGTATTTAAACGGCTGTTATAAACATCTTTATACACATATCATTACAATCAAGTGTTTTTATTTTTATAGGATTAAAAAATAAAGTGTGATTGGAATGTTAATAAATTAATAGACATTATAACATACTTTTCAAAAAATTTTAGCAATTCATATTCCTACCTGCAGTATTAGCAAATACCCATTTTGTTGTACCCTTGCCCAGGGATAATTAAATATTTAACAACAAGCAAGGCAAAAACATTCAAGAACATTCAGGTGACATGCATTAACCTTCTATCTACTGCATATTGAAGTTGGAAGGGTCTGACCAGTCAGAGAAGTGGGGGATAGAGTTCTAGGAGAGGAAGGGAGCTCAAGGTAGCAAATACTTGTGAAGTGAAATACTAATATTACAAGGGTCATATTGAACTTATCAGGTAAATATCAGCCCCGCCATTGCTAGGACTGGGTATTACCAGAACTTTTAAAAAAATTTGCAGAATTAATGACAGAAAATAATATCTCATTGGTATGTTTAATTTATGTTTCCTTAAGTTTTAGATTAGAAGAACAACTTTTGGATGTCAATTTACGTTTGTTTACCTATTACTTGTTTAAATTTTTTGTCTATTTTTATTTGTGCCATATACCTTTTTATTATCAATTTGAAGGAGCTATTTGTATGTTAGTGATATTATCTCGAATGTTTACAATTACATATTCTCTGGGTCTATTCTTCATCTTTATATTTAAGGTAACTTTAGCTGTATAAAAGCATTAATATTAATATAAAAATATTCTTTTAATCTAAATGCCATTACACTTATGTTTATTTAATACATTTATAGTTATTTTTTTTTAACCTAAGTCCTGTAATTTTTTTGCTATATTTTTCTTAGGAACTGTATAGTTCTTCAGTTTTTGTGATTTTCCCCCATTTTCATTTCCAACTGGTTGTTGATATAGGAAAAGCACTTTTCTGTATATTTGTTTTATACATCCATCTAACCAAATTGTTTTGGTACTTCTAATAGTATTTAACTGTATATCTCATTTTTTTCAGTTGTTGTTATATGATGCAATCATATAATAAAAATTTTTCTCTTCATTACTTATGTCATATATTGTATTTTCTTGACTTACTACATTAGTCTCTAAAATAATGTTAAATAATAAAAATGAAAGCAGGCATTATGTGCCTTGTTCCAAATTTTAGCATCAATGACTTGACTTCTTTATGAATAATTGATTTTTATTGGGTTATGTTAAACATAAGTTTTTTGTTTGTTTCTATCATATTTCATTTTTTTAAGGCATTTGATACTTATATCTTGACATTTTTTTTCATTTCTGAAAAAAAGCATCTTTAAGTTCTCCTACCTCCTTGACTGCTTCTTCTCAGTTTATATGAATTGCTCCTCCTCCTTTTTCTGAATTTAAAACATTGGCCACCCTCAGAACCAACACTTGGTTTTCTCATCTTACACTCACACTCTTCTTCTGAGAAGCCAGCTTTTCATTACCTGTGGCTTCAACTAACATGTACACGCCACTTATTATAGACTGAATGTTTGGGTCCCTTTCCCCCACAAATTCAAATGTGGAAATCCCAATCCCTGATATGATGGTATTTGGAGATAGGGCCTTTTGGAGGCGATTAGGTCATGAGAGAAGAGCCCTCAAGAATGGGATTAGTGCCTTATATGAAGAGCCAAGAGAACTTGCTTCCTCCTCTCTCTGCTCTGAAAACCAGGAAAAGGTTTCTCACCTGACACCAAATCTGCTGGTACCATGCTCTTGGACTTCCCAGCCTCCAGGACTGTGAGAAACAAATGTTCATCCTTTAAGCCACCCAGTCTACTGTAATTTGTTACAGCAGCCTCAGCAGACTAAGACACCAGTAGTTTCCATAGCTACAAACCTGGCTTTAAGCACTCTTTCTCACCTCCAGACTGTTTTTTTAATTGAAGTATAATTGATTTGCAATGTGGTGTTAGTTTCTGGTGTACAGCAAAGTGATTCAGTTATACATACACTATATATATATTACATATATATATATGTGCATATATATTCTTTTTCATTATGGTTTATTACAGGATATTGGATATAGTTCCCTGTGCTATACAGTAGGACCTTGTTGTTTATCTATTTTAAATATAGTAGTTTATATCTGCTAATTCCAAACTCCTAATTTATCCCTCCCCCACCTCCTTTCCCCTTTGATAAACATGTTTGCTTTTGATGTCCTTGAGTCTGTTTCTGTTTCATAAATAAGTTCATTTGTGTCATATTTTAGATTCCACATATAAGTGATATCATATGGTATTTGTCTTTCTCTTCCTGATTTACTTCACTTGGTATGATAATCTCTAGGTCAGTCCATACTGCTGCAAGTGGCATTATTTCATTCTTTTTTATGGCTGTGTAGTATTCCATTGTGTACACATACAACATCTTCTTTATCCATTTATCTGTCAATGGACATTTAGGTTGCTTCCATGTCTTGGCTATTGTAAAGAGTGCTGTTATGAACATTGGGGTGCATGTATCCTTTTGAATTACAGTTTTCTCTGAATATATACCCAGGAGTGGGATTGCTGGATCTTATGGCAACTCTATTTTTAGTTTTTTAAGGAACCTCCATACTGTTTTCCATAGTGGCTGTACCAATTTACATTCCCACCAACAGTGTAGGAAGGTTCCCTTTTCTCCACATTTATTGTTTGTGGACTTTTTAATGATGGTCATTCTGACAGATGTGAGGTGGTACCTCACTGTAGTTTTGATTTGCCTTTCTCTAGTACTTAGCGATGTTGAGCATCTTTTCATGTCCCTATTGGCCGTCTGTATGTATTCTTTGGAAAAATGTCTATTTAGGTCTTCTGCCCATTTTTTGACTGGGTTGTTTGTTTTTTTTGTTATTGAGTTGTATGAGCTGCTTGTATATTTTGGAAATTAAACCCTTTTTGGTCACATCATTTGCAAATATTTTCTCCCAGTCCATAGGTCGTCTTTTCGTTTTGTTTATGGTTTCCTTTGCTGTGTGAAAGTTTATAAGTTTGATTAGGTTCCATTTGTTTATTTTTGCTTTTATTTCTATTGCCTTGGGAGACTGACCTAGGAAAACACTGGTATGATTTATGTCAAAGATCACCTCCTGACTTTTATTACCAGATTTTTTACCTGATATCTTAATCTGGATGCCTCACTACTATTCATTCTCAACATTTTAAAACATGAATCATCTTTGTACATACCCTCTTCTTTCTATGTCTCTTAATAGTTAAGGACAGCACCATCTACTAAGTCATTCCATCTGGAGACCTGAAGGCTATGTCCAACTACCTTTCTTACCCCCTCAACTCTAATCAGTTATAACATCCTGTCAACTCTACTTAAAAATAACTCTCAAACTCTTCTCCCTCTTTCCATCCATGACACAACTATTTTATTCTGTTCTCATGGCTAGACCTTCTAGTATTATTCAACTTCATTCTTAGAACTGTTCTCAAAGTTTTGTTAAAACACAAAACAGTTTTCTTCCCCTGTTTAAAAATCTCTAATAGCTCTTATAAACATTCAGAATAAAATTTAAATTTTAAACATTATACACAATGCCTTTCATATTCTGGAACCAAACACTCCTCTTAAGCTTGTCTTGTGCCCCCGGCTGCCATCTCTCACTACAAGGCATTGCTCGCTGCCTTGTGGTTTCAAGATTTCTCAAATGTACACTCGATTTTTTTCATCTCTGTTCTTTCTCTCTGCTCAGCCTGCTCTGCACAGCCACGGCCTTTCCGCACACCTCTATGCTTCAAATCCTGTCTCAGAAACACGGCCATCTCTAGCCGCCTGTTCCACTCTGCTCTCACAGCACTGTCTGTTCTTCTCACTGCACGTGGGAACTCCTGAGGGGCAGGCTTGTAAATTTACAGCTTTGTATCAACAGCACAGCACTCAGTATGGCAGGACTTTAATAATATTTGTGAGTGGAAGGAAGGAACAAAGGAAGGAAGAAAGGAAGACCTACTAAAGATTTTATTTGAATTGAAATATTTTAGAACCAACTAGTCCTAAAAACAGAGCTAAATCAATAAAAAAATGTTGAGGTGATTAAGAAGGATACACTAAACAAAGCTGATTTTTAATATACAAAAATTGTAGGGCAGAACTGAGTAACTGAGAGAAAAAAGTGAATAATTATGCCGTATGTCAGCAAACTTATCTGCCGTGAAAAGTGGTTTAGAGAGCAAAAAAAATAAATGAAAAAGCTGAAGGAAAACATGAAAAATGAGCACAGTGCTTTATGCTTTGTAAACACTTTATTGCATTTAAAGTATAAAACAAAACATAAAGAACAGATACCCTGTACAAGTGAATTTTGGTAAAGAGCAGATGATTAATTTTCTCATATAGTTCTACAGTACTTATTGCAATACCACCTTGTACTTTAAGACATGTTTTAAATTTAGCAAGGGTTAATACATGCTATTCGTTTGTCATATGTCAGGACATGTATATATTTACAATATCACATTTTAATTACTACTAAGATAACTAAGCTTAGATGACAGTAGTAATTTACGTGAATGTAGTTGGGTCCCTCCCATGGCTTGAGTCACCATCTGTTGGTTTATAGCTCCTAAATGTGTATTTTCAGTCTCTTAAGCCACATGGACTCAGTCTAGGCATGCTCCAGACAAGAGAGCAGGGGAACATAACAAAGTCAGCTCAGATTGCTGTAGTGATGCGCTTGAAATTCCATCAGATCCACGTATTTTCTCTAAGTTTTCAGTGAAAGGCAGAAAACAGGCCTTGAGTATCAGAGAGCTCATTTCTATAAGACTCAGTCACAGCCAGCCAAAGCAAACAGCCATAGTTATCGAACCCTGATTGACAGGCATGGCCTAGGACATGGACTGTGGGAGTGATCGCCAGGTTCAAGTCCTACTTGTCACTAACTTGTTATAAGATGGGCAAATGACTTCATCTTTCTATTACTCGGTTTTATCATTCATAAAAAGGAGATAATAATATCTACCTCATAAGGCTATTCTTGCGAGGATTAAACAAGAAGCTCTCAGAAATACACTAAGCATTATGTAAGTGTTAGCTATTATGGAAATTATTATTTAAGGAAGTAGGATGCACGTCAACAGAAAAAAATAAGGCAGGAAATTTGAAATTTTAAAAACAAAAATGGCTTGCTATTTAATTATAACACTGCACCACTTATGTTCATTACAGGGGTGGCATATTGTAGCAATCCACCCTACATTTCCAGTGAGAAACGATGGTTACATTAGAACTAAAGTACTTAACGTGTGCTCCATTATATGCATGCAACTTTCCCTTTAGTTTCAAGCTTTGTTAGTCTGTACAGCACTTTTTTGTGACTATTTTATAATGTTACAATAAATTCTTCTCCAAACTTTCTACTAAAATTTCAAATGAAAAAGGATAACTGACTGAGAGAAAATTTAGAAAATAATGACTAAAGGATATTTAAATTACCTGAGTAAACTTGTAGCTTTGGGGCTCATTACATTTTCTTTCTTTCTTCCTGAAATCTGTCTCTCCTGACTGTAAGAAAGCTGTCCATTTAACCCCCTCTGCCTAAACAATGGAACTCCCACGGTTATTTTCCTGTTGTTCAAAAGGTACATCTTTGTAATTATGTATACGTACACACACGTGCACACGCGTGTGCACACACACACACACACACACGCAAAGTCATTCTTGATGTTTTGTGCAAAGCAGGGTAACTGATGAGTTTCTAATACTGAATTTCTCTCTTTATTGAAACAATGGTTTATTACATCATAAATATGCTCAATAAAACCTGAAAAAAGTAGGTAATTGTGGAATATCTAATTCTGTGGGAAAGAACTCAGAAGGAATCTCAAGAAGGAAGAGTAACAACTTTAAAGACAATGTAAAATTTCAAACAAAATAATTGCTTGGCTTGCTACAAAGCAATAGTAGGAGTTGTCAACCTGACATTCAGTTACAAGGATGGGGAGCGACTGGAGACCCCTGAGATTTGGTCCTATAAGCTGCAGTCAAACGGAAGAGTTATGTCGCATGAGATGGGAAAGGGCCTTTCATTAGATCAGAATAATTCATCAGACTTGCAAGAATTTTCACTTCCATTCTCTCATTTGGATTTCAAGTCAACAATGTGAAGTAGTTAGGGCAGATCCCCTTTTTCTACTTTTATAGCCAAAGGACTGAGACCAGAGAGGGGCATGACCTGTCTGCTGTCCCATGACCAGTCAGCTCTAATGCCAGGTCCCGGGAGAGCTAGACCCTGACTTATCTAGTGTTTCAGCCAAGTCCCATTCAAAATCTCACGGCAATCACCATCATTAACATTATTTTACCATACTAGCAACTATGCTAAGTTGTCTGTGTTCTAGATTTTTGTTCTCTGTCAATGTTACAGGCTTAAAAGTAAGTTTATCCATTTTAGAGTAGAGGACCCTTCCTAGGAATATTCCTTAATCCTGAGGCCACAGCTTCTTTGTGAGTATTATATGATAGATAAAACATTAAAGAACTTGATCTATAAAAGCTACCATCTGTTTATAAACAGTTGGGTTTCCTAAATGCCATAATAAACATTTAAATTTAAAAAAATCAACATAGCAGCTATTATGATTTCAGGATTCTCATATATCAGAGCACATTGTTTTCCATTATAGAGTGTTAGGTATAGAAACCATTCAAACTGCACCAAATATTGAGTAGACAGTTCTTCAGCTTGCTGTGTGATCACTCTCTAGAATCTCAAGAAGGTATAGTTGGCCTGAGATAGCCAGGTTCAGCAGCTGAGTTACGAGATCTCCTCATCTTTAAATCTGAAGGAATTTGATACTTCAGTGGATGTTGCCCAGGTGGAATCAGAGGGTGAGGGTGACTCGATGGATAAGTCCAATTTTCTGCAAGTTCAGGGGATGAACTGAAGTGATCTATTTAGTTCATGATTTATAACAGAGATAAAGCTGGGTCAATGAAGTTGCAAGGATATATAATTCCATACTGATATTAACAGAGAGGGCACAGTTTACTTAGATCATAGTGGACTAAGAAGGATATGATCATGATAAATAGCCAACTGAGTGAAGTAAACATCAGAAAAAAATGTGGGGCAGACTGGACCAGATGGCTGAAGTAGGCAATCTTTTAAGACCTCATTCGTGCACAAGTCAGGTGGTAAAGGAATAAATGGCCTTAAGAAGCTTTACTCCTCAACCATTTTATAGGAGGCTGAGACATATATTATTTTATAACGAATCACTGCAGAAGTAGAAATGATCTCAAAGATCACCTAATCCAATCTTTTCATCTTATAAATGAGGAAGCCTGAATCTTGAGAATTTGAGACTCACCAAAGTCTTAAAATCTGTGATAGGCAGATTCCTGGTCCAGCATTCTGCCTTTTGTCATCCTGACCTGTCCCCACATAGGAGTCAGAGCCCTCATGACCACACGTGGCCACACAGCGAGAGGAATACAGATGTGTCCCTTAAGAAAACTGTGAGTCCTCTGGTTATAGTACAGACGAGACACAGAGAGGGAGAGAGAAAAGGCAGCACAAATACAGGGCAGCTGCCTTTTACAGGGGCCTCAGAGATGCAGGAATATTCAGGGGAATGTAGGAGCGTCTCCCTGGACCTAATGACAGCTGGGCACAGCGGGGTTTGATAACAGAGGCACATGTAACCCACCCCCACAAGCCCTAGTGATATTGGTATGGAAAAGAATGATTGTTTGTGGTTTTGGTAATATTAAATACTTTATCCAGTAAGATTTTACTTTGGAAACAGGTTGTGTTTTTTCTGACCAATATTTTCTAGTAAAATATTGCCCAGTTTATGTGCACCTCTTGAGATCCAGGGTACAGTTCTGGAGGAAGATGCACAGCTACCGTGAATCTCCAATCTCAAGAAAGGTGATTGCAAAGAAATTTGAGGCTGCCACATTTTAGTGGTTTCTCTTTTATGTTGTGTATAAATTCTTTGTGTTTCACCATTGCTTTCCTCCCTAGGCATTTGGGAAGCTCTGTAAACGCTCACTTACAGATCTTCATAATACTGCTGTGGTTGTGAGAGGAGGGTGCATTGGCTCATTGCTGGTTCTTTATCTACAGTGAGTGACTTCATAGGTTACACAGATTGACAATATGGCCCATAATCCATATTTTGTAAAGGGCAGAGCTACAGCCCAGATAGGCAGGATGACACGAGGCTCCACAAATCAATATCAGGGCCCTAGACAGGAACTCGTTCCTGTTACTCCTTGTGCACTGCTTTATTTACCCACCTTTCCTCTCTAAAACTCACGTCAAATGCAACTTGCAAATAAAAGCCTTCACTGAGAATGCTCTGTGACAGTGAAGAAATTTCAGTCTTTACAACCTGAATTTGGGTTAAGGAAACTGTCGATAAAACGTGAAACTGCAGAATGCTTGTGGAGACTAGATCAAAACTATCAGTTTTCATAATCAAGTAAGAATGATATCCACATCTTTACCCAAACTTGTTTTTCAATATAGGGATATTAAAAATGGAATGTATTTACAAAACCCACAGCCTCTGAAACAATCATCGAATTACAGCACCAGGATACCCCCTCTGGTTGGTTACTTCAGTGAAAAATATATGGCTTAGGTGACAGGGCAATGCCAGTATTAAATTTTATTTTATGTTGTAATATTTACCTGTTTGTGGTCTGAATTGTGATGAGAGGCATTTCATTCCTTTGACTTACAGTGTTCAGAACAAGGATTAATGATAGGCAACTTATTTAACTCTCTCAACAACTTTCAAGAGATAAAGAAAGGCTGTGAAAAGATACTACTGGATGCTCCAGGATTGCTTACAAAATTGTTCTGAACAGACAACTAATGAGAAGCATTTTCTTAATCTGATATCCATTTGGCATGATTCTCCTTGGGTGAGGAAGTGGCTACGGGTGAAAATAAGTGGAGGAAGAAATGAGTTTTGAAACCGTATAAACATTATTGCGCTGGCCACATGGATAAACAGCTCTTTTCTTCACCGGTAGCTGAGATTCTTGCCAAATGAGACAATAGGGACGAGATGAGCCATTGTAGGTTCAATACAGCCAGCCTACTGCAAGATAACCTGCTCTACAGAACCTTCACTATATACCCCAAATGTAGCTCTGAAATACCAATGGGTTCTTCCCCGATACTCTATGCAAAGTGTGCTCACTTATTCTCTCATTTATTCCTTAGCCACGTGTGGTGTTTTGAGGCACTTTTGGGGCAGGTGGTACCTGCACAAACTGGAGGATATCTCCAAAACAGCTGAAGATCTCAGAGTTGGAAGAGTACCTGGTGATAATCTGCTCTCACTTCTTTTCTTTCAGATGAGAAAACTGTGGCACACCTCACTGAAAATCTAACTCACGTGAGAAGGCTGCATGCAGAGTCTAAAAATCCAGTTTAAATGGTCATTGTTAAACCTCACATCCAACCAATTTTATGCAAATACGTTAGGCTCATAAATTTCTAGTATACCTGGCTTACTGGCACTGTTCACCTGACCATTCACTCATTAATTCAATAATGCAGTGTGCAAACACAGTACAGCACAGGCATGCTGCCTGCCCTCAGAGAGCTTGCTTTCTCTCAGGGAGACATACAACAAACAGGCAAACAAATAATGGCAATTTGTGATAAGTGCTCTAAAGCAGACACTTTTTGCTTAATTCACAGCATTTACCATAATAAATTTCAACTGAGGTTATAAAATGGGGAGGGAGATGGCAACTACTAACTGCAACTAAGAGGGCTGACAAAGACCTCTTCCTTTCGGAGGGGGAACATTTAAGTTGCGATCTAAACAATGGGAAAGAGCCAGCCCTTTCATGCAGAGGGAAGGGCATCGTAGAGGCTCCCAGGCCTTCACGTAGGACACAGCTAAGAGCTCTTAAGAACTGAAAGCCAAAGTGGATAGAACTTGGAGAGTGAGAGGCAGGCAGGGTCCAGGTAAGAGTTTGGTTTTTTAAATAAGTATGATGAAAAGTCATTGCAGTGGAGTGACATGGTCTGATCGACATTTTAAGCTCACTTTTGTTTTTTGGTGATGGGGGCAGGGTGGCAAGAGAGAAGATGGAGTGACAAGTAGGGGTCAGTTGCAGGGTTCAAGACAAGAGATGATGGTGGCAATGGAAATGGAGGGCAGTGGTTGGATTTGAGATACATTCTGGAGACAGAAAACACCATCGCTTACTAATGGCTTGAGGGTAAGGGGAAAAGAAGGAACCAAGAGGACTCCAGGTTTTCTATCGTGAGTACCTGACCAGCATCAGTAATAAACAGCTTTACTTTGAAGTTTACAAGATGAAAATATAACAAATATTATTTGAGTGAATAAAATTAGTTACTGTACTTTTATTAGTGTCTAACTTAAAATTGGGGAATAAGGATGATATAGGTGAGTAAGACTCTGGCCCATTATTTCTTTCTAAGCTTTTTATTTATACTAACCTGGACTTCTGGCTCTCTTTTCTTTGAATATTATATACCTGTGTTCTAGTACTTGATTGAAAGTGGGGTGACAATGTTTTTCCCACCTACTTGGTTCCTTCATTTACTAGAGTTCTGTCACATTGGAACATCAATAATTGGACATGTCTAAGAACGATGGAAGATAACTCATAAAAATGTATCATTCTGACTGCTTTAAGTTTGGTTTGACAGTAAAACATGTGCCTTTCAAAAGAAAGTGCTATTTTGTTCTTGCCTTGAATTTCCTGGAAGAACTGCACAATCTAACTACAAATGTCTTTTTAATCCTCACGATATTTCAGTGAAGGAGAAAGGTGCAGGTTTCCTTTGTTTTGACAATATTCTTGATGAGGTCAATTATATAACAACATCGTTATAATTTCATAAAATAAACTTCAGGCTAATGTATATGTGGGTATATTTAATTTTGGACAGTCTGTGCTGTCCAATGAAGGTGAACCACATATTTAGATAATCCCAAACAGTGCTAGATCCCTCAATTTATTTGGCTTTCTAACAAAGAGAAAGAGAAAAACACTCTGAGAAGCATAGAGACACGCAAGCCATAGACATTCTTCTGCCTACTTAGTTATGATGGTCTGAGCTCCAACCTGACAGGAAGAGAGAGGTGCTGTGTAAGTCACCATATGAATAATCCACAGATTAGTATTAGTTAAATAAAAATATCATTTAGAAATATTTATAATAGTCCATGTTTAAGAGTAAGAAATACAGAATATTTTAAATGTAAACAGTGATTTATTTTGCAAAGTATGCATTCATATTCTATTCCAATTTTAAGTTATGATTGGTTTTATCTGATAGACTCATTATCGAAGAAAATTTTTATATTGCTAAGAAAAGTAGTTTACATTTTAGAATTTAAAAAAGATAATTAGAAAAAATAAAGTTTGCCAGCATTCTCCAGAAATACATTGGTTAGAAGCCTAAATGTAATTGAAATGTGAAGACCACATAGTGGATGAGACATAAGTTTCATATCTTATAAACTAAGCTATGAAATTAGGTAGACAATCTAGAGAACAGTTTAACTTTCAATAACACACTTTCAGAGTTCAATAGAAAATATTAGAGCAAGTGTTCAGAAGTCAGATGTGTCACCGACTATACACATTTGATACCTGCAAAGGGTGGCGGTGGTTTGTTTTTTTCAGATTTAGTAATAGAACCGCTACCAGATGTATTCTAGCAAAGTATCTATTTCTTCGTTTCAAATCCCAAGTAACAAGCATCTGTTCTTAATGCAAGCATTCAATTCTATAATAAAACACATCCTGGGCTTCCCTGGTGGCGCAGTGGTTGAGAATCTGCCTGCTAATGCAGGGGACACGGGTTCGAGCCCTGGTCTGGGAAGATCCCACATGCCACGGAGCAGCTGGGCCCGTGAGCCACAACTACTGAGCCTGCGCATCTGGAGCCTGTGCCCCGCAACGGGAGGGGCCGCGATAGTGAAAGGCCCGCGCACCGCGATGAAGAGCGGTCCCCGCACCGCGATGAAGAGTGGCCCCCGCTTGCCGCAACTAGAGAAAGCCCTCGCACGAACTGAAGACCCAACACAGCCAAAAATAAATAAATAAATAAAGTAGCTATAAAATTAAAAAAAAAAAAAAAAAAAGTACTAACCATGTGCCACAAACTCAGGAATGACAACAGAACCACAGTGGTAGGGAGTTGATTTTCAAAAAAAAAAAAAAAATAAAACACATCCTGTGACACTTATGAGCATTTTCCAGTTTGAAACACTTATTATAATCAAATGTGTAGTGGGAGGAAAAAAGAGAAACCACAAAGAGCATCAAGTATAGGTGCAATAATTATAGAAGCTAGATTTAAGTTGCCCAGAAGCTAGTTTTAGATATATGTATTTGTATATCTAATCACTGTGTAATTTCCATGCAATGTGGATATAAATACACAAATTCCCATCCCTATGAGCCAGAAAGAACCTATATTCCAATGGAGTACCATTTGAAATTTAATTTGTTACTCTTCTTCCTAACTAAAGCAATTCACAAAACCTTATGAGAGACCATCAAGCAACAAAACATTTAAAAATATGTCATTCCCTCAGTTAAAATATGTATCGAACACTGCAGATTTATTGAGCAGCTACTATGTGTAAGCATTTAGAATACAATAATCAACAAAGCAGAGATGAAAGACCAATGGGGAAGTGGACATCACAAAAATCATCACGAATAACCTACTGATCGATTACAAGTAAGCGAAATGCCTCCAAAAGAAGGCAACAGGTACCACTGGGAATACAAAGTAGAAGGGAACCTACTTGGGGGTCACATAAGGCCTTCCTGAATAAGGGATGTCTTAGGAAATAAGATTATTTACTTGTTTGTAGATTTTTACTTTCTTGTATAATATCTCCTAATAAACTCCTTTCCATGGTGTCCAAGAGTATTTATTCATCCAATAAATACTGAACACCTGCTTAGCCAGATCATATCCTTCCCTGACATTCTCTGCAAATCCCCAAACCTAGATCAACCCAACCTTCCACTTGCTTTGCTCCTTAACTCAGGCAGCAGGGGAAACCGTGCAACTCTGCTTATCAGAGCTACATGACTCTTCTCTTGGGCGATTCGGATGCTTTCCCTCTCGCATCCCAGACTTTCCCTACAACCTCACACCCACCAGTACATTTTGCCTCCTGATTTTCAGGAGATGCCTTTGCTTTCTACTTCAGAAGGAGATAAAAAGAAGAGGTCAGTGGGTATAAATCCCTTCTCTTCTTTCTACCAAACCTACAAATTTATCTGAAGCTAGACCTGGTTTGGTATCTGTGAACTCCACCTCCTAACCATCACTGTCATCCACTCCTTGCTCTCCTTTCCCTCACCAGCACCTTGGAACAGGCATTCCTCACCTCTGACCTGAAGACTTAAAAAACTCATTTTCTGTTCTCTCTCCATCAGTCTTTCCCATTCATCTTCTATGACACTATCAGGGAGATATTTCTAAGTGCAATTATGCTCATATCATGCCCATGCTTTCACAATCTTTCTGGGCTCCCCAGAGGGATAATGTCTAATCATTGATGTGACTGTTTGTTTCTATACCTGCTCCCCACCCTACCCCACGCCAGCTGTGAGTCCTTGAGCACTTCCATCTTCACCTCCAGCTCCACTGGACACACTTCCAAATCACAACTCAGTGGTTCCCCTGTTCTACCACACTCTCTAGAGAGAGAGGCAACAAGAGGTAAATAATCACAGGACCAAGTGAGGTATTCAAATTCAGAAGTATGCAAAGCACCTGGAGAATTTCACAGAGGGAAACTCCTTGTGAAGGTGTCACCTCCTGAGACGCCAATTCCTGCCATTTTTTGATGTCTAAACCCATAATTCTGACCCCTTGTTCACCTGGTGGGTCACTTCCTAATCTTAGCTCAAGACCTTGCCTCAAAAACTGTCTTCTCTTCCCTCATTCCTTACTGCATATGGTAAAGTTACTTTTCTACATTTGACATTGGCCATGATTTCCCCCTTCCAAGGGCTCAGTTTTGACCTCCCAATGCATTCAAGTCCAAGTTAAATGCTCCATGCTTTGAAGTCCTCAGGTGGCCAGAAAACCTGCTGATTACTCCAAGTCCATGCCTCCAAACTTCACTAGCCACACACTACTCCAGAATGCTCCCCCTCAGAACTTTAGATCTTTCCTTTAGCAGTTCCTAAAATCACATCTTTCAGTGAAACTGCCAATGACTAACAAAACGGAGGCCTATGTGATAGCATTAATTTAATATTTTTGTGATTATTACTTTACATAAAAACAGTAAAAGTAATCAGAGTTTCCTGTGTGCTGAACATTTTGCTAAGCATTATCTCATTTTACCTTCAGAGAAATTCACTTGTTTTATAGATAAGAAAACTGAGCTTTAATGAGATTAAGTAATTTGCCCAAAGTTATTTACCTTGTAAATGGCAGAGCTGAGATGTGAAATCAGGCCTGATTCTATGGCCCAGGATTTTAACCACTGTAATACATGCTCTCTCCTATTTTCACTATCTTGTGTTCCAAAATTACTAGTCTGCTAGTAGATTACTGCTGTGTTTATCTATTTGTTTTCCAACAATTCATTAAATAAATATTTATTGAGTTCCAGCTCCTCCTGGCAAGATATCTCACTCGTCTCTATGGGTTGACAAGGATGTGGAATACAAGAGTTTTTTCCCACAGGGAATTACTATCTAGGTTGAAACAATGTTATAAAAGTGACTGTGTATGTAGTTTCAACTCGTGATATAACTGACATATTACAACTGCAATGAAATATAGTAGGAACATAAAAATGCTGAAAATATGCAGGACTGGATAGAGTTCTCTAATATGGAAAACAGTCTTGAGACTGCTGAATTTCAAGGTCAGTAAAAATTGTTCAAGGTGCATAAGAGTATGTATGTATATATACATAGTTATCTATAAATATAGATACCTATATATACACAAATATACTTATGCACATATATTTAAATGTTAATTCTTGTTGTAAATTCTATGTCACTATGTTCATATTATTTTGAGCTGAAAATTCCACACAATATATTTGTGATCCACAAGAGTTTTATTGGCACCTTACAATTTTAACATCGCAGAATGAGAGATTAGAAATTCCACGCTTTGATATTTGCACACCCAAGACATGAACATCTTTTAATAACTGATATAATCACCTCTTGGAGAATCTTTTGTTACACAGGATTAGTCATTAAGAACTACATTCCCTAAACAAATGTGATCTTTCATACTTTAAATTCCCCCACCTGTCTTCACCTGCCAAAACAAGTATCTTGGTGGTTTTTATAAGCAGCTCATTATAGAAAATCTGTCTTTCTTTCTGTAACTATGTTTTGCCCCAGTCTGACTTTTATCCAATGCTTCCCTAGACATCTTCATTTTATTGTAGCAAACTGGTATCATTTAAACTAATAAAGCTCTATAAACAGAATGCTAGCCCTCAGAGGGACTCCTGAGGGCTTCTAATCACAGTGTCCTAATTGTGAGATGAGAAGGCATATTCACTCCGAGCACGGGCATGGTCATGGCCAGGAACTCTGCTCAGGTGTGCCATCCACCTCATCCCCAGTGACTGTTCTTTCCCTCCCCACTCCCACTTCCAACACACATATTTAGCCTTCAGTGCAAGCACGTTAGCCACACCTTCAGAGGAAAGAGTGGTGTCAACAACTTCCTCAGAAAAACAAACTCACTCATTCCTTCCCCTTAAAACATTTATTCAATGCTCATTAATGTTAGCCACTAAGGGTAAAATCATGCCTCTGCTTTTACAACCTCAGTAAGATATGGCCTCTGCCTTCGATGAGGCTTAGAGCCTACTAAGCGGAACTGGGCGTGGAGGTGGATAAAAATCACTAACGTGCTGCAGAGGCTGGAGAGAGGGGCCCGGTTGAGGTGGGGTCCACAGGAGACAGAGTGCTAAACCCGGTAGGACCAGGAAAGGGTTCATAGAGCCTGGGCCTTGGCAGAAGAATAGGCAGATGTTCATCACTCAGGTGAAAGAAGAAAGGGGATTCAATGTCGAATAGGAGAGTGAGCAAAGGTGTAGATCATGTTGGTTCAGGAACGGCAAACCATGTAAGCTTGGAGCACTAAACGGGTGCTCAGGAAACGCAGTGGGAGCAAAGACTGAGAGGTAGGTAGGGGCCAGCGCAGAGAGCCTGGGAGGCTCCACGGAGGAATCTGGGCCTTGACTTGTAAGAAAGGGAGAGTCACTAGAGCATCTTAAGTAGGGAATTTGCAGTCGGGCTCTCACCTCAGATGGATCATTCCAGTTCAGGGGCAGGTCTGATTGGAGAGCTAGTGGATTGAGATGGGGATGGTGAAGGAGCCTCAAGGCTTGCTTGGGTGGCAAGGCAGAGGGGGGCTATCAACCCAAATGGGGAAATGAGAAGAAGATTAGATATGGAGCGGGGTATGGTGGAATCAGGAGTGGTGAAGAAGACAGGATGAGGAATTTGGTGCCAGAGGAGTTGAGTTCAAGTTGCCCATGAAACCACTGGACTAAAAAGGCCAGGATGCAGGAAAATAAAAGGATCTGTAGCTCTGGCAGAAACACAGATTTGTGAGTCACGAATACAACCACGATAGTAGAAACCCTAGGCTGTGTTTAATCGTGAGGTCAACCTCACTTGCAGTCACGCTGTGGCACCCTTAGGGTGGGGCTAGGTACTTTGCAATCACTCGTGAGACAATCAGGATCTGGGGGAATCTCATTCTTCCCTCAGAAAGTTTACTTAACACCCTGAACAGTCAACATGCTACCGGCAAGCCCTGAGACTGTGAACATGACAGGGACGACGTATCCTGAGAAGCTCATGAGCAGCTTTCACGCTGCCCATGGATGGAAACACTGCAGCTTCCTTCTTCTCTCATTTGTGTACATCTATGTACCATGTCGTGAATAAACTCACAGGTCTATGAGTGACAGCAAAAATTCAAACAGCAAGGGAAGTATGCAATCCAAAAAGTTATTCTATCTCCCTAGGCCATAGGAATTGAGTCTGGTATGGGCACATGGCCTAAACCAGGCTAATGTGCTGCATGCTAAATTTTGGCTTTAACTGCTGGGAAAGAGAAACCCTTCCCCTAATGGGGTTGCTAAGTAGCCTGAGAATGAAGCCAACACCAAAGAAAATACCTGAGCAATGGAAAAAGAGACTGAGCATTCGTGGTGCTGTTTGTCTCCGGATCCAGCTGTGCCAGAAGCAATGCCATCCCTGCACTTTTTAGTTATGTTAGCCAATAAATTTTTTTCTCATTTAAAGCAATTTGAGTTAGGAGTCTGCCACTAGTGACCAAAATCGGCTTGAAAAACTAAGAAGGATACTGTGTTCTCTAAACCTAACCCTTGGGATCACATACAAGGTTAAGATAAATTCAATTATTATGTCTGACATATGCAGACAGGGCCAAGCTTTAAAGCCTGCCTGACCCCCATGCAGTAGGTGCCTGGTGGCTGATTCATGCCAGCCCCCGGCTCTCCAGCTGTACTCACGGAAATTATTCCTGAACTGCTCACTTCCTTCCCTCACTGGCTCTCATTTCCTGACTGTATCATTTTGTTTTCAACTTCTTAACCTGAAGACTTAACTCCCATTTTTGGCCCAACTCTTTGGATTTGACAATTGCATTTGGCTGGCTCTGCTCTCTGGTTTTCTCAACTCCTGAACTATCCTCACTCTAGTCAGCCCCAGCTGTGACCTTCAGAAGCAAACTTTAGTACCTGCCCACCTGGCAGAGGTGAGTGCCTGCTGAGCCTGGTGGGATACCCTGTGGACACAGAAGGCCAGAAACCAGCTAGCAAAATTCAGTTGTTGAATCCACTAACAGAGCTGAAGCGTTAGAAACCTGGGGGAAATTAGAACTCTGCAGAGAACAAAAGCAAGTAGAGTTGAAGTGATTAGGTTCTGGGTGATAGCCACAAACAGAACTGAAATGTTCCTGGGTTTTATTGGGCACTTGTTCCTGGTGTGCAGGTGGATCAGTATAAAGGTACAGGGTAAGTTACAAACACAAGGAATTGTGAGTTTGGCCAGGTGCATACATACTGAGTGCTCCATTTCATTATACCGTTGGAACAGCCAGAGAAGTCCAGGACCCCAACACATCTCACCACCTGCTCCATTCCCACCCTGGTCCATCAACTCTCTCCTGTGTTAACATGTCTGCCTCCTAACTAGGCTCCCTGTTCCTACACTTATTCCCTTACAATCTCTTCTCAGCACAGCAGCAGAAGGCTCTCCCTAAAACATGAGTCAGATAGCGTTATTCCTCCACGCAAACCCTCCATTATCTCCTCCCCTTATCATTCAGTCCTTACAATGGCCTGCAAGGCCCAAAGGATCTGGCCCTGTGACCTTGCTGACCACACCTGTCATTTTCCCCCTGACTCCCCACCAGGGACATCACCAGGGACACTGGACTCCATCCTCTTCATGGACTTACCAGACCCCCTCTCTGTGCTCAAATGTTACCTTCTCAGTGGCACGGCCCCTGTTCACTCTAGTTTTGTTAGGCCTGCCCCCGGCTCCAGCCCTGAACTCCTCATCCCCCTTCTCTGGTTGACCTTTTGGCAATTATCACCTTCCAACACACTCCATAAAATCCTTATGCATTTCATGTACTGTCAGCCTCCACAGGCCTAAGCTCCACAAACAGAGGACTTCGACTTCTGTTTACTGAAGCAACTCAAGTCAAGACCGTGTCCAACCTGTTGTAGGAACTCAAATAAATATTTTTTCAGTGAATGTTAAAAGCAAAGCAACACGTTTGACCATGGATAAATGGGGCAGATGCTACAACAAAAAAGACCACCATGGTTCAGGTCATTCAGAGGACGTACCAAATGCAATGCAGTTGGAGGTAGGAATACATAAACACACATCAGGTGTGCTTGGGAATTTCACAGTTTTCATTTTAAGAATTATATATGAGCCATTGTGGGCAACAGTCTGTCATACAAATGAGAGATACTGTAAAAAATCCTAAACTGAGCTATTTTTAAAATGGGTTTTTAAATGAATATTTAAATATTAATATGGGATATGAATATTTGAAATTCATTTTTTTTCATAAAGTAGAGTTAATCTTGAGACTAGCATACTTTTTAAAACCTTTTGCTAGCTAGATTTACAAAGCACAACCATCAAAGCTCCAAATAGTCCGTGAATCACACCAGTCTAATTAATGGCTGTTTGTTTTATTAATTTAGTTTCTTTGCTTAAAGTTCTGGAGGATATCTAGGGGACTCATTCAGTTAAAAATCTGGTTATTCTCAGGATTTCAAAGCCTTTCCCTTCTCACTAAAGCATAAATATGTGTTATATCATTAGCAAACATTTTCCAATACCTTTACTAATGAAATTAAAATACCTTCCACAGAAATTCCAAGTAAATTTCATCTTGCCTTCTCTGACACCCAGAGTAATATATGTGGCCTGTTTCTTTAGCAAATGACTGGGGGGTCTACTTCCAGCTTATTCATATTTTCATCTCTGTTTACTGGGATTGTGGCTTGATATATGTCCTTCACAATTAAATTTTACATTTTCCTAACTCAATAGATAAAATGAACTAAAGTTCTTTGCTTCTTGATTTTGAAAGGAAAATCTTTTCAAGTGATCCTCTTTCATATGGATGTTGGACAAAAAGATAAGTAAACAAATAAATTAAAATAAGACCCAAGAAAAAATAAACACACCGCCCTTTCACCTTAAGAAATACACATGATGCTAACAGATTGACCTGTTGCAAATGTTGGAACCATGGTTCTGTACAGCCAACGACCAAGTGACTTAATTAAGTGACATTTGTCACTGGGTGATGGAGAAGAGGTTACTGAACCTTTGACAAGTTTTTGTTTTTTCTGGTTTTTACAGTAAATGTGTTGTATTTTAGCTGCACAAGTATTCACAGTGGCTTTTGTATGCTACGTAATAGCATAACCAATATTTATAATATTGTTTTTATGGCCCAAGGAAGGCAGCAAGTCTCTGCCCCTGATCTTCTGTCTGGACTGCCCCTGATCAGAAGATAACGTCGGGGATGTGTGGGCCCTTCCCCTGCACTGGGGTTGCTCCTAATTCAGATGCCACTTACCTTCATGTTCCCACTCCTTGTCAAAACTTGCTCTTTAATAATGTAAACCCATATTTGGAATAAATGATTAATAATGGATTAAAGGGGTTTCCACAAGGGTAGGTTTAGAATATCAACCAGCGGAAATATTTTAAATGTTTGGAACTTGAGAACATCAGTTAAGAGGTAAGAAAGGATTAGTGGGTCTCTCAGGACCTGTATAATATCTCTGAAATCAAATCATAGAGGTTGCCACCTCATTCTTCCTCAAATTTTGTGCCTCAGGCCAGGTGATGGCTGATGATGAAAAGCACAGCTCTTGCAGTAACGCTTAGAAGCCTTTCGAGAATGTCTGTCTTCTGCCCTACCCATACTCGATTACGCCTAAAATCAAATGGCTTTACATTTCCAGCAATTATTTCTTGCAAGCACCTCTGGGCCCAGGGCTTCCACCACGGCAAGATCAGGCTCACCCTCTGTCTGGTAACAGGTACTTCTGGATGCCTATTTCTGACCCCTTGGATTCATGACCTCTGGCCACCCTAACTATCTCCATTTCCCATACCTGCTGCCCCCATCCTTGAGTTTCCAATATCCTGGGTTCCTCTACCCCTCTGGGCCTGCAGTGCTCAGTGCTGAGTTTTCCCAGCCTTCCAGTTCCAGTCTATGCCCGAGGAAGCCACCTGCTGCCACCGGAAGGGGGACGGGTGACAAGGTGAGATTCTGCTTTGCCTATCCATGGCTCAGTGAGCAGGATGTAATGCCTACATTTACAAGGGAAGAAAGTGGAACTGTAAGAGAGTACCTCACAGGGCATATTTTTATATTCTACTAAAACTAAAGGTTTTGCCAGAAACCAAGAGACAATAGATTTCAATAATCTTAAGAGTAATAGAGTATTGACTACCTGCAAGATACTATGCTAAGTATTTAACTAGATCAAGTAACTTAATTCCTTTACCTTTCAAGGTGAGGACCATTCTCCCATTTAGCAGATGAGGACACTGAGACTCAAGAAAGGCTAAGCCCAAGGTCACACTGCTAGTGAGGAGCAGAAATGAGATTTGAGCCCAAGTCTGACAGCAGAAACTGTCTTTGAGTCACTGCTTCTTATGTTTGTTTTTTTACCTTTCACTGCAAAAAGGTTAAATAGTTGTATTTCTAAAAGCATCATTGGAGATCCACCCAAAATCTACATTAAAAATTTAATAAACCTCTATTGGTGAAATAAAGAAGAAAACTAATTTAAACAACTTGGATAGCTATTAGGAGTTAAACTGTTTCCATAGTACCTTAGAATGTGACCTTATTTAGAATTAGCCTTTGCAGATGTAGTCAAGTCAAGATGAGGTCATGAGGGTAGGTCCTAAACCAATATGACTGGTGTCCTTATAAAAAGGGGACATTTCGATACAGAGGTGAACACACTTAGAAGGAGGACTATATGAAGAGACACAGGGAGAATGCCATGTGAAGACTGGAGAGGTGCTGCCAGAAGCCACGGAATGTCTGGGGCCACCAGAGGCTAGAAAAGGCCAGGAAGGATCCTCCCCTATGGGTTTCAGAGGGAGCATGGCCCTGCCAACATCTTGATCTCTGGAGACTTCTGGCCTCCAGAGCTGTGAGACAATAAACTTCTGTTGTTTAAGCTGCACAGTCTGTAGTACTTTGTTACAGCAGCCCTAGGAAACTAACATAATAACATTGGATTGACTGAAGACATTTTATATTAACAACCTGGTAAAGGGGGACAATGCTGTTTATTAATGTGAAGCTGATTAAGAGTAATTTGACAATTTAGGGTGGTTAAAAGGAAAATATCACAAAATACTTACAAGAACATGCTGATAAAACAGATTGATCCCTACCTACTGGGAATCTTGTGCTGAAAACATCATGATGCAACCCCATAACTGGTGTCTAGGGTCTCTGCCTTTCTCTAAAACCTGATGCTATTTTCTTTGATTCTCAGTATGCACTATGTAAATATGTCTGGCTATTCCACTGGCGTTGCCTTCCACTTTATCTTAAGCTTTAACGTGAGACATAGATGGTTTGAATAGTGGACTAAGTCGGAGCCACAGTGCATGCTGGCACTGTGCTCGTGGCAAAGGGAAAAGAGCAGGAGAGAGAAGCCTTGATGTCTCCCAGGGTTCCTCTGCCTCCTCATGAACCTGAGTATCTACACAAACCGTGCTGTCACCAACCGGGCAGACAGAAGGCCTGGAAAGCAAGGGAAGCAGTAGAGATCACGGGCAAAATGGAAAGTCTCGGGGTGTGGTTCAGCCCAGACCTCACATGTGCATTTCCAAGACTGTAACTCTACCTCTGCTCCAACTAGAATGAGAAGGATGTTTTGCAGTGCATCTTGGAACTTTGTGACAGGCTCAGTGTCATAAATAAATAACACACCATTTCTAAGTATTCCCAGAAAATATAAATGGAATATTAAAACAGATTTCTAGACTGCCAAGGGAATTTGAAATACTTTCCCTTTTTTCCTGTTTATGAACCCCCATCCACCTTACCCACCCAGCCAACTCTCCATTTTGCTTTTACTTACTGCTTTTCCTTCTCTCTGGAAAGGCTTTCTTTCCTTTAAGTGTGAGTAACTACAGGCAATGTCAAAATAATTTAATTTTTAAATCAAATGGAAATGGAACAAGGATTATTGGTTATGTTTACACAAAGGCTGATATATTTCTAATGACCCAGCAGTAGCAGATGCTGTTGGTTTCCAGTTGATTTGTCGTGATGGGTAAATTACCAGTTTTTGCTAGTTTTATCAGTTAGAATGTCAGGTTAATCCTTAACATATGAAATGGCAAAACCAGCTATGACATGAGTAGTCAACAATTATCTCTACAAAGTACCATAAGAACCAATTTGCAGGGTTAGGGTAAAAAAAATACACTTACTAAAACAGTGCATTTATTTGATTTCTCTTTCTATGTTCCTATACTCACCTATAAGCTACTTGACAAGAGATTTCTTTTTTAATTTTTTTTTGACATGAGATTTTTATTCACCCATACGGTTTCATTCATTTCAGCACAATGCTTAATACATAGACTTCAAAAATTGTTGAGATAATAAATGAATGCTAGTAAGGTGTGAAGAAAATCACTCCAGATTAATTAGTGGGAAACGTTACGTAGCACCGAATGCCAGAAACACTGCTATAATGATCTAGTGTCTGAGGTTAAAAGTTTGCACAATTATAGAAATAATGTTTAACTATTTTGGGTGATCAATTCTAAATTGAGAAACTCAGCGTTATTCAAAAAATAAGGAAACTTTGTAGCTTTTTTTTTTCCAGCTTGTAAGTTTAAGAAAGGGAAGATTAAGATAAATGTATACATATTACCTATATTTCTCATGTTAAACATGAAAGCCAGAAATTTTAAAATACTTGCTTTATCAGTGTGACAACTAAATAACCAAGTCATCATTCTCTTTCTAATGCAACTGAAAATTAATTTAAAATACATCACGATAGACTACTGCTTTGAGATGTTTAGTACCAACACGTGTGAAAGAAACCCTTAATCTCTAACTTGTGAGATTATACTATAACATATAATAGGAATGCACACTTTGTAAAGATGAAAGTTACTTTTTGATACACTTATCCACAGGAAAAGCAATTATTAGTTACATTGTTTTAGTTACTTTTCAATTAATAAATAAAAATTATGTGAAAAATATTGATGTTACAGCTATTTAGTTCTATATTAGAATTTTTTCAAATAAAATTGGTATTCTATAGTAATATTTCACCTTTATTGACCTTTATTATTGATAGAATTTTTAAGGGTAGCATCAAAAAGTTCATATATTATTTTCAATTTCCGGTTTTCGGCCTGTGTGTAGTAGCAAAACAAACCCACAGCCTATCTATGCACCATAAAGTCTACAGTTAGTGAAAAAAGTGAGTTTATGTTTGAGAATAGAATGTGCCATCATTCTTTCCTGTTTAATCGTGGATGATTGACATTTGGTAGTGGAACAATAAAGGAGAGAGAGAGAGGCTCAGAGAGAGAGAAAGCTCTGTCAGTCAAGTACTATTGCAGTTCTAGACAGTTCCAGAGAAAAATCACCACTGTCTGATATGTTAGCTTGACAGTTAGTCAGAGAATAATCTCAAGGTCATTTAAGCCCTAACATTCTTGGGAGCAATTTACCTTAAATTTTCTATTTTTCCAGATAAAAGTTATTGTTTTATGCTGCCTTTCAGGAAAAAAGTTCATTTTATTTAGAAATAATTATTTCATTTTATTATCTTTTAAATTATTTTTCTTCCACTGACTCATTTACATACTGTATACTCAAAAGAAACTCCTTCTGTATCATTTAAGGAATTTAATTAAGCCTGAAAATTGTGAGTAGATGTCATTCTGTGAAAGCTTAATAAGAATTCTAAAATATTAAAGGAATACTGATTGCTAAAACTATACTTTTAATTTTTATTTCTGTTGGAGGCCCTCCTTAACTACTGTTATGACAGAGCCCAAAAGGCAATAAACACAACTGACTAAGTACAGGTTATAAGGAAAGTATATTTTCAATGCAGTTATGACATTCCCGGTTCTTTAAATTAAAGAAGAAAAGTCCATTGAAACCCCAGGTTTCATCACTTTAAAATATTTTTTTAAAATGGCCAAATAGCAGGTAAATAAATGCAATGAATTTTTGGACGCCGAAGAATGCACGTGGACTACAGCCATAGGAATATTCTTATGTATTTGAAATACAGACATTAACACTGCAAGAGACAAATTATTTAGCAAGAAAAAATCACATATTTATCAGTAGATATAATATCACACAAAAAAAGTAGAAGCTAGAGGCAGCCCCAGAGAAGCAAATAGATCATTCCATGCAGTTGGAGCTGCACAACCTGATTCAGAGATGACCCCAGCAGCAGAGCTGGAAGCCGTCCTCTATCTAGTGGCAGGCTGAGGATGGTGCACGTTAGTTAACATGCCCCTGTCGTGTAACTGGGCCCTCACTAAACAGGGCTATCTCCTTTAAAGATGCGATACAATTTAGTGCGGTTGTTAGTTCAATTCTAGGACTCTCCTGAGCCAAGACTATCAATCACACCGAACGGTGGAATTATTCATACAGCTCAGTATTCTGGATTGCTGTTCACAAGAGACTGGGGAGATACGATCAAGCTCATTTAATTTAGACTTGAGGCTGGACGTTAACTTCACTCCCTGCGGAACAGAACTATTTATTTGTTGAACCACCCAAATTCCTTAGGTTTTGTTAAAGTGGTTTCTGATGGAAGATTCTTTTAGGATATTTTGCATTAAAGAGGAGAGGGTTATATTATGAAAATTCAGTGAGCTGTATAGCAGCCAAGGCTTCCCAAGTTTGAATACTTGAGCTGCTGAGAGCAAACGACTGGATATAAATAAGTTCAAACCATTTAATGACCTATAACAAAAGTGTACTGTGTAGAATTTTTTTAGTTACATTTTTCCGTTAGTACTGTCTTGTAATTAGAGACTAGGTTAATAACTAAATAATTTCTTACAACATACAGAAAGAAGAGCTAATTTATCAGAAAACGAATCTCCATCTTTAATGAGTCTCAGAAGCATAGGGAAAACAGATTATTACGCATATCTTGTCAGGTTCAGCTATGGGGGAGCTACTGACACTTTTGTTTAATGACGGATCTCATTTCTATGCCTGTGAAATGCACGGAGCATTTCTCTCCTAGGATTTATCAGCAGAACCCGGAAAGCAAAAGAGAATTTTTGAGTCTGAAAGCAAAGATGATGGGGTTAAGGCCAGGAAAGCTATTTGGCTGTTACAGCAACCTCTCCAGCTCTCTTGCTAGCTCTCCTCACACTGGGGAGGCTAAAACAAGTGCAAAAAGCTAAACTGACTTGTTTTTTAAAAACCATCAGCTGAAAGAATACTGAAATTTTTATCTCTGGAATGCTTGCAACCCCATAACTGATAAATTGGGGTTAAATAAAAAGAAGTTAGAATATAAATAAATGCCACCCAACTTGTATGAGAAGTGCATACCATCAACCATCAATGTTACTTGTAACAGTTTCTCTTTAAGAGGACAACATTTTTCATCTCATGTATTCAGAGAAAAATTAAACATGCCATCTGTTTCAGCTGGTATTTTTTCCCATATCAATTTAAAAGCTGTATTTCAGACTCCCAACATTTGTTTACTTGTTTTCCCTAAGAGCTAGAACAAGTTTATTTATTTTCACCAATGGCCTGTTGTCCTCACTCTGTCTGGGTTCTTCTTTTTGCCTATCAGCCCTTTCCACACTGAAAGGGTTTTTTGAGTGCTCATAGTAAATTCCTTCCCATATGTATTTTACAAGCTTAAAAAATCAGTTTGGATTGAACCCAGGAATAATGAGATATTCATAGTATTTTTTTCTTTAATTCATTCACAGAGATCAAATAGATTGGAAAAGATTGATGTGTTTTAAATAATGAAAACGTTTTTGAATAATGAACATATTTCCAAACCCAGCATATTTTTAATTTGGGGAAGAGGAGGTATGTGATTCCCTGTACAAAATATGATCTGTTCGCTAATGTTTAATAATTATTTTCCCACAATTGTACCACATATTAGGAAAAGTCAATTCATGGTAATAAAAATGTTCAAAGAAAAAATAGAAATCAAAATGATTTTTTTCATAAAGATTGAATAATGCAATTTCTTAATTTTCAAAAAAATAACTCTACAACAGTATTTTTTAAAGGTGTAAAACATATAATATTGCAAAAGCAAATCTTCCTTCAAGACTAAGGTTAATCTCAATGTCTGAGTTTTCATACTTCTTCTAATACATTTATATATATTTGTTTTAACAAAACTTTAAGCAAGTATGTTTAAGGCAAAGAGGAAAAATGAAGTGACATTCACAAATTGCTTGGGCCTCTGCATCCATCGTGGACCAAGAATGTGACAGAGCATTACTTAGCATTACTTTAATTTGCTAATGGAACTCCACTTCAACTCAAGTGCTCTAGCCAAGGTGCTTCAGAGTTCTCCTATGTTATGCTCATTGTGATTTCCAAATTCATTCATAAAAAAATAAGAATTTTATAGGAAAGATGTGAATGGTTAAAAAAAAAAGAATGTTTTGTCATGGATCTACAATACTCTAATTTTTAAATATATTTAAACTAAGATGTTAAACAGCAAAATGGTAAAATCTGTCAAGACTGCTAAAAGAAATTCAAAGTTCTACAAGCCCAAACACTGAAAGTCGTCTAAATATACTAGTATAGAATGAAAGAATAAAAAAGATAGATATACATACAAGGATTATACTTGTATTCATCTCCCTGGATATTTCTTGCCAAGATAGAAAAGGATTGGAATCTTCCGATTATTGAGGTTTCAGAAATATGTTATTCTGTGTATTTTGGGGTCAGGAAGATGAGAGGCAAGGAGCGATAACACTTAAAACAATTAATGTAAAAGAATTTCTACTTCTGGATACCTTATATCAAACTAAACCAACTACTCCAAACAAATAAAGCGTTTATAAAATGCAAAAACAAGCCGTTTGAAGGCATCAGACAGTAACCAAGGCATCTAGGGCTTGAAAGGTCAAAATCCCAGAAAAAGGAAGATGCCTAAAAATTCACCAATGGTTTTCCTCCTTGGGATACATTCCAATTCACTTCATAGGGCGTAGAGACTAAATGGAAAACAATGGCCTAGAACTTCTGTCAGTCTCACTGGGTTGGGGGAAAATATTGGAATTCAGGGTCTTTCTATCAACTAAGACTTGCAGCTCCAAGATCCTAGGGAAAAAGGAACCACAGAGAAGTGAGCCTGACATTTGATGCAATTTCCCCTTGAGACATTTACCACCTCAGCTCCACCTGCCCAGGAGAGAGGCCTAAAACCATGCAGAGAGCATCTGTTAAGAAGCTAAAAATCTAAGTAGAAATTTAAACATTTTAGCAATGCTGAAGAGGCAAGGAGTGCTGGGCCTGGCAAAGGGATACCTAGTAGACACCTCAGTCTTTCAGGTGAGCCTTCTTCAGAGCTAGGCCCTAAGAGCAAAGGAAATTGGAAATAGACTAGCCCTCATGAAGCTTAAACAACAGCCTCAAAGAATCTGATTGAGGTTCACCTAGTACATGGATCTGCCTATATACTATTTGCACTTAAAAGTGTATAATATCTCTGGGGAAATATATCATCCAAAGTCTCAAAACTTTTTATACACAATTTCTAGCAGTCAATCAAATATTACCAGTCAGGCCAGAAACCAGGACCAAATGACCAAAAGCCAAGAATAAAAGCAGATGATTAAAAGTGATTGAAGGTGAATTAGACATCATTATACGATATGGACGTTAAAGAATTATAATGTATTCAAAAAAAGACAAAAATGTGAAGAATTTCATCAAAGAACTGAAACATATAAAATTAATCAAAGGGAAATTCTAGATCTGAAAAACACCATTATATTTTGAAAGCAGGAATTCAGCAGATAGGTTTAGGAGTTGATTAGCTATACTGAAGAGATGACTAATGAACTGGAAAACTGGTCAGTACAAAATATCCCAGTAAACATAGAGGAAAAAATAGGATGAAAAATTTTAAAGAGAGTGGGTAACAGACACATATCCTATGTTATATGTGCTTCCCTGAAGAAGAAAGATAGAGAATGGGCAGTAACATTGAGAGTGATACTGGCTGATAATTTTCCCAAGCTGAAAATAATCCTCCCTCCCTCCAGTATGTGGGGAGAATAACTCTTTCCATTCCCTATCCCAATTAAAGAAAGCTGCCTAGGAATTTAATCATGTTAAAGAAACTATAATTTCAAAGTTCCAAAGGATATTTTTAAAAATTATTTATTTATTTACTTACTTACTTGGTGTTAAGAGTTGGTAAGGAGAAGTGGACTGTTTGTTTAGTGAAGCTTCAATTTTGGTTCTGCAAAGGAGGCTGAATCTAGTCCAAGGTGGGAATGGAAATAGCTCACATGTTCTACATGGAAAGGAGCAGCCACTTGGGATTTGAGGCGGCAGCTACAGAGTGGGTAAGAAAAGGGTTCTAGAGTTGGGAGAGCTGAGAGGGAGTCAGAGAGAATTAAAGGAGAAATAGGTGGCCAAAAATCCCCAAACAAAAAAAACCTTCTGATGTCAGGGAACTGTGGGTCAATTTTTAGTAGGTTGGTGTCTAATATGTGCTTTTACTCTGCTTTGGTTTCCTTTTACTGTAATGTGCTATAATCTCCACATATTTTCCCAAACCCTGGGTAAAAGCAGATAACACACCAGAGACTTATGTTAATGGCACTTTGCGGGAATGAAAGAAAGTGGACGTAATGTGCACGATGCAAAGGGAAGAGAATCCCACAATACAGGAAGTCACAAAATTAAATACAGTAAGTCCCCTACATATGAACCTTCAAGCTGCGAACTTTCAAAGATATGAACGTGTGTTTGCATGTCCAGTCACGTTAGTTCACGTGCCTGACGTACATTGTCACGTGCGTGCATCCTCTACAAGTGGGTGTGCTTCTGTGTACAAGCTGAAACTAGATTTGCAAGAGGACGACTCCATTGAACTCCTTGCTGTGCAACATGAGGCGCTTACTAATGAAAACCTGATGGAATTGGAGGCCCAGAGAAAGGACGAAGAGAGACAAGAGGAAGAAGAAGTAACTGAAGAACCGAAGAGATTCACGATGCAGGAAATGGCAAGGGGATTTTCTTTATTTGAGGAGGCACTGTTAGTTTTTGAGGCACAGGACCAACCCAAACGTAGAAAGGTACACGAACGATGCAGCAGCCATTCAGAATGCAATCCAGTGCTACCATTTCATCTATGACGAGAAAAAAAGAGCTACTACCCAGACATCGCTGGATCGTTTTTTCAAGAGGGTAGATAGAATTGAATCCAGCAAGGAACAAGAACCTGTGCCATCAACATCAGACATGAGTGAAATTGCAGCTTGCCCTCTGTCTCCTATTGCTGACAATCCTTCAGCTCTGCTATCTCCCACCTCTCCTTCCTCCTCCATTCAGTAACTCTTCTTGCCTGTTCACTTGATGCCAGCTCCTGTATGCCAGCTGTTGTACTGTACTACTGTATTTTTCAAGGTACTGTACTGTAAGATTAAAAATGTTTTTTTGTTTGTTTTTAATGTATTATTTGTGCAAAAAGTATTATAAACCTATTACAGTACGGTACTATATAGCCGATTGTGTTAGTTAGGTACCTAGGCTAACTTTGTTGGACTTATGAACAAATTGGAGTTATGAACGCACTCTTGGAACAGAACTTGTTTGTGTGTAGGGGACTTACTACTTACTTACTTAACCTAGTACAAAACCAGGGAGCCGCTGGAGAGAGGAAGGGGGACAATAAGCCGCTACATTCGCACAGTACATGGATGAGGGCTTGAGTTATTCTGCTTAACAGTAAAGGAGAGGGGGGACCCCAAAAGGCCAGAAGATGTGGGGACACCAGGTGGCAGACATTGGGATTACGCAGTCTCACACACGTGAAAGAGAAACATGTTCACTATATGCATTAAGTATGTGTACATTCGCCCATGTAATTTGATTTAAAAACAAATTCTGAGTTCTAAAAATATTTTTTATGTCTTGTACTGTAGTTGCTGACAGTCTAATAAAAACTCATTCCTCCCAGACTGTGAACGTACAGCAATGACCCTGTGTGCTGGTGTGTCCCAGACTGTGAACGTACAGCAATGACCCTGTGTGCTGGTGTGTCCCAGACTGTGAACGTACAGCAATGACCCTGTGTGCTGGTGTGTCCCAGACTGTGAACGTACAGCAATGACCCTGTGTGCTGGTGTGTCCCAGACTGTGAACGTACAGCAATGGTCCTGTGTGCTGGTGTGATTAAATGATGGTGCTTGTCATCACTGCCCTTCATAACATTTCACCCCTCCAAAAAAATACCCCGAAAACAAACCAAGACAGAAGGACAGACTGTCCCCTGAGCCTGCTGATGACAACAAGTGAGGCCAGCTGAGAATACTGGTGACCAGTCCAGGTACGGGGTTGTGGAGGGAGGAGCTTTAGATGTTATCTTCATGTCTTGTGAAGGGACAAATCCCTTTCTGATGCTATATGATTCTTAGAGAAGCAGTCTTCTTGCTCTCTTTCCTTCCTTCTGGACAGACAGACAGACAGACAGACAGACACACACACACACACACACACAGATAACATAGAGAACCACCTACAAGAGAGAACAGATAAGAGGATGTATCGAGTCCCTGCCTTGCCTAGAACAGAGCAGGGTCTACAAAGTTTGAATTATCTCCACTTCTCTTCCAAACCTGCCTCTGCTTCTAACTTGCTCTCTGACCTTGGGCAAATCAGGACACCGCCCTGAGCTACAGCATAAATATTTGTAAAATGAGATGTTTGAAAGATTTGCTCTTGATGCTTCTTTTCAACTGTAATATTCCATAGCTCCAGATCCATGATCCAGAAGAAGTATAGAAATCTATTATAAGGAGTGTTGACATGCAATTAGAATTAGCAACAAACCTAAATTATGGGTTTGGTTCAGCTTCACTTGAGAAAATACTTTGACATTCTAGTTTTGATTTGCATCAATAATTTCAGAAAATATAATTACCAGTATGAACTAATTTATTGCATGGTTCTCAATTTAAGAAAAAGGCTGACAGCAGGCACTACATAAATTTTGCAAATTAACAAATGTAATTATGGATTTAAAATATTGCTTAAATAAAAATAAAATAAAAGTCTGGCACATAAGACAGTATTCAATAATATAACAGATCATAAAACGTGTTTCTAGCCTATGTTAGAGTCAGCTAAATGAAAATAATCCTCCCAATATGTATGACTTTTTTATTACGCCAATAATTATGAAAGGAAACTATCTCTTCAAGGTAGTTAAATGATTTGACAGATAGAGTAGGTAGAAATATATATATAAAATACAGAATACCTATATCTATATATTCTATATTTACATTATATATAGGTATAATAAAATATAGGGAATGGAAAATATAGAAGACAATAAATGGGAAAGAAATAAGAACAAAGAATGGGAGAAAATAAGGAAAACAAGAGGAGAAAAGGTTACGGTTAGAGGAAGGAGAAAAAAATGACATAAGAGTTGAAAAGGAAAATGAGAAAGTGGAGAGGAGAAGGAGGGGAAGAGCAAGGAATAAAGGAAAATACTGAAGAGAAGAAAGCTGAGTTGATTATCTTCCCCTCCCCTCCACTAAACTTGGGTCTCTGGCAGTGCTGGCTCTGTACCTCAATTTGGGATTGGCTGACAATGGCTGCAAATAAACTGCAAAGCACTAAGCAAGGGAGTGGTTTCGTTGCCTTATGCCTTTCCCACGTGTCCACTTCCGAGACTGGAAGTCCCTGGTGCAGCTGAGTGAGCAGTATGTGACACTAAACGCGTACGGTTGTTGTAGGAAGGCTACACATTGCACTGCATTGATGAAGATATTGTTGGTAAACACACCTGCAAGCCTCAGGTGGAGAGGTCACTGCTGACTTGCAACCTGGAAAGAAGAGGTCCTTTCTCAGTATGGAAACTAGTTTGGGGAGTGACCTTGGATGTTTCAGGCTACTGAGAAAGTAATCCCTGAGGGGAAGGTGCTAAGCTGCTGCTCTCTACTTGCGGGCAAGCTGAGCTCCAGAAAGACCTCTTAACCTCCAGATGAGGGCTCTCCATCTTTAAACGTCGGTCTGTTCACAACCCTCCTTTCTCACTCTACACCTGCACAGTCCAGGAGCTGCATGTGGCTGTGAGCACTTGAAATGTGGCTAGTGCCACAGGTTGAGATGATATTTTGAATATATTGAACTAATATCATTAAAATTAGTATTTGTAAAGTTTATCTTTATTTTCTTAAATGTGGCTATTAGAAGAATTTTAAATTACATATGTGATTCATATATATCTATTGGTCAGTGCTGCTCTACACAGGCTACCCCAAACTTAACCATCCACTCTGGTAAATATATCAGCCCAGATCTTTCTGTTGAGCTTCAAAGCAATACATGCATTTGCTAGTCTGACTGGCACTTTCAAATTCAGCATATTCCAAATTCAACTCGCCTATCTCACTCTCATCAGAAACCCATCCTTCTCCCCATGTTCCCTCTGAAGTTACACCATTCACTAGCGATGTAAATCAGAAACCTAGAAGTTGTCCTTGACTTCTCTCTTTCTTCTTGCATTCAACAACTAACTCAATCTTATAGATGTATGGTTTCTAAAATATTTTAGAAAGGCACATCTTAGTAGGAACATGAAAGTAAGTAGTGAAACTAAAAATCAAGAAGTGTCTGACAAATTACAAATATATACTTTTCAAATAAATTATTTGCTTTTATATAATACAGGGATATTTCTTAAAACAGCCTATCAACAAAAGCAAGAGTTAGAACCCATGTTTAACAAAGTGATATCCAATATAAGTAACTGAAATACAAAATTCTTACGGAGACAATACATTGCTAGGGTGTCATTCATCTCTTGGTGACACCAGAATGGCAAAATGTTCCACAATATCATCTGCTTGGCAGGATTAAGTGCCAGAATGTACCCTCACCCCCAATTCCAAGTATATTTTTGGGGACTGCAAAGCAATGCTTGCTTTAGGGAATTGGCTAAGTGAAAATAATATGTACATATAATAGCTTAGTAACACATAAAGCATGCAATGAAATCATGTTGAGTGAATAATATTAATAAATATTAATTTTATACTGTCCTCCAATTTTCTATGATCTCTAATTTTTTAGAATTTAAAATTTTTCTTCAAAGGGCTTTAGACTTCAAACCTCTAGCGAGTACATTTTGATTTTGTTTTTCTTTTCAGTCACAGTAGTTACGAAATATTTGTAATTTCTCTCAGATGATAAACAATGTTACATTGCTTCTTATTTTGAATACCTAGAAAACATAATATAGGGTTTTAAGAATTCTTAGCAATGTAATAAGGACATTTTAAATAAAATGTGAAAACCAGTTTAAGAAAACCACTTGATTTCCTGGCCACTTTCACATCTGGGAGATCATTTGATAACACTCTCAAGATTCCAGTAGTCCCTAAAAGTTTTACCATTCATAGTCAATATTGTATTACAAAACACAGTTTCCCTGCATATTAAGCTTTTTATCCATCCACAAAGATGTTGAAAAGGTGCCAGTCTTTGTTTTGTTTAATAACAATGGACAATACTGAGAGCATTTTGGATCTCTTTAACTTTCTTATCACCTTGACCAATTCAACTTCTGCCTCCAGCCCAGATGGAGTAACAGGGACTAGATTTATTCTCCCTCCTTAAAATAGCAAACAGCAGCATAGATGGTACGAAACAATGGTTGTTCGATACTTAACATCAAGCAGCACAGGACTATGGTCCCCAGAGGAGCCCTACAATGGCTCCAGTTCACCGCCTGGTGCAGAGCTAGAGAGGGCCTACACAAAGCCAGATGGAGCTGGGAGTCCTGGGAGGTCAACATGACTACACTTCACAGGACAGAAGAGAGGAGACATTTGCTCAGAGAAAAAGAGAGAAAGCTCTGGAGACCTGCAGAGAGTCTTTGACAGAATACTGATTGGTGCATGCACGTAAGGAAACTGCCTGAGCCTGTGGAACAAACCACCCAAAAGGAGCGGGGCAAACACTCCCCAAAGTGTCACAGGGCTGGGACTAGATCACGTTCTCACGAGACAGAGTAGAAAACCCTCATGATTTAACAGGCACTGGGAAGAGGAATCAGATGGGTATTGGCTTAGTAATAGGGAAAAAAATATCAACCCTAATTTATCAAAAAGATTTAAAGAAAACCTTGGAAAGATGAATTGTTTGCAGGTAATTTAACTGCTTTCCAAAACAATGCTCAAGAATATTTAGAGGCACACAAAAATACATGGTTCCAAATGTATAAAATTCACAGTATTTAGCATACAAAAAAAAGTTCCCAGGCATCCACATAATAGGAAAATAGGTCCAGAGGGAAGTGAGATGCCCAGGGATATAGTCAGCCTCCCTTGTCAGACACCAGCTCTTCCTCTCGACCACTGGCCTTGGATGTGGGAGGAAATAACGGAGGGGATTTTTATAAGGCCCTGCCGCACAGCCTGGCCGCCTAGTGGAAGAGGGTGAAAGGCTTTGCATGAACGTGGCAGGTCAGCCTCATGCTCACTCCCCATTAGTCCTTTCCGGGTCTATACGATTCTGGTTGATTGAGGTACAGAGTATAAAAAATGTTTTAAGTTCCTCAAACAATCTCCTGTAACAAGAAGTTGTTTATGTAAAAACACATTAACATTCAAGTTTGGTTTGTAGTTCAGCTAATTATTGCAGTTTGTTCCATTGCTTAGTTCAAAAGTCCCTGAGTAGAAATATATGTTTCAAACTATCCTCACGAACATAAAATATAATAGATACATTATTTTGGAAATTGTGTTTTATGAAAGCCTTAGGCAGATATCATATGAATCACATTTATTTTCACATTTCTGTAGAATTTTAAAATAAGAGCTTTTTTCTCCCTATTATCTAGAATATAAACAAGCTCTAATTTAAATATGGACTGAAAAACTTTACCTTCTGTTTGCCTACCTAAAAATACTAATTTTGCTAACCGAATTAGTTTCTCTCTATTAGTTGTGCTCTACTGAAAATGACAGAGTATTTTTATTTACTGGTATTTGATGATGACCTGTAGCCAGCTGCTGAGTTAGAGAACTACACTCATGAGGCCAAGACTTTCACGCTCTGAACCACTGAGTTGTTCTGTTGCACAGTCACTGCCCACACTTCATACCCAGTCAACAGTTTTAAAAATATTTGCCAATAGTTATAAAAGAGACTAGGTAAGGGAATTTGGATGGATTGACACAAATCTAGTAACTAGAAACATACTGATTCCATCACTTACTCATCCATCCAAAGCTATCAGCCTCCATGGTTATCTCTGCCATCCAAGAATCTATAGTAAGGAACCCAAAGAAGAAAGGAAGTGGGATGCAGGTGGTAAAATACGACATTACCAGGGTGGGAGCAACTCTAAGTGCATATCTACTACTATCTGGCTGGTATAATACCAGATATCATAATATGTTAGTTTTTAAATTTTCTTAACAATCCTATTGTTTCCTTTTTACAGACTGAAACGCTCAAGCCTCAGGGAGTTGATTAACTTGCCTGAGATGATAAAGCTGGCGAGGTGGATGCAGAGCTCCTGTGCTCTTCCTTTGCTGCCTCCTTTCCTCCCTCCCTTTCTTCCTTCATTCCTTTTTTCCTTCCTCCCTCCCTCCATCCATTTCTTCATTTAGTAAACAATAGCAAGCGCCAAACATGCACCAAGAGCTGCGTTTGGGAAGAGGGATGGTGAGATGGCAGAGCGAAGAGAAAGAGTGTAAGAGATGAGGCTGGAAGAGTCGGTTGTGGCCAAGCCCAACCTGGGGTCAGTGGGTCTCATCGTGCTTTGGCCTTGCAGGGGTCTCATCTCTTTAGAACAGGCAGACGTGCACAGATTATTTTCATAAAATGTGTATATACATACCGGTATCTTATATGTGTATAATTCATTGATTTATTATTATATAGTTATTTGAGTTACTTATATCAGGTAAATTTTAAATGTTTATAATCATCTTAAATGAATTTTAATGCATCATGTACACTAGAATAACACAAATACATGAGGGCATACATTTCTGTAAAAACCTAGTTCAGTGAAATTCAACGCAATGCCTTCATTCAATTAATATTGATTCACTCAAGGACAACAGTATGTTGGGGAAGGATTCATTGTGAACAAGCAGCCTGAAAACCCTGTTGATGCCAGCTCCACCATGCCTATCACACATCTGCATCCTTCCTTTCCTTTCCCGCTGCCACCATTGGGTATTACTTTCACTGAACCATTGTTATTAACCCCCTAGCTGGGAACCCTGGGTTCCTCTACTCCTTAATCTAGCCCATTTTACACAGTGCGACAGGAGCATGGCTCAGATGACTCATGACTGAAAAAGCTTCTGCCTTTTTCTATTTCCTGGATACTCACACACTGTCTTTACGAATTAACACCAAACTTCTTATCTGGTCACTTTAGGCCTCAGTTCTTCAGAGACTGTACACTATCTCTTTGTGCTTATTCCCCACAAATCACAGGCATGAACTTTATACACACAAAACATCTTTGTCGTTCTAGAAACATATGGTACTTTTCCGTCTCCATGTATTTGTTCATGCTGTGTTCTTTATCTAAAATACACCCTCTAAACCACTATGTGTCCCAATATTGCATTCCTTAAGGCTTATCTCAAATGTTATTTTTTAAATATGCAACTAACTGCTTCCTCTCCCTTATTTGAACTTCTACAGAGCTTGATCCTCTCTTCAGTCATAATGGTCCAGCTGCAAGTTTTAGCTGCCTTATGCCAGCATCCCTGGATTCTCTCATCTTTGTAATATCAGTCTTGTATGCCAAATCACTACAATATTAATTATTATATTTAATAAGACAGCCCGTGAACTTGGTAAAATTATTCTTTTGTGAAACAAAAAGGGAACCTAGAGAAATACATTTCTATTTGGAGGTAAAATAGAATAATTTACTTACTAAGTAATTGGCTAAGCCTGCTTAGGGTTGCATACTTTCACTAGCTAGCCACTGGACATTTTTTATTATGTTCCTCAATTGTTTACTAATTAATACATATGTGTTGTAGTTTCCTTTGAAATGCAGCAGTCATTTTATTCTATTCTTAAAAATGTTTCTCATAATCATACCTATAAACATGCCCTCCTTGAATACATACACCGCCCCCTTCCCACCATGGTGTCATGATATTTTTCAGTTTTCAAAATCATTGTAATGGTGCCTGAAATACCAGAAAACAAAACCGAAGCCTGGAGTGCATTTCACTGAATGCCCACAGTTGCTCCAGTGATCTATAGTCACGTCTCATTCTTAAAATTGATGAGAACATAAGATTTCAGAAGTGCTTTATTTTAAGTGTATCATTATAAATTGGCTTGCTATTCATTATTATAGTACACATAATTATGAGTTCATCTGGTATTCATATGGATGTCACATGCACTTCCAGAAGCATTACACTGTAATTTAGTATTAGCTCATGGTCACTAAAAATAAAATGTTATCAAATTTTCCAACAGAACACATTTTTTAATGAATTTAATCCAGAAAGATTAATAAATAATACCTATGACAACTGGCTTCCTTCTACAATGAGGAGAAAATGGATTTCTAATTTATTGAACATTATTAATTTGAAATATCTGGTGGTCTAAAAACTCCTATATTATAGAATCTACTAACAAAATGACTAGGAAAAGTAATAATCTGTCTATCTATGTGTTAAAAGGTTGATCACTGTGTTACTATCACTTAAAAAACTAGTCAGATAGCACAAAATTTGCACCTTGTCCATACATTTGCCATTTACAGAATGGTCTACAGTCCTAAAGACTACAAGAATCATTATACAAACATGAATGGAAGCCTACAAATATAAATATATTCCATTTTGTCTGTGTTTTCAGGATGTTTATCATCTCCAAACACGGTTGCTAAATGAAGCTCATACTTAGAAGGAGAAGGCAGACGAAGCAGGGGAGACTTGGTGAGAGAGTGCACAGGATATGGGAGTCAGAGGTCCAGTAATGCTGTGCCTTAAGAAAGCTCAGAAGCTGACTTAGAGTTTGGAACCAAAAGACTAAAGGCAGGAAAGGGAGAGAGCTAGGAATGCTTTCTTCATTAAAAAACTTGCATTGAGGTGTGCATTCTGACTTTAAATGATGTCTGGTTACCTGAATCCAAACCTGTTCTAATTTTTCTCTAAAATGGACCTGGAGACACTTGTCCCCTGAATCAGAGGCACAGGGCCAGAATGCTGACCTTTGAGAGTTCTACTGCTTGAGGAGCATTGTATTTTTCAACTCAGAAGTAAGACCATTTGCCCAGACTGCAAATCTCCCTAAATTCCAAGCAGAAGCAGAGGAGACTGGTGGTAGCCAGAAGACTGAGGGATGTTCTCCCTGCTGAGGCTGAAGATGAGAGTGGCCCCCCTTCCTGTGTACCTCAGGGGGCCAGGAGAAGTGTTCATGAGCATCACTTCAAGGTTTCTTCATATAACTCAACCTTATAAGTAAAACCAGCAATATCCAAATTTAGTTTTCTCAAAAAAGGACTGTTAATATGAAGCCAGCCTTAAAACCAGGCAAAAGTGACACCGCAAATGAAGCTATAGGGCAACTTGGAAGGCACGGTCTCCATAATTAAAATATTCTAGGAAAGAGACAAAAATTAATGCATTCTGGGAATTATACTTTTTCAGACAATTAGAAGACAAGGCAGTATGTGTAGAAGAAATAAGCCACCAAGAGAAACTGGAACTTTGGGAGTATCATACACTAACCACCGCTGTTCTGAAAGAGGGATCTGTCCACTGTATCTGTGGACAGAGAAGAGGACTGAGGTCTGTTCATTCATTGTGTCTCTTGTCAGATATCGATTCTTATGAGCTCTTGCTTTGTTTGAGGATATGTAACAATCTGTACCCTCTGACCACCGTTACCCATTCTTCCTCCACCCCATTCCTGGCAACCAGCAATCTGCTCTCTGTAGTTCTGTCATCCTAGGTTCCACACATAAGTGAAATTACATAGTATTTGTCTTTCTCTGTCTTTGTTATTTCACTTAGCTTAATGCCCTCAAGGCCCATCCATGTTGCCACAAATGGCAGGATTTCCTCCTTTTTTTATAAGAAAAAATATTGTAACTGTGTGAGGTGACAAATGTGTTAGTTAACCTTACTGTGGTAATCTTTTCACAATATATACATATACAAAATCATTACATTATACATCTTAAACTTTCACAGTGCCATATGTCAATTATATCATGTATGATATAATTATATGTTATATACATATATATGTCAATTATATGGAAATTCTAAAAAAAATTTTAAAAACATGACCTGTAGCCTATAAAAGAGGGAGAAAATAGCATCTGGAAGACCTAGAGAAAGTATATGTTTGTAAAACTTATCTACTTGTATGCTGCAGTAAAAAATTTCATGAAACTATTTGGTCTCTGGAACAGAGTACCACATAACATGGTCTCTACAAAAGAGGAGAATGTCATAAGAAAAACAGGTTAAAGAAACAAACTAAACAGAATGAAATGCAAAAGACACAGTATGTGATAAGAAATCTATACTTTAACTTCCAGAAGGACTGGAGAAAAACAATAAAGCAGAAAATATATTTGAAGAATAGACAATATTTCCAAATTTGGTGAAACACATAAACTTATAGATTCAAGAATCTTAAAATACTGCAAACTGAATAACTCCAAAGAAACTATGCCTGGACTTAACCATTATCCCACTACTGAAAGTCAAGGATAAAGAAAATACTCTTTGAAACAGCTAGGAATAAGCAACACATCACATACAGAGAAAAAACAATTCAAATGTCCACAAAGTACAAATTTCTCATCAGAAACTACAGAGGCCAGAAGATGGTGGGATAGTATCTATTTAAAGTGTTAAAAGAACAGAACTATCAACTCAGAATTCTATACTCAGTGAAAATATCCCTCAAGAATGAAGGAGAAATAAGAACATTTTCAGGTGAACAGAAACTAAGAAACTTCATTGTCAGTATACCTACTTTACCAGAAATCCTGAAGGAAATTCTGTAGAGTGAAGAGAAATGATATAAGGAGGAACCTGGAACTTCAGGGGTGAAGGAAGAGCAGTAGAAATGATAAATAGCTGGGTAAATATAAATGCACTTTCCTCTTAAGGTCTTTGAAATATATATACGACTAAGCAGCCCCAAACTTATATCATGTCTTATGATGTTTTCAGTATAGGCAGATATAACCCAGATCACACTATAGTGTAAAGGTAGGGAGGGTGGTAAAGGGATCTCTGTGGTTGCAAGCCTTTTACATCCATATCAAGCAGTACAATATTAACTCTAAGTAGGCTGTGGAAGTTTAGGTATGTATGTTGTAATCCAAAAAGTAACTTCAAAAATAATACAAAAGTTATAGCTGATATCTAAGAGTACAGTAACATGAAATACTAATACATTCAAATATTCTTAAAGGAGGCAGGAGAGGGGAACAGAGTAGCAAAAATAGTTGGTACAAACAGAAAGCACATAATAAAATGATAGACCTAAATCTAGAAATATCAATAATCATACTAGATATTAATAGTACAAAACAGAGATTGGAAAACTATAGCCCACAAGCCGAATCTGCCTGCCACCTTTTTTTTTTTAATGCCTACAATCTAAGAATGGTTTTACATTGTTAAGTGATTATATTTAATATATATGTGTTTGTGTGTGTATATATATATATATATATATATATATATATATATATATATATACTGTATATTCTTCAAATTTGTCTTTTGGACTGATACACCTAACATATTTATTATCCAGCCTTTAAGAAAAATTTGCCTACCTCTGATCTAAACACAACAATTGAAAGGCAGATATTGACAGAGCAGATTTTTAAAAAGCAAGATTTAACTATATGCTGCCTAGAAGAGACACACTCTACATATTAAGACTCAAATGGATTAAAGGTAATTTTGTGGAACACAACATAACATGCCAAAAATACGTAAAAGAAGTCTGGCATAGCTATTTAAATATCAGATTAAATAGATCTCAAGACAAAGACAGACATTCATGATAACAGACCCATTCGTTAGGAGGACATTATAATTATAAATGAGTATGTCCCTAATAATAATCCCCCAAAATACATGAAGCAAAAATTGACAGAATTAAAGAAAGAAATAGACAATTCCACAGTCATTGTAGGAGATTTTAACATATCTCTCTCAGCAACTGATAGAACTAGACATAAATGAGTAAGAGCTGAAAAACAAGCTAAGTCACCTTTATATAACTGACAGTTATACAATGCTACATCTAACAAGAACAGAATATGCATTCTTTTCAAATGCACATAGTGTATTTTTGGAGATAGACTTATATATAGGCCATAAACAGCTTAAAAGTATTAAAATCATGCAGAATATATTCTCTGACCACAATAGGATTAAATCAGAAATAAATAATAACATATTTGGAAGAACTACAAATATCTGGAAAATAAATGACACAGTTCTAAATAACTCATGATTCAAAAACAAAATCACAAGGGAAATTAGAAAGTATTAAACTAAATGAGAACTAAAATGCAACATATCAAAATTTGTGAGATTCAGTAAAGCAGTGCTTAGATAAACACTTAAACTTTAAATGCATGAATTAAAAAAGAAGAAATACCTAAAATGATTAACCCAAGTTTCTACTTTAAGAAGCTGCACAAATAAGAGAAAGTAATCTCAAAGTAGAAGTAAAGAAATAATAAAGATAAGGCTGAAATCAATAAAATAGAAAACAGACAATAGAGAGTATTAACAAAGGCAAAAGATGAATCTTTGAAAAGGTCACAAAATTGCCAAACCCCTAACAACACTGATCAGGAGAAATGAGAGAACACATATCATCAAAATATCAGGAAGGAAAAGGAGGTTATCACAGCAGACTCTACAGTTGTTAAAATGTTAATAATAGGGCTTCCCTGGTGGCGCAGTGGTTGAGAGTCTGCCTGCCAATGCAGGGGACACGGGTTCGAGCCCTGATCTGGGAGGATCCCACATGCCGCGGAGCAACTGGGCCCGTGAGCCACAACTACTGAGCCTGTGCGTCTGGAGCCTGTGCTCCGCAACAAGAGAGGCCGCGACAGTGAGAGGCCCGTGCACTGCGATGAAGAGTGGCCCCCACTTGCCGCAACTAGAGAAAGCCCTCACACAGAAACGAAGACCCAACACAGCCAAAAATAAATAAATAAAAATAAATAAATTTATTTTAAAAAAAAGTTAATAATAGAACACTGTAAGCAATTTTATGCCCCCAAAACTGACAAGTTAGATGACACAGACTCTAATAGTACAAGTTACCACAATCGTCCATGAACAAATAGAAAATCTAAATATGTCTCTATTAATAAAAGTGAACTTGTTATGAAAAACTTTTCCAAAAAAGAAAACCCCAGGCATAGATGGTTTTACTGCTGAGTTTTATCAAACATTGAAGGAAGAAATAATACAAAACTTACATAAACATTTTTAGAAAACAGAGAAGGAAAGATCACTGTCCAACAAGTTTTAGGAGGCCAGTATAACATAATACCAAAATTCGGCAAAAAATTTTTAAAAGAGAGACAATTATAGATTTTCTCATGAGATAGTCACAAAAATTCTTAAGACTCTAAGAAATCAAATACAGCAATATGTGAAGAAAGTAATATATGATGACTAAGTTGGACTCATTTCAAGAATGCAAGGTTGTTTTACCACTTGAAATCACTCAGTGTAATTCAGCATATAAAATGAAAACAGGAGGGAAAAAAATAAGATCATATATATAATCATTTATATTCTTATATATCAGTGTCAAAATATTCGAAAATAAAATTTTATATTCCACTTAATGATAAAAGTTACAAAACACCCAGGAGCAAATCTAACAAAAGATATTCATGACTTATACACTGAAAATTAGAAAACATTCCTGAGCAAATTCAAAGAAGAATTAAATAACTGAATATATACCATATTCATGGATTGGAACTGGCAATTGTCCCCAAGTAGATCTACAGATTCAGTGCAATCTCAAACAAACTTCCATCAGTCTTTTTTTTGGTAAAAATTGGCAGCTGATTTCTAAAATTCATACGGAATGCAAAGGGCTTAGGAAAGCCAAAATGAGTAAAAACAAAACCTGGAGGAGTTAAACTCTACCTGATTTTAAGACTTGCTATAAAGCTACAGTTTGGGGGCTTCCCTGGTGGTGCAGTGGTTGAGAGTCTGCCTGCCAATGCAGAGGATACGGGTTCAGGCCCTGGTCTGGGAAGATCCCGCATGCCGCGGAGCAATTAGGCCCGTGAGCCACAATTACTGAGCCTGCGCGTCTGGAGCCTGTGCTCCGCAACAAGAGAGGCCGCGACAGTGAGAGGCCCGTGCACCGTGATGAAGAGTGGCCCCCGCTTGCCGCAACTAGAGAAAGCCCTCGCACAGAAACGAAGACCCAACACAGCCATGAATAAATAAATAAATAAACTACATTCCTTTTAAAAAAAAAAAAAAAGCTACAGTTTGAAATTGGCAAAAATAAAGACATATAAATCAGTGGAATAGAATAGAGAGTCTAGAAATAGACCCATATACATAGATCATCAATTGATTTTTGATGAAGATGTCAAGGCAATTTGATGGGGAAAGGAGAATCTTTTCAACAAACGATGCTGGGTAAATTTAATGTCTGTGTGGAAAAAAATTAACATCTACTCACAGCTCATACTGTACATAAAAATTAACTAAAAATTGAGCATAGCACTACATGTAAAACCTAAAAATATGAAACTTTTACAAAACATAGATCTTGGGGTGGGCAAATTTTTATTAGATATTATACAAAAAGCCAAAACATAGAAGAAAAAAATGATAAATTAGATTTCATCAAAATTAAATACATTTGCTCTTCAAAAGACACCCTTAAGAAAACCAGAAAGCTAAACCAGACTGAGATAAAGTATTTGAAACACATGTATTATAAAAAGCACTTGTTTCTAAAATATATAAAGAATACTTCTAACTAAATAATATGACAATTAACCTAACAAAAATGGGCAAAATATTTGAGCAGACACTTCACAGAAGAAGCTACAGAAGTACATAAAAAGATAAGCAACTTCATTAGTGATGAGGAAAATGCCCAAAGAGGTATCTCACTATACATCCATTAGATTGGCTAAAATTGAAAAGAATGAACATACCAAATGGTTGGTGAGGCTGTGGAGAAACTGGAATGCTCATATACTGCTAGTGAGAATGTAAACTGGTACAACTAGCTTGGAAATTTACTTGGTAATTTCTTAAAAAGATAAGCACATGCCACTTACCATAAAAGGCAGCCATTATACTCCCAGATATTTCCTCAAAAGAAATGAAAATGCGTGTCTAAACAAGAACTTCTACTCCAATATTCATAGCAGCTTTATTTGTAAAAGCCCCTAACTGGAAATAGCCCAAATGTCAATCAACAGGTGAATGGATAAACTAATTACAGCATATCTATACAATAAAACACTATTCAGAAAGAAAAGAGAAGGAATTACTGCTACATGCAACAACAAGGCTGCACGTGAAATTCACGCTTAGTGAAAAACCATTACTTCTCAGTCAAATGAAGTATAAACAGGCACTGAAGACCAATCAGTTCTGCTCCTGGATCTGTAGCCCTAAGAAATCAAGTTCATAAAGAGACAAGAAGATTCAGTGCAGCTTTATTTGTGACAACAAGGCATTGGAAATAATCTGGGAGTTCATCACTGGATAAGAGGATAGGTAAAAATGGAAGAAATGTGCTAGGGAGTACTCCATTAGCAGTTAGCAGCAACAGTAGAAGGATACTTTTAATGACTCGGATAGACATTATAGTGGACACATTCATTTTCCCCTTCCAGACCATCTCTGCTCTTCGCTATGAGAAGCTGACCTGTATGGTCAACATTAACAGACTCCAATACCTTCTGGTTTACTAATGGTGGGCTTTGGCACAAGAATAGCAGAAGAGTGGAGAGTGAAAACAGGGTATTTATTCCTCTGGCTCCTCTATGCTAGGTCTTCTCCACTGTAGGTTACTACTCTCAAGGCAGCTTTTTCTACATGATCTCCAGTTTCAAGTAAACTTCCTCTCCTGTCAGTCTTTGGGGCCTAGGATAGTAGCTCAGCTACCACTAGCCCTAGGTTACTGCATTGTCGCTTGGTTTGCCCTCTCTTCATAACTTTGTAAATCTTTGCAAATAAACTCTCCTTAAATTATCTTGAATTTGAGTAGAGAGGAATTTGGTGATATCTAGTAAAGCTAAAGATGGGCATTTTCCATGACATAGAGACTCTGCTTCTGGTTATATACCTAGAGAACCGTCACACATATGTGTACCAGGAGAGATCTACAAATATAAAATGTAAATACTATATATGTGTATATATATATATATTTACCATATATCATATAAATATATACCATATATTCATTTATTTTTACTGCATATATTGTGTGTGTCTATATATATATATTACATACATTTATATGATATGTAGTATGTATATATGTATTCTGGAAATATTCTGAACACAGTAGCTATTTTCAGCCATTTTATTTTCCAAAGGATTCAGACACACTGGAAAAGTTACCACCAGTTAAATAACTTCAATTAAGTAACTCCAGACAATTGGCTCAGAACATTTCATTTGTTTTTGGTAACAGGAGGTAGAAAATCTATAGGTTCTAAAGTTTGAGTAAGAGTTATTTTTGGAAGAGAACAAAATCTCATGCACTTGTACTTTTAAAACACTTTAGGTGAAATTGTACATCTACCTGAATGGTATAATTCTTCTATCTAAAAACACACTTTATTGTGCTTGATCACATTATAATGCAGCTGTGCTTCATGCAAAGCAGAAATAAATGAATGTAAAATGAAGCTGTTTGCTTAAAATAACTTAGTTCTTGATTTCAGTTGTCTAAGTAAATGAAAACAAGTTGATATCAGTGCAGATGTATGTCATGACTTGGAACGTATATCAATTATCCTACTAAAAAAAATTATCCAGTATTCTCCTAATCTTCTTAATATGACACAGTTTGGTCACTTATCCTTTTACGTGAAGTCTAACTTTATGAGTTTGGGATGGTAAAATGAGCTATACATAATCCTCAGAATTACTATAGCCAGCTAGTGCTGGCTGCCAGTGGTTTGCCAGAAGGTGAGAAAGTTTCTTTAACTTTTGGTTTGATCCACTTTTCCTCATTTCTGGGTAGGTCTCAGAACTCATCTGCAGAGAAAATTATGGGCAATGAACTGCTAATGCTTCCATCTAGTGCTTTGAAGACCCAATTATCTCTATTTAGACAGTCTGACACATGGAAATGGAGAAAAGAAACCCATTTGAACTGCATCCTGAATAAACTTCTGCTCTTGTGAACTAGACATACTTTTCAATAGATCTTGTTCTTCTAGGGGAACAAATTGCTAATATCTACACAAACAGCACAGGGGTTGAATAGAATAGTTTTTTTTCAATTCAAATTAAAAAATTGTCATTTATTCATCAACTATATGAGTTCACCTACCCAAAGGGATAAACATTAAATATTTTAAAAGTAGTGTGCTCAACTATAGCAATATCTAAAAGCTGTTTGGTTCAGGTTACATTCTTATACAGAAAACAATCATTAGTAGAAAATTTATCTAAGGTAAGAAAAATATTTCCCTGGACCATTTTCCAGTCAATAAAAACAAGTTGTGAAATCTTGGCACAGTTGAAACTGCAAGGGTTTAGAATCAGGCAATCCTTCAGCAGAATATTCACTCCCCAGTTTAGAACCTGTGTGCCCTTGAGCAGGCTACTTAACCACTCTGAATCTCACTCTACTCACCTCTAAAACAGGAATAATTATCAATATATTTATTGCAGGGTTAATGAAAATTGAAGAAGAGAACACTTGGTATATGGAAACGATTATCCTTCTCTTTTTACATATGAGAACCCAGAGGTACACAGAGTTAGGCACTTTGCCCACAGCTGCACAACTGGCAAGTGAAGAAGCAGGGCTTTGAGCATTAGTCTTCTAGCTCTGCAGCTTGCACTCAATGCACACTGCCTCCCAAATGTTTCTTCACCAGCTGTTTGCAGAGAGGAAATAGGGAATTGCTTTGGTGTCAAACTGGTGTGAATCCACTCATTCATTCATACATCCATTCACTCACTGATCAACCATTCATTCAATGCTTATTACGTGTCAAGCTCTGTACAAAATACTGAGAGATAATTCATGGAGGAAAATTTAGATAATTCACAGCACCTACTCTTAATAAGTTCATTGTTTAATGGGGATATATACCCATAAGCCAAATATTATAATACGGTATGATAAATGCTAATGATATGTATATGCCCAAAGTACTATGGACATGTAGAAGAGTAATATCTAAATCTGTCTAAGAAGTGTAGAGAGTCGGGTCAAGGAAGGAAATTTGGAGAAAGCAATGCTTAAGGGTGATTTTACATGATAAATAAAGACAACAGTGTGGAAGGGCTTCAGGTAGAAGATATAACTTGAGGAAAATCTCTGTTATGAGAAAGAGTAATAAGACTATGAGGTGGGAAGTAGTACATGAAATAATATGATTGTTTGGAAGAATCACAGGGAGTTCTGTGTGGCTGGAGTCGAGGAGAGCGATTGGAAATGAGAATAGTAAAGAAGGACAGGAAGAAGTTAGGTCGAGAGGAACCTTGTGTACTAAGAAGTTTGTACTATATCTCGGTGCTCTCTTTTTTTTTTTTTTAATTGGGGTATAGTTGCTTTACAATGTTGTGTCAGTTTCTGCTGTACAACGAAGTGAATCAGCTATATGTATACATATATCCCCTCCCTCTTGGACCTCCCTCCCACCCCACTCCCCATCCCACCCATCTGGGTCACCACAGAGCACAGAGCTGAGCTCCCTGTGCTATACAGCAGGTTCCAACTCGCTATCTGTTTTACAATCCCAATTAGGAGAGTGTTATTTTCAGATCTTATTCTAGAAAGATCACTCTGGTAGTCTTGGATACAACTTTCCTCTCCTGAAAGGGTAGAGACGCAGGAAAATAGTCCAACAATTTGTTGTGCACATCTGCTGTTTTTGCCCATCCAAATTCTATTCCCCCATCTTTTAGTAATAGTGTCCCTTGCCCATCCTGTGGGGAATCAACCCTCTATGTTTTAAGTCAGACTGATCCCACAGCCACTGGTGATGTGTCCATAGCCAAGGGGTGGACATACAATTCAGGTTAATCAAAGTGCCCCCCATCTTCCCGTCTATAGTGACTGGATCCTTGATTTTCTTGTCACCTAAGGCTGGCTAATCGAAACTTATTCCAGCTCATTTCTGCCAATTACCGGGAAAGATGGTCTGCTGGGATTGATGAACCTACAGAATGTGGCTCTTCAGCTGCCAGGAGGTATCATCTGCCATGTGGCAGAGAGCCTTCTGAGAGATGGTACCATGATAAAATAGTTTAGAGCTTTTAGGATTGGTCATGCCTGAAGACAGTATGCCACTGGACTTCTGTACATATGCCAACATGTTCCCTGTGTTGTACTTAGGCTATGTTGGGTTTCTTTAAAATACAACCTAAGTAGTCCTATAGAGTATTACTCTAAAACTCTAATAGCTATTAGAGTAATCCAGTTTGAGACTGCAGAGAAACGTACGCCTCTGGAATCATAGATGTCTATTACTTGGAACCTATGTATGCAAATTTGGACAACTTGACTAAACTTTGAGCTTCAGAATCACATATAAATGTAACATCATTATTGTTGCTTGTCCATTAGAAAAAGTCAGCAATATGATCTGATCTGTTGGGTTGGCCAAAAAGTTCGTTCGGGTTTTTCCGTAATCTGTTATGGAAAAACCTGAACGATCTTTTTGGGTAACCCAATATGTGCCTCTGGCTAAATTCCAGCATTTATAAATCACAAGTCAGTGACATCTAGTGGTAATATACCCAAATTGCAGTTTCGATTTTTTTGAGAGGCACAAAAATCTCTTAAAATTTTCTGGAAATGCCACTTGGAGTTTTTCTGTTGTGATACATAAATTTTTAAGTTTTCAAGGCATATGAGATTTAAATCACTGAAATCAGACAGAAAATACTTGAAGACAGTAGCTTTTAATAAGTCTGGTCCTTGAGATTTGGCTGTATACATTCTGAAAGATAAAGGGGACTCAGCTCACTGTTCTACTGGAAGAATGGACACACACTGAAGACATCGGAACTTTTTTTGAAATGTGTTTCATAGCTTCAACAGTATCTGTGAGTCTAGTTCAAATGCAAATGCAATTTTTAGAAAAAATAGATATGAAATAATACAGTTCCCCCTCCAAAAAAAAAAAGCAAGCCACTCATATGAAAAGTTCATGGGTCTATATGTTATTTGAGATTATGGATTAAAATAAACTAACTCATTCTTTTTCCTACCATGTCATGCTTGATGAAATTCCACCAGACAAACCTTGACTTTGGGTCCTATAATCTAATGGGATAAATCTGTAGAAAATATTTTTCTATACTTTTTCCTTCCTCTTGACCAGAACAATTTTCAAATGATGCCAAGAGTTGATTTTCAGACTAAAAAAAATTAGGAATGTCCAATTGGAAGAAAGAAAAATTATATAATTTCAAATCTGCTTCACAAATGAGTTCAGATATCCACTTACTAAATACAGAAAATAGGCATATATTGATAATATTTTTAATAATGCCACTAAATAGAAACCATTTCAAAACTATAGAATAGAAAGTAGACATGTTTAAAAGCTGCAAGATTTAAAGGGCAAAATTTGCAAAAATAAATGCATATTTTCCAGGAAAAAAGTGTCTTGAATAGAAAAAAAATCAGATATATGCAGATAGTTAAAATAAAGAGCTCATGGAATATAAACATGTGCTTTTCAATAATGAGGCTTAGTTTTATTTGGGGAGGCTTTTTACTTAAGGCTTCTGCTTAAGAAGCATTTCATAGAATATTAACTTTCAATACCCTAAAAACCTTAGCTCCTCACATTAGTGAGAATTCCACATTTTAGTACAATTTGTATCTCCCCACATTTATACCTTTCCCTAAAACCCATTGGTTTTCACATGCTGTTAATACACTAGATTCTAGAAGTGATTGTGCATTTCCCATAATGAACATTTCTCCAATACTTTAGATTATGATTATTATTTTCAGTGAAATTTGCTTTGAGATACAGAGATTCAAGTAAAAAGTGGTAATGGATGTTGAGTCTATTCTTTGGCAATGTGTCAGTTCCCTATAGAAATCCCAGAGTCCGAGGGATTAAGACTTTTGACACTCTGAACTCCTTCTGAGATGCTGCTTGTATTGATGTGTAGGTAAACACCATGGAAGAAGAGCTGGCATCACCTACATGTGAAGAAGGTCAAGAGGAAATTCCAAACAAGCACATTCATTGGTGCTTGCTATATACCTTACCATTATTACAAATATTAAATTTTCTCTTAACATGGGTTATAACTACATTTCCTAAATGTATTGATGTTTAACTCTAATTACGTGATTCTTTTAAATATGATTTGGCATTTAAAACTGTTTTAGAAGCACTATTCTCTACTGATGATTTAACTTATACTAAAAAATTTCCATCCTGTCAAAGTTATTTCCAACACTCTAAAAATGCTCATCAAAAGCAGAGACAAAGCTATTACCTGTACAGAAAATTTTCTTTCAGAGGAAAGAGGAATTGACTGAAAGAGCAGAATTATGAGCGTTGGATTAGACCAACACTTACATATTCCCTCTTTTGAGATATTTCTTTTGGATCAAGGTAGAGTTATTGAAAGTAACTCTATTTTAATTACTCTTTTTTGAAAAAAAACATTATTAACATTCAAGGCCAACATTTAATAAATCTCCATGAAGAAGATGATAGTAAAAAATTCTAAAACCTTGCTGCAGCTGGGAATCAATTTTTCCTTTTCTTCTTCTTTTCTTTTCCTGTCAAAATCAAAATAAATTCTAACTTTAATGGGAAAACCATATGAAACAGGAATGGCAAAAATGGCACCTGTGCCTAATTCTCTTCCTCTATCCCTTATGGCTGGGGAGACCACAGGTTCCAGTTTGCCAGGGACAATCCAGGCTCCTGCCTGCTGTCCCTGCAAAATTGATAATCAATCTTCATTTCACTGTCCTTTGAGAGCAGTTTGGACATTAGATAGATGCCCTACTTGTAGTAGACACTGCAAACCAATATGGCTTCAGATACAGTGCTTCAGGCGGCTACTGCCAATCAGTCATAGCTCAACATTAACTGAAAGTGAAATTAGGTGGCTAGGCATTCACATAAAATTGAGAGTGCAGTATGAAAAAAATTGAAATATTTGTCATGTTAAAGTGCTCTCTTCCTCTCCCCCTTTCCACTAAACTGTAGAAGAAAGAGCAAAGTACTAGATATCAGGTAGTTTTATTTTTGGTCTTGATGATCTTTTGGCTTCAATTTTTTATTTTTGAAATTAAAGTGTTGAATTAGATGAGCTGTGGGATTTGTTCCAACTCCCACTCTGTGACTATGTCTCTGGTGTCTGATCAGCAAATTGAAAGGTTTCCTTTCTTTCATAATTGGTAAATTTGTTTAAGCGGCAGTAAACTAAAGTGCTATCTCTCTGTTACTATTTTTTTTAAGTACTCTTCAGAAAGAATTCTTTCCATCCTTAGGGCCCTGTCCACCCCATTCACACAGATGCCAGGTGACAGTGCAGACATCCCTCCTGAGCGCCAAACATTATTAAATATCTCCTCTCTACCTTGGCAAACCCCAAACTGAACAACTATGTTGGCTTCTTAAAGTAATTCCTCCTTCCAGCACACCTGTCTCAGGTAATGGTGTTACCATTTACCTTGTTCCTCAAATACTGGCCTTGGCTTACAAGGGCCCTGAGAGGGTTTGGCTGATGCTCAATTCTCTCCTCAGATGAAGTCTTCCTGCCTCTCTTCCTGTCTCTGTCTCTTATCAGTCATTCTGCCTTTTCAATTGCTTGTATAATTCTTTGTCTGTCACTCTAGTACCTTCACTCATACTCTTCCCTCTGACTTGAACCCTCTTTCCCCTTTTCTAGCTAACTCATCCTCATCCTTCAGGTGTCATCATATACACACCTACTCAAGGAAGTCTAATTCCTTAACCCAAGATGGTCAGCTCCTCCTGCATTATTCTCCCACTGTATCATCTCCACCCTTTTTAAAAAAAAAAAAAAAAATTATTTATTTATTTGGGTGCGCCAGGTCTTAGTTGTGGCATGCGGGATCTAGTTCCCTGACCAGGGATTGAACCTGAGCCCCTTGCATTGGGAATGCAGAGTCTTAACCACTGGACCACCAGGGAAGTCCCATCTCCACCCTTTTTTATAAACTTTATTTCACTTGCCATCAATTGTTCACTGTTTGCCTGTTTTATCAAACAGGTCAAACTGCTTTATCCCAATGCCTAGCATTTCTACAAACATAAAAATCGGCACTAAAACATTTGTGAACAAATGATTCAGTGGATTTCTGAACATCATTTAACATCTAACTGCTTCATGATAACTGTAAGTACTAAAGGGTTTTTCAAAGTTCCTCTTCATTTGTCAACAGTCTTAGTTGCTCAAGCAAAAGAGGGAATTTCTGGGAAGAGTCAGACTCATGGCACAGCTGAATCCAGGGCTCAGATGCCCTCATCAGGACAGCCTCCCTAGCTCTCAGCCCCTCTCTCCCTCCTTCCATCACCCTATGTTCCCACTCTCCCCAGGGTCTGCTGCATTCTCTAGCAGACTCTCTCAACCAGCTGGAAATGTTTCTCCCCAATCCCCACCCAACCCAAAGTTCAAGCACAGTCTTTATAGCTATGATTTAAGAAAGAGAATGTTGCTCTGGTTTTCCTGAGTCTGTATCAGTCTCATAGAAGAGCCCTGGGGAGCAGGGCTGTGATGGTGAATTTTATGTGTCAACTTGGCTGGGCTAGGGTGCCCAGCTGTTTGGTCAAACACTAGTCTAGATGTTGCTGTAAAGGTACTTTGTAGATGTAATTAACATTTAAAATTAGTTGACTTTAAGTAAAGCAGATTGTCCTCCATAATGTGGGTGAGCCTCATCCAATCAGTTGGAGGCACTAAGACAGAAAACTGAGGTTTTCCAGAGAAGGAAGGAAGGGATTCTGCCTCAAGACCGTGACATAGAAAACCTGCCTGAGTTTCTAGCCGGCCAGCCTGCCCTATAAATTTCAGACTCAGTATTGCAGCATTTACTCTTACCTGAATATCCAAGCTGCTAGTCTGCCCTACAGATTTTGGACTTGCCAGTCCCCACAATCATTAGAGCCAGTTCCTTAAAATAAGTCTATTTCTGTATATCCTATGGGTTCTGCTTCTCTGGAGAATCTTCAGTGACATCCTGGCTCACCCAGAGGTAGGTTGAATAAAGCCTCTAGTTCACAAACCTACCATAATTACATGAAGGGGAATTGGGAAAGTTTCCCAAATTAAGGGAAGCAGGGAGACAAAAAAAAGTCAAAGACATCTATATATTCCCCAATCTTAAACACTTAGGTATTTTAATTAGGTTATTAATATATCATTCTTTTTCCCCCGGAGAAAAACATATTCTCCAATATTCCTCATCCTCCATTCAGTTTCTTGCACACAAAGTGACATTTCTTACTTATGTAGTTGGGGGGAGGGGAAGAATCAGACTGTAACAATATTACTACCTAAAATATGCAACAAACCATAGTGTTGGGGAAATTCACATTAATCTGATACCAATTTTATCAAGATCTGGACAAATTTTAGCTTTCCTTTAATGAAAAGGCAGAAATAATGAAAGATTTCAGCTTTTGGATGTTTAAAAAACCAGACATAGTTTAATCTAAGAGCTTTACACTGATAGCTAGGGAGGATGAACATTAAGGTATATTATTACAGCAGAAATGTAGAAGCTATGAAAATTATCAAATGATAAATATATTATCTTCTCTCTTGGATTACAGTTGTTAAAACGTCTTTGGGGGCTTCCCTGGTGGCACAGTGGTTAAGAATCCGCCTGCCAAGGCAGGGGACACGGGTTCGAGCCCTGGTCTGGGAAGATCCCACATGCCGCGGAGCAACTAAGCACGTGCGCCACAACTACTGAGCCTGAGTTCTAGGGCATGCGAGCCACAACTAATGAGCCCATGTGCCACAACTACTGAAGCCCGCATGCCTAGACCCTGTGCTCCGCAACAAGAGAAGCCACCGCAGTGAGAAGCCCGCTCACTGCAACGAAGAGTAGCCCCCGCTCGCCACAACTAGAGAAAGCCCATGAGCAGCAATGAAGACCCAATGCAGCCAAAAGTAAATAAAATAAATAAATTAAAAGGAAATGATTTGAGCATTTCACTATACATAAATTATATCTCCATAAAAAAATTTAAAAAAAAATGTCTTTGGAATTGAAGAACAAAACCTTAAGGGCAACATATGTAGCAGGGTCAAACTGATACAAGGAATGCTTTATTTTCCTTTTGGGAGATTCAGAAGAAAATAATTTGGTCAAATATGAAACTACAGGATAATTTTTGTCTAAAAAATTGATCTGAAAATTAAAGCAAAACCAAACTATGCTGTGCCTTTATTGTTAAGAATTATACTATCTCGACCTAAAAATCTTGTATTAGTGGTGATATTGACTTAAGTGTTCTGTATACATCTTGTTTTGCTCTTCTTTTGATGTATTGTCAGAATAGCAAGCCTTGAGTGTTTTAATAAGATAGGAAAATGGTCTATCAGTTCATTGGGCATAACTACAAAATGATAAATTAGAACTAGACATGAAAAAGCATTTAATTTCTTAAAAATAGAAAAGGACACAATTTGGAATATGTTATGCACTAAGCATATGCTTAGAATTTCTACAATCCCTCATAGAAAATAAACTACATTGTTTCAGGGCGATTTAAAGGTATACAGTCAGCCATATATTTTACGCAAAACATTAAAAGTTTTCAAACCACTCAAGTTACTCTTCAGAACATCCAAATTAATCATTTCATACTTACAGCTATTTTCTTTGTGAGTGCAATACTATAATCACATATAGAGCCTTAGTACACATTGATTGTACATGTGCAGAGGAAACACATAATAATTTTTTAAATGCTATAAAAATATCTCCAAAAATGGCAGAGTAAATGCATATTATAATTGCAAAGGCCTAAGTATTGAGGTGTGCACTGTGCAAAGTCATACAGCACGGATCTTCTTGTCAAAACAAAACAAAACAAAAAGGATTTTTAAAAAAGAGTTTGAGTATTTTGATATGCATGTACACACTGAAATACACATATCATATGACATTAATGAAATATGTTGTGTCTTTTCTTTAGCACTCCCAACAGAACCAATATATCTAATAGATGTTCGTCTCTGAGCAATCACCTTGGAAGGAACTCTACGTATATTAGTTCTGCCATTGTGCAAAATATTTTTGGACCGATCTGCTTTCAGAGACTTGAACCTGTTCTTTTAAATATCCTCAGTGGAGGCACACTTCACCCATCAGGGATGGATTCAAGGCAAAAGTTATTTGACTTGAAATCTAATGAATAAAATGTGTGACAAATGTGGGTAATCAAATCTGTTGTAAAAATTATAATGAAACTACAAAGTTATCAAACTCCTCCTTTTACATGACTCTGAATGAGATTCTGGAGCAGACACTCTAAAGACTTATTGAGCCAAGGCAGCTCTACAGGAGTGAAATATGTTGTTGTTGTTGTTGTTTTAATTTCTTTCCACCTCATTTTAATTAAAAAAAAAGTGTAAGTGCCCAACCTAGCCTTTGATGAAGAGTATTGGGAGGCAACTAAAGAACCTAGTCCATTTTCCCATCAAGAACAATAGGCATCTTAGGGAAAATCACTGCACTCAACTTCTTAAAGACAATCAGGGTTGAAAGGAACCCTAAAAGCCATTATCACACAAAATTATGAATCTCCTTTACAATATCTCTGCCCCCAAACCACCCTGCCTATTTGAGATCAGCTATAGTGACCAGGAACTTGTCACCTCCCCAAACAAGTCATTACCTCTTTGGACAGCTCTTATCACTAGCATAAATTAAGTCCCTCCTCTTCATGATAGTCCTTTAGCTATTACAGGACAGATGTCATAGCTCTCCTGGTCTACTCTATCCCAGGTTAAATTGTTCATATTATATATCTATGAATTGTATATTCATTAGTATATATATGCACTTGATTAAATATTAGTAAGCTTATAATATTCACCAAGCCTACATCCTAATCATGAAAGATACTGAAACAAGTAAGATAGATGTAGTGCAGATCTCAAGAATTCTAGTTGGGGAGAAAGAGAATGAGCAAATAAAACAATTTCAGCTGATGATAAATCTTTTGAATAAAATAAACAAGGTGACAAGATTACTCTAGTCAAGGTGACTAGAGTAACTGAGGGAAACTTCCTAGTTCTTCCTAGTAACTGCCTAGTTCTTCCTAGTACCTTCCTAGTTCTGAGACCATGAACAAGTTAACTTCTTGCCTTTGTTTCCTTGTCTGTAAAACAGGGTTAATGAAAGTATCCAAATGCTTCAATAAATGCTAGCTGCTGTTTTCATCATCTGTCTCCCAGGCAGCAAGGTTTCATAATCCTAAAATCTTAGTACTCTTCACACCCAGCAATTTCTTTACATGCCTGGTGTGATTACGTTAGTTCAGGTCCTGCTCATCTGCATCTTATATTTTCAGTGTTTGAGGCCTACCCTGGGTGGAGGAAGAAGGCCTTCCTTACAGAGAGGACATCAGAGGAGTAAGACAGAAGGAGAATGGAAGGAAGCTTTTCTGTCCAGGGCTTCCCAGATGGTAACTGACACAGGAGTCACCACTAGAGCCATAAAAATGCAGATTCTGGTTCAGAAGGTCTGAGGTGGGCCCAAGATTCTGCACTTGCAACAGCACCTAGTGATGCCAGTGCTGTGCCCCACACAGGATCTAGAAAGTTCAGTAGTCCTACATGCCCTGACTGACTGCTGGTAAGCTGCCTCCCCTCTTGGTTTCTGGTTGTTACCAAAGCCTCCTTCACACCAGTACCCCCCTCTTCATACTGCCTAATACTGCCACTAATTTTCAATAATTAACACTGGGCTGTGACAGCCACACAACTGGGAAACACTCAGCACACAAGAAGGAATATCTTTAGAGACTTACTCAGGTTTGCCCATCTTTCAGGGCTGGGGTGCAGCAGAGATAACCCTGGTACTTGTTCACCCCATGGGATAATCACTCTTGGAATTAAACAGTTATTTACATTTAACAACCGATGAGATTTAAACCTACTTTCTTTGGTTTGGGAATTATAAATGTACATACTAGTTATCAGTCAAATAATGTATTTAGATATTAAATAATAAAACAGGGATATTACCAAAAATTCTATTTTCTTCTTTTAATTTTTTTATTATTTTTTTTTATTTTCTTTTAATATTTTATCAAGATCTGGTAGATTTTAGTATTAATCCCAAATATCTGAAACAAAACGAAATTTTTTATCCTGATTTTTAGTTCAAAATTACTTCAGGCACCAATAATAATATTAATGGCAATAACAATAATAATAGCTAATATTGGGTTGGCCAGAAAGTTCATTCGGGTCTTTCTGTTACGATGTTATGGGAAGTTGTATACTTGCATGAGCTCATCTACTTGAAGTTTTATTTTTGAGTTCTATATTTGCATGAGCTCATCTAACCCTAACAACATCCCTGTGAGGTAGGTTCTATTATCACTATTTGCAGGTGAAGCAATAGAGACAAAGAGACAAAGGAACTTGCTGAAGGTCACACAGCTGGTGAGAGGCAGAGCTGGGATTGGCACGTAGTCTAGTTCCAGAGCCTGTGCTCATAACCTTTCCAGCACCTGCCTTTTGCTGAAATTTCTGAAACGTTGTTATGCATATTTAGGGATCTTTTCTTTACTAAAATATTTCATCAAAGCAATGTATAATTCTGTGGTGCATTCCCACATACAGAGAGTATTCATATAATCATCTCATTTCAATGTAAAGACAGATGTTACTATGAGAGGCTCAGACTGCTTCTGTTCTTCTCCATAGGACATACTGTAAGTCCCAGGTGCACCGCTCTCAGCCTGACCTCGGGACTCTATTCAGTGCTTCTTCCACTAAGCAGGCCACTCGATAGAAAGGGGGTTCCCTTTAATGCCACTGATCTTTATGACCTGTGAGGAGCCCCACACTGTGCTAAATGCTGGGCTGAATAGGGAAGAGCAGGCAGAGCCTATCCCCCAGGCACCTACCCTCTAATGGTCTTCATCTCATCAGAAACCTAGTCTTAGGAGAGGAATTAGCCCCTTTCTTAGAGTACTCTGCAGGGCCTCTCCTGGAGAGCGGGAGCATCTATGAATGCAGCTGTGGGTAGGGGGGTGTGAAACTAAGCACCAGGACTTGTCCTGCCTTTGCAAGCTCTCTTCAGTTCACATCAGGGTGACAACTCATCCCGGCTTGCCTGGGACCCACTTGTAGCATGAAAGTCCCCTCACCCTACTTCATGTAGAAGTGCAGACTTGACAGCGCATCCAAAAAACATCCCCTGTGCTATCTCCTTTCTGTGCCCTGAAGCTTATAGTGCCAGAGACTGTGCATACAACCAAGCTATAGTCACACATACCCATTCCCAGTGCACTGATACTTGGTATGAAGTGAAGAAATTTGCTGATGACAGATCAACAGAATCAGTAAACCTTAGATCTGAAGTGACCACAGGCTCCAACATCTCAGTGTTAACATTTCTGCGATGGTGACCAGAATCTATTGTAAAAGGAAACCACACTATTTGTTTTCAATGAAACACAGTTTTGTAATCTTGGTATGAACAACAGCTTCTATTATAGCTACACATTTATTTCTTGATAAGTTTGCTTTGTCTACCCCATGGAGGAGTGAATCTCTGTGTTAACTGCCATCTCACTATCTAGTCTAATGATGAGACCTCAAGTTCTGGAAAGGATGCAAAACACTCAGGCACAAGGCGAGTCCAAGTTCTGTACAGCCTGAGGCTTACAAAATTTGGGGGTTCTCTTTGATGAGTAGAATATAAAATTTTTCTTGAACATGAATTAATCTTAAATATTCTGAATTGATGACACTCATTAGCTTGTTGTCAGTCCCCTGTGGTAGTGGCTTATTGGCATAGATCTATGACATGTTAGATTATCTTCACTGATGTCAGAACTTTATGTAAAAACAGCAGGATATTCAAATCTTTTCCCTATGGGTTCATATGCATCACTTCTCTTCATTAATTGGGTTATCAGACAATCTGAGAGCTATTTAAAATTTATCTCTTTCTCAATGAATTACTGGTTTTGGTAAAACATATGTGCTGCTTGGAAGTCCCAGACTGCTTTGGGACAAGATAATCAGACATGTTAAGACATGGTTCAATATGTTGGAAGGTATGGAACAATCAACTTCACACAGACTACTTGCTCATTGAAGCGCTACTACAGGTTGCTGTCCTACAAAGGAAGAAATGGTGATAAATTTTGTTTTGCATAATTCACATGAGAAAAATAAATCAATATCTGGATATATTTATAAGAGTATGTACTGCATTATTGATGAGAGCACAATCCTCCTCTTACAGTTTTCTTACACATCCAATACATCATATAATTCTTACATATCCAAGAATTTACCAGAGACTTGCTTCTGGTTCCACACATTCCTAATCTTGCTTCTCCTCTTTTTTCTCCTAACTTGTTTCCCGCATGGGTCTGCTGCCTGCACCACAGGACATGTTCATACCGAGATACGATCACTGGACCTTCATGTAATGCCCTTTGTTGAGTCGGCATAGTCAGCAGGAAGAGTGAACCACAAAATGTATCACACTAAACTCATACTCAGTGTATCTCCACAACAATTTCCCCTTAGCCAGATCCCAAAACTGCCAAGTGCCACTCTAATTCCACTGGACACAGGAAATGTGATGGAAGAAGTCAGAGTAGAAAGAGGCAGCAACATAACAGACTGCAGTTAAAATATCTACTTTTGCAAATTTTATAAAAAACACATGGCCATGTGAACACCCTGCCTAGGCCCTCCCAGGGCTGAGGAAAGGGGTCATGCCAGCGAGTGGCCCTTTGATCTTCATGGCAAATCCATCTCTGCACAGACATAATCAAATCCACCAGGATCAATCAGGTGCCGTTATCTGGTTAACCTCTCCCTATGTTAACCACTAACAATATTATCCTGTATAAGAAAGAAAAAGCCTGGCGAAAGCATTCAACTGTCCCCACAATAAAATACTACAATGAAATAGTCGTTTTGACTTGGGCAAAGGCAACAACAAATTCACTGAGGAGGTAACCAAAACACATTTCCTGCAGTGTAGAGTAAATGTGTTTAAAGCTTGTTGTATCCTGTAAGTAATAATCAGACACCTCCAATCAAGACCAACAGATGCATGGTATGCAGTCTGTGCATCTATGCAGATTCTCATAAGGTTTCAGAAAGAACCAAGATTGTTATTCATATATAAAAAGTATTGTAGGTTTTATCTTCAGATTATACAGGTCTTAAGCCATTATATTTGGAAAGATTAAGCAAACTAATCCAAACACTGACTTGCTTAGTGTTAGGCATTATTGTCAAGATTAGGCTAGGCAAAGAAAGTATGTTTTCATAAGAAAGCTTTTAAATTTATAAAGAAGTAAGTAATAATCTCATCTGATGCTAATAAAGTTGAAGATGTAAGACCATGTAGTTAATGCTCCTTAGATATTGGTAACTTTGACAGTCATATAACCCTACGGCCTTGAAGTTTGGGTGAAAGATCAAAGACAGAGTTATGTTACATAGTTGCAATATTTTCCTTTAATTATTGGGAATTTTCACTTGAAATAGAGTATAAATTCATTTGAAGTCATATTGTATAAGTACCTGGAAAGTACACTTTACTTTGTTTGATGGTATATATTGTTTAATTTTAATCTTCAACATGGTGGAATGACATTTTTGATGTCTTTTTGTCAATATTATCATATTTGATGTACCTAATGAATCCTATCACCATGTTTAATAAATGCCTTTAATAACAACATATGCCAGCAAGAATCATAAAAATTTCTACCCAAATCGTTGTTAAATTTCTTTTTTTTTTTTAACAGCTTTATTGGAGTATAATTGCTTAACAATGTTGTGTTAGTTTCTGCTGTATAACAAAGTGAATCAGCTATACCTATACATGTATGGCCAAATCCCCTCCCTCTTGCGTCTCCTTCCCACCTTCCCTATACCACCACTCTAGGTGGTCACAAAGCATGGAGCTGATCTCCCTGTGATATGCAGCTGCTTCCCACAAGCTATCTACTTTACATTTCGTAGTGTATATATGTCCATGCCACTCTCTCACTTCATCCTAGCTTACCCTTCCCCCTCCCCATGTCCTCAAGTCCATTCTCTACATCTGCGTCTTTTTTCCTGTCCTGCCCCTAGATTCTTCAGAACCTTTTTTTATAATATATATTCCATAAATATGTGTTAGCATACTGCATTTGTTTTCCTCTTTCTGACTTAATTCACTTTGTATGACACACTCTAGGTCCATCCACCTCATTACAAATAACTCAATTTCATTTCTTTTTATGGCTGAGTAATATTCCACTGTATATATGTGCCACATCTTCTTTATCCATTCATCTGTCGATGGACACTTAGGTTGCTTCCATGTCCTGGCTATTGTAAATAGTGCTGCAATGAACATTGGGGTGCATGTGTCTTTTTGAATTATGGTTTTCTCTGGGTATATGTCCAGTAGTGGGATTGCTGGGTCATATGGTAGTTCTATTTTTAGTTTTTTAAGGAACCTCCATACTGTTCTCCATAGTGGCTGTATCACTTTATATTCTCACCAACAGTGCAAGAGGGTTCCCTTTTCTCCACACCCTCTCCAGCATTTATTGTTTTTAGATATTTTGATGATGGCCATTCAGACCGGTGTGAGGTGATAACCTCATTGTAGTTTTGATTTGCATTTCTCTACTGATTAGTGATATTGAGCTTCCTTTCATGTGTTTGTTGGCAATCTGTATATCATCTTTGGAGAAATGTCTAGTTAGGTTTTCTGCCCATTTTTGGATTGGGTTATTTGTTTTCTTGATATTGAGCTGCATGAGCTGCTTGTATATTTTGGAGGTTAATCCTTGGTCAGTTGCTTCGTTTGCAAATATTTTCTCCAATTCTGAGGGTTGTCTTTTCGTCTTGTTTAAGGTTTCCTTTGCTGGGCAAAGCATTTAAGTTTCATTAGGTCACATTTGTTTATTTTTGTTTTTATTTTCATTTCTCTAGGAGGTGGGTCAAAAAGGATCTTGCTGTGATTTATGTCATAGAGTGTTCTGCCTATGTTTTCCTCTAAGAGTTGGATAGTGTCTGGCCTTACATTTAGGTCTTCAATCTAATTTGAGTTTATTTTTGTGTATGGTGTTAGGGAGTATTCTAATTTCATTCTTTTACATGTAGCTGTCCAGTTTTCCCAGCACCACTTATTGAAGAGGTTGTCTTTTCTCCATTGTATATTCTCGCCTCCTTTATCAAAGATAAGGTGACCATATGTGCGTGGGTTTATCTCTGGGTTTTCTATCCTGTTGCATTGATCTGTATTTCTGTTTTTGTGCCAGTACCATACTGTCTTGATTACTGTAGATTTGTAGTATGGTCTGAAGCCAGGGAGTCTGATTCCTCCAGCTCAGTTTTTCTTTCACAGATTGCTTTGGCTATTCAGGGGCTTTCGTATTTCTATACAAGTTGTGAAATTTTTTGTTCTAGTGCTGTGAAAAATGCCATTGGTAGTTTGATAGGGATTGCATTGAATCTGTAGATTGCTTTGGATAGTATAGTCATTTTCACAATGTTGATTCTTCCAATCCAAGAACATGGTATATTTCTCCATCTGTTTGTATCATCTTTAATTTCTTTCATCAGTGTCTTATAGTTTTCTGCATACACGTCTTTTGTCTCCTTAGGTAGGTTTATTCCTAGGTATTTTATTCTTTTCCTTGCAATGGTAAATGGGAGTGTTTCCTTAATGTCTCTTTCAGATTTTTCATCATCAGTGTATAGGAATGCAAGAGATTTCTGTGCATTAATTTTGTATCCTGCTACTTTACCAAAATCATTGATTAGCTCTAGTAGTTTTCTGGTAGTGTGTTTAGGATTCTCTATGTATAGTATCATGTCATCTGCAAACAGTGACAACTTTACTCTTCTTTTCCAATTTGGATTCCTTTTATTTCTTTTTCTTCTCTGATTGATGTGGCTAAAACTTCCAAAACTATGTTGAATAATAGTGGTTAGAGTAGGCAACCTTGTCTTGTGTCCAATCTTAGTGGTCATGATTTCCGTTTTTCACCACTGAGAACGATGTAGGCTGTGGGTTTGTCATATATGGCCTTTATTATGTTGAGGTAAGTTCTCTCTATGCCTACTTTCTGGAGAGTTTTTATCATAACTGTGTGTCGAATTTTGTCGAAAGCTTTTTCTGCATCTACTGAGATTATCGTATGGTTTCTCTCCTTCAGTTTGTTAATATAGTGTATCACATTGATTGATTTGCATATATTGAAGAATCCTTGCATTCCTGGGATAAACCCCACTTGATCATGGTGTATGATCCTTTTAATGTGCTTTTGGATTCTCGTTTGCTAGCATTGTGTTGAGAATTTTTGCATCTATGTCCATCAGTGATATTGGTCTGTAGTTTTCTTTTTTTGTGACATCTTTGTCTGGTTTTGGTATCAGAGTGATGGTGGCCTCATAGAATGAGTTTGGGAGTGTTCCTCCCTCTGCTATATTTTGGAAGAGTTTGAGAAGGATAGGTGCTAGCTCTTTTCTAAATGTTTGATAGAATTCGCCTGAGAAGCCATCTGGTCCTGGGCTTTTGTTCACTGGAAGATTTTTAATCACAGTTTCGATTTCAGTGCTTGTGATTGGTCTGTTTATATTTTCTGTTTCTTCCTGGTTGTCTTGGAAGGTTGTGCTTTTCTAAGAATGTGTCCATTTCTTCCAGGTTGTCTATTTTATTGGCATATAGTTGCTTGTAGTAATCTTTCATGATCCTTTGTATTTCTGCAGGGTGAGTTGTTACTTCTCCTTTTTCATTTCTAGTTCTGTTGTTTTGAGACTTTCCCCTTTTTTTCTTGATGAGCCTGGCTAATGGTTTACCAATTTTGTTTATCTTCTCAAAGAGCCAGCTTTTTTATTGATCTTTGCTATCGTTTCCTTCATTTCTTTTTCATTTATTTCTGATCTGTTTTTTATGATTTCTTTCCTTCTACTAACTTTGGGGGTTTCTTTGTTCTTCTTTTTCTAATTGCTTTAGGTGTAAGGTTAGGTTGTTTATTTGAGATGTTTCTTGTTTCTTGGGGTAGGATTGTATTGCTATAAACTTCCCTCTTAGAACTGCTTTTGCTGCATCCCATAGATTTTTGTTCATCATGTTCTCAGTGTGAATTTTTTCTAAGTATTTTTTGATTTCCTCTTTGATTTCTTCAGTGATTTCTTGGTTATTTAGTAGTTTATTGTTTATCCTCCATGTGTTTGTATTTTTTACAGATTTTTTCCTGTAATTGATATCTAGTCTGATAGCACTGTGGTCAGAAGAGATACTTGATACACTTTCAATTTTCTTAAATTTACCAAGGCTTGATTTGTGACCCAAGATATGATCTATCCTGGTGAATGTTCCATGAGCACTTGAGGAGAAAGTGTATTCTGTGGTGTTTGGATGGAATATCCTATACATATCAGTTAGGTCCATCTGCTTTAATGTGTCATTTAAAGCTTGTGTTTCCTTATTTATTTTCATTTTGGATGATCTGTCCATCGGTGAAAGTGGGGTGTTAAAGTCCCCTGCTATGAGTGTGTTACTGTCGATTTCCCCTTTTATGGCTGTTAGCATTTGCCTTATGTACTGAGGTGCTCCTATGCTGGGTGCATAAATATTTACAATTGTTATATCTTCTTCTTGGATTGATCCCTTGATCATTATATAGTGTCCTTCTTTGTCTCTTGTAATAGTCTTTATTTTAAAGTCTATTTTGTGTGATATGAGAATTGCTACTCCAGCTTTCTTTTGATTTCCATTTACATGGAATATCTTTTTCCATCCTCTTACTTTCATCTGTATGTGTCCCTAGGTCTGAAGTGGGTCTCTTGTAGACAGCATATATATATGGGTCCACTCAGCCAGTCTGTGTCGTTTGGTTGGAGCATTTAATCCATTTACATTTAAGGTAGTTATCGATATGTATGTTCCTATTACCATTTTCTTAATTGTTTTGGGTTTGTTATTGTAGGTGTTTTCCTTCTCTTGTGTTTCCTGCCTAGAGAAGTTCCTTTAGCATTTGTTGTAAAGCTGGTTTGGTGGTGCTGAATTCTATTAGGTTTTTCTTGTCTGTAAAGGTTTTAATTTCTCTGTCGAATCTGAATGAGATCCTTGCTGGGTAGAGTAATCTTGTTTGTAGGTTTTTCCCTTTCATCACTTTAAATATGTCCTGCCACTCCCTTCTGGCTTGCAGAGTTTCTCCTGAAAGATCAGCTGTTACCCTTATGGGGATTCCCTTGTGTGTTATTTGTTGTTTTTCCCTTGCTGCTTTTAATATTTTTTCTTTGTATTTAATTTTTGATAGTTTGATTAATATGTGTCTTGGTATGTTTCTCCTTGGATTTATCCTGTATGGGACTCTCTGCACTTCCTGGACTTGATTGACTATTTCCTTTCCCATATTAGGGAAGTTTTCAACTATAATCTCCTCAAATATTTTCTCAGTTGCTTTCTTTCTCTGTTCTTCTTGTGGGACCTCTATAATTCGAATGTTGGTGCATTTGATGTTGTCCCAGAGGTCTCTGAGAGTGTCCTCAATTCTTTTCATTCTTTTTTCTTTATTCTGTTCTGCAGTAATTATTTCCACCATTTTATATTCCAGGTCACTTATCCGTTCTTCTGCCTCAGTTATTCTGCTATTGATTCCTTCTAGAGAATATTTAATTTCATTTATTATGTTGTTCATCATTGTTTATTTGGTCTTTAGTTCTTCTAGGTCCTTGTTAAACGTTTCTTGTATTTTCTCTATTCTATTTCCAAGATTTCAGATCATCTTTACTATCATTACTCTGAATTCTTTTTCAGGTAGACTGCCTATTTCCTCTTCATTTGTTTGGTCTGGTGGGTTTTAATTTGCTCCTTCATCTCCTGCATATTTCTCTGTCTTCTCATTTTGCTTATCTTACTGTGTTTTGGGTCTCCTTTTCGCAGGCTGCAGGTTCGTAGTCCCCTTTGTTTTTGGTGTCTGCCCCCAGTGGGTAAGGTTGGTTCAGGGGGTTGTGTAGGCTTTCTGGTGGAGGGGACTGGTGCTTGTGTTCTGGTGGATGAGGCTGGATCTTGTCTTTCTTGTGGGCAGGACCGCATCCAGTGGTGTGTTTTGGAGTGTCTGTGAGTTTATTATGATTTTAGGCAGCCTCTCTGCTAATGGGTGGGGCTGTCTTCCTGTCTTGCTAGTTGTTTGGCATGGGGTGTCCAGCATTGGAGCTTGCTGATGGTTGAGTGGAGCTTGGTCTTAGCATTGAGATGGAGATCTCGGGGAGAACTCTTGCCAATTGATATTACTTGGGGCCGGGATGTCTCTGGTAGTCCAATGTCCTATACTTGGCTCTTCCACCTCCAAGGCTCAGGCCTGACACCCAGCCAGAGCACCAAGCCCCTGTTAGGCACACGGTGTCTATGTGATTTTGAGCAAGCAACTTAACCTCTCTGTGCCTCAGTATCTGTTTTCTCATCTATAGACTGATGTTTGGCAGAGATGCAGCTGTACTTCAAGAGATATAAAGTGGTCAACCTCCCTGGAACTGGCTCTGACTTGACCACAGGAAAGACCCTGCACAGATGAAACCCAGATGTATCTCGTTGTTAAATTTCTGATCCTGTTTCAATGAAAATGTTCTCTCTAAAAATACCTACTTTGCAAAACTGGCATAATTTCTTCCACAAAGCTTGTTTCACATAGAAATGAATAGAAAAAAGATTCCAAATCAACAAAAGGAAACATTTAACTATAAAACACTTATCTGGTGACTTTGCCATTAAGAAAAATCATGCACTAGCATGCAATCCATATCAACTGAGAACATCTAAGAAGTTTGCAGACCACAGATATTAGTCTAATTTCCACAGGTGGACAGAGGGCCAGCTGGACCTGTCATGGACCCAAATGGATCTCTTCCTCAAAACCTTCCTGACCCTTTAACCACTTAGAGATTGCAATCTCTTTTCTGAATTTTAGTAAATTTTGGTCCCATATAATTTTGTAATTAAAGAATAATACAAAGATACTATTTAATCATGTTAGTCATCTTGGTCTTACTTTTTAAACCAAACTGTAATTTGGTAGAGAACAAGACATATGCTTTGTATTCATCTACATTTTCTATCTGCCTAACCTAGAATAGAGTCTTATAATCAAGAAATACTTGTTGGATTAAAGCCTATAATTTGTCTTTCTATGCAAATGCTGTTCCAGATCATGGTTCTGGGCTTGAGAGAGGCTATCATAGAAATATCCTTATATTCATCCATTTTTATCAGGGATAAAAGGTTCAACCCACTCAAGTCCCAAACTGCTCCAAGTACTAAGTCTACCTACAACGTCTTAATAAAATCGGAATGAAAAAGTACAATCATGCACCCAGCTTGGGTCTACCTGCCATGTTGTGCTTATGTTACTGCTGACAAAATAACTGACTTCTGCTTGTCCCAAGGTGTTAGTGACTGCATTAGTGATTGTTCAGACTCTGTCTTGGCTTCTTATGAGTATGTCTAAGGCAACTCTATCATCCATAGCAACTCTGGCCAGTGAGTTGAAGATGACTTGACTGCCTTCCAGAGCAATGCCATTGATTATTTCAGTTAAAGTCAGTGACACATCACACACCACTTTCCTAACTGGATGACTCCCAACATACAGATAACTTCCGACAGGGTGAGGGTAACCAAAGGCAGCCTCATTTTAGGAAGTCTCCCTAGTCATCTGAGTGCTACGTGCCCTATTGCCAGTGTTTCCTTAAACTCTTATGAGCACCCATAAGGTGTAAGGAGGAAGGAACGCAAGTTAATGCTTGACTCTCACACAGGAAGTACAGATTTGGGGACACGTGTGGTGCCTCTGAAAATTGTGTCGGTTACAGCTGTTGGAGTCCCTCAAGTTGGACTTATTTGAATTGGGAGGTGTACTTTGAGCAATGCATATGACCTCCTGGCCAGCTGGTAAAATTTCAGATTTATAGTTCAGTCTGAATAACTGAGTTAAGTCCTTGGTTTTGCAGGAATTGTCCAAGAGCCATCAGTCCACCTGTTTTGTTTATCCACACCACTAGCCTATCTGGGGCCATCCCCTGCCATTTCCAAAAAATTTCTCAATAACTTAAGGGGAATGGCAACTCAGTCCTGGTCAGATCTGTCTGGTGACAGATGGCATGCTCAGTAGTCAGTTAAATTTAAGGTGCTTGTGACAATTTGAGTGAGCTGCATTATGTTATTTTCCTTTATGAGAAGACACCAGGGATGATTCTAAAGGGCAAAGGTCGCTAATGTTCCTCACCTCCCCAAGCCTCCTTGGCTCTGAGGTTGTTGTTCTCTCTCACCTCACAGAACTGGTACACCCCATGTCTTGTTTTCCAACATCCCCAACTCACTCTAGGCCTTTCATCTGGTGGCTAGTACAAGAGGTACAAGGGCATTTTTATAAAATTTACAGACACCCCTTAGGGCCACCACTTTGGTGGTGTGAGAATAGTTTCATACTGTGGTCTCGTCAGAGGACAGGTGCATACTGTGTGACTCAGGTAGCAGAACCCACTCAGGGAGCCAGTGCCCATTTTCCTAATGATCCAAGTCAATGGCAACCGCACAAGAGAATCTGGGTGGGTGAATCAGAATTAGATTTGAACCCACAATGTCCTGGAGGGTGCACCAACCAGGTGGGCTGGCGGGTGGCATTAGGCTAAAGAAAGAAGCATGTGTCCAGGAATGATCAGGGTGGATTATCAAATTTTCAAAATAGATCTACACATTTCTTTAACCTTTCTTTCTGATCATTACCCAGGAAGTGGACAGAAGATGATCCCTCTCTGGGGACAACTGCATTCAGTGACCAAAGTATCTTACTAAAGTGTGTGGACCAGGAGGAGATAAAAGAATTTTTTTGAGTCAGTTTTTGAAGAGATTGTACCAATGTTTAACAGTGCCTGTGGATTGTAGGCAGGGTGGAAGGCCCATCGGGCCATTCTTGAGTGGTTTTGTGATAAAAAGCATAACTTTTTCAAACTGCAAACATGAACCAAAAGTATGAACAAATGTCTTTCAAGGGCCCAGCAGTGTGGCCGAAGTGAGCTGATCAGAATGAAGCGGCAACACCATAACCTGAAAAAATGATGAGGAGCCACCCACCAATAGCATCAAGAGGAGACCAAAGGTCCAGTGTGATTAGTCTTCCAGGATCAGCTGGGGGCAATGTCCTGTGGAAAAATGCCCCTGTGATACAAATGGGTCTCAAGTCTGGCAGGCAGTGGTAGCTCTGTGGCAGAAACAGAGTTCTTCACTTTTCACTTTGTGCCCAGTCTATGATGGTAGACATATTGCCATGCCCAGTATGAAGATGGGTCCAGGCAGCCATGGTGGCCATCTGGGCAGTACAGTCTCCATCAGTAGCTTGAGTCCAGTCGGTTTAGCCAGAGAACAGGTCCATACTACGGGCACCTCTATGAGTGACCCAGATGGTTTGATCAACAGTGTGATTTGTCTCCATGGTCTGCAGTCCCCCAAATAAGTGCATTTTATTTGCCAGGCTGTAGTTTTCCAAAAGTGGCAGACCAAGTAGCTAGGCCATTGGCAACAGCCTAAAATAAGTGTCAGGAAAAATATAACAAGGCTTTTTGAGAGGAGTATTGGCTAGAGCTGGCCTTGAGTTCTGCCCACTGAAAGGAGCAACCATGTTCGTTTTTGTTTCTGACAAACTGGAGCTGGAGTTGAATAGCTGTGGCAGCCCAGTGGACACCATTGGGCCTCATCTTAGCCTGATCATCAGTGAACCAGGCCCAGACATAGGCATTTAGGGGAACCTTTATAAATTAGAGGCCCCATTGAGCCACCAGCTTTGCTTCAGGTGGCAGAGTGGGAGATACATTTCCCCTAATGGATAGATGTCATTTTTTCATGTAAAGCTGCAGTGCCACTGGGGTCAGGCTAGATGTGTTCCTGAAAATATTATTCCCATTTGACAAGCAAAGCTTGTTGGGCCCTTCCCATGCCTTAGTCGTTGAGTTGGCAAGAGCCCAGTTGTAAGCTAATAGCTGCTTTGCAAAAGGTGTTTCTGGCAGCCGAGTCAGAGAGGTATAAGAACAAAACTCCAAGGGGTGCTTCCAGGCACAGGTTGCCACCATTTCCAGGCTCTGGTCATCGAAGCCATCAGTCACAGAGACGTGGAGCTCAAGCGGTCACAAAGGTCCTGGGGCCTCCAGAGTAGAGCACGAACTACAGCTTGCTGGATGGCTTCCAACACAGCCTGTTGGTTTAGGTCCCACCTCAAGGATGCTGATTCTTGAGTTATGTGACATAAAGATCCAGGAGAATGCCTAAGTGGGGCACATACTGTCCCTAATATCCAAAGAGTAAAAACGGCACTGGGCCTCCTTTTTGGTGGTGAGGACAAAGAGGCACAAGTTTTTGTGCCTCGTTTGTTTTATTTTTCCTTATCTGAGTGATCTTGAAGAGAGGAAATGCACGCACCGAGTGTAAAAAAAACTGAACAGGGCTGGCTCTGAAGAACAGGAGAGCGCTGGGACAGTACCCGAGAGAAAGTTAGGTCAAGGAAAAAACTTTCATTGTGGTAATTGTAAATATTAGAGCTTTTAAGTGTTGATGGTGAGAAGCCAGGAGAAAAAAAAAAGAAAAAGGAAAAGAAGAGGAGGTCGGCTGGTCAGGATTTCAGAACTAGAACCCAGAGAGGATGATTTTTTTCACTACATATTATCTTTGTTTGATAGATACAGATATTGATATAGACATAGATATGGACATAGATATGATATAGATGTTACAAGTAGACATTGTTTATCACTTAAATATTTCTTGCTTTATTTTTTTCTCCTGAGGACCAACAGAAAGATGGTAAGAATCCAAGGTAAAGGCTAATCATTTGAGTTTCAAAACTAGACTGGACTTTGTGTTCAATATCAAGCTACAATTTATGGCAATAGCCTCTCAAAGTGATATATTTTAATCTCCTAATTTAACTGGTCTGAGCTCTAATGACTTATTTCTTCCTAAATTATCTGCCAGTTTTCAAGATGTACTTAGACCTTTCTAATCAGTTTGTTATACTTTATTTCAGGTCATAAAATTCCAGGTCACCATTACATTGCCTCCTGATGCATTCTGCTTTTTTGCAACATGTCCTAACTTTGAGTAAATTATGTTGAAATGTGTAGTAACTGAACTCTTCTAGTACTTAATGTTGTACCTCAAAATAGCTTCCAATACTCTGATTTAATGAATATAAAGTATACGAGTGTGAATTCAAAAGTCTTAGAAGCAACTGAAATACAAAATAACCGGGCTATAAAACTCAGTTAACATATTTGGTAGATGCTGATATAAGTAGAAGTTACATATAAAATTTTCTATAAAATGCTGAAGTCAGCTAAAGATTGTTATTCATATTCAAAATACAACTATACAAGGAGAACACCATGCCAGGCTGGATAATCACAGAAGACAGAATGTATCAGTTTACTCTGACTTAGAAAAATCGCTAGAGAGCATTACTCTGACAAGGCTGATTTAGACGGTAAACAGTGGTCTGCTTACATCATTGTAGAAAGAATATCCATGAGATCTAGGTTAACAAGTTATAAAGTACATTTTTATTGCTTAAAGGAGCAACTCAGAATAGTTTGAAGTAAAAGACCTCTATTTTTAAACTACTGCAACATTTAAAGCTGGGTTTTCAATTTGTCAACCTATCTAAAAAACTGAATATAACAGCCTTATTAGTGGCAAGCAGAATTCAAGGAAAGATTTTTTTGGTAATGGATCAATGGTGTAGAAAATTTGGTATCATTTGAGCAGACTTAAAATAGAGTATATATTATAGAACAATACAGAGTTCTTCATTACTATAACTACCTTGATGAATAACAGCTAAAAATGTACATTGAAAGCCTGAGGGTCATAATGGCTTATCAAGTGAGATGAATACTTTATCGAATCCAGTTTTCAGGTGAGATGGATACTTCATTTAAGCCAGTTTGATACTCTCACAGTGTCATTATTATGTTGCTAATATAATGCTCATGTTTTTGATAAGTTTATACTTCTCTATCACTGGGGCCCAATTAGCCTAATAAGTGAGCTTCTAATTTGATAACCATGGCTATAGTAATGATACCATAGAAGGATGTTATTTTGAAATGTATACCTATGTTCTCTTTCTTGCTAATTCTTATAAATTCTGATCCTCTTCCCTACTGGTGCAGCAGCTAGATCTTGTTGCCTTAGGGAAGGGTTGTTATAGCAGAAAATTAGAGAAAAAAATTTTGTCTTAAATTCGGGGCACTGGTGATTCCAAAGCAGAAGGATACCAGTGGGAACCTAGAGCTCCATACGAAAATGATTGGTTAAGGAAAGGCTTCTGATCCCTCTCTCCTCCAAGAGCAGAGGATACTCTCCAGGCTGAGGCAAGGGGAGCCGTGGTGAGACCACAGAAAGAGACTCTGTGCTTGGACCCTCTTTACTCCCCACACTCCCATAAGCTGAGGTCAGGGAGTGAGATGACCTAAGGCTAAGAGCAGAAGGGATCTGTAGCCTCTCTCCTGGGAAGAGCCCAGGGAGGGCGCAAAATCCTGGGTTCCTCTGCAGCCCAGCAGGGCTTGGCAGCATGGGAGTAGAAATGGCTGTGCCTTACATCTAGGCGATCTGCTCAAGGTCTCTGAAAATCGCTAAGCCCCAGAGCAGCCAAACGACTCCACGGGTGGAAGAGGAGTGCAGACAGAGTTTCCTGAAGCTCCAGCAGGATGCCTGCACTGGCACAGCAAGAAAGAAGAGTCAGTGGACCCAAACTGGTGTGAGGGACGTGGCCACGGATTCAGACCCAAATGCCTGTCTCAGTGCACTAGCTCGGATGGCCCACAAATGAAGATTAGCCCCGCAGACCATGCTGAGTGACTGGGTGTTCTGTCCACCAAGACTGAGGACCAAACCCCCATCCCACCTTGAGGGACTGGGCTCTCTCAACCAAGACTACTTAAACCGAACCCTAGGGAACATGTTCAAGGGTGGAGTGAGGCCAGAGATTTCTAGGGTTATCTCAAGATTCAACTTCAGTTTAGATTTCTTTAATAGTTACATTTCTTAACATTTTATATTATGTCCTGAGATTAGTCTACTCAGAAATATCTTTAGTTCTTTCTCTCTGACAGTGACTAGCAATTCCCTGGGAATACCTTAACAATTACACAAGTCACATGCAGTACCTTCCCCAAAACTTTGGTGGTCACATGGACCAAGGGAGATCATGTGTCCAGAACAGTACCTGACATTAATTTTTTTCACTGCAATTCCCAAAACACACTGGAGGTAACCCACCCATTATCCACTCAAGTTATCTTTCACTTAATTGGCAATGACCATCTGGGCGGAACTCGCTCCAGTCTGGTTGTTGATAAGGAACACTTCTACAATACCAAAGCAACTATTCAAATATAATTGAGGTTGCATAATTATTTTATGGATAACATTTATTCCTTTTCCCTTAGAAATTATTTAAATTACAAAAAAATTTAATAATATCTAGAGTTTATAGTTCTCATCCCTGCATGCTTATCTCCAGGAGAAAGCAAATGGATGTGACTAATAATTGTAAGGGAGCAGACATGGACACACTTTCCCCCAGCTGTGTGTAACAAGCATAAGACATGAAAATAAGTTTTGTCTCTGTGACATACCGATAGCCGAAACTTTAGAAACCAGCAAACACTTGAAAACCGTAAAATAATTACTTAATTAAAATGAGCAGAGGAACTATGGGAAACGTCTTCTGCTTCTACTTCTCACAGTTGTGCTGGCTCAAAAATGATAGTTTTTTGAGGCAATTAAGGAACTGATCTCTGAACTTTCAGGAGAAGCTGTGCGATGTATTTATTTTAAGTTACAGAAGGCTTTATCAGGTTCACAGGATACATAAGAATGAGACAGGTCTTTGAACAAGAACAACTCCGAATAAATGAGGACAGAAGAGTGGCCCTGGAGGAAAGATGTGGATGGTTAGAAGGCAGAGGACAGAGAAGAACCTCGGTCTTAGCCTGACAAAGACTGGCCCGAGAGGCTGGAGGAGAAGGAGAGAGAGCTATGGAGAAAGACAAGGGAAATGAGAGCTTCCAGAAAGAGGTATTGGTTAAATGTTAAATGCTACAGAAGATCGGAAAAAAGCATTTCTCTTTCACAGTGTACAATCCCTGCAGTGTTTAGTGCAGCGCTATGTGTATAGTAACCTCAACAAGGGTTTGAAGACCAAAATTTAACTCGGAAAATGATATCATGGCCATGACGGCATCTTTAATAGACATGGTGACTTGGTTAACCTTTAGCCTCTACTCCACCCTTGAAGCTAAGCAAGGTCTTCAACAAATGTTTCTTGTGACTAGAGAACAGAGAACCTCTGTCGCAGGAAGTATGGATCCCATGGCACAATTTCAACATATCTGCCTAGGCCAGGTTCATGTTATGCTAATATATAAGTCTTGGTCCCTGAAATCTTTGGCCTCACTGAATTTTTACTGCTGAGACAAACTAAACTTTGGGAATTTGATGAAATACACATAAATATGAACCACGGCCCATGGGCATAGCACACTCTCACATACACACATCTCTCTATGGACGAGAAAGTGACTTATATTAACACTGTCATTTTGTATTTTAGGCTCATCATGAACACTACTTTATTCCTAATTATGTATGAGGCATTTATATCATGTACCACTGGTCACTAAGAGTGATGAAGTAATTGGAAGTTTGCTGTTTGCTTTTTTTTCTAAGTAGTTGTTAGGAAAAAATTTCAAATTCATAAAAAGTTGCAAAAATAAAAATATTGGAAATAACATCCATATACCTTTTACTGATATTCACCTACTGTTAATATTTTATCCTGTTTGTTTTATAATTTTCAATCTACCTATTTATTGATCCATCCATCTATCATTTATCTCTGTATATTGCATATATATGTATATACACATACATACTTTTAAAAAATCTTTTGGTGCATTCTGAACCATTTGATGTTTACTCTTGCTGAATAAAAATCAAATGTACTGAACTTGTCACAAGACTGTAAAATATTAAGACTGATAAAATCAAAGATATATTTTAAAATATGAAATATAAAATCAAATTCTAAACTAGTTAAATTATGAAATCAGTGTAAATGAGCAGAGAACCCCCATCCTCTATGACATGAGAGGAATGAAAGGGGTAATGTGCCAGACAGTTTGTATACCATCAGAAAACATGTCTTTATAATTTTGTGAAATCATACTTTAAAAAAAACCTAACAGTTAAATTAGTGGCCAGCTAAAAAAATAGCAGACACCAATTATCTATGTCATGAAAGGAATGAAGAGAGAAAACTTGTTTATTGGACATTTCATGTCTGTCAGCCAGTTTATATAACACCAGCAACTATGGCTAATATCATATCAGCAAATTACGTGAAAGCATGTTTTAAATGATTTAACAAATAAATAAGTGGTCGGCTAAAAATCTGGTAGTGACAGAAAGAAACATAGGACTTTAACTCTTGTCTTAACTATTTAAAAATTAGTTTCATTTAGTAAATAGTAATTGAATGCCTATTTTCAGACTCTGTTCCAGGGGCTAAGGATACAATGATTAGGGAAACCAAGATGACCCTGTCCAGGAAGGTCTCAGCTCGGACAGTTTATTTCATAAAAATTCTTGGGACCCACCCCAGACCGCTTCAGAGTTGCTGGGGTTAAAAAAATAGCAATTCAGGGTAGTGAGCCCTTACATGGGAACAAACAAGTGGCTTTGGGATACTTGGTAGGTAGGTCAAAAAAAAGGCTTCCTAGACAAGAGTCCTGTGAGCTCGAAATACAAAGAAGATACAGAAGAAATGGCCTGGGCAAAGGCCTGGGCTCAGGAGAGAACAGTTTTCTCCAGGTGTGATGTTCAGAGGGGTGAGTCTCAGAACTGAACTCATCTCCTCCTCAGAATTCCTGCCCAGTAGGAGTGCTTTATGCACCAGGCAACAAGGTCTATTGTGTGTGGACAGCACGCCCTGGACTCCCTTTCTTCAGCCCAAATGGAAATCCATAGGTGCACAGCTTTGCAAACCTCTTGAACATTATTACTGGAAATACCACTTTCTTAATTCTTTATTCACATGCAGTTGTTGGAGCATTGATACACATCTCTCTGCCCTCCTAATTTAAACTCCCACAGGATTAGAGCCATTAATACAATTCTTTTCATAAGCACTTACCTTTAGTGTAGGTGTCTGTGTGACTTAGACATGAAATCTAGACCTCATTTAAGCCCAAATGAAAATAGGTTCATTAATGAGCAGCAGTCATTGAAAGTTTGTTCATTTTGGAGCCATCTATTAGGCAGACCCTAAAGCAAGGCTCTAAGCCAAAATTACAGGTTTTAAGTTTTAATATACTGTCAATAGGCACAATCCAAAGAATATAGTATAATATATGCTCTGAAGGAAGCCAAGACTGTTGTCCATAAAGTGGCTTTTTAAATCCAATTTTATACCTGAGTACCAATGTCAGCATCACCATTAGCAGCTACCAGGACCAGGACAATGCTATCCGTATCTAAACAACACCTAGAATAGTTGTGTCTTTCTATAAATGCACTGGGTTGTGTATGTACTTACTGCATCCAATACGATACCGAGGGCAAGGACTAAACACTGTAATCCTGATGCATGCTTTCTGCACATGTTTGATCTGACTGGTATAAAATGTGGGCTAGCTTATATGATGCCACATTAAGATTAAAGTGATTTGTAGCGTTAGGGTACCTTGGAAGAAGAATTCAGATAGGTGCAATTTATTTTTACTGCATATTTTTGTAATATGCATGAGGCGTAACAATTCATAGAAATTTAAGATGTTTTACTCTAAAAGGAATATAAATTTTCATTTTATCTTTTTTAAAGTACTCTCATTTAATAATCATGACGGACCTTACTCCATATAATCTAGAGTTGCCTGAAAGGTACAAAGCATTATATTTCACCGTTTTGTTCACAAACACTCAGAACATTTGGCTGTGTGTTACCCTCTACCACAGACATTCAAAACACTACAAGATACTCATTCTTCTGCAGCAGATTATGTGAGAGGCTTTCTTCTTTTTTCTTCCTTTGTCTTTTCTATAATAGAAATACACACTGGTATTTTAATCTATCTAACAAAGATCCCAAGTAAATCTATCAAAAACCAATGTCACCTAAGTGATTATTCTATCCTGCAAGATTCCAGGAAAGGGTCATGTCACCCACAAATTCCTAAGCAAGTTACACAGCCTTTTATATGGTGGGTGCTAAATAAGTGTTTGCTGAATTGAATTAAAATTTAACAGCATGTAGGGTTGCTACATTTTACACAGGGAAAACAAAACAAGCTGCAATCAGAGGCCAGGGGATCGGACCTTCCTTCTCCCAAAACATGCCCACCAGCTGAAAATTCATTTCTGCACAAGGGGGTGTTAGAGGCAACCCTTTCTCACAGGACCCCCTTTCCATGACCTGTTCTCTTCCCTCTGCTCAGCCTCTCCCATCACTTGCCCCCTTACCAGAAAGAACAACTGCCTAGTGTGGAGGACACAAGGCTTCCATAAGGACAAAGGCAGCAACAAAGAATTGACCTTTGTCTTTTCCGAGGGCATGGTTTGACCTTGACACAGCAGAGAAAGGGTGCTACTAGGTACCTAGTACCTACCATATGCCAGGTGCTCTGCTAAGTGCTTTAAAAGATATTCCCACACACACTCCTATTACTTTATGAGAGAGGTATTTTACAGATGCATCAGAGACAGAGAAGTACCTCATTCAGGGTCACTGCACTACACCTCCCTATAAGCTGTTTGACCACTGTTTCTCCTCATCTCCCCGTAGATTAAAAGCTACATTGGTCTCATCTCGATCACTGCCCTATCTGCCTCAACTAGCCTAGGGCCTGGCACACAGCAGATGCTCAGTAAGTATTTTTTTAATTTAATTTAATTTTTTTAATACAGCAGGTTCTTATTAGTTATCTATTTTATACATATCAGTGTATAGATGTCAACCCCAATCTCCCAATTCATCTCCCTCTCCCCCCGCTTTCCCCCCTTGGTGTCCGTACGTTTGTTCTCTACATCTGTGTCTCTATTTCTGCCTTGCCAAGTATTTGTTAAATGAATAAACAAATGAATGAATTCTCCCATTTACCCTAACCACTGATTAAAACCTTTACTAGATTAACTTCTTATGTCCTTTATTGAATTCACCTAAAAGCTGTATATTACAAATGTATCAGTTGATCCAAATGAACAGAACTGATAAGTTTCAGCATCACCTGTGCATTACCACCAAGGATTCCTGAATGTAGAGGCAGGATGCTGAGACAGAGACCTGAATACCAGGTCAATCAGGACCAAATTCACACAGTGGCAATGTTACTTTTTGCCCAATAGATATAATGAAATTTTTAAAACCTTGAACTTCTGAGCACAAAGGGAAGTTAAATGTATAATTTCATTGTGTTATATTTTGTGTTATCTTCTCCCTTCACTAAAGGACAATTTCTGTAGAAAAGAAGACTTTAGACTCTTAATGTTAAAAATAGGCTATGTCTCTTCTGGCACAACTAGAAATAAAGTATTTATTTCATAATATGTATTTTACATGAAGCTTAATATTGTTCTTTTGTGAACTGATAGAGAATCATATCAGGGTTTAATTTATGAGGAACATCGTGTAAACTACAAGGTTTTTTTTGAGGTAAGGAAAGCATTTAGGCTCTGTTGGAACAGTCTGAAGTTCCTTTGTATACAATTACATATCACAGGAAACATAATATTCAGTGAATAAAAATTTAAGTAGTGTTAAAATTTTAATATTAAATACAAAGAGCCATTCTATAATAGCAATATTTCTGGAACACAAAAGAAGAAAAGCAAGACATCTTTAATTAAACTTGTCAATGTAATCATTCACTCCACTCAGATTTAGAACGATGTGGGGCTTATGTATATATATTAAGCTTAACATGCTATGAATCACAGTAAACTACAAGCTAAAAATGGTATACTGTATGAAGTTAGAGGATTAATTTTTAATTTGCCCTACATGCATTTGCTCTATCTCTAAACTCAAAGGCCAGAAAACTTCCTAATTTTCCTAATAGTATTGATCAAATATCTTAATGTATAACATGTCTGTCTAATTCCTAATTCCTATTTCTAATATAGATAGACAGATACACAGATAGATATTGATATTATATCTTTCCCCTTAAAAATCACCAAAAAAGTATTTTTAAAAGTGTCAAACACTCCACAAAAGTAAAATATTTAGTTCTTATTTATTAAGACTTTTTTTTGTTATTACTCTATTCAAAAAAGAACTAAACATTAAGATAGTTACATTGGTATAATTTTACTTAGAGAATAAATATTAACAATTAAGTTCATCATAATAATTTTCTTATTATTCACATACATGACTTTTTTATTTTTTAATTTTTTTTAAACAATCTTCTATCACTTCTATTTTTTTTTTTTCCTTTTTGGCCACGCCATGCGGCTGGCGGGATCTCACTTTCCCACCGCCTGGGATTGAACCCAGGCCAAGGCAGTGAAAGCCCGGAATCCTAACCACTAGGCCACCAGGGAACTCCCACATACATGACTTCTAAAAACTACTCTTGTTATAATGTAGTATCTCTGATTTCGGTGTTACAACATTAATTATTAATTTTATTGTAAAAATATGAATTGTGATATTGCATCTCACCCACACTAATAGGTACAAACATCCAAAATTACGTTTATAATTTCTCTAATATAAAAATGTCACACAATTTTCATCCACAAATTCTATGCTTTTGTTCATACTATTTATAACACACAACTACATTCTAAATTTAGTATTTAAATAGCTAAATGAACCTACCTCCCACCTTAGGTAAAATTCTAAGAATAATATTATAAGAAATAATTTAAAGCACTCAATTTAGTTACCATAGTGACTGTTGCTATCTAATAATTTAGGGGTAGGAAATTATTATTATTCATCATTCACTTTAATTCTATAAAGAAAAAGAGCAACAATCTTTATCTTTCTAAAGAAAAGCAAAAAAACCCTCTAATACTTTATTTCTGTGCTAGACAAGAAGGGGAAAGACCATTTCTGGGCCAAAGGACATTATACAACAGGTTACTTAAAACATTTCTATAAGATATAAATACATTTGCTATACATTTTTCCCAATCAGTCCACATCTAACTGTGGACTCCTGAATATTAAAGTGATTTGAAGTGAACAATAAAGAGGGAAAAGTTCACAGGATTCAAGCCACCCTGTTGGTTCTGGATGTGCCTACCTGCTGAAAGTTGCTGTCACCATGTTCTCCTCTGCATTATTGGCAGGCAAGAAGAGAAGACAATGGTTTTCAATGGAGTCTCCCCTCCCACTCGTGACTTCCCACTTATCAGAAGAAAACTTCAGTGTGATTTAAAGTCTCTTGGAAATGCACCTAAAGTGAGGTTCCAGCTGAAATTGTTTTCTTTTGTGATTAACACCTATGATGGTGACCATGGATATTTAAAATCTACACCCCAAATGGCTGCATCCCATGTGGTTTTAGTGACACCCAGGAAGCATCATGACATGCATGGCTTTTGCATAGGAAAGCAGGGGAGGTGGTGAAGAGGCAATTGCTTGGGGACCATTTCTAAGCTTGGGCTCTGTCTAGGGAAGGAAATGCATACAAATGTTCCTTCTCATCACCATAGTTCACCTCAAACAAACATGACGTACAATAATTAGAGACAGACCCAGGGGCTCAAGCTTCAGGGAAATGGGAAAAAAAAAAAAAGAAAGAAAGAAATTTTCAAGACTGAACAGTCAGGAAGCATTTAGCAGATCATATTGGAGAAAGAAAACCTCCTGGAAATATAATTGTTGAAGACTATTTTAAAATAAAACTTGGAGTGTTAACAGATCTCAAGACTGATAATTCTTTGCATTTAGTATTAAGCCCCCTGAGTGAAGGACACAAGTATTCCACACAGTTTTGCAGAGGAGACCAGCTTTGGACATAGACCTATGTCACATAGAGGAAGGGGACAGGCAGCTAATTCAGAACCTGCACGAGAAAAAAAAAAGTACAGAATAATAAAGAAGGTATTTCCCCAGCCACTTTTGGCTAAGGGTTTAAAAAATCTTCAGTGAGAACAGATGGGGGATGTCCAAACACCACACTACCCAGGAGCTGTAGCTGAAGGAGCTATATTTGTGTATGTGTGTGTGGGTGTGTATGTGCGTGTCAGCCTGTGTAGATGTCACACCCCATTTCCACCCTCGGTTGCCAGGTGCCTGTGGGCCAGTTCTGATTGGCCTTTCTCCACATTGAAACAATCTAATCCAATCCCTATATTTGGGGAGTTCATTTGGTGGAGAACTGGGGAAAGAAATAAGGAGTCTGCTGGCCAAGGCAACTTTTTCACAGGAGTCCTGAATTTGAAGATTGTTGGGCACTTTCCCGGTCCAATTAATTAGCTGGCACTTTGTTTACTATTTGTCTATTGTTCTCTCGTGTACAGACCCCTTGGCTGAAAACTCTAAGAAGGAAGATGGATGAGTATTAGATTCATGCCCCCAAACTCTAGCCCAAAGCCATAACTCACATAAAGAAATAAGAAATTATATTCCAACAGCACAAATGATAGGCAAACTGGCAGATGAAGTTTGAGAGGAAAGATTGAAGCAGCTTGTCTTGTTAATAAAAATTCTTTAGGGTATTTGAGCATTTTTCAGGGGCGGTGGAAGCAAAGTTTAAAAAAAATCTCTGAACTATTGACAACCTATCTTCATCGGAGCATTTTTTTCAACCCTTCATGTTTTTGCCTTATCTGTCTGATTTAGAATACAAAACAAGTGTAAAACAGTCCGTTGCAATATTGAGTTTATGTAAATCCCTAAAATAATCAATATTGTTCATATGAGGTCTAACATGAAAGGGCACAAGCAGAAGGACCACTCATTTGTAAGCAATAAAATCTGTTTCTAGCTTGGTTTAATTTATGAAAAAGAAGATAACTCGAGCTACAAGAAATCTGAGTGAACGTGCATTGATTTGGCTCTTCTGTTTGTAGTTGAATGGTAGGCAACAATACACTGGCTAACCGTCCTTTCTTTTCATGCATAGTATTCAGCCAGCATATCAAATTGTTTTAAACGTGGCCTGATAATAACATGTTAGTCACTGAAAGTTTTGGTGCCAAATTGGGTTTTAAGCCAGCTAGTATCTAGAAGAATATTTAGCCTATTTTAGAAGTTAGCATTAACTCTTTCCAGGATGATTAGAATGAAATATAATGTATTTATGCTTTCGTGCACTTAATGGCATTTAGGATCTAGTTGGGATCTAAGAAGGTCATCCTGGTTTGCTTCACTGATGGTTTGGTGCCAAAACAATTACCAGTGACCTCTAGCAATGATCTCTAATGATTTCTAAATAGGCTTCGCTTTAGACGTTTTGACAAATTTATGCTTCCCTGCTATTGATCAGATTACATAATTTCATTGCATTATGTCAAGAGCAATTAAACAATTTCTTGCTAACCTACAACAACATACTCAAAACTAAGACATACACATATTTGCTGAGTGAATGAAAGTGACGGTCTAGTAAGAGGTAGTTCCTACCACTAAAGCTTAGAAAATAAAGACGTGAGACTCACCGTTATTGAGGCAGTCAGTAGTTGCTAAGTATTTGCATGGACTGGGCACTGTACGAGGTGCTAGAGAAACCAGACATACGCCCTCAGAGAGCACCTGGCCCAGCTAATTAACTGTCCATCGGGCAACTTCATTTCATCTGTTACCTGAACAAACTACTCTTGGAATGCAATATTCTTATTTATTTCTTAATAATCAAATTTCATACATCTAAATAATATATTTAGATCAGGAGGAAAACATATCAAGTAGAAAGCGTAGGCTCAGCAGAAATTACTGGAATCTGAATCTGAGTCAGGCTTACACTTGCACTGTAAATTACTTTATTGCACATTAAACTATTTTTTGTACTTCCACTTCTTAATTGACTAATTATCTTTCAGATATACTAATAAAATTGAGCTTCTGACCTAGTGATATTCAGGCCTTGAGGCCAAAATCTGCATGATATGAGAGATAATAAGGCACCCACACTATATTTGGACACTTGTTCCCTGAATCTCTGTAAACTTCTCTTTATGCAAACTGCCCTTGGAAGACAGTTCTGCATAAAGGTGGGGGGATATTTGGTGGGGTTGGTGGTGGGTGAGACCAAAGGTAGATGCTAGGAATATTTGGATGTCTGTACTTGCAATTTTTCTTGATAAGGTTTTCCCCAAATAATCCAATTATAAAAATTACCTACTTGTCTCTTCTTTCCTGTGAAGGTTTCCTATAATCTGTACAAGTGTCATTACAATTTTTTACAGTAGTTTCTAATTTCTTAAATATACAACTACATATATGTAAGTAAATATAATCACAGCATTTTATTAATGTAATCATGCTCTGCTTGCTATTTTTCCCCCAAATTTGTTTAAAAAATTGGTGGATACAAGAACGTTAAATTGTAGCTCACTCAAATTATGTATACATTATTATTTGTTTAAAGCCAAAAGACTGGTTGAGCAGGGAAGAAATATCTGGAAATGGGCAATTTCTTCATAGACAGAAGTGGGGAATGGTAGATTTAAATACGTTCTTCCTTCTTCAGTCTCAATTCAACATGATTAATTTTTGTTGGTATGTTGATATATTAATTTTTGTTTGTAATATTAATAGCATTCTAGTATTCAATTATTAGAAATATCTACTTAGAATTATTAATCTATATTTATCAAATGAAGATATTTTAATAATACATTTATTAATTGACCAATATTTCCCCCAGATTTTGGTTAGCCTCTCAAAAATTCTTGTACAGAGAACAATACTAATATCTTTTGTTGAGCATTTAACAATTATTAGGCAGTGTGCTAATTACTTTGCAAGCATTCGCTGTATATAAAAAATAAACAGGTGAAAATGCACGTAGGTAAAGCAGGGCCATGTTAGAGTGAAGGGAGTGATAGTCACCTGGATGTCCAGGGTAATAAAATTCTGGAGCGGCACCCAAGAATGTATCCATTCCATCCCCAGAGGCCTTTAAAAAGAGGACCCACATTTCATAGAGATAGACGATCTCTTAATGCATCTTCTAGCTCAGTTACTCTATGATTTGCTTTACTTTTATAAAACCATATAGACTACAGTTCCCTAATATAGTGATCAAGAAATAAGAGAGAATATTAAATAATCATATAAAATGTTCCACATACTTTCAAGAGGATTCTTATTTTCAGGTATATTTTAAATAATTTGCAAATTATAATGTATAGTCTCAGCGTAATGATAAAATATTATTGAATAATATTTTTGCTGCATCTGTAATTTTGTTCTGAATATGGTATTATGAAAATGAATTTATCAAGAATCAGGCTTCATATTTCTTAGTTTTCCAACTTTGAAATTATATTAAAAATAAACCTGTGACATCTTACAAACTCCTTAGAAAGCTTGTAAGGTGTTAACTTTATCACGGTAAACAGAAGGCCTCCACACCCTGCCATGACTTCTTATAACTACGGCATTTACCTGAGCAAGGGCAAAGCACACATGCATTAGTCTCTGGCCTGTCTCTTCACTGAACACAAAAATCATTCTTTTTTCTGACAATAGGCTGAATGGAAAAGTAAACGTCATGAAAATTAAATCTCATAAAATAAGGATTAGCAAACACGAAACTAATAATATACTATGGACTCTACATCTTTTTTGGTCTGATTTATTATTCCCAAATAATAACTTTCAGTCTTTTGCAGACAAGGTATTCTACTGGGATGTACTCAGAAAACATGCTCTAAGACTTTAAGGATATGTACGATTGATTGAATCACAGTATCAAAGAATGTTCTGAGCCAGAAGGGATCTTGAAGCCAATCTAACCAAACCCCTTCATTTTACTGATAACAAAATATGTCCATAATTATTCTGGGATTTTCCCTTGTGGTTATTCAGCGGCAAACACCAACAACTCTTGGCCACTCTCTCTCTTCATTCCATAAAGATGCCCTAAAACAATACTGACCAGAGGGTACTCATCTCATCATGCTTCTCTACATAAGCAGTACCTAAAAGTGAAGAATAAGGAAAGGTGCCAGCCAGCCCACTCAGGTTCTTTAAGTGTCTGCTGTGGTTTTGCCACAGCTAGGGCTCGACTCCTTAGAGGCCTCTTCACTTATGGGAGGAAATGGGTGAGATCGGATTGGTAGATGTTCCAGGATACTGGAGGGTCATGACCTGAATCCCAGGACCCCAGTGAGATATGTATGTGCAGTAGGGAGAAAACTTTACCATTTTAAAATCTGGTTCCAATTTGGGCCAGTTGCTCCAGGAGGACTACGTTCCTCTTGGGGACAGTTCCTCTTTTTGTTTGGGAAATATCTCATGTACATTTTGATTACGCAAAGATGGGACCTTTGAACCACCTCAATGGGAGGGAAGAGACAAGAGAGTCAAGTTGCTCTGCACAGCAACAAGGGATTCTAAAGTGCTTCCAAGGTAAGGATGGAAAAAGAGAGGCCCCTGCAGCTCTGCAGAAAGCCACAGCTGAGGAGAGATGGCTATGGTCTTTACTTCAGTGATGTCTAGAGCTCACCCATTCTGTAACATCATCCCCCCATTGCTACCTCCAAGGCTTCAGTAAAAACGAATAAAATCTGCTACCATGGTTTCTGTTACCAGAGATTTGGGGGAGAAATGGCAAATGTGATGAAGGGATAACCAAGAAGATCCCACAGCAGGAATTTCAAATAGAAATAAAAACAGAACAAAACAAAACAAGAAAGTAAAACATCAAAGAAGAAAACACTGGGCAGTTTCTGACGCATCTGAGAGGATGTGAGATAAAGGCTCAGATCATCTTAATTGGGTACCCGGGTGGGTCCTCTAGCCCACCCGGGCACCCAATTAATATATTTCTCCTGAATATGCTAGTTTTGCTCTCTTACCTACTGTTTTAGAATATGATAATAGGGATATAGCATCTTAATATACTTTACATTAAAACTTCTCATGGTAAATTAAAATGGGTGTTGAAACAGAATTTTTTATGTATATACCAAGTTTCAACTATATTGACTCATTATAAACTTATGGAAGAAGATTGTAAAAAGCTTAGACTGTAGCTATCCAGATTTGTAGTTCTACTAAACCCTGTTATTTAATCCTAAAAATGTTTAAGTACATCACATATATAATTTAAATTATTTAAAAGTTTATTTTACACTTCTTGGAGACTCAGAACTCCTTAAATTTATTTCACAAAAGGCCCATCTTCTCTAAGATAAATTTAACTTGCCTCATGCAATTAGTATTTAGAAAGACCCAAATTAACTAGAACATAGCTAAATAGAACTTTTAATTAACTAGACTTTTTTTCCCTTTTTGCTCTACTTTTAGGGAGAGAGCATAAAATCACTAGAAAACAAACAAGGTAACAAGGATTTGTTTTAAAATTCAGCCTACAAGCTTGGTGTTGGGGTCAGTAAACAGCTAGCCCACTTTTCATATTACAAAACCATAAAGTTAGGATTCATTTAAAATAATGAACCAGAGATACCAATGTTCTATGACTCTTGAAAGAAGTCTAAATTGTGTTTGATATACTGTTATTTGCTAAGGCAGAAAAGTGATCTAATGGATGTTGAGAATACTTTCAGCAATGAAAGACTGAATCAGAATTGGTTTTCTAGTAATCACTCTGAAAAACAAGAAACTAAATTAACCCAAACTCATTTTTACACGAGCATTCTAATTAATCAAATGGATTAACAAATGGATGGGTAAGAGATAAAAAATACTTGTGGGAGAAAAACAGAGGAAATACTTTTGGTTAGAGAAACTGCTCATTTAAAATAATTGTGATGAAAGCTACGCATTTATTGAGAGCAGCATAAGCTTCTTCTAGTTTCTGCCAACTGATCTCCCTTAGGCCCTGATTTCACCCACCCACTTTTTCAGAAATCGTCTAAAGACAACTCCTGCCTCCAAGGCTCTCTAGCCAACTCTGCTCCAATTAGTCTTTATTATAGCAGTTAAAATAAATAAGTATATACAGTCTGACAACATGAATGTGCAAGGTACTATCCTCAGTAACACAGAAACCGTACTTCCTACAGATCTGGCTCATTTGCCATAACTTCTTATAGTTCTCTGCACCTCAGAATCTACAGGCTCAGACAATTCATTTCTCCATTTTCTTCAAGAGAGGTTTACCAAACACATAGGGAAAAAAATCTCTAAACTAGAATTCTGATTTGTCAATCCCCAATTTCATCTACTTACTGGCTTTCCTACTTCCAAAAAGACTTTGAAGGAACCGTTACAATAAAAGTCTAAATAGGCAAGGGAGAGAATTGGCAGGAGGAGGATTCTTTCAGAAAAATGATGCTAAGGAAAGCGATTTGCACCCAAACCAAAAGATACCGCTGATATTCACAACAGGATGGGGAAAAAAGGAAATGGGATGAGTTCCATGGTTTATGTTTGATTAAAGGAAGTAAATCAGTGCATCACGAAAACCAAACATTTTCTCTGGACTGAACTTCAAGTGGTGTTTCCTCTGTGGTTCTTGTCTCAGGCCTTGTCACATGATAGGCGTTTGATAAATATTTGTTGAATGCTGAATAATGATTATAAGTGGTATTTAACTGCAGAACAGGGCCTGCTGGGGAAGACCAGAGGAAAGGTCTGAGTCCCATCCTCCTTCTGTTGTGAAGGTCCCTTTGCAGGGTCTTTCTAAATACTAATTGCATGAGGCAAGTTAAATTTATCTTAGAGAAGATGGGCCTTTTGTGAAATAAATTTAAGGAGTTCTGAGTCTCCAAGAAGTGTAAAATAAACTTTTAAATAATTTAAATTACATATGTGATGTACTTAAACATTTTTAGGATTAAATAACAGGGTTTAGCAGAACTACAAATCTGGATAGCTACAGTTTAAGCTTTTTACAATCTTCTTTTTACAATCTTCTTCAGTGAGTTTGTAATGAGTCAGTATAATTGAAACTTGGTATATACGTAAAAAAGAATTCTGTTTCAACACCCATTTTAATTTACCATGAGAAGCTTTAATGTAAAGTATATTAAGATGCTATATCCCTATTATCATATTCTCAAACAGTAGGTAAAAGAGCAAAACTAGCATATTCAGAAGAAATATATTATTTTCTCAATATACTTATGCACCTTAATAAAACTTAACTTTGTAAGAGCCAAGGCAGATTGGACAGATACCCTACAAATTTATGTGTCAAATAGTACTCTGAATGGAGGAGCTACAAGGTCTTAAATAACCAGTGTATGTCAAATATTGTTGAGAACCGTCCAGGGCAAGAATCTGGCCATTTTCCTATACTTCTTGAGGTTTTATACTATCCTAGAGGGAGTATATGACATGTACTCATAAATGTTCAGTTAACATTTAGTAATTAGTAAGAGATTCATTCGAGGTTCTGAAAACTCAGGGCAGCCACAGATCTTTCTCTTAACAATCACCATGCAAGTCTAAATGTACTTCTGTCCAATTTTTTGGTTGAAAAATTATTTGATATGATATGAAACAAAACATAACAGCATATACTTTATAGATCGGTTGTAGGAATACAATAAAATCATACATGGAACTTGCTAACAACAAATGTTGAGCACATATAGTCAGTACTCAGTAAAAGTGTAGGAGTAACAAAGGTGTAGAAATCTCCTTCCCCTGTAGTACTGAGTTTACCAGAAATGATTTCCCAACCACCTAAAGTACTCTTGGAGCTAAAAGTCAACATTTATAGGAACTTAAAGCTTATTTTAGTGAAAATTAAATTTTCTAAAATATATAGAGAGCTAAGAGTTGATTTAAACTTTGAAACAAGAGTTAGAACAAAAATGAGAATTCTTTTTTTTTTTTTTCTTGACTCCTTTTTCTTAAAGACATGTGGACAGACAAATGGGCAGATAGGCAGATAGAAAGAATTTATCTGTCTGTCTCATTTAGTATCTTTCTACCTATCTATTTGTCTGTTCTTAAATTCCTAGAATCAACAGGATTCTAGAATCATGCCTGATGCATAGTAGGTAATCAACAAACAGGTACTGAATGAATAAGTATTTGTTTATCTTAGAGTCTTCTTTTTAGCTCTACTCTGCTGCTTTAATAAATTGATTTCTTTTTAGAATAATATCTTTCATGTCAAACTATGATTTCATTATGGAAATCAAGCAGCAAGTATGGATAATCGGTAGTCAGAAAATTTTAAATATAAATGTTTTAATTCAAGTAGCATGTATAAAGGACTTAAAAGTGTCAACAGGGAACACAATACACAATTTAAAAGAAAAAGAAGACAAACTTTAAAAGATAATTATTTGAAAGTGAGATTTAGAAATAAGTAAATTGGCACTGGGATTTAAGAAGTAGAGGACTTCTGTACCCTCAGGAGAAAAGGGGAGGAGGAAAAACATCTTGGCTCAATAGGGAAAATAGATGCATCAAAGGACAAATTAGAAAAGAAATAATGGAAGAATGAAGAGGAGGAGAAAAAGTCACAGAAGGCCTCAAGTTAAGGGTCGTACAGAGTAAAAATACATAAAAGGAAATGAAAGCGAAAAGGTAGAAGTCTTCGAAATGAAACATTAGGTAGGCTGGTATGAAAGAATGAACAATTTATTCAGACTTAAATTCAAATCCTAGCTGTATACATTTATCTATATGTCCTTGAGCAAATTAAGTCATCTCTCTGAGCCTGCATTTTCTTATTTATTAAATAATAATACAAACTGCACTGCATTCTTAAGAATTTTATAAAATAACATATATGAAAATAGCTTGGTATGACACAGCATAGATACTCTATAAATGTTAAGTTTTTGCTCATTGCCCAACAAGTTTAAACTTGTTTAAACTTGGGTTAACTTGTTTCTCAACAAGTACCTGGCTCGTAGCTCAGCCCCTTCTATGCAGGGTCATCCTCCCTTGTTTGGTTGTGGCAAAGACAAGTTTGTTTTAATTTTTAGGGAAAAAATGGATGCATTTGCCCACATAATCTCAAATACCTTTCAAAATGATAATAAGGTGTTATTAAATATATCAGTGAAGACCTAAGGCTTGCATTCTCTTCAAAATTCCACATAAGTGATTATGGTCCACATAGATCCTTGTACTAGAAGGAATTCAGCTCCCTGATTTTACAAATTGAGGAAACTGAGGCTCAGAGAGGTAATGCTTATTCATGTGTTTATCTGATTATTCACTCAACAAATACTAGCTGAGCATGTACTACCTGCCAGCCACAACAGTGGTCAAGAGTGTACACAGATGGCAGGACCCGGCCTGCCTCCAGGCCTTGAGGGCCTTCTGCCCGGTCCAGGGCTGGATGGCTGGTAAGGGGCCTTGCCCAGGGCTGTGTAGCTAATGAGGGGACTCGCGGAGAATCCTCAGCCCAGGTTTTCCATTACACGGAGCATTCTGATTGTGTTTAAGCCTGTTTTCATGTGTGACACAAGCTTGGAATAAACAGGACAAACATGGGGCCCTAAACTTCCAGTTAATTGCTGACCTGCTGAGAGTAGCAGGAGAAGAGGGTTTCAAATTAATTTTCAACAAAAATCTGAGCCAGGCAAAAGGACATAGAGGCTTCAGTAGAGTTGGCCTTAGAGATAGGTAGAGACTCAGTGTTCACATAAGCCAGGCAGGAAAAGGGGAGGAAAGAGCATGTACAAGGGTAGGAGAGAAATGGTTCCAAGACATGACAGGCCTGTCTGAAAGAGGCTCTGCTCATCCCAGCACCTGTTCTGTCTGTGTCTTGCTCTAGATCTTACACCCTCATTTTATGTGTATAAAAATGTATGGATGAGAGTTGAAAAACATTCAAAGTAGATAACCATCCTTTTCCAATGATGTGGGGCAACTTTTTGTACTATTCTTAGGTCTTTGTTCTTTGAGTCTGGAAATGTAAATATTTATAGTTTATAAAGATGGCCCTCACAGCAAGATCTTTTTTGACCCACCTCCTAGAGTAATGGACATAAAAACAAAAATAAACAAATGGGACCTAATGAAACTTAAAAGCTTTTGCACAGCAAAGGAAACTATAAACAAGATAAAAATACAGCCCTCAGAATGGGAGAAAATATTTGCAAATGAATCAACGGACAAAGGATTAATCTCCAAAATATATAAACAGCTCATACAGCTCAATATTAAAAAAAAAAAAACCCAATCCAAAAATGGGCAGAAGACCTAAATAGACATTTCTCCAAAGAAGACATACAGATAGCCAAGAGGCACATGAAAAGCTGCTCAACATCATTAATTATTAGAGAAATGCAAATCAAAACTACAATGAGGTACCACCTCACACCAGTCAGAAGGGGCATCATCAGAAAATCTACAAACAACAGACGCTGGAGAGGGTGTGGAGAAAAGGGAACCCTCTTGCACTGTTGGTGGGAATGTAAATTGATACAGCCACTATGGAGAACAGTACGGAGGTTCCTTAAAAAACTAAAAATAGAATTACTGTATGATCCAGCAATCCCACTCCTGGGCATATATCCAGAGAAAACCATAATTCAAAAAGACACATGTACCCCAATGTTCATTGCAGCACTATTTACAATAGCCAGGTCATGGAAGCAACCTAAATGCCCATCGACAGATGAATGGATAAAGAAGTTGTGGTACAGATATACGATGGAATATTACTCAGCCATAAAAAGGAATGAAATTGGGTCATTTGTAGAGACATGGATGGACCCAGAGACTGTCATACAGAGGGAAGTAAGTCAGAAAGAGAAAAACAAATATCATATATTAATGCATATATGTGGAATCTAGAAAAATGGTACAGATGAACCAGTTTGCAAGGCAGAAATAGAGACACAGATGTAGAGAACAAACATATGGACACCAAGGGGGAAAAGTGGTTGGGGATGGTGGTGGTGGTATGATGAATTGGGAGATTGGGATTGACATATATATATATACACTAATATGTACAAAATAGATAACTAATAAGAACCTGCTATATAAAAAGTAAAATAAAATTCAAAAAAAAAAAAAAAAGGAAAGTAAATCCCCCCCAGTTGTCTTCAAATGAGATGACAGCCTAGCTGACAACTTGATTACAGCCTTGTAAGAGGCACTGAAGCAGAAGACCCAGCTAAGCTGTGCCCAGAGAACCCATAAAAGCCGACTCATAGAAATTATGAGATAATAAACATGTGTTGTTTTAAACCAAAAAAAAAGATGGCCCTTTAGCCATCATCATCTGGCACATTAAATAGAAATTCTGCTTTGGGTTGATGGAGTTCAGGATACGCTACTCCAAAATATGGCCAACCTTAGCATATTGAAAGTCTTAAGCTGAGGGGATTTGAGAAATGTCAGGTACAGGAAGGACTCTCTCTCCTTCCCCTAAAGCAGGTCATAAGACCCTCATGGGAGAGGTATCCTCTCTATACCCAGAGGAAAGGAGCATCTTCATCCTGTTATGGAAGGTCTGTGTCTCCCTAAAATTCATATGTTGAAACTCTACCCCCACAATGTGATGGTATTAAGAGGTGGGGCCCTTGGGAGGGTAATTAGGATTAGATGAGCTCATGAGAGTGGATTCCTCATGAATGGTATTAGTGGCCCTCTAAGAGTCATGGAGAACTCACTGCTCCTCTGCTCTCTGTCATGTGAGGCTATAAGAAGTAGGCTGCCTGTAACCCAGAAGAGAACCCTCACCATGTTGGCACCCTGATCTCAGACTTCCAGTCTTCAGAACTGTGAGAAAAAAATTGTTGTTTTTTATAGGCTATCTGGGCTATGGTATTTTTGTTATGGCAGCTGGCTGATTAAGACAGGGTCCCAGGAAGCTCCTTCAGCCTGTGTTGTCGTCTCATTTCCTGGTATAACGACATGGCCGAGGGTTTGCCCATCTCTCTCCTATAATTCTAAATCTTGTGCAACATAGTCCAAGGAGGAAATGGAGTTCATTCTGGAGACCCTCCAAACCTGGCTCTTGGGCCTCCTTTGCAGGTCATGAGTGCCCAGCCTCTTCCCAGCCAACATGTGTCCAAGTTAGGCAGAGTCCGGTTTTGTTGCCTAAAACCAAAGATCCTAACTGATACAGAAATATCTTTCTAATGCAGACTACCTCTGTGGCATTTCAGCCCCTCAGATCATGATTTATGAACACCGATATAAATGCAAAAATTTAGGCTTGTACAACAGAAATGTAAAGTGATTTCACCAACAATTGTAATTAGCATACTTTAAAAAGCTTAATTAAAATCGACCTATCCAACATGTAACTACCCAGAACTTTCTGCCAGCACTTCTGCATATCCATGGTGTGATGGAAATTGGTGTTTATAATAAGAGGCAGTCTGATGAGGGAGAGGGACATGAGTTTTGGCTAGTCGTTCCTCACTTCTCTTCAGTGAGTCCTCTTAGGTTAATTACTTCACTCAAAGCCTTAGTTGGTTTCCCTTTCATAGGTAGCTAGGAACACCTGCTCTGCTTTTCTTGAATTTTTTTTTTTTTTAAGTTTCAAAATTAGAGGAACTAATACACATTTAGGGGACTATATAAGGCACTATATATGTATATGTACAATATTATTGCTATCCTAATAGAGCCTAAATCAAAGATTCAATAATGTTTTATTAATTGCATTTTACTGTATTCACATTCTTAGGAAAATTGGCAACCTTTAAACAAGCTTTATTAAATTTTTCTAAGGCTCACCTATGAGTGAGAATTAGGAATATATAGTAGGCAGTTGAATAAGACATCAGACCAACAGCACATTAATGTTATTAAACTGTTACCAAGAAATTCTATTAACCTTCTCAAATTCTATGCTTTGAATTGATTTAATTTACAAAGTGCATTGGAAGTGTATGAAGTTATATTTTTGTGTTCTCTGCTGCCAGCTAGGAGGGCCATAAATATTCTTCTTGCAAACAGAAGAACGGCACAGCCTCTATAAGAAGCAGTTCTCCTTGTTCATTGTTTTTCTCCCTGATACATACTGACAGCTGATTTACAGGAAGTGGCCTCGTCTTATTTGCATCTGTATTGATGTGTTTGGTGAGCAGGAAGGGAAGTAACAGATTCAATTTTAATCAGGGAAAAAATGGACTTTACTCATTCTCACAAGCAACTACTTGGATTCATCAGATTTTTAACCACCTTTTCTTATACTTGAAATGTAAATTCTTCAAAGACAGCACCAGAACCAGGGTAGAGTAGTCACCCACTTAGACTCTCCATGAATTGCTTTAGAGAACATAATCATGGCTTTCTCTTCTATGACATGCATGGAGTCATTTCAAGTTTATATTTCTTGATTAAAATATAAAAATTGGCAACAGTATATTGACCAGTGAATTAGGAATTTGAGATAAACCATTAAATATTAAATCCCAGTATATAAAAATAAATGCTTTATACTGGCAAAACCTAGAAAATCTATATTTTTGGTAGATAAAATAATAGCCACAATTATTTTAACTCACACACATTACAGGTAAAAGACTCAAATCGTTAGCTAATATGAAACAATGATACTTTAAAATGGTAAACGGGAGTCACTTTTGTATTGCTATTAAGCAATCAAGTTGGTGAGTTGTATAGAGTGTATATTTTTTAAAGAATTAAGACCAGGCTCTAAAACTCATTTCCTCCTGCATTGTTTGTTATTTTATCTGTCTTCATTATAAGTAAAATTCATTTCGTGAAAACTAGAAGAAGGCTTCTAATTATAAATTACCAGTTTTTAGGTAAATGAAATTCAGAGATTTAAAGATATATGTGTGGGTGGGGCCTCAGACGTGAATCTGGGGTGCAGACGCCTGTCAAGCCCAGGCTGAGTCCCTGCCATGCTAGGTGGCGTGGGTGGCACAGATGGCCCTGCTCTACCCCAAGGACACCAGGTCAACCCGTGAGCCTCAGGTCACTGCCTTGTCCCTCTGGAAGACCCGGGTCCCCATAGCCGCACACCAGCCAGGCGGTTCCAGGGATTTGGATGTCCTTGTCTTTGGGGGACCATTACTTCATGTGCCACATTCCGTGTGACTGACAGGGTCTTGGTGCTCCAGCCAGGTGTCAGGCCTGAGCTTCGGAGGTGGGAGAGCCAAGTTCAGGACATTGGTCCATCACAGACCTCCCGGCCTCATGTAATATCAAACAGCAAAAGCTCTCGCAGAGATCTCCATCTCAACGCAAAGACCCAGCTCCACTCAACGACCAGCAAGTTACACTGTCAGACACCCTATGCCAAACAACTAGCAAGACAGGAACACAACCCCACCCATTAGCAGAGAGGTTGCATAAAATCATAATAAGGTCACAGAAACACCAAAATGCACCACTGGACAGATCCGGATCAGAACAAGGCACCAGTACCCTCCACCATGAAGCCTACACAACACACTGAACAAATCTTACCCACTGGGGGCAGACACCAAAAACAACGGGAACTACAAACCTGCAGCCTGCAAAAAGGAAACCCCAAACAGAGTAAGTTAAGCAAAAAGCGAAGACAGAGAAATACACAGCAGATGAAGGAGCAAGGTAAAAACTCACCAGATCATACAAATGCAGAGGAAATAGGCAGTCTATCTGAAAAAGAATTCAGAGTAATGATAGTAAAGCTGATCCAAAATCTTGGAAATAGAATGGAGAAAATACAAGAAACATATAACAAGGACCTAGAAGAACTAAAGAGAAAACAAACAATGATGAACAACAAAATAAATGAAATTAAAAATTCTCTAGAAGGAATCAATAGCAGAATAACTGAGGGAGAAGGACACATAAGTGACCTGGAAGATAAAATAGTGGAAATAACTACCGCAGAGCAGAATAAAGAAAAAAGAATGAAAAGAATTGAGGACAGTCTCAGAGACCACTGGGACAATATTAAACACACCAACATTCGAATTATAGAGGTCCCAAAAGAAGAAGAGAAAAAAAAAAGACACTGAGAAAATATTTGAGGAGATTATAGTTGAAAACTTCCCTAATATGGGAAAGGAAATAGTCAATGAAGTCCAGGAAGTACAGAGAGTCCCAAACAGGATAAATCCAAGGAGAAACATGGCAAGACACATATTAATGAAACTATCAAAAATTAAACACAAACAAAAAATATTAAAAGCAGCAAGGGAAAAGTAACAAATAACATACACGGAAATTCCCATAAGGTTAACAGCTGATCTTTCAGCAGAAACTCTGCAAGCCAGAAGGGAGTGGCAGGACATATTTAAAGTGATGAAAGGGCAAACCTAAAACCAAGATTACTCTACCCAGCAAGGATCTCATTCAGATTCAACAGAGAAATTAAAACCTTTACAGACAAGCAAAAGCTATGATAATTCAGCACCACCAAACCAGCTTGACAACAAATGCTAAAGTAACTTCTCTAGGCAGGAAACACAAGAGAAGGAAAACACCTACAATAACAAACCCAAAACAATTGAGAAAATGGTAATAGGAACACACATATCGATAACTACCTTAAATGTAAATGGATTAAATCCTCCAATCAAAGACATAGACTGGCTGAATGGATACAAAAACAAGACCCGTATATATGCTGTCTACAAGAGACCCCTTCAGACCTAGGGACACGTACAGACTGAAAGTGAGGGGATGGAAAAAGATATTCCATGCAAATGGAAATCAAAAGAAAGTTGGAGTACCAATTCTCATATCAGACAAAATAGGCTTTAAAATAAAGACTACTACAAGAGACAAAGAAGGACACTACATAATGATAGAGGGATCAATCCAAGAGGAAGACACAATTGTAAATATTTATGCACCCAACATAGGAGCACCACAATACATAAGGCAAATGCTAACAGCCATAAAAGGGGAAATTGAGAGTAACACAATCATAGTAGGGGATTTTCTATGTTGGTGAAACACCCCACTTTCACCAATGGACAGATCATCCAAAATGAAAATAAATAAGGAAACACAAGCTTTAAATGATACATTAAACAAGATGGACTTAATTGATATTTATAGGACATTCCATCCAAAAACAACAGTATACACTTTCTGCTCAAGTGCTCATGGAACATTCTCGAGGATAGATCATATCTTGGGTCTCAAATCAAGCTTTGGTAAATTTAAGAAAATTGAAATCTTATCAAGAATCTTTTCCGACCACAACGCTATGAGACTAGATATCAATTACAGGAAAAAATCTGTAAAAAATACAAACACATGGAGGCTAAACAATACACTACTAAATAACCAAGAGATCACTGAAGAAATCAAAGAGGAAATACAAAAATGCCTGGAAACGAATGACAATGAAAGCACAATGATGCAAAACCTATGGGATGCAACAAAATCAGTTCTATGAGGGAAATTTATAGCTCAATTCTACCTCAAGAAACAAGAAATTTATAGCTCAATCTTACCTCAAGAAACAAGAAACATCTCAAATAAACAACCTAACCTTACACCTAAAGCAATTAGAGAAAGAAGAACAAAACAACCCCAAAGTTAGCAGAAGGAAAGAAATCATAAAGATTAGATCAGAAATAAATGAAAAAGAAATGAAGGAAACAATAGCTAAGATCAACAAAACTAAAAGCTGGTTCTTTGAGAGGATAAACAATATTGATAGACCATTAGCCAGACTCATCAAGAAAAAAAGGGAGAAGACTCAGATCAATAGAATTAGAAATGAAAAAGGAGAAGTAACAACTGACACTGCAGAAATACAAAGGATCATGAGAGATTACTACAAGCAACTCTATGCCAATAAAATAGACAACCTGGAAGAAACGGACACATTCTTAGAAAAGCACAACCTTCCAAGACAACCAGGAAGAAACAGAAAATATAAACAGACCAATCACAAGCACTGAAACTGAAACTGTAATTAAAAATCTTCCAACAAACAAAAGCCCAGGACCAGATGGCTTCACAGCTGAATTCTATCAAACATTTAGAGAAGAGCTAACACCTATACTTCTCAAACTCTTCCAAAATATAGCAGAGGAACAATCCCAAACTCATTCTACTAGGCCACCATCACCTTCATACCAAAACCAGACAAAGAAGTCACAAAAAAAGAAAACTATAGGCCAATATCACTGATGAACACAGATGCAAAAATCCTCATCAAAATACTAGCAAACAGAATCCAACAGCACATTAAAATGATCATAGACCATGATCAAGTGGGGTTTATCCCAGGAATGCAAGGATCTTCAATATATGCAAATCGATCAATGTGATACACCATATTAACAAACTGAAGGAGAAAAATCATAAGATAATCTCAATAGATGCAGAAAAAGCTTTTGACAAAATTCAACACCCATTTATGATAAAAACTCTCCAGAAAGTAGGCATAGAGGGAACTTTCCTCAACATAATAAAGGTCATATATGACAAACCCACAGCCAATATCATTATCAATGGTGAAAACCTGAAACCATTTCCACTAAGATCAGGAATAAGACAAGGTTGCCCACTCTCACCACTATTATACAATATAGTTTTGGAAGTTTTAGCCACAGCAATCCAAGACAAAAAAGAAATAAAAGGAATCCAAATCAGAAAAGAAGAAGTAAAGCTGTCACTGTTTGCAGATGACATGATACTATACATAGAGAATCCTAAAGACTCTACCAGAAAACTACTAGAGCTAATCAATGAACTTGGTAAAGTAGCAGGATACAAAATTAATGCACAGAAATCTCTTGCATTCCTATACACTAATGATGAAAAATCTGAAAGAGAAATTAAGGAAACACTCCCATTTACCATTTCAACAAAAAGAATAAAATACCTAGGAATAAACCTACCTAAGGAGACAAAAGACCTGTATGCAGAAAACTATAAGACACTGATGAAAGAAATTAAAGATGATTCAAAAAGATGGAGTGATATACCATGTTCTTGGATTGGAAGAATCAACATTGTGAAAATGACTATACTACCCAAAGAAATCTACAGATTCAATGCAATCCCTATCAAAGTACCAATGGCATTTTTCACAGAACTAGAACAAAAAAATTCACCATTTGTATGGGAACACAAAAGACCCCGAATAGCCAAAGCAATCTTGAGAAAGAAAAACCGAGCTGGAGGAATCAGGCTCCCTGGTTTCAGACTATACTACAAAGCTACAGTAATCAAGACAGTATGGTACTGGCACAAAAACAGAAATACAGATCAATGGTACAGGATAGAAAGCTCAGAGATAAACTCACACACACATGGTCACCTTATCTTTGATAAAGGAGGCAAGAATATACAGTGGAGAAAAGACAGCCTCTTCAATAAGTGGTGCTGGGAAAACTGGACAGCTACATGTAAAAGAATGAAATTAGAACACTCCCTAACAGCATACACAAAAATAAACTCAAAATGGATTAAAGACCTAAATGTAAGGCCAGACACTATCAAACTCGTAGAGGAAAACATAGGCAGAACACTCTATGACATAAATCACAGCAAGATCCTTTTTGACCCACCTCCTAGAGAAATGGAAATAAAAACAAAAATAAACAAATGGGACCTAATGAAACTTAAAAGCTTTTACACAGCAAAGGAAACCATAAACAAGATGAAAAGACAACCCTCAGAATGGGAGAAAATATTTGCAAATGAAGCAACTGACAAAGGATGAATCTCCAAAATTTACAAGCAGCTCATGCAGCTCAATATGAAAAAAACAAACAACTGAATCCAAAAATGGGCAGGAGACCTAAATAGACATTTCTCCAAAGCAGACATACAGATTGCCAACAAACACATGAAAGGATGCTCAACAACACTAATCATTAGAGAAATGCAAGTCAAAACTACAATGAGGTATCACCTCACACTGGTCAGAATGCCATCATCAAAAAATCTACGAACAATAAATGCTGGAGAGGGTGCGGAGAAAAGGGAACCCTCTTGCACTGTTGGTGGGAATGTACATTGATACAGCCACTACGGAGCACAGTATGGAGGTTCCTTAAAAAACTAAAAGTAGAACTACCATACGACCCTGCAGTCCCACTACTGGGCATATACCCTGAAAAAGCCATTATTCAAAAAGAGTCATGTACCACAATGTTCATTGCAGCACTATTTACAATAGCCAGGACATGGAAGCAACCTAAGTGTCCATCAACAGATGAATGGATAAAGAAGATGTGGCACATATATACAATGGAATATTATCGGCCATAAAAAGAAATGAAATTGAGTTATTTGTAGTGAGGTGGATGGACCTAGAGTCTGTCATACAGAGTGAAGTAAGTCAGAAAGGGAAGAACAAATACTGTATGCTAACATATATATATATGGAATCTTAAAAAAAAAAAAGGGTTCTGAAGAACCTAGGGACAGGACAGGAATAAAGATGCAGATGTAGAGAAGGACTTGAGGACACAGGGAGGGGGAAGGGTAAGCTGGGATGAAGTGAGAGAGTGGCATAGACTTATATATACACTACCAAATGTAAAATAGATAGCTAGTGGGAAGCAGCCACATAGCACAGGAAGATCAGCTCAGAGCTTTGGGTCCACCTAGAGGGGTGGGATAGGGAGGGTGGGAGGGAGACGCAAGAGGGATGGGATATGGGGATATATGTATACGTATAGCTGATTCACTTTGTTATACAGCAGAAACTAACACACTATTGTAAAGCGATTATAGTCCAATAAAGATGTTAAAAAAAAATAGCAAAAAAAAAATATATATATATATGTGTGGAATTATTTCTTCCTTTGCTACAAGAATTTTTTTTTCACTTATCCTCATAAGGAAACTAATAACTTTAGTATTTGCTTCGCTTCATAAATGACATATGATGTAAATTAGTTAAAATAAGACGATATCTATGTAAAATTTGTTTCCCCTTTTTGTCTTCCTTCTCTCCTTCCCTCCTCTTCCTTCTCATTTAGAAAGAATAGCAGCTAAGGTTGTAAGATGACTATCTATTGATCCTTAGGTTAAAATCTGTACCAAATTTAATTTTTGGCCATGTTAATTCAATTAAGAAAAGGTAGCTCCTTTTGGTTCATATATTGAAAACAAATAAGGCAAAAATAAGAAAACTCCTCAACTGGTTGGTCAGAGTTCATTCTACTGGGCATTTAAATGAAATTGGAGATTAATGCATTCAAAAGCTTTACTGGATGATTTTTATCCCTGCAAGTTTCTTATGGTAACTCTGCCCATTTTATTAACCTATTTTCAGATGAGTAAGCAAAGGTGCAAAATGGCAAACAGAAGAAAAGTCATGCTCAAACCATTTTCAGTTCAAGAATTTTTTGAAAAAAATTATGGGGGGGCATACAGTTCATACATCATAGTTGCTTTATGGAGGCCTCCAATTATTTCAGGCAGAATGTAGTTAGATATTACTCAAGGGTAACACACGGAACTCTCAAAAGTTAACATGTATCAGTATTGTGATGATACCAAAATGCTTAATTAATAGTTAATATTTTACAGTAACTTTTCATAATGCAATTGTCTTGCTGGATAACAACAAGAATATGTGCACGTTTATTTCTAAAACCATTCTGTCACGTTGCATTAAAAACAGGTTGCGATATGATTGGCAGAAAAGAAGCTTCCTAACAGGTGGCACAGTTGCATTCCTCCAACAAATGGAAGTGTGGGCAGCAAGAACATATTTGATACCTTAGAAATCTAGTTTATAAAAGGGACCCTACAAAAAAAAAAAAACAGAGCAAACGGATCATCTGGAGAATTCAGAGCCTAAAGTGATTAATTAGACCTTATTTTGTCTTGAACAGATTTACTAAGCATTTTTCAAATAGCCACATTGTTTGTAATTACCAAAATCACACCTCCATTGGCTGGCCTTAGTTACTTCATGCTCGAACAGCTATCTGATTGAGCACCCTTGTTAGGACTTCATTCTTCATTGTAATTAGCCATAATCATAGCCTTCCTGGGTGCATGAGAATGTGCAAGCAACTATTCACAGCCTCAACCCATTTGAATATGAATCCTCTCAGTAAGAAGCCATAAAATGGGAGAAACAAAGCAGTTTCTCTAGGGAATTTTGTAACCATCCCTACTCTAATTCTCCCTCCTTCCAAATGTCCCCTTCTCCAGGATCTGGATTTTATTTTATAAAACAAGGGTGGCTTAATGAAGACAATGGCTTATTATTTCTTAAGTGACACAGGAGGCCCAAGTATTACAGGCTGAGTTCTTTCAGTCTTTGCCAAGGACACAAGGAACAAAAAAAACAAGCAGTTGTGTGTGGAAGAGAACTCGGACTAGGCTAGACTTTCTGAGCACTCAGAGTAAGATGGGGCCTTTGCTATTCTAGATCTCAAAGGCTGCTGCTTTCCTTTTCTTTATTTCTTTTTTTAAACCCCGTCCCCCCCTTTCTTCCCCCTTGTAAATGACTCAGACTTTATAGAAAAAGGCTCAAAGAAGCAGGGATTGAAAACAAAGGCTAAGTGGAGGAGGGGTGACATTCCTGATCCTGTCCCAAGCATATGCATAGTGAGCCACCTACTGGCAACAGCACTTTTCCTCTTTTTATTGTCTAACCACCTAACCTCTTCAGGGAAGATGTAGGTAAACAAGCTGGAATCACTCCAAATGCCTTGTCAGCCAAAAGTGGGAAAAATAAAATTCAGAGGAAGAACAGCTTCCAGAGTAGTACAAAGTCTTCAACAGAAAACTCGATCCTTCCAGTTAAACACTGTCTAAACATCAGCTGTAAAGAATCATCACTTAAAATGCTATGTGTTTTGTAGGAAAATTTAAAAGATGATTCAAATCACTAAAAAAGAATAACCATTTGACTTATGAAACTAAATCAGCTAACCACTTAAACAAATTGAAAAAGATATTTAAAAGCGTGATGTGGTGCATGCAAAAGATGTGTTAGTTCTTCAAAGCCTTTGCCATTTTTGTGTAAAGATTCTTTTTTGGTAACATGATACATACTTAACAAAATGCCTCTTTACTTGTTATTGTGCTACCACAGGATGCTCAGGGGCTGCAGTGTGACACCTGATAATACTCTGATAATCTCATCAGGATGGTCAGATGAAGGACGATAATCTCATCCTTCACCCTCATGTTGGAATGACTTTGCTAAAATCACACAGCCAGTTGAATGTATTGCTATTAAAGTACTAGATGACAATGCAATCTGGCACTTTGTTCTACTAAAATCACAGTTTTAGAACTGAACAAGGCTAGGAGACCCTCCAGATCAAGCATGCATAAGGTTTCTATTTGATAGAGGTGGCCCAGAGCACTGTTGAAAGAGGATCTGAGGGAGAACGCAAACTCCATGAGAGAAGGGACCAGGGTTGACTGGCAATGTCTGCTATTGGTGCCCTAGGAAGACCAGTTACATCATCTATCTCCTACCAAATGTCTACTGCATACAAAGAATTGTGCGAAGCACTTCCAGGCATCTCAAGTGGAAGAAAACACTACAAGATTTGTTGTAATAAGGAGTCACTGTGGTGGTATAGTATAGTGAAGCTCGCTTGTACTAGCTTCCAGAACAATTGTGTGCTCTCTTCCAAACTCCCTTCACATATACCATATTCATTACATTCATGTTGATATGAGGGCTTTTTCTTGGTTATTGCTTTGCTGATCTCTTTATTGATTCCTGTACCATATTTTGGGATTATTTTACTTTTTAAATCCATTTTAATATTTGGTAAGTCAAGTCTCTCACCCTGTTTTTCTTCCTTTTCAATTTTTTTTTAGTTAGATAATAATGATCTAAGACAGATATCTGTAATAATTTCTTCTTCAGAGTAATATATGATTAAAAACAAATTTACCATACTTACATATCTTTGAAAAAAAAAGAAGAGTCTATATCATATTAGGAATTTGTCTAAGCTGAAGAGCTGAAGGACCTAGAGGCTAATATTCCCAATAATTTCTTCAGTGTTATAAATAACGAATAATTATAACACGATCATCATTTAATGCATTAATTGTGTGTCAGGTAGGGTGCTGAGTGTTTTACATGCATTGTTTCATCTAATCCTTACAACAACCCTACTGGGTTGTGACATAATTATCTCCAATTTACAAACGAGTAATCATAAACCAAGGAAGTTTCAATAACTTGCCCAAGATCAAACAGCTAATAAACAGCAGGGTTGGAAATGAATGAATCAACCATGGTCAACACTCAAAAGACTGAATCAGGAATCATTTGCTCCTAGGATTCAGGTGGTCAACACCAGCTAAGCCCTCCTCCAGAACCCAGAACCTAGAACCTGGACACAGAGTGATGACACTGCAGTGACTCAACTGCCTCTCCAGGAAATGTGCCAGAACATGATTATATAATAAGGAGGACAGGCTTTTTGGACACCACACCACTTCCAAAGGGACAACCAATGCAGAATTTCACAGCAAGTCACAGTAGTGGACCGAAAAGGTTGTCATGCTAAAAACCAGCTGTGGAGTGGGGCCTTTCAAACATATTACCAGACTTGTTAAGGTAAAGTCAAAATCAAATACATTTCATACTAGCCTCAGATGGTCCTAGTCAAAACTAAAAGACTTTAAACACTGCTAGCTGTACAGTGGCTTTTTAGTCATGCTCTCATGTGTACATAGCAATTAATGTCGGTGACATTATCTATCAAAACAAATATGTTATAAAACTACATACACAAAGAACATTTGCTTTAATTTCTCTTTGGTGAAAAACAAAGTCAGTCTCAAACCAAAGGAAAAAAAAAAAAGAAAAACAAAGTTTAATGTAGGATCTGTAATGCTTGCTTTTTAATTCCATTGCCACAATATCTCATTTTGTATTGATGGCATTTATCTGGGGGTCACATAAACCTCTAATGCCTGGAGCAAAGTCAAAACACCTTTCAATTCTACTGGTTAAACAAACATTACAGATGTAATTCTTTTGTAGAACTATGCTGCTAGAAATTTCTGTTACCAACTTAATAGACTATTAGCCAGCCACCCATGGGTTTTCACAGATAAGAAAAGGTGAGATTTTACATAATTCAATTCCACAATTATTAAATGCTTATTGTGTGCAAGGTGCTATATAAGGTCAAGAAAGTAAAAAAGAATAAGACAAAAATCATGCCAGTTTTTTTAAACCAGAAAAGAAATGATCCCCTAACTCCAAGAGTTCACAAATTAGTGAGAACTAAATACTTAAATGCAGATACAAAATAAATAACTATAGTTAAAGGCAAAATATATGGGAGGTAAAATTTATAGAAGTATATTAATAATATATTTGCTTTGACTTTTGGCCATAGAATAGGTTAGTATATTTAAACATATAATGATACTAATGACAATAAAAACAATAGTTAATATTTATACCTGCCACAGACCATGGATCAAACAGTGTTATAAGTTCAACATGTATCATCTCATTTAATCCTTATAACAAATGACAACTCTATGAGGTAGACATGTAGATATGGATAAGGAAACTGAACTCACGGAGAGGTTAAGTAATTTACCCAAGATTTTGTACCTGGTAGTATAGTTTTGTATGTTTTTCTCTTACTAAGAATATTGATGAGCTATTATTTACTTTTATATAGTAAACAGAAAGTATGCCTTTTCCCTTTGATGTATCTTAAATCTACCTTAATTATTTAGATATTTTAATAACCTAACATTTATAAGTTATAGTTCTAAACTTCTGTTGTTTTAATCATTGCAGATACTAAAGTGTAGTTTTCCATAATCTTCACAATTTTAGAAAGATGACAAAAGTGAATGCATAGAGCAAATCAAGAAGAATAAGGACAGTTTGATAACCAGAGACATGGATAGAACTGGGGACTGACTACAACTGCGGAACTTTGAATGGAACTTCAAGATGATTTACTCTTTTCTGCTGTTTTCTCTCTCCCCTGTCCTCATACCTTATTGTACATGTATATATCTGTGTGATATCCCATTCCTCTGTGCGTGTGTGTGTGCGTATTAAATTAAGGCTTAACAATTTTCTAAATGGGTCCTTTTTCAACCCTTTCCCACTTTTCCCATTGCCAAGGCATTAAGTTTACTTGTTCTCCGATAATGTCAATTTCTTAGATATTTTGGTACATCTATAAACACTGTCTCTTTTGCCTGTATTCCTTCCTCCAAACCTTTCTCTCGTTTTTCTCTCTGCAAACTTGGCAAACTTCTAGTTCCTATTTGGCATCAACTTGATTTCCCCAAAGTTGCACTTTATGTTTTCATAGCATTTGGATTTTTATATTTCTGTTAAGATGTGTATTCTTGTTCTTTTCTTTCCTCTTCTTTTTGTTTTTTCTTTTTTGCACGTGGGTTCTTTTCCCCAAGTCACTCAACTTTAGAAGGCAAAGACCATTCTGTGTTCACTACCTGTATTTCTAGCACCTAGTACGTTGCCTGGCACATAGTGCAAATTCAGTAAGTGATTATTATCCAATTCATTGGACACAGATTAAGCCTTAAATTACACTAAGGCAACATAGCTATCATCCATGAATCTTAAATAAAGTCACAAAGAATGGAGATAAGGAGATTTCAAAATTCCCCTTATTCATAAAAATTGGCTTAAGGAAGCCTTTGTAGGAATAAAGGTGGTTACCTTGATTTGAAAGTCAGAAAGAGGATATTCTAAGTATTTTTCCAATGCTTTTCTTGATATCCTTTTACAGGGCAAAGTACTGATTATAAATGTATTTTGGTAGATTTCGAGAAGCACGTTATTCGTCCAGAAGGAGAATACCAGGCATTTTGCGATGTTTTCAATGTGCGTCTGTGCCCTGCTGTGCTCCCCATGATATCACTGATCCCAGGCTTAGCTCTCCTGACCAACTGGCCACAGGGATGTTCTCTTTCCCCTTCCTGATTCTATGTCCTTCCCAAAGCTACAGAACAAACGTCTATAAAAGGTAAAGAAGTAATTGTGCTTCCCTGCTAGTGCTATTTGGGGGAAGGCAGAAGTTAATTCGTTGCTCATAGTGAGATCTGACTGCTTCCCAAATCCAAAGGCCTGTTCCCTGACCTCACCCTCCTTGACCTACCAACAGCTTGCCCACTTCGTGCAATAACAGACTGGGTGCTGCAGATGCTAACTCTTTAATAGCCTTTCATCTGTACCCTCCGTTTGCTTCCTAGTCTCACTACTGCCACCATTCTAGTTCAAGCTCTCCTCCTTCCCACCTGCGTTACTGAAAACTACCCAAATGGGGCTTCATGGCTCCAGCTGGGCCCTCCAACTTCTCCTACCTATTCCTGATGAAACGATCTTTCCAGAAGGCAAAACTGCTCAGGTCTCTCTCTCCTTAAACCCTTTTAGTGCTTCTCAATAGCTTTCCACATAGAGTCCAAATTATTCAATTTGTACATAGAATGCTTCATACAGAGAAAACTCTAATTCAAAAAGATACATGTACCCCAATGTTCACAGCAGCACTATTTATAATAGCCAAGACATGGAAGCAAACTAAATGTCCATTGATAGATGAATGGATAAAGATGTGGTATATATATATATATGCATATACACACACACAATGGAATATTACTCAGCCATAAAAAAGAATGAAATAATGTCATTTATAGCAACACAGATAGACATAGAGATTGTCATACTAAGTGAAGTAAGTCAGACAGAGAAAGACAAATATATGATATCACTTATATGTCGAATCTAAAATATGATACAAATGAACTTATTTACAAAACACAGGCTCACAGACATAGAAAACAAAATTACGGTCACACACACACACACAAAAAAATTACGGTCACCAAAGGGGAAAGGGGGTGAGGGAGGGATAAATTAGGAGTTTGGGATTAACAGATACACACTACTATATATAAAATAGATAAACAACAAGGACCTACTCTATAGCACAGGGTACTATATTCAGTATCTTGTAATAACCTATAAAGGAAAAGAATCTGAAAAAGGATATATGTGTGTGTGTGTGTGTGTGTGTGTAAATGTATATGTATATATATATATATATATATATATATATATATATATATATATATATCTGAATCACTTTGCTGTACACTTGAAACTAACACAACATTATAAATTAATACTTCCAAAAAAAATAGTTCATGGTCAGGTTTCTCTTTACATCTACCCTCATCATTAGTCCCTTTCCAAATTATCTTCCTAATTCAAGTGGCTCAGAACTACTTGTGATTCTTCACATGCAAGCTGATGTGGGCCCCTTTATGCCTCCAAAGATGCTTTAACATGCCTACCTGAAAGCAGGATGTTGGTACTATATCTGGGTGGTTTTTATTCTCTTCTCTTCTTAGATTGGGGACCACATCCATTCTTAAGCTATAACTGTTCCCATGTCAATGTCTTAGCTTACACCTTTACGCTGAGCCCAATTTTTCATTCAACAACAAATATTTACTTTGTTCTAAGGGTTGTCCTAAGTGCTAGAAATTGTTGGTGAGCAAAAATAAACAGGGGACCCTGCCCTCATAGTATAGAGTATAGTGGGATATTCAGAGTATTATAAAGTGTAGCAATCAGTAATTATGAAAAAAAACGGAAAGCTTAAGCTATAATAAATGCTATAAAGATGAGGAACATGGTGCTCCAAGAGCTCATCACCAAGAGCTTTGGCATCATCAGAAATGTCAAGGAAGGGATCTGTGAATAAGTGACTCTTGAGCTGTGGTCTGAGCTGTGCATAATTTATTGACAAAGAGGGAGATACAGAGCATTCCAGGAGAAGGAAGAGCATGTATGAAGTCTGTGCTGGGAGGAACCACGGCTCGTGTGTAAACTGAAAGGTGGTCAGTGGAGGGGGCACAGAGAGCAATGGGGAGTGTGGTGTGAACTGACGCACTACAGAAAATACTGAGTTCACTTTGCACCCTCCTAAGAGAATCGGTGGACTTGAAAGGGGTACAGTTGGGTATGGCTGGATAAGGTTCTTTTTGTCCAAGGTTACCTGGCAACATGGTGGAGTAGTGATTGGAGGGGGACAGCGTGGACATAGGTCACGCTAAGGTAAAAGATGGGAATGGAGTTATTAGAGTCTTGGTACTGAAGACGAAGATAAAAGGTCACAGTTAAGAGGTATTTAAGAGATAAAATCAGCATGGCTTGGTGATGAATTGGCTATGGAGGTAAGGAGAAAGAGCTGTCAGGGAAGATTTCTAGATTTCTGGTTTACTCAAAAGAAATACATTTAATATGACATAGCTTTAAGATTGAATATTATGCAGCATTAGAAATTATTTTTGTAAAGTGTTGAGGGCATGAGAATGTGCCTCTCAGATCTCGGATAGTAGGGAATGTGATTGATCGCTGGACCCAGCTGCTGTACTCTGCAACCTATCATTGCATTCCAGCAGAAGCCAAGTTGACCACAGGCTGTTTCCAGCCAATGACTAAGGGTGGCAGGGACACTAGACAAGCCCATTCCTGGAGCTGCAGGACTCTCAAAGAGGTGACTGTGGCTCAAGGACCCCTGACCACCTTGCCCAGCTCTCCTTAGAGCTGCAGTGCAGTCTGAGGGCTTCCATCTGTCATCCCCCCCTCCCCTCCTCAGCTCCCTCCTTTCTCTCACAGAGTGCTATTCTCATACATTTCTTGCATGTTTATCCTAGTCTTGGCATCTGATGTCTTGAGGACACAGGGACTATATCATTATTGATACTGGGAAATAATCATAACATGATATTTAGTAAAACAGGATATGAAACATTAGGTAGTGTGTGATAACATGTAAATTAAAATGCAAAGATTGAAAGAAGCAAACTGGCAATTAATTTTAGCAGCTGGAGGTAAATTAACACCTTTCTATTAAACTGTAAACATGGAATTCAAGAAAATAATTTGAAGGAAGCTAAGAGGAGCATATAGGTTAAAGTTCTAAGCCTCTGAGAAAGAGTACTGGCATGAGTTTGCAGGGATCTGATGTCAGAAAAGTTAAAGGTGACATTTTCTTAAGATAACAGAAAAGTTAAGTGCATGTTGATCATAGCAGGATTTAGAACAATATATACATCTAATATCTATTTGAAAAATTTATCATATATTTCATCTTTATAGTAAAAATTATTTTTAATTGTATAAGTAATGAACTTTGCCTAAAAGTATGGAAATTCCTCCTTCCTGCCCAACCCCCCCTAAAAAAGATGATACTTTCTCCTTGTACTGAAACAGTGGATTTTGCAAACTGGGGTATTCTTGCTCACTGTTTTGATATGTGAATATGTTTTCCATAGTTTTAATTCTAGAATATACCATTTTATATTCAGAGTTTTTTGTTTTTTAATTCAGCACTGTATAATAAATATTTTCACTACATTGTTAGTTCAAAAAATTGAAGTATAATATCTCATCAAGTGAATGTATTATGATTTAATTAACTATTTTTCACTTGTGGATATTTAGATTGCTTTCAAGTGTTCATTATAAAAATGAACATCTTCCCATAGAGTTTACCTTCATTATTTCATTTCCTATAGTGACCAGGAAATGGGATTATTTGATTGGAGAGCATATCAGCTTTATGACTCCACAATAACAGGCAAAGACTCTCAGGTTGGATTAATAGAAGAGACTGCTTTCACGAGAAATAATTAAAACTGTACACAAAAAATAATAATAATACCAAGAGGGACTTCTTCTTCTAGCCTTGATGGAGTCATTGGTACAGAACTAACCTTCACATTAAAAATAACTATAAACCTGGACAAAATAGAAGAAATAACTGTTTTAAGATGAACAACAGAAATGAAGGATTGTAACCTTAAGACAATATATCAGAATTCAAGATTTAGGAGAGGAAAGTATTTCATAACAATAAAGCAAAATAAAATAGAACAGGATGTGGGATGTACAACTGAAGAAAAAAAAGAAGAAGAGGGGAAGAAAATGTATATGTTATTTCGAATCATCTTTTTTTTTATATTGTAAAGAGGAATTTTACTAAAGAATACAAATAGCAGGAGACTTTTTATTAAAATCTGTAATGGAATAATTTAAAAGAGTTGAAAAGTAGCAGTGAATTGCTATTTTTGTTGAAATTTGTCCAGTGTAAGATTGCAAGACCCACGCTTTCTTTTCCTCAATGACAAGCGTCTGAACTTGACAATCTAACTTTGATGGCAGCAGAGACTGAAAAGTGTAACACATAATACCACAAAGCAGAAAACACCCAGATTTTCTCTGCTTAGTACAGAATTTCTTAAATCCTTGATTTTCTTGATTGTCAAGATGTACGATCAAACACATATTTTAAGATATATAATTAAATAAATATTGTAAAATACATTTATGGTTAATAAATTATTTGCAAATATTTTTACCTGGTGTTCATTTTACTGTTTTTTGATTTGTTTATCTTCTTATGTGTTAAAGGTGTATATCAAAGGATGATTTCCTAGTCTTAGTCTGGTCTAATGACTCAAGACAGTGCTTAGTTGTGTATTACTAAGTTACAGATAGCAACAAAAAGAGTAGGCAAAGATCAGATTATATTGTATCTTAAGTTTAGGAATGGGATTTGCTTTATAAACAATAATGAAAGGATGACAAACGGTGAAGAGAATTTAATGTAAAGATTCTTTTTTTAATATTTCATGTATACTTTGCACATTGATTCAGATAGGAATGACTGATGAAATATTGTTTTATCAAATAAGCCATTTCTAAACTATATTCATCATCAGAAAAATATGCTCGGATAATGAAAAATGATATAGTTTAGCTTGGATAATTTACTCCAAACCTCAAACAATGGAAGGAAATGGGAAAATGAAAAAAGAAACCAAATAAACATCAGGGAAAGTCCTTGAAACAAAGCTGAATTATACCAAGAAATATAGAAAACAATATAAATAAGCATATACATTTAAGTTATTCTTTATGTTTATTTTAAATTAATGTACCAAAATAAAGAAGATTTAATCTGTTATGTAAACCAAGCAGACCCCTTTTCATTCAAAATGTATTACTAAGTATTACATTTGAATTCAATTTTGGATTAGCATTAGGATATGAAAAGCCTTCATCATACTCCTTAACATGAAATCACTGCTTCTGGGTTTCAAGCTGTCACAAAGTAACACACAAATCATATTTAGTAAAAAGGCCTGTATAGATATAGAACTTCCAGTCTGATGTGGTACAGTTGCTCTAAGGCTTTTTGGCAAATGTTGGTAGTAGGGCCAAAAATCTCGAGGCCTACTTAGGTACTTTTCACAATTATTAAAATTTTCTTAAAAATCGAACAATTCCAAGATTTATTAAGGATATGAGAAAAAAGATCATTGTTGGTAGAAGTGTAAATTGAATACAAACATACACAAATACACATATGTGCATAGGTCTAAGAGATATTAAACAGAATATTTGGAAAATGGCAGCTACATAATTCAACTGGCCTAAAACAAATTATATCATCTTTAAAGGTTTTATAACCTTTTATGCATGCGTTTATTATCTGACAGCCTCTTTGAGGTTTTCACTTCCTTCTGTGAGGCTCCCCTGTGTGTATATAAAATAAATCTTTTCTTCTGTTAATCTGTCTTCTGTCAGTTTAATTCGCATTCCTCAGTTACTAAACCTAAGAGGGTAGGAGGAAGGTATTTTTCTTCCCTTACACCTATATAAATGACGAAATAAATCTAACTATGTACTTAACATATTTATTAAATCTCTTCTAAAATCCATTTTTTCCCCATTGAAACAGAAATTAGAATGATGGTTGCCAGGGGCTGGGGGAGCTGAAGGAATGGAAAGAGGTCTTATGGGCATAGAGTTTTAGTTTTGCAAGATGAAAGGATTCTGGAGATCAGTTGTGCAACAATGTGGATGTACTTAACACCTGAAGGGTGGCAGAATATGCCATCCCAAAATATGCCCCTTTGGCATAAGGATTATTTTGAGCTAAAGGTACTTGAAAAATAGCAAATGCAGGAAAAACACTCTGAATTTCCTTCTTTTTCTTAAAAGCAGGTGATGAAATTCCCACATGAAAGAGGTCCTCCTAGTACAGGTAAGTAAGATTCTTATCATCAAGGACAAGAAGTTGAGAATGACAGAATTCTATTCAAACAGACCTTGTTAAAATAATTCATATCCTCCTTTAGCCTTCTCACATAGTTTAATTACTTTTCCACACTTTCCTCTCTTTGTTCAACCTACTATAAAAGCATGAGGCTCCACCATTTCCTTAGGTCTTTATTCCTTATGAGGGCTGCCATATCACGTAAAACTTATATAAATTTGTTTTACTTCTCTCCTGTTAATCTGTCTTATGTCAATTTAATTCTCAAGCCCAACCAAAAAACCCTTAGAGGGAAGAGCTAAAAATGTGCCTCAGCTACACACTACTGAACTATACACTTAAAAATAGTTAAGGTGGAAAATTTTATGTTATGTATATTTTACCATTTTTTAAAGAACAGCAATAAGATTGTATCAATACTATACTTATAAAAAAAGTCATTAGTACAAATAAAACTGTTTTATGGGGAAAAGTTCATTATTTCCTAATATTTTAAAAATAATTTTAACATATTTTTTAAAAGAAGAATAACATATTTTTTAAAAGAAGACAAAGAGAGTGCTCCAATTCCATAAAAAAACTTCACAAACAAATCTGAAAACACCAAGGGGACTAGAAGAGCTCCAGATATCAAAAGTGAGAATAAGTGTTGATGTTATCTTCTCAAGAATGATGCAGTTAAAGAAAGACCATCAATCCAACCATGCCAGAAGTCCTGGTGCTACTGGAAGTCACATTACCCAAGTACTGAAGTAGGAGCAATTTCCAAGACCCCAGAGGGCTGGCAAACTGGCTCTGGTTAGGCAACAAAGAAAGCTAATTAATCTTGAAACTAGTGAGAGCGAGGCTGTAGAATACATTCTTTTGGGAATCACAAGAAATTCAACACATTACCAGTAGTCCATGGGGGAAATATTTAAAATCCTGAACCCATGCCTGAATAAAGTGAGAAAGCTCTAGTAAGAGGAATTGGATTATAATCAAATGTTGATTAAATCTTCATTTCTGAAATCATACAAAATGATTTTTAAAAAATAAGTAATTACTTGAAAAGCTATTAGAATTACAAATCACTGATTTTCATGTGTAGAAAAGAAGACTATTGCCAAACAAATAGTTTATTTGGAATCATCTATATTTATCTGAGCAAAAAAATTAAAAATTTTAAAAAAACCTTAAAAATAGTTTTCATGTGCAGAAGCTAGAGGTGCAGTTCCTAAGAGAAAAAATATTTAAATACTAAAACCACAGCACATGATGCATCATTCTATGTACTTCCTCCTATGATGAGAAAAATTTATGCAGAAGCTTGCCCTTCACAGATGTTAATTTATTAGAATAATGTGAGCTACATTGTTCTCACTTTCCTTTAAGCAGCAAATCCCAGAAGGAACTAAAGAATGTAATAGATGTGGTGAAAGTTTTTTAGAATTTGTAAATGCTAGTAACACATGCTGATATTCAAAATAATATTAAACCAAATACAGCAAAAATTTTGTTCAGTTTCATTCAACTATCAATAATGAAATTTAGAAGCAACCAGCCCATATAGGTCAGAATACTGATATGACATATTTAGATTTTACAATTAGTTATTAAAATGATTGACTAAAAATTTTCTTTTCTTAAATAGATTTATTTTTCTCTAAAACCCATCTTTTAATAATGCAGAAAGTTTAATCAAAGAAAAAAAATAAAATTTTCAGTTTTTCTAATGCCCAAGAATATCATCATGTGGTATTCTGAGTTAAAATATCCGACAACTAAAATGTCTATTATTTTAAAATACCATTTCATCATATTCAATGGACAACGGTTTAGATGCTGTATGCCCAGCACCCAATCAGTGCCTGGTAATTTGTAGACACTCAATAAGTACTTATTGAATGAAATATAATAAAACAGTGAAAAGCAAAGTATAAATTAACTCCATTAACTTTTAATTATGAAGGCCTATCTTAGATGGAATAAATAGTAGTGTATGTGCCAGCTCTAAAGAGGGCAGTTGAAAGACCCTGTTGCCCTACTTCTCTCTAATTCTCTAAACCCTACCTGCCCACGATTACGCATTAAAGTCACACTCTTTTAGGTTCAAGCAATGAATGATATTTACTTTAGAAGAACAATAAGCAGTCCTCTAATGAGATTAACACAGAACATGTAAGTTTTAATAGTCAGCAGAATAAGACAAAATAAAGCAGTTTAAAAATAAGGCAGAAGGGATCATTGGAACTAGTGACAGAAACAAAGGTGCTTAATGAATGTTTTTTGAATAAATGAGTAAGTTAATGAATAAGTAAAGGAGAGATGAGAATGAGTATGTTGGAAGCAAGGGCAGTGAGAAGGTGTCAGTGGCAGCTACAGAGGATGCTTTAGGTGTTTTGATCCTTTCTCCCCAACTTCATCTCCTCAGTTGCCCCCTCCAACAAAGCTGCCCAAATAACTATATGCTTCATAAGTAAAAGTTGTTTTAATATAGGACCTCTATGTTCCCCTAACCCCAACACAACTCTCACACTTTCATCTAGATTACCATCCTTTTATCTTTCCTGTCTTAAAAAATGTGGATGGTATAGAGATCCACAGACAGAAGGTCTTTCTTAGTCCCCTGCTTTACCTGAAGCATGGGGAACAGGGAGGGGTGCCATTTTAAAAAGAATGACAAAGGACAGCTGTTTTGATGTGCCAGACAGACCATATACCTGAAGGTGGGAACCTGACCAAGAGTTAGGGAGAAAGCATTCCTGGTGAAGGCCAGGGCTGGCTCTGGCTTATGTTCTTGGAAAATCAAGGAGCCAGTATAGTTGGAGCCAGATGGGTGAATGGGAAGGGACAGGCCAGGGTCACAGGAAATGAGAATCACGATGAAATAAAAAGCTTTAAACCCGCCAGCGACCCCACCTGATTTCTAGTCTGGCTGCCTGACCGAGCTCAACCACCTACCCATGGACCTGCAGAGGTTTGAAATTTTAATCCCTGATCATCGAGGCAGTCAAATTTGGTCTCCTCGCTTTGAACTTTGTTTTTAGCTTAAGTCCATCAAAAGTAATCCAGTCAAACCAGACAATGCATTGGCGTCGCTATATGGACTAGGGGCAAGGTGGTGGGAGAAGAGAAAGAAGTGATTCACCAATGTTAACCAACAGGCTATGAACCATTAGGGTTTCCAAAAGCACATTATGTCCTTCCTCTCATTTACTCTTGTTACGGAAATGATACCCACACCCCTCTTTTTTAGCATTCCATACTATACTGATTTTGTATTAAAGTCCTATTTGAATAAATAAGAATTAAAAAGAAGAGCAAGAGAATCTAAGGTCCAAAATATGGCTGAAGTGACAAAGGTGGCTTTCTATTAGTCAAAATCTGGACTTGATCCTGTTTTCTTTAAAGTGTAGTCTGAAGTTATATATTTAAATATCCTTTATATATTCCATTACTCTTTCAATTAAAAATAGATTTAATATGTTTATATTCCATCTGTTATAAAACTCTCCTCAGATTTAGATTGAGACAGATGAACATTTCTGTGCTGATAAAATAATTTTATGAAGCAAAATAAATTACAAAATCTGTGTATTCATTAATTACATAAAATTTAGATTTTTGATAAAGTGGTTTTGTTATCCAATTGATTTCTCAAGCACACTTTCTCTACTAATTTTATGGCTTACAGTGGGGCAGGCATTTAGATTTATGGTTTCAAAAATACAGGGAATTTTGCACTATTTTAAGTTACTTTTTACTTCATTCCACTTGTGACTAATTGTACACATTGTACAAAGGACACTATCACCAACGACTTCCACTACGCCTAATAAATCGCAAACTTCCAAAGTGTGTGATGGATGAAAGAATGCTCAGAATAAACAAATGAAGAGAGCATGTGTTTAATACCCAATTAAATCTCCTTTTATTCATCTATTAATTTCTGAGATACACTATATTGTGTAACTGTCAGAGTAGATACCTTGATATGCTTATGTTAAAAAAAAGTATAGGGGGGGACCTTCAAGATGGCGGAGGATTAAGACATGGAGATCACCTCCCTCCCCACAAATACATCAAAAATACATCTACATGTGGAACAATTCCTACAGAACACCTACTGAATGCTGGCAGAAGACCTCAGACTTCCCAAAAGGCAAGAAACTCCCCATGTACCTGGGTAGGGCAAAAGAAAAAAGAAGAACAGAGACAAAAGAATAGGGACGAGATCTGCACCTCTGGGAGGGAGCTGTGAAGGAGAGAAAGCTTCCACACACTAGGAAGCCCCTTCACTGGCAGAGACAGGGGGTGGGGGGTGGCAGCGGGGGAAGCTTCGGAGCCACGGAGAAGAGCGCAGCAACAGGGGTGCAGAGGGCAAAGTTGAGAGATTCCCGCAGAGAGGATCGGTGCTGACCAGCACTCACCAGCCCGAGAGGCTTGTCTGCTCACCCACCAGGGTGTGTGGGAGCTGGGATCTGAGGCTCGGGCTTCGGAAGTCAGATCCCAGGCAGAGGACTGGGGTTGGCTGCATGAACACAGCCTGAAGGGGGCTAGTGCACCACAGCTAGCTGGGAGGGAGTCCGGGAAAAAGCCTGGAACTGCCTAAGAGGCAAGAGACCATTATTTCGGGGTGCGTGAGGAGAGGGGATTCAGAGCACCACCTAAACGAGCTCCAGAGACGGGCGCGAGCCGCGGCTATCAGCGCAGACACCAGAGACAGGCATGAGACACTAAGGCTGCTGCTGCAGCCACCAAGAAGCCTGTGTGCAAGAACAGGTCACTATCCACACCTCCCCTCCCAGGAGCCTGTGCAGCCCGCCACTGCCAGGGTCCCATGACCCAGGGATAACTTCCCCGGGAGAACACACAGGGCGCCTCAGGCTATTGCATCGTCACATCAGCCTCTGCCGCCACAGGCTTGCCCCGCATTCCGTACCCCTCCCTCCCCCCAGCCTGAGGCAGCCAGAGCCCCCAAATCTGCTGCTTCTTTAACCCGGTCCTGCCTGGGCAGTAAAAAGATGCCCTCAGGTGACCTACACACAGAGGCAGGGCCAAATCCAAAGCTGAACCCCGGGAGCTGTGCAAACAAAGAAGAGAAAGGGAAATCTCTCCCAGCAGCCTCAGGAGCAGCAGATTAAATCTCCACAATCAACCTGATGTACCCTGCATCTGTTGAATACCTAAATAGACAACGAATCATCCCAAAATTGAGGCGGTGGACTTTGGGAGCAACTGTAGACTTGGGGCTTGCTTTCTGCATCTGATTTGTTTCTGGTTTTATGTTTATCTTAGTTTAGTATTTAGAGCTTATTACCATTGATAGATTTGTTTATTGATTTGGTTGCTCTCTTCCTTTTTTTTAATATATATATATATTTTCCTTTTTCTCTTTTTGTGAGTGTGTATGTGTATGCTTCTTTGTGTGATTTTGTCTGTATACCTTTGCTTTTACCATTTGTCCTAGGGTTCTATCTTTTTTTTTTTTAATAGTTTTTAGGGCTTGTTATCATAGGTGAATTTGTTTTTAGGTTTTGTTGCTCTCTTTCTTTCTTTCTTTCTTCTTTTATTACTTTTTATTTTTAATAATTATTTCTAATTTTTTATGTTAATAACTTTATTTTATTTTACTTTTTTTCTTTCTTTTTTCCCCCTTTTTTTCTGAGCCGTGTGGCTGACAGGGTCTTGGTGCTCTGGCCGGGAGTCAGGCCTGAGCCTCTGAGGTGGGAGAGCCGAGTGCAGGACATTGGTGCCCAGAGACTCACCAGCTCCACAAAATAACAAATGGCAAAAGCTCTCCCAGAGATCTTCATCTCACCGCTAAGAGCCAGCTCCACTCAACGACCAGCAACCTACAGTACTGGACAACCTATGCCAAACAACTAGCAAGACAGGAACACAAGCCCACCCATTAGCAGAGAGGCTGACTAAAATCATAATAAGGTCACAGACACCCCAAAGCACACCATGGGACGTGGTCCTGGCCACCAGAAAGAGAAGATCCAGCCTCATCCACCAAAACACAGGCACCAGTCCCCTCCACCAGGAAGCCTACACAACCCACTGAACCAACCTTAGACACTGGGGACAGACATCAAAAACAACGGGAACTATGAACCTGCAGCCTGCGAAAAGGAGACCCCAAACACAGTAAGTTGAGCAAAATGAGAAGACAGAGAAACACACAGCAGATGAAAGAGCAAGGTAAAAACCCACCAGACCAAACAAATGAAGAGGAAATAGGCAGTCGACCTGAAAACGAATTCAGAGTAATGATAGTAAAGATGATCCAAAATCTTGAAAATAGAACAGAGAAAATACAAGAAATGTTTAACAAGGACCTAGAAGAACTAAAGAGCAAACAAACAATGATGAACAACACAATAAACGAAATTTAAAATTCTCTAGAAGGAATCAATAGCAGAATAACTGAGGCAGAAGGACACATAAGTGACCTGGAAGATAAAATAGTGGAAATAACTACCACAGGGCAGAATAAAGAAAAAAGAATGAAAAGAATTGAGGACAGTCTCAGAGACCTCTGGGACAACATTAAACACACCAACATTCGAATTATAGCGGTCCCAAAAGAAGAAGAGAAAAAAAAAGACACTGAGAAAATATTTGAGGAGATTATAGTTGAAAACTTCCCTAATATGGGAAAGGAAATAGTCAATCAAGTCCAGGAAGTACAGAGAGTCCCAAACAGGATAAATCCAAGGAGAAACATGCCAAGACACATATTAGTGAAACTACCAAAAACTAAACACAAACAAAAAATATTAAAAGCAGCAAGGGAAAAGCAACAAATAACATACATGGGAATTCCCACAAGGTTAACAGCTGATCTTTCAACAGAAACTTTGCAAGCCAGAAGGGAGTGGCAGGACATATTTAAAGTGATGAAAGGGAAAAACCTACAACCAAGATTACTCTACCCAGCAAGGATCTCATTCAGATTCAATGGAGAAATTAAAACCTTTACAGACAAGCAAAAGCTAAGATACTTCAGCACCACCAAACCAGCTCTACAACAAATGCTAAGGGAACTTCTCTAGGCAGGAAACACCAGAGAAGGAAAACACCTACAATAACAAACCAAAAACAATTAAGAAAATGGTAATAGGAACACACATATCGATAACTACCTTAAATATAAACGGATTAAATGCTCCAATCAAAGACATAGACTAGCTGAATGGATACAAAAACAAGACCCATATATATGCTGTCTACAAGAGACCCACTTCAGACCTAGGGACACATACAGACTGAAAGTGAGGGGATGAAAAAAGATATTCCATGCAAATGGAAATCAAATGAAAGCTGGAGCAGCAATTCTCATATCAGACAAAATAGACTTTAAAATAAAGACTATTACAAGAGACAAAGGAGGACACTACATAATGATCAAGGGATCAATCCAGGAAGAAGATATAACAATTGTAAATATTTATGCACCCAACATAGGAGTACCTCAATACATAAGGCAAATGCTAACAGCCATAAAAGGGGAAATCGACAGTAACACAATAATAGTAGGGGACTTTAACACCCCACTTTCAACAATGGACAGATCATCCAAAATGAAAATAAATAAGGAAACACAAGCTTTAAATGATACTTTAAACAAGATGGACTTAACTGATATTTACAGGACATTCCATTCAAAAACAACAGAATACACTTTCTTCTCAAGTGCTCATGGAACATTCTCCAGGATAGGTCATATCTTGGGTCACAATTCAAGCCCTGGTAAATTTAAGAAAATTGAAATCTTATCAAGTATCTTTTCCGACCACAACGCTATGAGACTAGATATCAATTACAGGAAAAAAACTGTAAAAAATACAAACACATGGAGGCTAAACAATACACTACTAAATAACCAAGAGATCACTGAAGAAATCAAAGAGGAAATGCCTAGAAACGAATGACAGTGAAAGCACAACGATCCAAAACTATGGGATGCAACAAAAGCAGTTCTAAGAGGGAAGCTTATAGCAATACAATCCTACCTGAAGAAACAAGAAACATCTCAAATAAATAACCTAACCTTACACCTAAAGCAATTAGAGAAAGAAGATCAAAAAAACCCCAAAGTTAGCAGAAGGAAAGAAATCATAAAGATCAGATCAGAAATAAATGAAAAAGAAATGAAGGAAACAATAGCAAAGGTCAATAAAACTAAAAGCTGGTTCTTTGAGAAGATAAACAAAATTGATAAACCATTAGCCAGACTCATCAAGGAAAAAAGGGAGAAGACTCAGATCAATAGAATTAGAAATGAAAAAGGAGAAGTAACAACTGACACTGCAGAAATACAAAGGATCATGAGCGATTACTACAAGCAACTATATGCCAATAAAATAGACAACCTGGAAGAAATGCACACATTCTTAGAAAAGCACAACCTTCCGAAACTGAACCAGGATGAAATAGAAAATATAAACAGACCAATCACAAGCACTGAAATAGAAACTGTGATTAAAATTCTTCCAGCGAACAAAAGCCCAGGACCAGATGGCTTCTCAGGCGAATTCTATCAAACATTTAGAAAAGAGCTAGCACCTATCCTTCTCAAACTCTTCCAAAATATTGCAGAGGGAGGAACACTCCCAAACTCATACTACGAGGCCACCATCACCTTCATACCAAAACCAGACAAAGATGTCACAAAAAAAGAGAACTATAGGCCAATATCAATGATGAACATAGATGCAAAAATCCTCAAAAAAATAATAGCAAACAGAATCCAACAGCAGATTAAAAGGATCATAGACCATGATCAAGTGGGGTTTATCCCAGGAATGCAAGGATTCTTCAATATACACAAATCATTGAATGTGATACACCCTATTAACAAATTGAAGGAGAAAAATCTTATGATAATCTCAATAGATGCAGAAAAAGCTTTTGAAAAAATTCAACACCCATTTATGATAAAAACCTTCCAGAAAGTAGGCATAGAGGGAACTTACCTCAACATAATAAAGGCCATATATGACAAACCCACAGCCAACATTGTTCTCAATGGTGAAAAATTGAAACCATTTCCACTAAGATAAGGAATAAGACTAGGTTTCCCACTCGCACCACTATTATTCAACATAGTTTTGGAAGTTTTAGCCACAACAATCAGAGACAAAAAAGAAATTAAAGGAATCCAACCCGGAAAAGAAGTTAAACTGTCACTGTTTGCAGATGACATGACACTATACATAGAAAATCATAAAATGCTACCAGAAAACTACTAGAGTTAATGAATTTGGTAATGTAGCAGGATACAAAATTAATGCACAGAAATCTCTTGCATTCCTATACAGTAATGATGGAAAAACTGAAAGAGACATTAAGGAAACACTCCCATTTACCATTGCAACAAAAAGAATAAAATACCTAGAAATAAACCTACCTAAGGAGACAAAAGACCTGTATGCAGAAAACTATAAAACACTGATGAAAGAAATTAAAGATTATACAAACAGATGGAGAGATATACCATGTTCTTGGATTGGAAGAATCAACATTGTGAGAATGACTATACTACTCAAAGCAATCTACAGATTGAATGCAATCCCTATCAAACTACCAATGGCATTTTTCACAGCACTAGAACAAAAAATTTCACAATTTGTATGGAAACACAAAAGACCCCGAATAGCCAAAGCAATCTTGAGAAAGAAAAACCGAGCTGGAGGAATCAGGGTCCCTGGCTTCAGACTATACTACAAAGCTACAGTAATCAAGACAATATGGTACTGACACAAAAACAGAAATATAGATCCATGGAACAGGATGGAAAGCCCAGAGATAAACTCACGCACACATGGTCACCTTATCTTTGATAAAGGAGGCAAGAATATACAGTGGAGAAAAGACAGCCCCTTCAATAAGTGGTGCTGGGAAAACTGGACAGCTACATGTAAAAGAATGAAATTAGAACACTCCCTAACAGCATACACAAAAATAAACTCAAAATTGATTAAAGACCTAAACGTAAGGCCAGACACTATCCAACTCTTAGAGGAAAACATAGGCAGAACACTCTCTATGACATAAATCACAGCAAGATCCTTTTTGACCCACCTCCTAGAGAAATGGAAATAAAAACAAAAATAAACAAATGGGACCTAATGAAACTTAAACACTTTTGCACAGCAAAGGAAAGCATAAACAAGATGAAAAGAAAACCCTCAGAATGGGAGAAAATATTTGCCAACGAAGCAAGTGACAAAGGATTAATCTCCAAAATATACAAGCAGCTCATGCAGCTCAATATCAAAAAAACAAATAACCCAATCCAAAAATGGGCAGAAGACCTAAATAGATATTTCTCTAAAGAAGATATACAGATTGCCAACAAACACATGAAAGGATGCTCAACATCACTAATCATTAGAGAAATGCAAATCAAAACTACAGTGAGATATCACCTCACACCAGTCAGAATGGCCATTACCGAAAAATCTACAAACATTAAATGCTGGAGAGAGTGTGGAGAAAAGGGAACCCTCTTGCACTGTTGGTGGGAATGTAAATTGATACAGTCACTATGGAGAACATTATGGAGGTTCCTTAAAAAACTAAAACTAGAACTACCATACAACCCAGCATTCCCACTACTGGGCATATACCCTGAGAAAACCATAATTCAAAAAGAGTCAGGTACCACAATGTTCATTGCAGCTCTATTTACAATAGCCAGGATATGGAAGCAACCTTAGTGTCCATCGACAGATGATTGGATAAGGAAGATGTGGCACATATATACAATGGAATATTAGCCATAAAAAGAAACGAAATTGAGTTATTTTTAGTGAGGGGGATGGTTCCAGAGACTGTCATACAGAGAAGTAAATCAGAAAGAGAAAAACAATTACTTTATGCTAACACATATATATGGAATTTAAAAAAAAAAAAAAAAAAGTGTTTCTGAAGAACCTAGGGGCAGGACAGGTATAAAGATGCAGACGTAGAAATGGACTTGAGAACACGGGGTGGGAGAAGGGTAAGCTGGGATGAAGTGAGAGAGTGGCATGGACATATATACAGTACCAAATGTAAAATAGATAGCTAGTGGGAAGCAGCCGCATAGCACAGGGAGATAAGCTCCATGCTTTATGTCCACCTAGAGGGGTGGGATAGGGAGGGTGGGAGGGAGACACAAGAGGGGGGAGATATGGGGATATATGTATATGTACAGCTGATTCACTTTGTTATAAAGGAGAAACTAACACACCATTGTAAAGCAATTATACTCCAATAAAGATGTTAAAAAAAACACAACTAATTCACACTAAAAAAAAAAAAGTATATTATGTCGTGAATCCATCAGATTGTGTCTCCAAAAGCATATAAACAAATTTTGCCTGTAGTCCAGTCGTTACCTGAATTGGAAGCTTGTGTTTTGTGTGACCCACATAAAGATAATAGGGATATGACATTTCTGTACCCAGATGTGTCTGCTCATGTGTATCTCATCATTTCTTGCTTGTTTTTCAAATGTGCTTACTAGTAATGATTTTATTTTTTTTTAAAAAGTGAAAGGGGACATAAAATTTAGATGTGCTTGGTTATTTAGGCTTCCTCTTATTTAAATGTGAAAAGTACTTTTCACAAAGGAAATATGTATTTGCATATGCTCATAAAATACTTATGTTGAAATATACAAATCGCAGTCATTTATGATCCCTTAAGTAGTCTTTAAGTAGAATAAGAACTTAAAATATAATTTGTTAATTCATTAGTGTTGGATTATAACTTAGACACCGATTTTCTGTAATTAACAGGTCTTCAAAGCAGACAATTTATTTGGTTGTTTTTATTGTATTTTTTTCTTTGACATTTCCTTTCGTTTTGATATTGCTACATTTTTAAAAGGGAAAGGCATCAAGTTAGGACTCTCATCCTAAAAAAGAATTTAGACAATATTACCAAATGGCCTCTGCTTAAATGTCACTTTATTAAAGGAGTCTCCTCTTACTACCCCATAAAACTGTATCCTACCCTCCCATGATTATCTCTATCACTCAGCTTTATTTTTCCTCATAATATTACCATTTAACAGTTTCTATATTTACTTGTTTGATTGTTTATTATCTTACTACTATAATACAAGTTCCATGAGGACAGATAATTTGTCTGCTTTATTCATTGCTATGTTTCCAGAGTCTAGAACAGTGCCTGCCACATAGTAGGCATTCATGTAATGTCTATTCAATAAATGGATGCTTCTTACTAAACTGCATGGACATCAAGTAGATGACACAGAGTTAAAAACATCACATACATAAGAATACAATTTCAAGATGATCAGAATACTGAAGTTTAAATAAACTAATTCTATTTTCAGCAATAAGTAATGTTCAGTGACCTGATCCAAAATAGGTCCCAAAGGAACAACAAACTACAATCTGTAAGGAAATATAAAAATAAACAGCTATGAAAAGATCTTTGGGGCTTGAAAATAAAATTAAAAATCTGTCTCAAATAACTGTCCTAACTCTTGGCTCTTGAGGAGATGAGTAGATGAAAATTCTAATTGCTATTGTATTAAACAAACAAAATGTGTAAAATGTAAAAATATAGTATTTTAGTGAATTATTTGAAACACCAGCTTTAAAATATTTATTCATGATATATCAGGGGCTATGGTAAGTCAAAGTTAAATAATGCTCTGCCTTCGTCATTTCAAAATCTGCCATCACAAGGGGAGACGTGGAAACAGATTTCTATCTTGCTCAACTTTGAGACTAATAATAGGACATGCTGGTTTCCCAGAGCAGGGTCACTAAACCATGAGTAAAGGTTAAGAGGTACGAAACAAGACGACATGTTTGGGAATCCACAAGAGCAAAGGTTTCTGATGTATAAAGTACAAGACAGAAAATGATGAGAAAAACCAAGGTTATTATTTAAGAAGCCATATAGTGATATTTTATATTAATAACATGCAAAATTTCTTACCAAAAAAGTTTTGTACAATACTAGCATATTCTGTAGAGGATGTATTCATTGGGTTTAGACATCATTATTTCTGCAAACTGACCTAAATTCTAACATTGTTGACCAGAGAAAATATTACTGGTAATTTTGCAACTAGCCAATGCTTTTCCCAATGACACAGAAACAATCATGAGAGTCTTCATTTCTTCTTCATGAAATGAATCATCTGCTAAATTGCTGCTTGAGATATGAAGCTAGTCCCAACTGTTAGTTTATTAAATGTAATAAGTTACAATAATGAAGTGTTAAAATTATAATGAACACAGGCAGAAAAAGCTAGATTCCCAGACAGAATTATAAAAATCTTAACTTTTCTATCTTTTGACTTGTGGTTTTAATATTACCAGTCTAGTACACTAGCACTGCCTGTATTGCATTTTAAAAAATATGAAGAAAAAAGAATAATGTTCATAAAAGAGCAATCTACTTTGTGCATATACAAATACTTCATTACCCAAGAAATTCTTCATAAATAGAAATTAATAAATCTAAAGTTATTTGTTCTGTGAAGGATAATTTATAAAAAACTAAATCTCTTCCATACAGTGTTATACTTTGTTGAGTTTTAAAAAATAATTATGTATAGTAAAATTTTATACAACTTACTGCACATGGAAAGCATTTAAAAGATGTTTTTCAATTGATGGGCTAATGATTCCCAAGAGACTCAGTATTACCAGATATAAATAATGAGAAAATATAGGTCTCCTTAGAGTCACCCCATCATCCTTAATTTTCTGCTTAAATTTTACTGAATGAAAATTGAAATCTTAACTCCAATAGAAACAAGATATCTATATAAACACACATACATATGTACACACACACATTATATTTAGAAATATGAGAATTAGGGTTGGCACAAAATCTTTGTCTTTTCCTTGTGATTTTTCCAAGCCCAAATTTTACTACCTTCAAAATAGATTTAGTATTTGTCTGTGTTTGATTATGTGCACACACACATACACACACACAAAGTCATGTAATATAAATTAGCTAATTACGGTTGCTTAAATAAAAGACTTGCATGAGAAATACAAAGAGTATTTTATTTCATCGATTTTTTTAAGTGGGAGCATTTTAGATTTGGTCTTACAATGGAAAAAGGTTGTATCTTAAGATAGTTCTTTCTCTGTATCTAGGATAAGATATTAGGCTAATTTGAGAAAACAATCCTATAAAAAGACTTCTGATCAATATGACCATAAAAAACTATAAAAAGCTGGATGAAAGAGTATGAAAATCCATGGCCATTCTCAAAAGTAAGAAAGGCAAATATCAAGTTCTCAGAAATGAAGAGGAAGTGATGGGCAATAACCTGGTGAAGAAAAGTGGAGTCCGATTCACATAAAAATCAGTTTAGAACCCGTACCCATGGAGGGACCACTTGAAATCACAGGGATGCCCCCACACCTCAGGGCAAGCGAAAAGTACATTCCACAAAAGGGAAGCTCTGAGTAGAAATATCATAAAGCACTTGAGAAAACAAAACTGCTGAGAATAGAAGAAAGTGGCATATTCTAACTCACACCCCTAGAAACAGAGATAATAGGTGAATGTGAAAGAAACTTTAAATGAATATATCTAAAATATATAACTCAACAAAGACAGTAAGAAAAACCAAAAAGCAAGAAAAAGACATAATGAAAAAAATGGGCAGATCTTTTAAAGAAACAAAAATAAATTTTAGAATTGATATTCACTGAAACTGAATTTTAAAAATTTAACACACTGGTTACGCAGTAGATTAAACCTAACTGAAGAAAGTGAATTATTAAGTTGGAAGATAGATTTGAGGAAATCATGTAGAATGAAACACAGTGGATTAAAGAGCTTGGAAGAAAGAAAAAAGAGACTAAGAGATACGAAGCTACAATGAGTAAGTCCAATTTGTATTTAATACAGACTCCAGAGTTTTCTAATTTAAATCAGATTGAATGCCAAAAAGGATAAATCTTTAAAATTAACACTTAGGTAAAAATATGAATAACAGTATATGTTTCAAAATACCGTATAGAATTTTGGAGTCAGTGATATCTCATTTATACTTGGGATTGCCACAATATGTAGATATATAGGTATGTGGATTGATCACCTCAAGGTCATTTTATAGGTAAAATTTACTATTTGTCTATATAGTAATAAATAGACAAGTAGGAGGAAAAATCGAAAGTGTCAGGCGACTGCATTCACTGAAATATATACAAATTTATGAACTGATAGAAATTTTGTAGAGCCTCACGTTTTAAATATTTGTCTACAAAAATTATTTGAACCAAATAATTAAAGTAGCAAATGTTAAACACACACTGAATAAAGGATTAAGAATTTATGAGACACCAGGGATGCACATATACAGAGGAAAAGCCATGTGAGGACACAGTGAGAAGGCAGCCGTCTGCAAGCCAAGGAGGAGGCTTCAGGAGAAACCAGTTTTGCCGGCACCTTAGTCTTCTTGGACCTCCCACCTCCAGAACTGTGAGAAAATAAATGTTGATTCGGCCAAAAAAAAAAAAAATTTATGAGCTATGCAAGAGGAAGCAATTGAAGACTTGATATGTACTCTTTGGACACTTCTCAGTTTCTTTGTTGGATAGTGATCTATTCTAGTCAATAAACTTCTTAAGACCAGAGTCCATATCAAGCAGGCTACAGAGCACATCACTGTGTCTCACTTATTATAAATATTCAATTCCTTTATTAGTAGATGAGTCACTGTTGCCTGGGCATTGATGAAATCACATCACTTCTCTGTAAGAGAATTCAGTCCAATAATGGACAAAACTAAATAGGACTCCGTTATTTTAAACAGCTTCTGGACAAGAGTCTCTGACACATTGTCTCCCAACATGCCATGAAATTACCTATGAAGATGCAGAAAAAGAGGAGAACATAACATGTAACTGAAAACCAGGTATAATAATGAATGCACAAGCAGGAAGAAAAGGAATTTCTACAGATGAAGAGTACAATGGAACTGGATTGCAAAACCACTGTTCATGGTCAACTTGTATTTTGCAACCAGAGGCACCCATCCTAAAGCTGGTAGGTGTTTTTTTTGTTTTTTTTTTTTTGAATTCCTCCTACACTTTCTGCCCCCTCAGAAACATAAGGTCTAGAACAAACTCCATTGAGGGGTGGGCGTGGAGTAGAACACTATCCTGCTGCTGTGAAGTACTTGCTTTTTAAGGCAAAGTGCGATCCTTTCCATTCTCATCCCCATAAATATCACACCCACATACAGTCACAGCCAACTCTCAGAAAACAATTGAACAGGAGTAGGGACAGAGACCCCTGGCAGCACACTGCATTGCATCCTAGAAAGTGGTGTGCCCCACAAGCAAAATGCTACAGGTAAGGGCAGAGAAAAACACAGCTGAGTATGTGTGCATTTCTGGGATTTGCCTACTCCATCTATATCACTGTCAGAAGTCACAGAAAATTCCTTTTTATGCCAACAGAACAGAACCAGTTGAAGCAAGTTCATACCAGACACTAGGGATTGGCTGAGAGCTTGGCAGTCCACCTAAATATACCTGATAAGGAGAGCTCACCGGTCTCCAAGCAGAGAATGAATGAGGTCAAGCACAATGACATGTTCTAAGTCTTGGCAAACACCAATTCTAGATTGAGGTAAAATTGAAAATAATGGGTTTTATAAATATCCTGCACAGAAAGGAAACAGAATATCATCTTATAGACTTAGATGCTGAGGAAGCCCCTTTAAATTCACTACTTTAGTAATCAGTGATTTTGAGAAATGGCCATGCTCAAGTGTTCAAGAAGCCAAATCTTTATGAAAGAAGAGCAGAAATCCATATGATGATAATAGGCAAAAGCTAAAAAAATGAGATTTGTACCATTAGGGAACAATCAGACATATCTGCAAGACATAATATATACAAAATGTACAATGATGCTGATAATAGTAGTGCTTATTATAGCAAAATATTGAAGAAAAGCATTAATACCTAAGGAAAACATTACTATCCAACAATATGGAATTGGTTAAATTATGGAGCACTCTAGAACTTCCCAAAATGATTTTTAAAGTGCATATGCAAGTTATGACTTGTAATTACTTGAAAAAAGTTATGAAGTATGAGTGAAATGTTTTATAAAATTTGCATACATACATAGATTTGCGTATGAGAGAAAAAAGGGTCTGAATAGTTAACACTAATAATGCAAAAGAGGCTACCTCAGGGTTGTGGGACTATGGTTGATTCATATTTTTATTTTTGCTTATCTGAATTACAAAATACAGATAAAATATCAGAACATTTTCTGTGATAAACTTATTTGTACAACAATTTTTAAGCCAGTATGTACAATGATATGAGTCAGCAATACAAAGATTTGCAAGATTAGCTATAGCAGTGGAAGTAAAATTTGAACTTGAGACACTAGTAGACAAATTGTTACTAAAGAAAATAGAAAATATAAGAAAGCTCTCATAAGTTTTTTAAAAGTGAATAAAAAGATAAAAATATTGAGGGAGACAGTGATAGAAATGACAGGATAAAATATAAGTTTACAGTCTACACATATTTGTTCTAAGAAAGGATTTAAAAATTGTAACACAAATAATAATCAAGTAAGTAGACAAAATAAGCTTACTATATTAAAGAAAAGCTCAATGAAAACAAAAAATAAGCATGGTAGCAACTTCTAATTATACACAAATAATGCATTTACCCAGACTGTCAAACAAAATAAACAAGCAAACAAAAACAGATCAAAGGGATAAAAATCACACTGGCCTTTGTTTCTCAGCAATTATATGTTAGAATACAATGATGTTACATTCTTCAGAGATTTGGAGGGGGACAGTTGTAATTTAAGAATATTAATTTGAATCAAATGTGTTTCATGTATGAAAGTTGAAAAATTATATTTTCAAGATAGTCAAGGATTCAGACATATTCAACCCATGTACCTGTTTCTTATAAAATTCCCTAAACATATACATGAACAGAGAGAGATGAATCTAAATAAGAACTCAAGAAAGGGGAATTTATGGCTTGAAGGTTTTATGAGTTTTTACCTTATTCAGACTGGAATGCAATCTTGGAAATTCTTCAGGATTTTTTCTTGTAAGGGATATGTCTTAGATTGAAGGCAGAGACTGATTTTATAGTGATTCTGTTGACTATCTTTGTTCATTTTTTATACTTTTCCCAATAGTAAGAAATGTGTTTCATATTCAATAAACCTTTTTCTTAATATCTCTTGCTATTCTCCAAAAATATATTAACAACATGTTTACAGTGGCAAATCCACTAACGTGGTTGGCATGGTAGCTTCAGAATTGCTTAAGGAGAAGCCACATGTACCTAGCCCAAAGCAAAAGCAAAGCTACACAGAGACACATATTGGCACATATTTCTTCCAAAGGCCTTGAGTAATGACCACTGGAAACTTTAAAATGCATATTAAACTATGGTTATCTATTTCGTTGTTGCTCTTGTTAAATTTGACAAAACTATTCATTATTAATACTCTTGTGGCCATTATGTCCATTATTAATCTCCTCTTCTTATTAGGTCCTTGAATGTTCCTTTGGGTTCCTTAAAAATCATCATATGCAAACTCTTAGAGGAAAACATAGGCAGAACACTCTATGACATAAATCACAGCAAGATCCTTTTTGACCCACCTCCTAGAGAAATGGAAATAAAAACAAAAATAAACAAATGGGACCTAATGAAACTTAAAAGCTTTTGCACAGCAAAGGAAACCATAAACAAGATGAAAAGACAACCCTCAGAATGGGAGAAAATATTTGCAAATGAAGCAACTGACAAAGGATTAATCTCCAAAATTTACAAGCAGCACATGCAGCTCAATATCAAAAGAACAAACAACCCAATCCAAAAATGGTTAGAAGACCTAAATAGACATTTCTCCAAAGAAGATATACAGATTGCCAACAAACACATGAAAGAATGCTCAACATCATTAATTATTAGAGAAATGCAAATCAAAACTACAATGAGATATCATCTCACACCAGTCAGAATGGCCATCATCAAAAAATCTACAAACAATAAATGCTGGAGAGGGTGTGGAGAAAAGGGAACCCTCTTGCACTGTTGGTGGGAATGTAAACTGATACAGCCACTATGGAGAACAGTATGGAGGTTCCTTAAAAAACTAAAAATAGAACTACCATATGACCCAGCAATCCCACTACTGGGCATATACCCTAAAAAAACCATAATTCAAAAAGAGTCAGGTACCAAAATGTTCATTGCAGCTCTGTTTACAATAGCCAGGACATGGAAGCAACCTAAGTGTCCATCAACAGATGAATGGATAAAGAAGATGTGGCACATATATACAATGGAATATTACTCAGCCATAAAAAGAAATGAAATTGAGTTATTTGTAGTGAGGTGGATGGACCTAGAATCTGTCATACAGAGTGAAGTAAGTCAGAAAGAGAAAAACAAATACCGTATGCTAACACATATATATGGAATCTAAGAAATAAAAAAAAAAGGTCATGAAGAACCTAGGGGCAAGACGGGAATAAAGACACAGACCTACTAGAGGGACTTGAGGATATGGGGAGGGGGAAGGGTAAGCTGTGACAAAGTGAGAGAGTGGCATGGACATATATACATTACCAAACGTAAAATAGATAGCTAGCGGGAAGCAGCCGCATAGCACAGGGAGATCAGCTCGGTGTTTTGTGACCACCTAGAGGGGTGGGATAGGGAGGGGGGTGAGGGAGGGAGATGCAAGAGGGAAGAGATATGGGAACATATTTATATGTATAACTGATTCACTTTGTTATAAAGCAGAAACTAACACACTATTGTAAAGCAATTATACTCCAATAAAGATGTTAAAACACACACACACACACACACACTAATCATCATATGAAACACAGTTTTAACAAAGCTAAAAACATACATGCAGAAGACAGACTGAACTAAAACAATATACTGAAAGTGGTTATCTTCGGATGAATGTTATCTTATGTATACATTTTATTCATTTTCAAAATTTTCTAAAATAACCATCTATTATTTTAAACTATAAAAAAGTCAGAAAATCTAAGAATAAGTGCATACAATTTTCATATACCATACAATGACAAATTTTTTTTACAAACTATTATATATACTATGATCACAACTGAGAAGAAAGATAAGACAGAAATACTTTGAAAAATGTTAACAGTTGCATTCAGTGAATGGTGGAAAGATGATTGATTCATTTATTCCTTCTACTTTTCAATATTTTTTATTTTATAAAATAAAATGTATATATTTCATATTGAGAATAAACCTTTATAAGCAATAATAAGGATAAAAATTTGTATTTTTTACATGAGTTTAGCTGATTATTCTACCAGAATTAATTTTTGCATACAACTTTCAAAGCCAGGATAACCTTCTTTTGATAAAGGTAAAATATAATTTCCTGAAATTTTTGCCTCAAATATGTATTAAAATTGATATGATTATTCATTAATACTTTATTTAGATTTTACCTGAAAGAAAAGGAGAAACTTTATTATAACTTCAGGGGGTTGAAAATTTACTAAGTATCTAGAAGCCTCAAATATAAGAGACACTGACCACTCTAAATAAAAACATCAAACAAACATTGATTTTTTTTTACTCTCATGCCATCAATCTGATTCCATTTGTCATCTGTCAAAGAACTTTTGATCTCAAAAGTACTTCAGTAAAGAGATGGGCTATGTGACAAGTGATAAGACAGAGAGGGAACCATTCATTAAATTACTAATTGGAACAGATATGGAATTTCGCCATCCGGGCAGATACAGAAAAAACGTCAAAGCCCGATTTGTGTCCCCAAACCAGACTTTCTGAAAAGCAGCAACACACATTTTTCGTTTAAAGATTGGAGTACTGATACTTCTGAGATGGCAACATGTATCACTGGGCGGGTGGCAACAATCCCACTTCTTCATGGGAGAGTGATAGGGTATCTTAGGTGTGGCACCCTTGCGCTGCAAAGACCACGCCTACTTTTCAACAGCAGGGGGTTGCGTAACTTGAAAAGCAGGAGTGATTTGTTTTTCTTCTAGATGTCAGTCCACTGAGATGAAACTTACAGCACTGCTTGTTTCTCTTGGGATGTGAATTGTCTTTAGCCGATGCCTACCAAATCACTGTCACATAGCAGCGGCCGACCTTTCTTTTCAATCTATGCACTTTCCAGGAGTTATAAATCAGTTGACTTTCAAGCTCGATGAGATGGCATATGCCCTAGTTTGAAGAACAGATGGAGGCTTGGGGGAAAATTGTTTCTGCAGGCTTGCTACAAGCAGCACTGCTCTATAAAAGTGAACCATTCACACTAATTTCTCACATAAATTATATAGGCAGCAGGGAGCACCAGCCCATTCAGCAGAAAATCTTTCATCTAGCTTTCAGAGGTCATCTAACCAATTTAAATTAAAGTTATTTCTGATACATGGCTGTATTTTCATGCTGTACCCTTCTAAGACATAGCAATTCACATCAAATAAAAGAATGGCATTAATTGTTCATGCAGTCCCCTCCTCCAAAAAACATAGAACAGCACAGTAATTGCCAGGAGATTATTTTTTTCAAGACTTCTAGAATAAGCTCTGTCTATTAATTAATCACAGAGGAATTAATAGTAGAAATGTGGCAGCTCTCTTGTAGAAAAATCAGGTAAATTGTCACTTCTCTTGTAAAATTTGCCTTACAAATTCTACTAAGGCCTGTTATCCAAACTCAAACTTTGACAGTTATCAAAAGAAACAGAAGCCCAGGACAATTCCATGAATACATTCATTCTTCTTCATGTGCAACAAATTATTCAACTCAAAGAAATTTGCCTATAAGATTTTAAAGATCAATATCGATTTTGCCTAACGGGGTAATAGATACGGCATTAATTTTTTGAATCCTTAAGAAACTGAAACATTAAGAAATTGAAGGCACCAGAGGACTAAATTATTAATCAAAATTATAGAGTTTTGAGAACAATATACTGAGGGTTAATGGATTAGGTATCATATCACAGTGTGACTTACTTTAAAATGCAGTAGTATTTACAGATAATGAGCTATCATGGTTTGGGGCTGATCTTAATTGTAAGAAAATTAGTACACATTTCAATAATAATTATATTCAATAAATGTTTTTCCTGGTAGGAAATTATCAGTTATGTCAATGAAAACAGTCACACTGACAGAGCTTTTTATAGTTCATGACTACCAATGCCTCTAAGAACTGGAAAAAAAAAAGAGAACACACTGGAGGAAAAAATTCTGAATAGAGTCACAAATGAGTGTTAGCAACTAGGGGGTCGATACAGAATTGAAGGTATAGTCCAGCCACCATCAGCAGAAATTTTTAAAACAAATTTAGGCATTTAATTAACTTAGGCACAGCATTTCTTTACTTGGATGTCCAGACTGGACATACATTTTGAGTCATTTAGAAAGAAAAACAAACTTGTCATTTTGGAATTTAAGAAATTTAAGAAATCAGTAATCATTGGGAAAGCATTATGTATAACCTAAGCCTTTTCAAGGTAAAAGTTCAACCTACAGAAACTGTTGCATATAACTCTGGACTGTGCATTCAAATTAACTTGCTGGTGCTGATCTTCTTAATTTGCTACCAGAAGACTTGGCCTCTATGGCTAATTTCTAATCAATGTTTGTTCTTTGAAGTATTTCGTGAACAACTCAAAATATAGATATTTTAGTAATTGTGAAACAAACTTTCTTAGACCTCCCAATTTAAAAGAGCCACACCAATCATTCAGTACATGGTCATCACAGATGAGAGTAAGGCCTAGAGAGTGAGATGCATGGTCGCGAAACAGTGTCTAGAGAAGTAAAACAAGTTGCAGGATGTTTTACATTCATTCAGTACACATCACTGGGCACCAACTCTGTGCCAGATACTCTTTCAGGCATAGCACTGGGATAAAGGAGTGAACAAACTAGGAATACAGACAGAGTCCCTGCCTTTGAAGTCTTTAGGATATGTCATTTTCATTAGCCTTGCTATTGGCTCCATTGTAGACCCTATCTGGTTTTCATTTTCTCTCATCTTTCCTATTATATGCTAAATTTCTGTATTTTATAGTTCTTTGCAAAACAACTTAAAATCTTTTAGTATTAAAGTGGGATAAAATATATAAATGAATACACATATTACTTACTGGTTAAACAAATGTCACCACAACATTGCCATATGAGGGGTTATAAGGTGCTGAGAGGGGGGGTTTGAGGCAAAGTACAAGTCCATTTTGAGTTTTTCCCTTTTTGAGACAATTTGAAAGTTTGCGATTTTAGTCACATTTGTCATAGGGTTTGCATTATATCTTGATTTGGCTAGACAGTTAATGTCTATTTCTTATTCAAACCTTTCTAATATCTGGAACATCCTTAAGCATGTTCATAAGAAATTTAGTGGAAAACAAGACTCTCAGTGCATGCCAGTGCATGTCACATTCTGTCACGTAGCACGTTATCAAGGACAGATGGAGAAAGGTGATTTCTACTAATATCTGCTGCAACAAAATGTCTATAAAGCAAAGAAATTTAGAGACACCTTAGTGTGGTTGTAGCTATTTTCATCTTAGTTCATCAGAATAACTGAATGGTTTATAACACCATATAGTTATTTTTTAAAATCCAATGTGACTATTTTTCTCCAACTCTTTCTCCCAAGGTCTACATTGAATACTATAAAATAGTATTCTCGCACAATTTTTAAAAATGTCTTGGAATTAGAATTTATAATAAAACAGTGAATTTCATACTGCACTGATGATTCATAGTTTGCTCCTCATTAAGTGTGTAAGTAACAAGTAGTATTTCAAGTTCTTTTGAGTGACTACTTGAAGTGATTTCAGATTCCTGCCCAAAATAGGGAACTAGAATGGACTCCTGGCTCCTTCTCCTGGGGAAATGAGGGGAGGAAATGTGGATTCTGGGAAGTAACAAAGGGAAGGAAGGAGGAAGGAGAAAAGGAAAGGGGAGGAAGAAGAGGAAGGAGAGGAGAAGGAAAATAGTGAGGGTAGAGAGGAGAGGGGCAAGGGGAGGAGGAAGAAGGGAAGGAGAAGGGAAAGTAGAGGGAGGTGGGGGAGGAGAAGGAAGGAGAAGAAGATAAGGAGGGGGAAGAGCGAGAAGGCGACTCCTCAGGAGACCTGAAGGTTGTCTTAAACTGATGGGTGGAGAATGTCTAGTGGCAGAAGCGAGAGGATAGTTCCCAGAAAAGCGGTGTAAACGCCCACATAATTTTATATTCTCCTATGACGTGTGCTTTAATGCTTGACTTTGGTGCAATTTAAAGCTCCCTTCCACCAAAGGACCACATTCTACACTTATGCCTTGCTTCAACCCTCCTTTTTTGTTATTATTATGTTTTATTAGAGTATAGTTGCTTTAAAATATCGTGCCAGTTTATACTGTAGAGCAAAGTGAATCAGCTACACATACATATATATCCCCTCCTTTTTGAATTTCCCTCTCATCTAGGTCACCACAGAGCACTGAGTAGAGTTCCCTGCGCTATACAGCAGGCTCTCACCAGTTATCTACTTTATACATAGTATCAATAGTGTATATATGTCAATCCCAATCTCCCAGTTCATCCCACCCCCCCTCCCCCCCTGGTATCCACATGTCCATTCTCTACGTCTGTGTCTCCACCTCTGCCCTGCAGACAAGATTGTCTACACCAATTTTTTCAGATTCCATATATATGCGTTAATATATGATATTTGTGTTTCTCTTTCTGACTTACTTCACTCTGTATAACAGTCTCCAGGTCCATCCATGTCTCTACAAATGACCCAATTTCATTCCTTTTTATGGCTGAGAAATATTCCACTGTATATATGTACCACCTCTTCTTTATCCATTCGTCTGTTGATGGACATTTACATTGCTTCCATGACCTGGCTATTGTAAATAGTGCTGCTATGAACATTGGGGTTCATGTGTCTTTTTGAATTATGGTTTTCTCAGGGTATATGCCCAGGAGTGGGATTGCTGGGTCATATGGTAGTTCTATTTTTAGTTTTTTAAGGAATCTCCATACTGTTCTCCACAGTGGCTGTATCAATTTACATTCCCACCAACAGTGCAAGAGGGTTCCCTTTTCTCCACACCTTCTCCAGCATTTATTGTGTGTATATTTTTTAATGATGGCTATTCTGACTGGTGTGAGGTGATACCTCATTGTAGTTTTGATTTGCATTTCTGTAATAATTAGTGACGTTGAGCATCTTTTCATGTGTTTGTTGGCCATCTGTATGTCTTCTTTGGAGAAATGTCTAGTTAGGTCTTCCACCCATCTTTTGATTGAGTTGTTTGTTTTTTTGATATTGAGTGGCATGAATTGTTTGTATATTTTGGAGATTAATCCTTTGTCTGTTGATTCTTTTGCAAATATTTTCTCCCATTCCGAGGGTTGTCTTTTCGTCTTGTTTATGGTTTCCTTTGCTGTGCAAAAGCTTTTAAGTTTCATTAGGTCTCATTTGTTTATTTTTATTCTTATTCTCATTACTCTTGGAGGCAGGCCAAAAAAGATCTTGCTGCAATTTATGTCAAAGAGTGTTCTACCTAGGTTTTCCTTTAAGAGTTTTATAGTGTCTGGCCTTACATTTAGGTCTTTAATCCATACTTTTGGAAGTCCTAGCCATGGCAATCAGAGGAGAAGAAGATATAAAAGGAATACAAATTGGCAAAGAAGAAGTAAAACCGTCACTGTTTGCAGATGACATGATACTATACATAGAAAATCCTAAAGATGCCACCAGAAAACTACTAGAGCTCATCAGTGAATTTAGTAAAGTCGCAGGATACAAAACTAATACACAGAGATCACTTGCATTCCTATACACTAACAACGAAAGATCAGAAGGAGAAATTAAGGAAACAATCCCATTTACCATTGCAACAAAAAGAATAAAATACCTAGGAATAAACCTACCACAGAAAACTATAAGATACTGATGAAAGAAATCAAAGACGACACAAACAGATGGAGAGATACACCATATTCTTGGATTGGAAGAATCAATATTGTGAAAATGACTAGACTACCCAAAGCAATCTACAGAGTCAATGCAATCCCTATCAAATTATCAGTGGCATTTTTCAAAGAACTAGAACAAAAATTTTACAATTTGTATGGAAACACAAAAGACCCCGAATATCAAAAGCAATCTTGAGAAACAAAAATGGAGCTGAAGGAATCAGGCTCCCTGACTTCAGACTATACTACAAAGCTACAGTAATCAAGACAGTATGGTACTGGCACAAAAACAGAAATATAGATCAATGGAACAGGATAGAAAGCCCAGAGATAAACCCATGCACCTATGGTCATCTAATCTATGACAAAGGAGGCTAGAATATACAATGGAGCAAAGATAGCCTCTTCAATAAGTGGTGCTGGGAAAACTGGACAGCTACATGTAAAAGAATGAAATTAGAACACTCCCTAACACCATACACAAAAATAAACTCAAAATGGATTAAAGACCTAAATGTAAGGCCAGACAGCCCTCCTTTAAGTAGAAGAAGTTGAGACAATGTGCTGAAAGCTCTGCAAGTTTGTATGACATTTCTTCTGTCTCCAGAATGTCCTCTAGGTAGAGCCTCACCCCACCCCACACTATGCTTATAAAGGGGTATGACTCATATCACAAAATTACAGGAGACTGAATACTGGGAATTTAAGGTGTGGAAACACAATTTTTAAATGTCCATTGTTCATGCTGATTATCTGCTTTGTAACTTATTCAGAAGGGTTGGCTCTTGATCAACTTCTGTTGCTTGTAGTCTGGATACTGAACATATCAGCAACAGAACAAAGTCATGTTTCCTGAAGGTTAGTAGAGTCAAGAAAAATGCAGAAAAGTAAGTGGATTAAATGTTTAGAGCAATTAGTATGCTTTGTAATAGATTCAACCATTCACAATCAAGAATTCTTCAGCTGTATTTAGAAAATGCATATTTAAAAATAAAAAAGTATGCAGAGCTTGCCTGGTACATTTCGTAATCTAGATTAAATCTATCATCTTTCATAATCATTAACTTGCCACCAATAAGTATATAGAAAATTTCACTACAAATATTTTACAAAACTTCTTTTATGTTAACCAAGGAATGTATAAGCCCAGCCATGACAAAGATGCACATATTAGTCTTATTTTTTCATTTTAATAAAAATTCTTACATAGCTATAGTCTCCTATCTGGCTAGCAGGTTCAGGCATTTATTTTTGACTGTCATTATCTTTTTCTTGTGCTAAATGATTTATTTTACTATATCCTGAATATTTAGAGATTACATATTTACTTTGGAGAATATCTAGAGATATGGCAATAAAAAAAGTAGGCAGTAAAGAGCCTTCATAAAATCCACAAACACAATGAGGAGTCCATCATAAGACAGGAAACCAGCTCTAAATCTTGGGCATTTAACTTTTTTTTAAATTAATTTTTATTAGAGTATGGTTGCTTTACAATGTTGTATTAGCCTCCACTGCACAACAAAATGAATCAGCCATGCACATACAGCTATCCCCTCACTTTTGGACTTCCCTCCCATTTAGGTTACCACAGTGCGTTAGGTAGAGTTCTTGAGCTATACAGTATGTTTCCATTTTATACATAGTATCAATAATGTATATGTGTCAATCCCAGTCTCCCAATTCCTCCCACCCCACCCCTTTCACCCTTGGTATCCATACATTTGTTCTCTACTTGACTGTCATTATCTTAATGTAGAGCAGCACTGTCTAATATGGTAACCATGTGGCTATTTAAATTAAAATTAATTAAAATTTAAAATTTAGTTCCTCAGTCTCTCTGGGGACATTTCAAGTGCTTATCGGCCACATATGGCTACTTGTAATGTATTAGACAGTACAGATGCAGAACATTTCCACCACTGCAGAAAGTTGCATTAGTGCTCGGATCTTTAGTGATACCGCAAGGAATATACTAAACTGCACGGATTGTGGCATTTGGTCTGCCCTGTTGTTTTGACATGTGGAACAAATGACCATTTCATGTGCCCTAAACTATGATGGTAGCTCAGGATGTGGGGTTGAGAAACCTAACCTTGCGAAGACATTTGCCTGTCTCTAACTCTTACTTCTACGTTCTGACTTTAGTAAGTCATTTATTAAGTATTACCGTAGCAGAGTGCCTTTATTATTTCAAGAATATATGGTGATTTCTAATATGGTGATGATCAGGTCAGCTAATCCAGAATAAAAAGAGGGGGAATCTGAGGTCTTGGGCAGGGATCCTCTCTCAGCAACTTCACAGACTGCAATGAGCCTGAGATGCTGGGGAAGTCTTCATCAGGGTTTAGGGCAGTGACTTCTTGGTCTTTCAGGCCTCTTGAAATTCTGATAAAGGAAATGGATCTCCTTGCCACTTAATTCTATACACCATTTCAGGTACTTACCACCGCCCTTGGAGCCTCAGGGGTGTCACAGGGAGTGTGGAGAGAGGACAGGTATTTTCCTGGGAATCAGAGATACTCAGGAGCCTTCAGCAAGGGGCGAGCTATGACATGAGATGAGAAGTTTGCTTGACCAGGGCTCTGTCCACACATGGCGAAGTGCAGTTCAGGGTCTGGGATTGTTCAGTTAGTTTGTTCTTGTGGGGTGCATGCGGAGCCCTGCTTCCTTCAACATTCGAGGTCCCTTCCTTAGAAATGGCATCCTAAAAGAAGGCCTCTGGTCTTACCAAGTACCAGACTTTCCCCATAGTACGTGTGCCAAGGAATAAATATGAATATATTGAGAGACTGCTCACAAGCCTGTGCTTAATAATTTTAATATTTTATCTTCAACATTACAGTAGTACAATTGAAATCCGGTTGATAAAGCTTTAAAAGGTAGAAGTCTACCGGTTATAGGGTAAGATGTTTCTTTAAATGTATGCTATTATCCTACCAGTGGCAGCAAATAAATTGTTTCCTCTTTATTCTGACTTTTTAGCTTGCTGAATCAGTACAATAGTCAATAGTAGCTTAAAAGAATTAATATAGTTATAAGAAAGAAAAGCAATTTATATCCCATCTGACTGTTGGATTATCAAAGATAAAGCAAAATGATTCATCCTGGGCTTCCCTGGTGGCGCAGTGGTTGAGAATCTGCCTGCCAATGCAGGGGACATGGGTTCGAGCCCTGGTCTGGGAGGATCCCACATGCCGCGGAGCCACAGGGCCCGTGAGCCACGACTACCGAGCTTGCGCGTCTGGAGCCTGTGCTCCGCAACAACAGAGGCTGCGGCGGCGAGGGGCCCGTGCACGGCGATGGGGAGTGGCCCCCGCTTGCCACAACTAGAGAAAGCCCTCGCACAGAAACGAAGACCCAACACAGCCATAAATAAATAAAATTAAAAAAAAAAAAAAAAAAAAGATTCATCCTATATTTTTATTATTTTCAAGATGAATTTTTTCTAGTCTCTTGACATTTCTAAAAATTACTCATACGATTATTCAAACAGGTCAAAAAAATCTATGAATTCTTTTTATTGATAGAATTTTTGTGTGCTAAAATTACTTAAAACACCCAAAATCTACTCACTTTCTATAAAGAAATATGGAATATTCTTTTACTCAAAAGGAATCAAGTTCTTAAGAACCTGCACTATGTTATAGTGAATGAATTGGTACATAGACAAACAAACACAAAATCCATCTAACTAATCAAATACAAACAAAACCCCAAATTAAAGTTTTTAAGAATAAAATATCTAAATTAGTTATACTTGCTATAAATTTTTTCTCATTATGCACATTTTCACATAACAAATGCAAATTTTAAGAGAGATGATTAAAACCAGGATAATAATGTCCTTCATTCTCCTAAAAAAATTATGACAAAACTTAATAACAAGGATATCTTCAGATTTCTCTTGCCAATTTTTAATAATTCTAAGTTCAATAACTGGATATCATGTGACTGCTCAAGATTTCAAAATGTTTGATAATTATATGAAAACATTTAAAGACATACTAGAAATAATGCAAACAATTCTTTCAGTTTTTCCATAAAAGAAGGAAAAGGTTAATTTTAATGAATTTCTAACCTATTTACTTTGATGAATTCTACACTTTGATCATTTTTATTTTTTAACACAAATTTATTTGTTACTAATTATAAACAATCCTGACGTTCACCCTTCAGATACTACTGTGGGACTTTTTTATTACATGGATCAATTGCTAAATTTAAAATGATATTTGGCAAAGCCTTTTATGTTCCTTAACCTGATGTGATGCTCACACATGTGCATCTGCTTTTCTTTCTTTAGGAAGAGAAGCCCTTTTAGCTGATAAATATCACCCGAAGCAAAGTCCTTGATAACAAAAAATAATTAAATAGCAGAAGCTGGTTAGAGATCAGCATTCATTTTTCAAATTAAATGTAAAAGCCTTCTTCAGTTAAGAGATTGGCAAGTTTTTACAAATAACATCAGTGAACCTTTTAGAAAGAAACAGCCACATTAAAATGGAGTCATTAGGCAATACATTTATTTTGAAACCAATTAAGCTTTTGTCAGAAAAATGTCGGTGCTGTAATGGTTTCAGCGGCGGAGGTCAGCCTCTAACAGGGCACGTATGACAGCCACTGTGCTGGCTGACACGTGCTGCAGACAGAGAGGAGAGGGAGGCAGTGAGAAGCGGCCTTTTTTTGTATTCCACACTGCATTTCCAGGGAGCAGACAATCTTGACCTATCCATTCAGGTAATTAAAGCTTCCATTTGGAAGTGTCCTGCAGGAAGGTGAAATGTGGGGGAGATAAATGGCTGTTGTTCTTTGTATCCAGCCACCAGTTCCATAATTTGATGGACTGCCTGAAACAGGCTGGGATGCCAGGTTCTCATAAAAACAGAGATGAATTGGTCAGCACACAATTCTCTAAGGCAAAGCAACTCTGTCATTTTCTTTTTTGCAGGCTATAATTTAATTGTTAGTCAAGGTGGACAGCTGACACAGGGGAGCTTTCTCTCAGAGCTTACCTACCATCTTCCATTCACTGAGAAATCACTCCAGCTTATTTACTTATCAGCCAACTTTGTTCGACATTGGGAAATGTCACTTCTACAGGGAGCACAGCTGGTTCTCCCAGCTGTGCCCTGACTTACCTTCCACGCTATTTTGTTTCCTTTCGAATCATGTTCAAGGGCAATTGGGAAGTCCCCTCGTTCATAAAATTTTCGAAATGCTGTGGGCTTCGTTGGTCTTTCTTTAAATGCTCCTGCAGTTGGAGGGCCTCTCACCTTTAAAGAAAAAAAAAAAAAAGGAATCAAGTTTTAAAACACATTGGAAAATGCACAGTGAAAAGACTTTGGCTTTTATGTTTCATTTTGTATAAAATGTTCTGGAAGACAAACCAAATTATCTTAATAATGAACAACTGAAATCTCACTAATACAAACATTTGGAGAAGAAAATTATTTTATAGTAACTATTAAGGATTTACTTTACTTCAAGCTACTTTACAAAGCATTCCTAGAAAATGTCACTTTAAAATATCACTTTATAACGAAGAAAAGCCTGAACTTTTGTTTAAGGAAAACATTTTAATAGAAGCAACTAAGTTCAGAGTATTAAAACTTTTAAGATTCTTAATAATTGCAAATTCTAATCTCAGGTCTGATATACTTTGTAGAATACTCCAGAAATAAATTTAAAATATATCCTTCAAATCTTTCTATATAAATAAAATGTTAGGATATGTTCTCATGTTATAAATATTAACAATAAAACCATAAAAATGTGATATAAAATTAAGTGATGATAAATGAGAGAGTTTAAGAAGAAAAATGGTGGTCTACTGTGTGTACATAGCATACATTTGGTAACATGAATTTATGAGAAAGAAACATTAGAAGAGATTATACGAGAATCTTTCACCTACCAAATTATGAGTTTTATGAAAGAAGAAACATTTCATATTGAGTTATTCACATTGACTCCAACTTTTAAATCTGCATTATTTACATATGAACTAATTCATTAGGTTACAAAATTCAAAGTGATTAGTGAATGACTATCATTAGAAAATGATAGTCGACTGTATTGTTCCTTATATATAGTCTAAACATTATTATCTTTACCTGTTTGTAAAAAAAAGGTAAATATTAGTCATCCATTAGTTTAATAAAAACAATTATTTTGTTAATTCTTAAATAGACAAGAGAGCAAATAATTTACCTACTATCTTAATATTTTAAGTTATTTGATACAATATTAATTTTTAATATCTGTGTGAAAAATAATTTTAACAAAGTATATATAAAAATAGATCTAATATAACAAATATTACATATTATATAATGACAAATACATTTTATCTGAAGCACACATAAAGACTAAGATTAGAAACTGAGTAGGAGATTAAGAAATACCTTATTAAGATGATTAAATGCTGAAGTGGAATTGAAGAGTGAGGTAACACAAAGGCATTTATTAGAGTTTAAAATGTTCTTCACTACATAGCACATTATTCGCAGCAAATGATTACGTAAGTAACTGAAATGACACTGGGAAGTGGAGAAGCAAGATTTACTCTTACTTACTGAAGATTTAAAATTTGTTCTGGTATTAGAATTTTTCAGCCAAGTTCATTCAATTGTTAAATGACCATATGCATACAGCAACTACTTTGTGCAGAGTTCTGAGCTGGATGCTATATATAAAGGAGGACATTCTCAACAATGTTAGTATAATGGAAACTGTAGAGATGTCACTCCTGGACTTTTGCAATTCATGGAGCAATATATTTTGAAACATATTTTTGGGAAATGATAAAGAATCAACAGTTTTTTATTTTGCCAAGAAGTTGCATCAAAAAAAATTACTATTTACCATCATGTCACCATTTTAACACCCCTCAGAAGTGGTAGAACATAAACTAAAGAAAGTAAACATAGCCAGCATGCATATGTATTTACAGAAAGTTATAGTGCAATAGTACATATGCGTGTGCATGTGTATATGTGTATTATTATTATTTGTATACAGATACCTCATTTTTTATATTTTTGAAAAATTAATTTTTTAGTGGGTAAATAGGTATATATATAGTATGATACATATATATATAGATATATATATATATATAATGGACTATTATTCAGCCATAAAAAGAAGGAAGTCCTGCCATTTGGAATGACATGGATAGACCTTGAGGACATTATGCTAAGTGAAATAAGTCAGACAGACAAATACTGTATGATCTCACTTTTTTGTGGAATCTAAAAAAAAACTGAACTCATAGAAACAGAGAGTGGACTGGTGTTTGCCAGGGACTGGGGGTGTGTGGCATCTATTGTCTTTTTTCATTCGCTTTACAATCTTCCTGATTCTTGGTGTGACAACTGATTTTTTTATTGAAACCTGGACATTGGTGTGTTATGAGACTCTAGATCTTAAACCTTCTGCTTTAGCTGGTTTATTCTGACACCTCTAGCAGAAATGAGGTGGGGGGTGTCACCTGATTACTACCAGGTTGGGGTAGAAGTACGGGTATCCCACCTGGCCTCGGTTGAACCATGTGGAGGGAGCTCCTCATTAACACTGGGTGAGGGTGGGAGTTTCAGCACCACTGGCCTCCACTGTCACCTCCCTGACAGGGAAGGGTAGCAGTGCCTCATTAGTGCTCCCTACCCTGACAACACAGATGAAGTGGCCTCATTACTGCTATGCAGTGCCTGTCCCTCCACGAGGCATCCTCTGACACCACCCCAACAGGAAGGGGGAAGACCCTCTTATGACTGCTGGCTGGGGTGAAAGTCCAATCTGCCCCCATGTGTTCTCCACTGACACTATGTCAGAGGTGTTGGGGACCTCTTTTCTATTCCAGTAGAGATCAAAGACAATTTCTCATTTAAAAAATTCAGCTACAACAATTATTTAGGTTTTTTTGTCTGCTCATCATATGCTAACCATCTTTTTCAGTTTTTTTAGATGCCAAATTATTATTTATGCTGTTGACAGCAAGCCTCTCATTTATTTAACTGACTTAAAATTTGTTTGAGATTATCGATCTTTCTCTTTTTTCTTTGTATTTATCTTAAAATCAATTTCTCTTTTCCCTTATATCTCTTATTCTAAATATACTCCAATCTTTCTGATTCAGAACTCAAAATTCTAATCGTCCAAACTTTTCAAATAATGAATACATTTCTAAGATGCCTAGAAGGCTTTTTATAAATTGTAACAGATAACTTATACTTCCTCTTTCTTCCCATAAATTTTTATGGGCTCTCTAGAGAAATGATTCCATACCTACAGTTCCATGGAAGTCTTTGCTTAGTTTTACAAAAATTGTCCATGCTAATATGCAATGACTCAACAGTGCGGAAATTTTATTAAGTATCTGTTATCCTCTGTTTTTATATTTCTGCCATTTACTTATTTTGAAACACTAGATTCGTTCAATTCTGCTATAGATCCATTCCAAATTAACTCTTGGAATTTCAGGAGTTATAATTTGTAAAACCAACTAGAATATTACCACTTAGATTTGTTAATGCAAAGGGACATTACCTAATTTCATGCAGATGCTCTGTCACTCTATCCCTAGATAATATTTTTTTCTGTTCCAAATATATAGGTAGCCACTGAAACCTTACAGAAGGACATACTATTTTTTTAATATTCCATACATAATTCATTCCAACTAGTTCTAAAAGTCTGTACATGAAAACCAAGTGAAATATAATTTCTGGAAAGGTAATAAAGATATTATTACTGGAAATCACACAGATGGATACAGCTTGACTAAACAACTTTAAAAGCCAACAAAAATACTGTGAAGAATCCTTACGTAAGTCTCATATTTGTACAAGGACTACTGTAAATTTTATTTAACGTCTTAAGAATTTTATCCCGATTTATTGTAAATAATATAAAGCAAATAAGGAACCATAAATCAAACTAGATTTGTAGGAAAATGCAATTAGGATTTGCCTGAATGGTGGGGTCTATCTGTAAACCAATTAGGATGAATGGATGTTGCAGCAGAATGCTTTTAATAAAATCGAATGCACTTGGGAACCGAGATATTGAATGCACTTTGAAGTGACTACAGATGACACAATACTTTATATGCCTACATTTATTGAATGTGCTGTAATGGATTTAGGACTTAGATCACAGTCTCTGTCATGGTCACAAAACTAATAATAATTAGCAGGAAGGAAGTTTCTCTAAAATTCTTCATCATATAGTTCAAAAGTTTCCTTTTCAGTAGATTTATTTTTTAGCATAAATTGAAACTGCTAAAAAGAAAAAAAGAAAAAAAAAGGAGACTTTTACTTCAAGTGGGAAGCTACATTGTGTTTTTCTAATTGGTCCATTTAGCCACCTCACTAACATTGAGACACTAAAATTCAAAGACAATAATTTCCTAATTAGGGAATTTTTCAACATGAAATTCGGATTCATAAAATCACTGTGGTTAAGAAGCTGGTGAGCCAGAGTTGGATTGTCTCCGAGCTACTCAGGCACTGGAATGTTAGCCGCGGGACTGGTAAATTGGTTGCCATCAGCCTAGATTTCTGAGTAAGGAGTATTATAATTCAGCATCTGTCCTATTTGCCAGTCGTAATTGTTTTAATACATCGGAAAAATGCAATACCTAAGGTCACCAAATAACCAGAAAAATACTTGCAAAAGATTAACAGTTAACAAATCTGATTGTTGGTAGGTAGGGCACCTCAACATTAACAAAAGTGAGCTTATATTACCAGGTAAAATTTTTATAAGAAGCTTTAACAACATAACAATTTAACAATATAACAAAACACTATGATAGTAATGTTTTTGTTAGTAAGAGCCTCATATGGTAAAATATACATGTTTCAATAAATATTCAATATATGTGGACACACTTTGGAGTCCTTAAAAGTCAGGCCCTATGGTAACAGTTGAGTGATAGAGAAAACTTCTAAGTGACATAGGTAACCTATTTTAAGAAGCTTATTCCACTGAGGCCTAACAGGATGGCTTAGAGTCAGGAGAATGTGGAGTCAAGATGATCAATCTGGACTTTACTGGAGTACTCTAAGCATGAGATGGCAAAGGCCTTGAATTAGGGTGGCATCAGGAATAAAAACGAAATCCCCTTATACTGCGTTCGTTCTTTACAAACATTATTGGTTTCAGTTTTCAACAAAACACATATGAAATGGTCTTACAGACAAGGAAATTAAAGCTTAGATATGTTCAAAACCTGGCAGAAATCACAGAACTAGAAAGTAGTAGGAAAGATATTTGACTTCCAATCTCTCTGCCGCTATAGGACATGTCCTCAGTCACTGTACTAGAGTGTTGGGAAAAACTTAAGGGGGAATTACCTAGGGCACATGACTAATTGAATGAAGAGATTTAAAGGCAGAGATGAGACAGGCTTCTGACTACAATGATGTGAATAATAAATTTGTTTTAAGTTACATAAATAATAAACTGCAGAATGGAGGGAAATCTTATTAAATCACTTACTATTCTATCACCTATTAATAAGTTTGTGCTTTCTCTCTAGACTTTTTCCAAAAACATATATACAAATACCATTTTTTCATTTTTATGTCCTTTCCATTTAGTGTACTTTTTCATTTTTTGTGGCTAAGCAATATTCTACCAACTATCTGCAATTATATTTGGAATTTATATTATTTCCATTTCGTTTGCCTTTTGTAATTACATTATTATAAAATTTTCAGGCATATCACATTTTCCACATTTTATATTATTTCCTTCAGACAGAATCTTCAGTATGAGATGAGATCAAAATTTATATTTTATGATTCTTGATAAAATTATTTGTTAATTAAATAGGTCTTCTGTTTTAGTCTACTTGGGCTGCTATAACAAAATACCACAGACTGGATGACTTAAACAAGAGAAATTTTATTTTCTCAGTTCTGGAGACTGGACATCTGAGATCAGGGTGCCAGCAAGGTCAGGTTCCAGTGAGAACCCCCTTCCTAGCTTGCAGACCGCTACCTTCTCACTGGATCCTCACATGGCAGAGAGACAGCGAGCTCTGGGCTCTTTTCCTCTTCTTATGAGAACACTAATCCCATCACAGAGACCCCACTCTCATGAAGCCATCACATAAACCTAATTACCTCTCAAAGGCCCCACCTCCAAATACTATCACATTGGGGGTTAGGGTTTCAACATATAAATTTTGGGGGGACACATTCAGTCGATAACGTCTTCTTATTGTTCAATTTGGATTACTATGTTTAACAAATGAGGATGAACGTTTTCTCATTTTAGTATAAATGCTATACGAATACGTTTGTGAATGTACGTTCATGTCTTTTCTATATTAAAATCAATTTGTATGAGCTTTTTATATTAAAAGATATTAACCATGTTTGCATTTACAACAAATATCTACTTATTATTTTGCCTTCCATTTTTACTTATTTAGCATTTAAAGTTTTTAAATTTTTTATAGGAGAGTTTCTTTCTCTTTTCTTTACTTGCTCTTTTTGCCTCCAGCTTTGCCTTGTTTAGATCATTCCTCTGTCAGCTGCACAATGAATATTTTAATTGACTAATTAAATCATATCTCTCATCTACTTAGAATCCATAAGTGATTTCCCACAAACATGCTACACAAAGACATTTGCAAGCTGAGTGTTGCTCTCCCCAGCATTCCTCTATAGGTACCCAAGCATAAATTATACCTAAACACTGGCAGTTCTCAGACATGCCCTGCTCTCTTTGGTCTTCTTGATTTTGCTATCCCATCAATCTGTTATTCTCTCTTACCCCTTTACTACTCCTTTTTATCCTCCTTCTTTTTCTCCTGAAACTAGTAATCACCTTCATGACTAAGCACAAACCTCACCTCTCCTAAGAAACCTTTCCTAACAAACCATATTCGACACTGTGGTGGGATCAGGTTCTTCACCTTATGGTTGAAATGCCTGGGGGATAAACTAGACTTGGTCATTAAACCACTGGAACAACCTGTATGGAGATTACTAAGGAGATCTAGGCTGTCGACAAAGTTTGTTTATAATCAAGTGGTTGGGTTAAATCTATGCAATTTGGCAAATTTTTCCAAAGGGAAAGTATATAGTGAGGAAAATGCTGGGAACCCAAGACATTACCTGGAGATTTGGAATTCTACAGGAGAATAGAAAGAACAGTCAGAATGGTAGCAAGTAAACAGGGAAGGCAAGTAAATCATAGAAATCAGTGAATGAGAGGGACAAATTTTGCTTTTCTTTTGTTTTAATGATACAAGGAGATCAATTAAGAAGAAGAATGAAAGATCTCTGAAAATTAAGCAGCTGTAGTGGTATGATGGGGTGGAAGCCAGACTATAATGCATTGAGTAATGAATAAGGAATATGAAGTAAAACCAGATATACGCTTTGGGAGTTATTCTGCCCTATGGGCTGTCAAAATCTGAGCTGTTAGCAAGGTGTCATTGTTAAAGCAGGGTAAAGTGAGTGCTAACTGGAAATGGGGGAAGAAAAGACTGTCAATGGACTGTAATACTGGAATTCATAAACTATCTAATCACTTATGGAACCAGAATGATTTTAGAATACAAGATATATGTATAACTAATACACTTACCTGAACAGCCAGAGGAACTTGCAAAGTAAAGTATAGATTTTTCTTTGTTAGAAACTCACAAATCTGAATTCAAGAATTTATGGTCACATAAACTAAAATATTAATTAGAAACAGAGTTAAGAAACTGGCTCTAAAATAGATATTACCTATATCACTCATTCATTGAAAAATGCATTGAATACATAATATTTCCAAGTCACTAGGCTTGGTATTATTGGGGACAAAAAGATAAGTCAAATATATTATCCTCAAGATACATATCATTCAGGAAAAGAGATAAGAATATCCCCCAGAATCTTCTATAGAAATAAGAATGTGATAAATGCCACAGAAAGATGTATAGAATTCTGCACACTCAGAAGATAAAACATTTGGGTTTTAAGGCATTGTTCCTTTTCATTAGAAAATGTTATTCAGCCTTGCAAGGTACCTATACTTTTCAGTGGAACCAGGCAGAAACGTATTGTAATTTTCTATAAACCTGAATTCTGTACAATTTTAGTAGAAATAATTAGAGTATTATGGTTGCTGTACCACAGATTTGTCTATTTATAACCTATGTAGTTATTAATTATTAAATCAGAATTAATTTGCTTGGATTTTCTGTTTATTATTACATTTAAGTAATTATCAATTATTACCACAATTTTATAACCAAAAATTCAACATTGATTAGACCAATACGTATTTCGTTTCTATGTAAAACCTCTCACATTAAAACCCATGTATTCTATTTCGAAATTCACTTCTATAAATGGGAAAATTTTGCTTAAAATATGGCTTGTTTGATGCTTAAAATGAAATAACTTAGTCTAAAGTGCTTGCAGAAACTAGTTTAAATATAATTAGCATATAAAAACTATTAGTATTGTAAATATTATAATAATTTGCATTTAAATTAGCATTGTTATATAATGATTACAAAAACCCAAATAGCTTATAATATAGCTTTTCAGATAGGCAGCACTAGAAAGATACAGTGTTAGTGAAAAGAGTAACATGGAGTAAAAGGACAAATACTTCAATTAAAAAATTTAGAAGACTTTGGTACTAGACTTAACTTTTCAACTTGACAATAAACTGTGTCTTGCCTTGTTCCCAAAAGGATCATGAAGATACATGCAGTAAAGAAGAAGCATAAACTTGGAGCTGCCTTACAACAAGGGCAAGTGATTGGACCCTTTGGAGCCTCAGCTTCCTCATGTGTCAGATTAAAAAATTTCACGGGCTGACCTCTAAGATCCTTCCTACACCTCTATAACCTAACATGTGTATTTATTAATTCAACAAATATTGAGGACAATATTATCAGAGAATTTACCTACATACAGAGCTAAGAGGAATCTCAAACGGCACATGAATTCCTTGTTTTACTTTTGACAAACTGAAATTCAAAGGGGCTATGGAAACATATTCAAGTTTACATTTCAAGGCTTATTTTTCTCAGCACTATCATCTTAATAACAAGCTTGGTTTCATAGATTCTAGACTTTTTCAGGCTAGGATCCAATAACTTGATTTAAAAATGCTTTTGCAATAACTATATGACAAAAAGAAGTCCCAAAGATTGCTGAGCAAATTATGGTTGTGTCATTTTAATTTTAAAACTAAACTATAACACGCTTGGAACTAAGAGTTTATTTCAAAATGTTGTCTCTGTTACCTAAAATAGTTCTGAAAGCAATGATTGGACTACACGATTTCTTTTAAATTTCTTTGTTTAAAGTAATAGTCACTGGTGGTTCTTTAAATTCTTTGTTGTAGGAAAAAAAAAAAAGAAGATTGATAGCCTTTCCTAACAAAATGAGATGCAATAATCAAATGATGAAAAAGAAATCTTCACAGTTGAAGACTAAAAAAGTTTACTGCAAAGTTGCTCTCTTCCTGCAGCTAAATACAGGAAAAGGCCACATATTTAAGTGTCCAAGTATGATTCTTGCTATCAACTTGTCTCCAGAGAGTCATCAGAGATTTCAGTTTAGACTGTGCTATTTAGCATCTGTCTTGTAGAACTGATAAAATGCCTGAGTGACTGAGACAGCTTGGCTAATACATTGTCACACCTAACACTAAGGCCAAAGAAATGAGTGAGCTAAATGTGAAAGGAGAATATAAATGAGTAAGAGTTTAAAATATATTCTATTCCTGTTATACCTTTAATGTTGAGAGCATGGTAAGTAGTTTATATCTAAACATGTACATTCAGTGTCTTGCAACAGAGTTATTCCTTACTGAATAATTAGAGTAAAAATGTTATTTTTGTATATGTGAAGAGACTATTACCATTTATACCTTACATATCATGAATATTTTAACAGAAAATTTGAAAATCCTTGTGTTTAATGATGCAAACTGATTTTCTCCAGAAAGAACTAGCTATTTAATAGAAAACAATTTTTAGAACTGTTTACAATAAAAAAAAAATTATATTGGTTAAAAAAGAGTTTTGCTTTCCCATCAGTCTACTGGCTTCCTCTAAAAAAAGTACTTCGAAAGTTCATACAATTTGCAGAGATATTAAACACGCTGATTATAATTTACAGACTCTAATGGTCAAATCAAGGAAGAAAGAAATGTGCAAAAACATTTGTGTTATTGTACATACAAAGCATGCATGTGACAACTTAACTGGAAGATAATATAATAAGAAATACAAGATTATAATCTTAACAGTCTGGGATTTTCCACCATGGAAAGGAATAGAAGAAGAAATGAAGCCCTATCTAAACTGTACGTCATCTCTCTAAGGTAAAGATAGTAATGCATCATTCCTTGTCTAGATGTAATACGTTTTTACTTTTTTCTCCCTTATATTTTTATCTTTTAGTAAATAAAGTACATTTTTTCCTGAGCCAAGATCTCCATCTGTGAAAGCTAGCTGACATTAGGTCAGCTTGTGGCCAAAATAAAGCCAACTAGTCCACATGAAGAATAAACTCTTAACCTCTGCTCTACTAACAACAAGCCAGTTTGGCCATTTGTCTAACTTACCCTAACTAGACATGCACAACTCACAAATCAGAAGATTTATCAATGACTTCCTTTACATTCAGAAGTGTTTCATTTTGCATAGATATAGTTTACTTTAGATGACTGTATGTAGTTAAATGTTTTGAATAGAAATTGTAAGCATGATTTGAAATATGTTAGACATTAGAATTATATACAAGCATTCCATGTACTTGTATAAGCAGTTTATACGCACATACACGCACACACACACACACACACACACACACACATATCATACAACCTAAGTGAGAAGTTTCCTCATCTTTCTTCTGAAATATGTTACTTTATCTTCGTTTTTATCATACAATAAAATATGAGATAATCCTTAAATTAAAAGAAATATAGGAGGAATCGACAAAATGCTTTCCTTCCCAGTCTACTTCAATTCCTTAGTATCTGGCAAGTAATAAATCTCGAAAGTTAAAATGATTTCTAGAAAAAACATTTCTTCCGTCTTTTATTCTAGAATCATACAAATACAGTATGAACTCCATTTACTGTAAAATTAGGAGAAAAAACTGACCACTGAAAACTCTCTAAGATAAGGCACAAGTTACAGGGGAGGAATGGAAGAGACAAAATATGGTGAGTGATGAGAGATCACTGAGGGATTCCAGAAAACAACACAAAAATAATTTTGGGTGAGGAAAATCTCATGAAAAGAAAACGTTGTAAGATTGGTTTAAGATGGTGGAGTAGAAGAACATGCTCTCACTCTTGCGAGAACTCTGGAATGACAACTAACTGCGGAACAATCATTGACAGGAAGACACTGGAACTCACCAAAAAAGACACCCCACAACCAAAGACAAAGGAGAAACCACAATGAGACCATAGGAGGGGCGCAATCACAATAAATTCAAACCCATAACTGCTGGGTGGGTGACTCACAAACTGGAGAACACTTTTACCACAGAAGTCCACCCACTGGACTGAAGGTTCTGAGCCTCACGTCAGGTTTCCCAACCTGGGGGTCTTGCAACCAGAGGAGGAATTCCTAGAGAATCAGACTTTGAAGGCTAGCAGGATTTGACTGCAGGACTTCGACAAGACTGGGGGAAACAGAGATTCCACTCTTGGAGGGCACACACAAAGTAGTGTGTGCATCAGGACCCAGAGGAAGGAGCAGTGACCCCATAGAGACTGAACCAGACCTACCTGCTAGTGTTGGAGGGTCTCCTCCTGCAGAGGCGGGGGGTGGCTCTGTCTCACCGTGAGGAAAAGGAAACTGGCAACAGAAGTTCTGGGAAGTACTCCTTGGCGTGAGCCCTCCCAGAGTCTGCCATTAGCCCCACCAAAGAGCCTGGGTAGGCTCCAGTGTTGGGTCACCTCAGGCCAAACAACCAACAGGGAGGGAACCCAGCCCCACCCATCAGCAGTCAAGTGGATTAAAGTTTTCCTGAGCTCTGCCCACCAGAGCAACACCCAGCTCTACCCACCACCAGTCCCTCCCATCAGGAAATGTCCACAAGCCTCTTAGATAGGCTCATCCAGCAGAGGGCAGACAGCAGAAGCAAGAAGAACTACAGTCCTGCAGCCTGTGGAACAAAAACCACATTAACAGAAAGACAGACAAGATGAAAAGGCAGAGGGCTATGTACCAGATGAAGGAACAAGATAACACCCCAGAAAAACAACTAAATGAAGTGGAGATAGGCAACCTTCCAGAAAAAGAATTCAGAATAATGATAGTGAAGATGAACCAGGACCTCGGAAAAAGAATGGAGGCAAAGATCAAGAAGATGCAAGAAATGTTCCACAAAGATCTAGAAGAATTAAACAACAAACAAACAGAGATGAACAATACAATAACTGAAATGAAAAATACGCTAGAAGGAATCAATAGCAGAATAATTGAGGCAGAAGAACGGATAAGTGACCTGGAAGACAGAATGGTGGAATTCACTGCTGCAGAACAGAAAAATGAAAAAAGAATGAAAAGAAATGAAGACAGCTTAAGAGACCTCTGGGACAACATTAAACACAACAACATTTGCATTATAGGGGTTCTAGAAGGAGAAGAGAGAGAGAAAGGACCCGAGAAAATATTTGAAGAGATTATAGTCGAAAACTTCCCTCATATGGGAAAGGAAATAGCCACCCAAGACCAGGAAGCGCAGAGAGTCCCATATAGGATAAACCCAAGGAGAAACACGCCGAGACACATAGTAATCAAATTGGCAAAAATTAAAGACAAAGAAAAATTATTGAAAGCAGCAAGGGAAAAACGACAAATAACGTATAAGGGAACCCCCATAAGGTTAACAGCTGATTTCTCAGCAGAAACTCTATAAGCCAGAAGGGAGTGGCATGATATACTTAAACTGATGAAAGGGAAGGACCTAAAACCAAGATTATTCTACCCGGCAAGGATCTCATTCAGATTCGACGGAGAAATCAAAAGCTTTACAGACAAGCAAAAGCTAACAGAATTCAGCACCACCAAACCAGCTCTACAACAAATGCTAAAGGAACTTCTCTAAGTGGGAAACACAAGAGAAGAAAAGGACCTACAAAAACAAACCCAAAACAATTAAGAAAATGATAATAGGAACATACATATCAATAATTACCTTAAATGTGAATGGATTAAATGCTCCAACCAAAAGACACAGGCTCACTGAATGGATACAAAAACAAGACCCATATATATGCTGTCTACAAGAGACCCACTTCAGACCTAGGGACACATACAGACTGAAAGTGAGGGGATGGAAAAACATATTCCATGCAAATGGAAATCAACAGAAAGCTGGAGTAGCAATACTCATATCAGATAAAATAGACTTTAAAATAAAGACTGTTACAAGAGACAAGGAAGGACACTACATAATGATCAAGGGAGCAATCCAAGAAGAAGATATAACAATTATAAATATATATGCACCCAACACAGGAGCACCTCAATACATAAGGCAACTGCTAACAGCTCTAAAACAGGAAATCGACAGTAACACAGTAATACTGGGGGACTTTAACACCTCACTTACACCAATGGACAGATCATCCAAACAGAAAATTAATAAGGAAACACAAGCTTTAAATGACACAATAGACCAGATAGATTTAATTGATATTTATAGGACATTCCATCAGAAAACAGGAGATTACAGTTTCTTCTCAAGTGCGCACGGAACATTCTCCAGGATAGATCACATCTTGGGTCGCAAATCAAGCCTCGGTAAATTTAAGAAAATTGAAATCATACCAAGCATCTTTTCTGACCACAATGCTATGAGATTAGAAATGAATTACAGGGAAAAAAACGTAAAAAACACAAACACATGGAGGCTAAGCAATACGTTACTAAATAACCAAGAGATCACTAAAGAAATCAATAAAGAAATCAAAGAGGAAGTCAAAAAATACCTAGAGACAAATGACAATGAAAACATTACAATCCAAAACCTATGGGATGTGACAAAAGCAGTTCTAAGAGGGAAGTTTATAGCTATACAAGCCTACCTCAAGAAACAAGAAAAATCTCAAATAAACAATGTAACCTTACACCTAAAGGAACTAGAGAAAGAAGAACAAACAAAACCCAAAGTTAGCAGAAGGAAAGAAATCATAAAGATCAGAGCAGAAATAAATGAAATATAAACAAAGAAAACAATAGCAAAGATCAATAAAACTAAAAGCTGGTTCTTTGAGAAGATAAACAAAATTGATAAACCTTCAGCCAGACTCATCAAGAAAAAGAGGGAGAGGACTCAAATCAATAAAATTAGAAATGAAAAAGGAGAAGTTACAACAGACACCGCAGAAATACAAAGCATCCTAAGAGACTACTACAAGCAACTCTATGCCAATAAAATGGACAACCTAGAAGAAATGGACAAATTCTTAGAAAGGTATAACCTTCCAAGACTGAACCAGGAAGAAATAGAAAATATGAACAGACCAATCACAAAATATGAACAGACCAATCAGTAATGAAACAGAAACTGTGATTAAAAATCTTCCAACAAACAAAAGTCAAGGACCAGATGGCTTCACAGGTGAATTTTGTCAAACGTTTCGAGAATAGCTAACACCCATCCTTCTCAAACTCTTCCAAAAAATTGCAGAGGAAGGAACACTCCCAAACTCATTCTATGAGGCCACCATCACCCTGATACCAAAACCAGACAAAGATACTACAAAAAAAAGAAAATTACAGACCAACGTCACTGATGAATATAGATGCAAAAATCCTCAACAAAATACTAGCAAGCAGAATCCAATAACACATTAAAAGGATCATACACCATGATCAAGTGGGATTTATCCCAGGGATGCAAGGATTCTTCAATATATTCAATTCAATCAATGTGATACACCATATTAACAAATTGAAGAATAAAAACAATATGATCATCTCAATAGATGCAGAAAAACCTTTTGACAAAATTCAACACTCATTTATGATAAAAACTCTCCAGAAAGTGGGCATAGAGGGAAACTACCTCAACATAATAAAGGCCATATATGACAAACCCACAGCAAACATCATTCTCAATGGTGAAAAACTGAAAGCATTTTCTCTAAGAACAGGAACAAGACAAGAATGTCCACTCTCACCACTAGTATTCAACATAGTTTTGGAAGTCCTAGCCACGGCAATCAGAGAAGAAAAGAAATAAAAGGAATAAAAATTGGAAAAGGAGAAGTAAAACTGTGTAGAGCTAATCAGAAAACTACTAGAGCTAATCAATGAATTTGGTAAAGTTGCAGGATACAAAATTAATGCACAGAAATCTCTTGCATTCCTAAACACTAATGATGAAAAATCTGAAAGAGAAATTAAGGAAACACTCCCATTTACCACTGCAACAAAAAGAATAAAATACCTAGGAATAAACCTACCGAGGGAGACAAAAGAGCTGTATGCAGAAAACTATAAGACACTGATGAAAGGAATTGAAGATGATACCAACAGATGGAGAGATATACCATGTTCTTGGATTGGAAGAATCAATATTGTGAAAATGACTATACTACCCAAAGCAATCTACAGATTCAATGCAATCCCTATCAAATTACAATGGCATTTTTTACAGAACGAGAACAAAAAATCTTAAAATTTGTATGGAGACACAAAAGATCCCGAATAGCCAAAGCAGTCTTGAGGGAAAAAAACGGACCTGGAGGAATCAGACTCCCTGTCTTCAGACTATACTACCAAGCTACAGTAATCAAGACAATATGGTACTGGCACAAAAACAGAAATATAGATCAATGGAACAATATAGGAAGCCCAGAGCTAAACCCACGCACCTATGGTCAACTAATCTATGACAAAGGAGGCAAGGATATACAATGCAGAAAAGACAGTCTCTTCAATAATTGGTGCTGGGTAAACAGGACAGCTACATGTAAAAGAATGAAATTAGAACACTCCCTAACACCATACACAAAAATAAACTCAAAATGGAATCAAGACCGAAATGTAAGACCATACATTATAAAACTCTTAGAGGAAAACATAGGAAGAACACTCTTTGACATGAATCACAGCAGCATCTTTTTTTGATACACCTCCTAGAGTAATGGAAATAAAAACAAAAATGAACATATGGGACCTAATGAACCTTCAAAGCTTTTGCACAGCAAAGGAAACCATAAAGAAGATGAAAAGACAACCCTCAGAATGGGAAAAAATATTTGCAAATGAATCAACGGACAAAGGATTAATCTCCAAAATATATAAACAGCTCAGGCAAGTCAATATTAAACAAACAACCCAATCAAAAAGTGGGTAGAAGGGCTTCCCTGGTGGTGCAGTGGTTGAGAATCTGCCTGCTAATGCAGGGGACATGGGTTCGAGCCCTGTTCTGGGAAGATCCCACATGCCGCAGAGCAACTAGGCCCGTGAGCCACAAATACTGAGCTTGCGCGTCTGGAGCCTGTGTTCCGTAACAAAAGAGGCCACGACAGCAAAGGAAACCATAAAGAAGATGAAAAGACAACCCTCAGAATGGGAGAAAATATTTGCAAATGAATCAACTGACAAAGGATTAATCTCCAAAATATGTAAACAGCTCATGCAGCTCAATATTGAAAAACAAACAACCCAATCCAAAAATGGGCAGAAAACCTAAAGAGACATTTCTCCATAGAAGACATACAGATGGCCAAGAAGCACATGAAAAGCTGCTCAACATCACTATTATTAGAGAAATGCAAATCAAAACTACAATGAGGTATCACCTCACACCAGTTAGAATGGGCATCAGAAAATCTACAAACAACAAATGCTGGAGAGGGTGTGGAGAAAAGGGAACCCTCTTGCGCTATTGGTGGGAATGTAAATTGATACAGCCACTATGGAGAACAGTATGGAGGTTCCTTAGAAAACTAAAAATAGAATTACCATATGAGCCAGCAATCCCACTACTGGGCATATACCCAGAGAAAACCATAATTCAAAAAGACACATGCACCCCAATGTTCATTGCAGCACTATTTACAATAGCCAGGTCATGGAAGCAACCTAAATGCCCATCAACAGATGAATGGATAAAGAAGAGGTGGTACATATATACAATGGAATATTACTCAGCCATAAAAAGGAACAAAATTGGGTCATTTGTAGAGACATGGATGGATCTAGAGACTGTCATACAGAGTGAAGTAAGTCAGAAAGAGAAAAACAAATATCATATATTAATGCATATATGCTGAACCCAGAAAAATGGTACAGATGAACCAGTTTGCAGGGCAGAAATTTAGACACAGATGTAGAGAACAAACGTATGGACACCAAGGGGGTAAGGCGGCAGGGGGGTGGGGGTGGGGGTGTGATGAGTTGGGAGATGGGGATTGACATGTATACACTAATGTGTATAAAGTGGATGACTAATAAGAACCTGCTGTATAAAAAAATAAATTAAATTAAATTTAAAAATTAAAAAAAAAAAGAAAACTTTGTTTCTTGTTTGCAAAAATGGGGGCAAATAGAGCTCAGAGCAGAAGACCTTTCATATACATCTGGAATCAGACAAGCAGAGAAGGGTCACCAAAATAAACACATAAACAAATAATACTTGCAACCATCATTCTTTCTGACAGAAGAGATGGAGAAGAATTTTAGATTAAGAATCCCAGAAGAAAGCTACGTTCTACATAACCCAGAAACCTACTTCAAATTACAGTCTAGGAAAAGCCAACACATACAGTGATAAGTATTCAAATAAAACCTAGCACAGCATCAAAACAAAAAAAATACTATAAGAAAGAAAAGTATAAAAGGGCAACAAAACCTAACAATTGAAAAAAAATACCATGCAAAGATAAACATTGTCATGAAATATTTTGCCAGGAATTTTAGAAACTTGATGAAGCAATCAGTTCTATGGAAGAAGATTAAAAATTAGAAATGCAAGAATTATGACAGAAGAGAGATGGTAATGTGATAGGGGAAAATGAAACATAAGCTGGTAGAACTCTAAGAGCAAGTAGGAATAAAAAAGTCAAAATATGAAGATGAAATTGGAAGAAGTAAAAGAGAAAAGGAACACTGCAAAAATACAGAGGGTATAGGTGACTGAAATTAGAAAAATGGATGATGTGAAAGAGTCCAAAATGGATGATGTGAACGACTGGTGTAGGAGATCTAACTGGGATTTATTCCAATGATGCAAAGATGGTTCATCATCTGCAAATCAATGTGATACTCCACATTAATGAAATGAAGGATAAAAATCATATGATCATCTCAGTAGAGGCAGAAAAAAGCATTTGAAAAAATTCAAGATCCATTTATGATAAAAGCTCTCAACAAAGTGGGTACAGAGGAAATGTACCTCAACATAATAAATGCCATATATGACAAGCCTACAGCTAACACCACAATAAACCATTAAAAGCTGTAAGTTCAGGAACATGACAAGGATGCCAACTCTCATCACTTTTATTCAACATAGTATTGGAAGTCCTAGCCACAGCAATTAGGCAAGAAAAAGAAATAAAAGGCATCCAAATTGGAAAGAAATAAAACAGTAACTATTTGTACAGTAACTATTTGTGAATAACATGATACTCTATAGCGAAAACCCTAAAGGCTCCTCCAAATAACTATTAGAACTAGTAAATGAGTTCAGTAAAGTAGCAGGATACAAAATTAATATATGCAAATCTGCTGTGTTTCTATACACTAATAACAAACTATCAGAAAGAGAACTTAAGAAAACAATCCCATTTACAGTTGCATCAAAAAGAATAAAATACCTAGGAATTAATTAAAGCAAGGAGATGAAAGAGCTCTACACTGAAAACTGTAACATTGATGAAATAAATTGAAGAAGACAGAAAGAAATGGAAAGATACTCTGTGCTCATGGATTGGAAGAATTAATATTGTTAAAATGTCCATACTACCCAAAACAATCTACAAATTCAATGCAATCTCTGTGGCATGTTTCACAGAACTAGAACAAATAATTCTAAAGTTTCTGTGTAATCACAAAAGACCCCAAATAGCCAAAGCAATCTTGAAAAAGAAGAACAAAGCTGGAGGTATCATGCTCCTTACTTTCAAACTATATTACAAAGCTATAGTAATTAAAGCAGTATGGTATTGGCAAAAAACAGACAAATAGGTCAATGGAACAGAATAGAGGGCCCAGAGGAAACTCCACGCCTACATGGTCAATTATTTTAAGACAAGGGAGCCAAGAATATATAATGCGGAAGAGAAAAGTTTCTTCAATAAATGATGTTGCAAGAACTGGAGAGCCACATGCAAAAGAATGAAACTGGACCACTATCTTAATGCAAAAATTAACTCAAAATGGATCAAAGACTTGAATGTAAGACCTGAAACCATAAAAACCCCAGAAAAAACATAGATGGTAGGTTCCTTGATATCATTTTTGGTGTTGAATTTTTGAATCTGACTCCAAAAGCAAAGGCAACAAAAGCAAAAATAAACAGGTGAGACTACATCTACCTAGAAAGCTTCTGCCCACAAAAAGTAAACCATCAACAAAATGAAGAGGCAACATATGTAACAGCAGAAAATATCTGCAAATCATTTATCCAGTAAGGGGTTAACATCCAAAATATATAAAGAACTCAACTCAACAGCAAAAAACAAAAAACCCACAAACAATCCAATTAAAAAGTGGGTAGAGAATTTCAATAGACATTTTTTCAAAGAAGACATATGGATAGCCAACAAGTACATGAAAAGATTCTCAACATCCCTAATTACGAGGGAAATGCAAATCAAAACCACAATGAGACATCACCTCACACCTGTTAGAATGGCAACTATCGAAAAGACAAGAGGTAACAAGTGTTGGTGAGAATGCGAAGAAAAGGGAAACCTAGTACACTGTTGGTGAGAATGCAAATTAGTGCAGCCACTATGGAAAACAGTATGGAGACTTCCTCGCAAATTAAAAATAGAACAACCATATGCTCAAGCAGTTCCACTTCTGAGTATTTATCCAAAGAAATTGAAAACACTAATTAAAAAATATATATGTACCCTGTGTTCAGTGCAGCATTATTTACGAGAGCCAAGATACGGAAACAAAGTGTCCATTGATGGATTAATGGATAAAAAAATTGTGAGATACACACACACACACACACACACACTACTCAGCCACAAAATAAGAAGGAAACCTTGCCATGTGCGACAACATGGATGGACCTTAAGGGCATTATGCTAAGTAAAAGAAGTCAGACAAAGAAAAGACAAATACCACTGATTTCATTTATATGTGGAATCTGAAAAATAAAACAAACAGAAGAAAACAAGTAAAACTCATAGATACAGAGAACAGATTGGTGGTTACCAGAGGGGAAGGGCATTGAGGGGTAGGCAAAATAAGTGAAGAGTGTCAGCTACATGGAGATGAATGGCAACTAGACTTATTGGGGTGATTGTAGGGTGTACAAGTATCAAATTATAATGCCACACACCAAACTTAGGCTTTATTCCATTTTTTTCCTCAAAAAGTCAAAACTGATGAATATTAAGCAAAAACAACAACAAAAAATCTATTCTACTACCTCTTTAAATATATGTTTCCCCTTTGAAAAATTTTCCTTGACAATACACAGTAATACAGGACCAAGGTTTTATAAGTGATAAATCTTGTCCTTTTATTAGAGCTATCCAATAAAATGTAACTTAATATTTTAGAAGTGCAAAGTAATTTAAAAGACCCATTCAGATGGCTTTAAGTTGTCTTTTGATACATAGCTGGATCAACACAGATCTAGATAAGACTACTCTTAGAGACGTTTTAATGTTAAAGCATCATTCCTCCAAAAAGCAATTTAAATCTTCAGCCTACTTAAGAATGTATAATAAATTTTGTGCAGAGGCAAAATCAGGTTTACAATGTACTGGGGAAAGGAATATATATAAGATTTTAAAAGGGCAGTACAGATGATTAATGAGCCAGGAAGACTGATTTATGAGGAAAGATTAAAAGAATTAACTATGTATGGAATGGCTAAGTTAAAAAAAAATTATAATGAAGAAAATTAGTTGACTTGTTACAAAACAGTAGAACACTCCATTAGGATATTTAAAATTGGACTGAAGAAGGGAAAACTATACAAAAACCTTTAAAGCCTGTGAGCATGCATGTCTGAATTATTTAGTTCTATATATATATATTCCATTCCCTGTGGTAACACATCACTGTCAATTCAGGAACATTCAGTTCATGCCAATATTATACAAAGGAAACAAGTAAAGATTTTTTCTAATCGTGTTACATCTAAAAACACTTATCTTTTATATATACTTTACTACTGAAAAAAATAATATGAAAGCAGAATCTCTCTACATACAGATAAAAAATAATTGCCTACTATTTGAAATCTGGTTCTACTATCAGTATATCAGTACTGGGAAGTGATAAACCATCAATGTTAGAGGCTAATTTTATGTTAAGGTTTTTATTCCATATCTAGATAGAAACAGAGGTTTGGAGGACATGATTCAAATTCAAATCATGCTAAATTATAATCCAGGTCTCCTATGATGCTTTTAAGAATGGTCTAAATGAATATGCACTCGCTCTGGCCAATCATTTTAGCAGAGTTATCTCACCCTGGTTATATAGGGGGAAATAATTAATGAAAATTCACAGGAAATTATTTTCTATTGAGGAAGTCCAAGAGATTTAAGAGAACAGTCTAAATTAATATCTGATGATATACTGAAAGATAAAGTCATTTATGTAAATTAATGCATGATATCCATATGATTTGAAATGAACTATTTAATTTTCAAATAGCTAAATATAATATGATATAAGAAACCCCATCCTATAACTTAACCAAGAATAATTTGAGACAGTAGACAATCCTTTTTAATCTCTATAAAGAAAAATATGTTCCTTAGTGAAATTTATACCTTGTAAAACAACATGATTGTGGATTTTTATGGTACACTTCTTTGATTTGTCTTTCAAAAGGTATTTTTTTAGTTCCCTATAAATAATTACCATGTTCAAGTATGTCATGTACCAATACAGTTATGCTATAAAATTAAATTAAAAAAATTTATATATTTCATCAAGATTTTGTTACCTAGTGCTATAGGAACTAACAACTATTTGATAGAAATACTATAAAAATGATTAGAGCAAAACTCAGTCGTTTCAATTATTCTGAAAATTGTTTTAAGCTTTTGAGGGCCATTAAGTTACCTCCTTATTATCCAAAGACCAAACGAGGGAAAAAAATATCTTTATCATTGTTTTAGATTCCTTGCAAATAACTGACATATCTTAAGTTTTACAACAAAATAAATGATTAAATATTTACTTCAATTAATCGTTTTAAATTCTCTTCTTAAGATTTTAAAAATCCTGGGTACTTGTCCAACACTTACATTGAACGAGCTTTAATAAATTTCAAAAAAATATGGAAGAACAAGCATCCTTATGCCTCCCAACTTTAGAATATTAAGGTTTGTATTTTCTTTCTAAATCTTGTGTTGTTGGTTTTTAAAAATATTTTACAAACCAAATAACACAGACAACAATGTGTTGATTATTTATAATCATAGACAAATATTTAATATCTGCTTCAGACAAAGGATGCCTAGGAAAAGAGAAAGTGATAGGTCAAGTATACTATATATATATATGACTATATATATATGTTAGGCTTCCTGCTAGATTTTTTTACAAGTAGTTAGAAAATTAGAACTTTAAAAAAAAAAGCTCAGTACAATTCCATCAATCAAACACAGAGTATTAATCCAAGAAATTTGCTGACATAAGGAAACATAAAGTGCTCATTATTAAAGACTGCCAGTATTTTGTAGCTTCTCCACCAAGTAATAAAACTATAAGTACAGAGTACATCAGCAGCCCTAATAAAATTGGTAGGTCTCCTCAGTCTGATAGGGTAAGAAATAAAACACAGATAAGCTACCCACAAATGAATAACCTAATATCAATCACTTCTTCGCTATCATGCAAAAGCTGAGGGCAGGTCACATATTTATTTTTCTTCTCATTATAAACTATTACTCCTGGCAGAAATTTTAGCATGTCTATACTTACAAAACCGCTACATTTTTGTGTCATTTAAAATGTTATTTGGAAATTATTACCAGTATATAATTCATTGTACATTATATTTGACTTAAGAGAACTCTGCAATAACAATGCACTAGATTTTTTAATGACGTCTAAGTTAAACCTAAGTAATACAGTGCAATTGAAAAAAATTTATGGACTCTGTTTATACTGGGTCTTGAACATTTCACAAGGACAACCTCTAAAACACTAAAAAATGAGAAGGAGAGATTTAACAACAAAACAAAAATTGTATTAGTGCAAAAAAACACTTGCTACTATAACAATCAAAACTCCCAATCAATTTTTACTGTGTGAAACCCATTAAAATTTTGTTTATTCTGATCAAAGTTCAAAGCAGATATTCCTGCCTTCTCCTTTTCATTCTGGGAACCAGCTTCCTCTACACTGTGGCTGTATTGTTTTCCAGGTCCTAGAAGTTCTCTCCATTAAGTCAGCTGATGGGAAACAGAGAATGGATGATTGCCCACACCAGGGTTTTATGTACTATACCAGGTTTTTATGGATCACACTAGGAACGGCATACATTATTTCCACACACATTCCATCGGCTAAAACACAGTAAAATAGTTACTTCTTGCTGCAAAAGAGGATGGGAAATGTAGTTTAGCTATGTGCTCAGGAACATGAGAAAACAGGTTTTGTAAGAGTCTAACTAGTCTTTGCTAAAGTCCACCAGTCTCATTGCCAAATCTCCATTTTACTCTTTTTTTCACCCATAGATTATAGTCTCCACAGACAACTCAAAGTTCCACAAAGACATCATATAAAGCTCAAAGTTGAGGATCTCTGAGTGATGTAACATGTATGAACTCAAAGGGCAGTTTACCTGCCCCTCTGTACACCAATATACAATTGTGGAACAGGACAAGGTAGCCACAATGAATACTTCCATTTAGGAAAGGGAAAATAGTGATGTAGCAGTCCCTGCCAGGAACGCATTATGAGAGCCCTCTTAAGGTGGTAAGAGAAATTGCTTGATTAGGACCTAATCTTACACTCCGGAGGGGCCTCCCTCTTAACACTGTTCTCCATGGGTTCTGACTTCACCTTAAGGGGTTTCCTACTTAATTATTATCCTACGTGGGGCATTAGGTATATACACCATCAGAATCGGGGGTTCAGCTCCTTTAGGAACTGTACAGCTTTCATAATTTGCTTCTTGCTTTACAAGTTTAAGGATCCAAGTATTTGTGTAAGGAATTATCAGGCAAAGGCTTTTTTAGCCTTAGCTCGCGGTTTCTTTGACAATACAATTATCCCCAAGGTATTGTGGACTTGCGTGTTTCTTTCTAGTCAGTTGTATGTGCTGATAACCACAGCGAAAGATCTTTCTAAGTGTTATTTCCCAAGCTTGATTTGTTTCCTTGCTTCCTTGCCCCCATGACACACTCTCTCTTTCTGAATATGTGTGTGTGTGTGTGTGTGTGTGTGTGTGTGTACATAATTGTGGCTACCCTAAAGCTATCTGAAAACTAGTCGGGAAAGCCATGTATGTAATTTGATCTAGGCTGCAGGGCTGCATCCGTTTGTTCAGTTGAGACATTTAACTGGGCCTTTATAGCTAAGAACTTTCTCAAATATATTTATTACTATTTGGGGTTAAGAAGAAGTTGCATTTTCCAAACCTGTAAGGATTTTTATCACTGAAATTTCTCCATTCTCATTTTTCACTGTTTGGAAATGAGCCGATTCCTACCTAATCACACTTCTTTCTTGTAACACTTTGCTGAAGGCACCAAGAGTAGCCAACACACTATTATTCTGAGTCTTTCCAAGCATCTCCCCAGAGCCACAGTCTCAGTAGGCACTAGGTCTGCCTTCCAAATTGCTACAATTGACATGGAACATTTTTCTTCATTGAATCCCAGTATTGCTCTTTTTTCTCACAGCCCTGCTGCCTAGTTGCTAAGTCACTAACACATACTTTTAGGTTTTTGTTATATCATCTCACTCTAGCACCAATTTCTGAACTTTTGTACTAGGAAAACACTGTCTGCTATTAGACATACACACACACACACACACACACACACACACACACACCCCAAAACAAAAGAAGAAAATAAAAAACCTTAGTGGCCCAAAACCATACAAGCTAAAATCTAATTTTTTGAGCACACAAAGTCCAATGCTGACATTCCTGCTTGATGGGCAGCCTTTAAGGCAATGCTTCCATCTCGTGGGTCTACCTTCCTCAAGATCCTCATATGCCTTTCCATCCAGATAAGCAGATGGAGAAATTGAGATAAGATGACCATGGATGGGAGTTTTTAGAAAAAGTGATGGGAGTGATGTTCATTAGCTAGAACTTACAATACATGGAAGAGAAGATTAAAAAATCAGTCAGGGGCTTCCCTGGTGGCGCAGTGGTTGAGAATCTGCCTGCCAATGCAGGGGACACGGGTTCGAGCCCTGGTCTGGGAAGATCCCACATGCCGCGGAGCAACTAGGCCCGTGAGCCACAACTACTGAGCCTGCGCGTCTGGAGCTTGTGCTCCACAACAAGAGAGGCCGCGATAGTGAGAGGTCCGCGCACCGCGATGAAGAGTGGCCCCCGCTTGCCGCAACTAGAAGAAGCCCTTGCACAGAAACAAAGACCCAACACAGCCATAAATAAATAAATAAATAAATAAATAAATAAATAAATAATAAAAATAAAGGAATTCCTTTAAAAAAAAAATCAGTCAGAAAGAAAGAGGTTTGGTGAGTTCCTGACACATTGTTGAAAGAAAAAAACAACAAAGCTCTACGGAAGGACATAAAGGAAGACTTGAAGAAATGAAGATTGAAATCTTGTTTTTCTGTAGAAAGACTTAAAATTCTAAATTTTCTATTTTCATCTAATATGTAAAGTTAATATAATTATAATCCAATTAGTTAAATGGTTAAGGAACTTGACCAAATGATTTCAAATTTATAATAGAGAGTAAAATATATTAAAAATGGCAACAAGGCATATGAAAATTTAGTACTCTTATGTTCAATTAATATAAAAATGAGGAGATGCCATTTCCTTCTAACCAGTTGTCAAAATGCATTGATAATAACAATGACTGACAAGCATATAAAGGAAATACTTACAATCATATTCTATTAGGGGGACTCCAAATCAAGTACAGTCGCTCTTGAGGGAAGTTTGATAATAGGTTTCAAATTTTATGTTAATATCCTTTGATCCAGCAATTATACTTCCAGGAACTTATACTAATGAGATAATTGGAAAGTTCACAGAGGTGTAAGTACAAGAATAATCATCATATCACATTTTAAATTAGAGAAAATTTACTAAGTGTCTCTAAAATAAAGATTGGTCAAATACTGTCCTTAAAAGTGTAATTCTAAATAGCCACTAAAAATTATAATATAAACTAATTATTCATATCGAAAGAGGTGACAACAACACATAGTGATGAATGAAAAACATCACATTAGTAGTAAGTATGTGTGTGTATGGAGAGGAGAGAAAGAGAGAAAGAAAATTGAGAACTTGTGAATGAGTGCTTACAAAATATTGAGTATATTTCTATGTAGTCTAAAAAGATCATATTCCCAGTCAATGGTTAGCCAGAACTTGAATGTGTTAAATGTCAAAAGTGGTTATTTCTGGGTATGAATCTAGATGACTTTGTCTTGTTTAAGTTTCAGTATGAACTTAGTGGAAAAACTATTGGAACTATTTTTCCTGTGGAAAAATGATCTTTAACTGCTGTTATGCAATTGTGTGACTTCCAGTAGGTGATTAAACCATATGAGCTTGAGCTGGCTCAACTGTAAAAGTGAGATAATGCTTACCTCACAAACTTGTAAGATTAAATTAGATAACATATTTAAAAGTTGTTAGCACTTCCAATAAAATTAGTTTTAAAATATTTTTTCCTAAAAGTTTTCTTCCATAAAAGTATTTGACAAAAATTATTTCTGGTTTAGATAAACTTTGGGATAAAACTATGGGGTAGAAAACTCTGAATTAAGTTGATATGGTCCATTTTTCCAGAATATGTCCCATATTGATAAAGGTTCCATTTTGACTCAAAGAATGATCTTTGCTATTGTTTTCTTTGTTTCTATTTATTTCTGCTCTGATCTTTATGACTTCTTTCCTTCTACTAACTTTGGGTTTTCTTTGTTCTTCTTTCTCTAGCTTCTTTAGGTATAAGGTTAGATTGTTTGAGATTATTCTTGTTTCTTGAGGTAGGCTTGTATTGCTATAAGCTTCCCTCTTAGAACTGCTTTTGCTGCATCCCATAGGTTTTGGATTGTCATGTTTTTTTTTTTTCACACACACACTGTATTTTATTTTTACAAGCGATAAATCGACTGACACCAAGCATTGTACATGGATGACCACAACAAAAGCAACAATGATTGCAATTACCAAACATGAAACACACTCATACTATGTCATAGTATTGACATTCAGTCCAGTAATCCTCCACTGTAACAGCTCCTTTACTTTGCAGTGAAAATTGATTTGTATATTCTTTGCCTCTGAGTCCGTGTGGAATTTTTTTTTTTTTTTTTTTTTTTTTTTAAATTCAGACAGAAAGTCACAAAAATTATACTCATCCTCATCAGTTCACTCAGTCCCATGTAATTAATTTTTTTTTTCGTCTTGATCTTTTGTTAGCACTTTTATGAGTTCATCAGTTTTTCATTAGAGTTCTGAAAATGCTTATTCATTCAGTTCAGCAGTACAGTCCGTTACCAGAAACCTGTACTTGTCAGAGTCTTTTCCATGTATTTCTTGAAGATGAAACCCTTTTATAGGAACATATTTGCAAAATCATCAGAGTACACCCAGAACTGTCTGTAAATGACAAAAGACTTAAAAATGACCACGGTTAAAGATTTGATGACAGTTCATAATAATGCAGTTGACAAGAAAATTAGTTATTTCTGAGATATACATTTTAAAGTAATAACTAGGATTATTACTTATAACATTATACCAGAACATATAAGATTTTTAGAACTTTCATGTAATGTCTGAAACATTTATATTAACATATTTCCATACATATTTCCATACAAGTACAAATATAAGATTTTTAGTAATTTCATGTAATGTCTGAAACATTTATATTAACATATTTCCATACAAATACAAATATAAGATTTTTAGAAATTTCATGTAATGTCTGAAACATTTATATTAACATATTTCCATACAAATAACCCAATGAAAGTTTAGTATTAGTTGTTTTGTTTGTTTTTTTATACTGCAGGTTCTTATTAGGCATCAGTTTTATACACATCAGTGTATACATGTCAATCCCATTCGCCCAATTCAGCACACCACCATCCCCACCCCACCGCAGTTTTCCCCCCTTGGTGTCCATATGTCCATTCTCTACATCTGTGTCTCAACTTCTGCCCTGCAAACTGGCTCATCTGTACCATTTTTCTAGGTTCCGCATACATGCATTAATATACGATATTTGTTTTTCTCTTTCTGACTTACTTCACTCTGTATGACAGTCTCTAGATCCATCCACGTCTCAACAAATGACTCAATTTCGTTCCTTTTTATGGCTGAGTAATATTCCATTGTATATATGTACCACAACTTCTTTATCCATTCGTCTGTTGATGGGCATTTAGGTTGCTTCCATGACCTGGCTATTGTAAATAGTGCTGCAATGAACATTCGGGTGCATGTGTCTTTTTGAATTACGGTTTTCTCTGGGTATATGCCCAGTAGTGGGATTGCTGGGTCATATGGTAATTCTATTTTTAGTTTTTTAAGGAACCTCCATATTGTTCTCCATAGTGGCTGTATCAATTTACATTCCCACCAACAGTGCAAGAGGGTTCCCTTTTCACCACACCCTCTCCAGCATTTGTTGTTTGTAGATTTTCTGATGATGCCCATTCTAACAGGAGTGAGGTGATACCTCATTGTAGTTTTGATTTGCATTTCTCTAATAATTAGTGATGTTGAGCATCTTTTCATGTGCTTTGTGGCCATCTGTATGTCTTCTTTGGAGAAATGTCTATTTAGGTCTTCTGCCCATTTTTGGATTGGGGTGTTTGTTTCTTTGATATTGAGCTGAATGAGCTGTTTATATATTTTGGAGATTAATCCTTTGTCCGTTGATTCATTTGCAAATATTTTCTCCCATTCTGAGGGTTGTCTTTTCGTCTTGTTTATGGTTTCCTTTGCTGTGCAAAAGCTTTTAAGTTTCATTAGGTCCCACTTGTTTATTTTTGTTTTTATTTCCATTACTCTAGGAGGTGGATCAAAAAAGATCTTGCTGTGATTTATGTCAAAGAGTGTTCTTCCTATGTTTTCCTCTAAGAGTTTTATAGTGTCCAGTCTTATATTTAGGTCTCTAATCCATTTTGAGTTTATTTTTGTGTATGGTGTTAGGGAGTATTCTAATTTCATTCTTTTACATGTAGCTGTCCAGTTTTCCCAGCACCACTTATTGAAGAGACTGTCTTTTCTCCATTGTATATCTTTGCCTCCTTTGTCATAGATTAGTTGACCATAGGTGCGTGGGTTAATGTCTGGGCTTTCTATCTTGTTCCATTGATCTATGTTTCTGTTTTTGTGCCAGTACCATATTGTCTTGATTACTGTAGCTTTGTAGTATAGTCTGAAGTCAGGGAGTCTGATTCCTCCAGCTCCATTTTTTTGCCTCAAGACTGCTTTGCCTATTCGGGGTCTTTTGTGTCTCCATACAAATTTTAAGATGATTTGTTCTAGCTCAGTAAAAAATGCCATTGGTAATTTGATAGGGATTGCATTGAATCTGTAGATTGCTTTGGGTAGTATACTCATTTTCACAATGTTGATTCTTCCAATCCAAGAACATGGTATATCTCTCCATCTGTTGGTATCATCTTTAATTTCTTTCATCAGTGTCTTATAGTTTTCTGCATACAGGTCTTTTGTCTCCCTAGGTAGGTTTATTCCTAGGTATTTTATTCTTTTTGTTGCAATGGTAAATGGGAGTGTTTCCATAATTTCTCTTTCAGATTTTTCATCATTAGTGTATAGGAATGCAAGAGATTTCTGTGCATTAATTTTGTATCCTGCAACTTTACCATATTCATTAATTAGCTCTAGCAGTTTTCTGGTGGCAGTTTTAGGATTCTCTATGTATAGTATCATGTCATCCGCAAACAGTGACAGTTTTACTTCTTCTTTTCCAATTTGGATTCCTTTTATTTCTTTTTCTTCTCTGATTGCCGTGGCTAGGACTTCCAGAACTATGTTGAATAATAGTGGTGAGAGTGGACATCCTTGTCTCGTTCCTGATCTTAGAGGAAATGCTTTCAGTTTTTCACCATTGAGAATGATGTTTGCTGTGGGTTTGTCATATATGGCCTTTATTATGTTGAGGTAGGTTCCCTCTATGCCCACTTTCTGGAGAGTTTTTATCAGAAATGGGTGTTGAATTTTGTCAAAAGCTTTTTCTGCATCTATTGAGATGATCATATGGTTTTTATTCTTCAATTTGTTAATATGGTGTATCACATTGATTGATTTGCGTATATTGAAGAATCCTTGCATCCCTGGGATAAATCCCACTTGATCGTGGTGTATGATCCTTTTAATGTGTTGTTGGATTCTGTTTGCTAGTATTTTGTTGAGGATTTTTGCATCTATATTCATCAGTGATATTGGTCTGTAATTTTCTTTTTTTGTAGTGTCTTTGTCTGGTTTTGGTATCAGGGTGATGGTGGCCTCATAGAATGAGTTTGGGAGTGTTCCTTCCTCTGCAATTTTTTGCAAGAGTTTGAGAAGGATGGGTGTTAGCTCTTCTCTAAATGTTTGATAGAATTCACCTGTGAAACCGTCTGGTCCTGGACTTTTGTTTGTTGGAAGATTTTTAATCACAGTTTCAATTTCATTACTTGTGATTGGTCTGTTCATATTTTCTATTTCTTCCTGGTTCAGTCTTGGAAGGTTATACCTTTCTAAGAATTTGTCCATTTCTTCCAGGTTGTCCATTTTATTGGCGTAAAGTTGCTTGTAGTAGTCTCTTAGGATGCTTTGTATTTCTGCAGTGTCTGTTGTAACTTCTCCTTTTTCATTTCTGATTTTATTGATTTGAGTCCTCTCCCTCTTTTTCTTGATGAGTCTGGCTAATGGCTTATCAATTTTGTTTATCTTCTCAAAGAACCAACTTTTAGTTTTATTGATCTTTGCTATTGTTTTCTTTGTTTCTATTTCATTTATTTCTGCTCTGATCTTTATGATTTCTTTCCTTCTGCTAACTTTGGGTTTTGTTTGTTCTTCTTTCTCTAGCTTCTTTAAGTGTAAGGTTAGATTGTTTACTTGAGCTTTTTCTTGTTTCTTTAGGTAGGCTTGTATAGCTATAAACTTCCCTCTTAGAACTGCTTTTGCTGCATCCCATAGGTTTTGGGTTGTCGTGTTTTCATTGTCATTTGTCTCTAGGTATTTTTTGATTTCCTCTTTGATTTCTTCAGTGATCTCTTGGTTATTTAGTAACGTATTGTTTAGCCTCCATGTGTTTGTCCTTTTTACGTTTTTTTCCCTGTAATTCATTTCTAATGTCATAGCGTTGTGGTCAGAAAAGATGCTTGATATGATTTCAATTTTCTTAAATTTACTGAGGCTTGATTTGTGACCCAAGATGTGATCTATCTTGGAGAATGTTCCGTGTGCACTTGAGAAGAACGTGTAATCTGCTGTTTTTGGATGGAATGTCCGATATATATCAATTAAATCTATCTGGTCTATTGTGTCATTTAAAGCTTCTGTTTCCTTATTTATTTTCATTTTGGATGATCTGTCCATTGGTGTAAGTGAAGTGTTAAAGTCCCCCACTATTATTGTGTTACTGTCGATTTCCTCTTTTATAGCTGTTAGCAGTTGCCTTATGTATTGAGGTGCTCCTATGTTGGGTGCATATATATTTATAATTGTTATATCTTCTTCTTGGATTGATCCCTGGATCATTATGTAGTGTCCTTCCTTGTCTCTTGTAACATTCTTTATTTTAAAGTCTATTTTATCTGATATGAGTATAGCTACTCCAGCTTTCTTTTGATTTCCATTTGCATGGAATATCTTTTTCCATCCCCTCACTTTCAGTCTGTATGTGTCCCTAGGTCTAAAGTGGGTCTCTTGTAGACAGCATATATATGGGTCTTGTTTTTGTATCCATTCAGCCAGTCTATGTCTTTTGGTTGGGGCATTTAATCCATTCACGTTTAAGGTAATAATCGATATGTATGTTCCTATGACCATTTTCTTAATTGTTTTGGGTTTGTTTTTGTAGGTCCTTTTCTTCTCTTGTGTTTCCCACTTAGAGAAGTTCCTTTAGCATTTGTTGTAGAGCTGGTTTGGTGGTGCTGAATTCTCTTAGCTTTTGCTTGTCTGTAAAGCTTTTGATTTCTCCATCAAATCTAAATGAGATCCTTGCCAGGTAGAGTAATCTTGGTTGTAGGTTCTTCCCTTTCATCACTTTAAGTATATCATGCCACTCCCTTCTGGCTTGCAGAGTTTCTGCTGAGAAATCAGCTGTTAACCTTATGGGAGTTCCCTTGTATGTTATTTGTCGTTTTTCCCTTGCTGCTTTCAATAATTTTTCTTTGTCTTTAATTTTTGCCACTTTGATTACTATGTGTCTCGGCGTGTTTCTCCTTGGGTTTATCCTGTATGGGACTCTCTGCGCTTCCTGGACTTGGGTGGCTATTTCCTTTCCCATGTTAGGGAAGTTTTCGACTATAATCTCTTCAAATATTTTCTCTGTTCCTTTCTCTCTCTCTTCTCCTTCTGGGACCCCTATAATGCGAATGTTGTTGCGCTTAATGTTGTCCCAGAGGTCTCTTAGGCTGTCTTCATTTCTTTTCATTCTTTTTTCTTTAGTCTGTTCCGCAGCAGTGAATTCCATCATTCTGTCTTCCAGGTCACTTATCCGTTCTTCTGCCTCAGTTATTCTGCTATTGATTCCTTCTAGTGTAGTTTTCATTTCAGTTATTGTATTGGTCATCTCTGTTTGTTTGTTCTTTAATTCTTCTAGGTCTTTGTTAATCATTTCTTGCATCTTCTCAATCTTTGCCTCCATTCTTATTCCAAGGTCCTGGATCATCTTCACTATCATTATTCTGAATTCTTTTTCTGGAAGGTTGCCTATCTCCACTTCATTTAGTTGTTTTTCTGGGGTTTTATCTTGTTCCTTCATCTGGAACATAGCCCTCTGCCTTTTCATCTTCTCTATCTTTCTGTAACTGTGGTTTTTGGTCCACAGGCTGCAGGATTATAGTTTTTCTTGCTTCTGTTGTCTGCCCTCTGGTGGTTGAGGCTATCTAAGAGGCTTGATGGGAGGCTCTGGTGGTGGGTAGAGCTGACTGTTGCTGTGGCGGTCAGAGCTCAGTAAAACTTTAATCCACTTGACTGTTGATGGGTGGGGCTGGGTTCCCTCCCTGTTGCTGTGGCGGTCAGAGCTCAGTAAAACCTTAATCCACTTGACTGTTGATGGGTGGGGCTGGGTTCCCTCCCTGTTGGCTGTTTTGCCTGAGGCAACCCAACACTGGAGCCTACCCGTGCTCTTTGGTGGGGTTAATGGCAGACTCTGGGAGGGCTCACGCCAAGGAGAACTTCCCAGAACCTCTGCTGCCAGTGTCCTTATCCCCACGGTGAAACAGAGCCACCACTCGCCTCTGCAGGAGACCCCCCAACACCAGCAGGTAGGTCTGGTTCAGTCTCCCCCAGGCTCACTGCTCCTTCCCCTGGGTCCTGATGCACACATTACTTTGTGTGTGCCCTCCAAGAGTGGGATCTCTGTTTCCCCCAGTCCCGTCAAAGTCCTGCAATCCAATTCCCACTAGCCTTCAAAGTCTGATTCTCTAGGAATTCCTCCTCCCGTTGCCTGACCCCCAGGTTGGGAAGCCTGACGTGGGGCTCAGAACCTTTACTCCAGTGGGTGGACTTCTGTGGTATAAGTGTTCGCCAGTCTGTGAGTCACCCACCTAGCAGTTATGGGGTTTGATTTTACTCTGATTGCGCCCCTCCTACCGTCTCACTGTGGCTTCTCCTCTGTCCTTGGACGTGGGGTATCCTCCTTGGTGAAGTCCAGGGTCTTCCTGTCAATGATTGTCCAGCAGCCAGTTGTGATTCTGGTGCTCTCGCAAGAGGGAGTGACAGCACGTCCTTCTACTCCGCCATCTTGGTTAATCTCCTTTTCGGATTGTCATGTTTTCGTTGTCATTTGTCTCTAGGTATTTTTTGATTTCCTCTTTGATTTCTTCAGTGATCTCTTGGTTATTCAGTAACGTATTGTTTAGCCTCCATGTGTTTGTGTTTTTTACGTTTTTTTCCCTGTAATTGATTTCTAATCTCATAGCACTGTTGTCAGAAAAGATGCTTGATATGATTTCAATTTTCTTAAATTTACCGAGGCTTGATTTGTGACCCAAGATGTGATCTATCCTGGAGAAGGTTCCATGAGCACTTGAGAAGAAAGTGTAATCTCCTGTTTTCTGATGGAATGTCCTATAAATATCAATTAAATCTATCTGTCTATTGTGTCATTTAAAGCTTGTGTTTCCTTATTAATTTTCTGTTTGGATGATCTGTCCATTGGTGTAAGTGAGGTGTTAAAGACCCTCACTATTATTGTGTTACTGTTGATTTCCTCTTTTATAGCTGTTAGCATTTGCCTTATGTATTGAGGTGCTCCTATGTTGGGTGCACATATATTTATAATTGTTATATCTTCTTCTTGGATTGATCCCTTGATCATTATGTAGTGTCCTTCCTTGTCTCTTGTAACAGTCTTTATTTTAAAGTCTATTTTATCTAATATGAGTATTGCTACTCCAGCTTTCTTTTGATTTCCATTTGCATGGACTATCTTTTTCCATCCCCTCACTTTTAGTCTGTATGTGTCCCTAAGTCTGAAGTGGGTCTCTTGTAGACAGCATATATATGGGTCTTGCTTTTGTATCCATTCAGTGAGCCTGTGTCTTTTGGTTGGAGCATTTAATCCAGTCACATTTAAGGTAATTATTGATATGTATGTTCCTATTATCATTTTCTTAATTGTTTTGGGTTTGTTTTTATAGGTCCTTTTCTTCTCTTGTGTTTCCCACTTAGAGAAGTTCCTTTAGCATTTGTCGTAGAGCTGGTTTGGTGGTGCTGAATTCTCTTAGCTTTTGTTTGTCTGTAAAGCTTTTGATTTCTCCGTCGAATCTGAATGAGATCCTTGCCAGGTAGAGTAATCTTGGTTGTAGGTTCTTCCCTTTCATCACTTTAAATATATCATGCCACTCCCTTCTGGCTTGTAGAGTTTCTGCTGAGAAAACAACTGTTAACCTTATGGGGGTTCCCTTGTACGTTATTTGTCATTTTTCCCTTGCTGCTTTCAATAATTTTTCTTTGCCTTTAATTTTTGCCAATTTGATTACTATGTGTCTCGGCATGTTTCTCCTTGGGTTTATCCTGTATGGGACTCTCTGCACTTCCTGGACTTGGGTGGCTATTTCCTTTCCCATGTTAGGGAAGTTTTCGACTATAATCTCTTCAAATATTTTCTCGGGTCCTTTCTCTCTCTCTTCTCCTTCTGGGACCCCTATAATGAGAATGTTGTTGTGTTTAATGTTGTCCCAGAGGTCTCTTAAGCTGTCTTCATTTCTTTTCATTCCTTTCTCTTTATTCTGTCCCACAGTAGTGAATTCCACCATTCTGTCTTCCAGGTCACTTATCTGTTCTTCTGCCTCAGTTATTCTGCTATTGATTCCTTCTAGTGTAGTTTTCATTTCAGTTATTGTATTGTTCATCTCTGTTTTTTGTTCTTTAATTCTTCTAGGTCTTTGTTAAACATTTCTTGCATCTTCTTGATCTTTGCCTCCATTCTTTTTCTGAGATCCTGGATCATCTTCACTATCATTATTCTGAATTCTTTTTCTGGAAGGTTGCTGATCTCCACTTCATTTAGTTGATTTTCAGGGGTTTTATCTTATTCCTTCATCTGGTACATAGCCTTCTGCCTTTTCGTCTTGTCTATCTTTCTGTGAATGTGATATTTGTTCCACAGGCTGCAGGATTGTAGTTCTTCTTGCTCTGCTCTCTGCCCTCTGGTGCATGAGGGTATCTAAGATGCTTGAGCAAGTTTCCTGATGGGAGGGACTGGTGGTGGGTATAGCTGGGTGTTGCTCTGGTGGGCAGAACTCAGGAAAACTTTAATCCACTTAACTGCTGATGGGTGGGGCTGGGTTCCCTCCCTGTTGGTTGTTTGGCCTGAAGCGACTCAACACTGGAACCAACCCAGCTCTTTGGTGGGGCTAATGGCGGACTCCAGGACAGCTCATGCCAAGGAGTACTTCCCAGAACTTCTGCTGCTAGTGTCCTTGTCCTCACAGTGAGCCACTGCCACCCCCCACCTCTGCAGGAGACCCTCCAACACTACCAGGTAGGTCTGGTTAAGTCTCCTATGGGGTCACTGTTCCTTCCCCTGGGTCCCGATGCGCACACTGGTTTGTGTGTGCCCTCCTTGAGGGGAGTCTCTGTTTCTCCCAGTCCTGTCAAAGTCCTGCAGTCAAATCCTGCTAGCCTTCAAAGTCTGATTCTCTAGAAATTCCTCCTCTGGTTGCCAGACCCCCAGGTTGGGAAGCCTGACGTGGGGCTCAGAACCTTCACTCCAGTGGGTGGACTTTGGTGGTATAAATGTTCTCCAGTTTGTGAGTCACCCACCCAGCAGTTATAGGATTTGATTTTATTGTGATTGTGTCCCTCCTACTATCTCATTGTGGCTTCTCCTTTGTCTTTGGATGTGGGGTATCTTTTTTGGTGAGTTCCAGTGTCTTCCTGTCAATGATTGTTCAGCAGTTAGTTGTGATTCCGGTGCTCTCGCCAGAGGGAGTGAGCATACGTCCTTCTACTCCGCCATCTTGAACCAATCTCCGATGTCCCTGAAAACTTAAATCTCCAGTTTCCAGAGTAAGCTAGGTTTCATCTCTTCAAGTCTGGAGTGCCAAGGGAAAGCCTGGCTTTCAGGAACCACTGCGTTGCATCAGAATAAAAATTTATAGGTGGGATTCAAGCTGAATTCCTACTCCAGAGAGTCCCCTTCCAAAACATTCCAAACTCTGGAACTCCACACTCCAGAGGCCCTGGAGTGTGGAGTAGATAAATAGTAGATAAATTTTAAAGATTTAAATAATTAGAATATATTAGGTATTATCTAAAATAACTAGAGAAGTATAGTTTAAAGTATAGTTTTACTCTTGTAGTTTTTGTTTCTGGCTTCTTCATTCCTCTGTGTAGACCCAGGTTTCTCTCTGGTTTCATTTTCCTTCTGTTTGAAGAATTTCTTTTAGTGAATGTCTGCTGGTGAGAAAAATTTTCAATTTATCTATGTGTGAAAAAGCCTACATTTCATCTTCATTTTTGAAAATATTTTCTCAGGATAAAGTATTATATGTTGACAATTTTTTAAAGTGCTTTAAAGATGTTCCTCCACTGTTTCCTAGCCAGAATTTTTTTATCCCATGAGATGTCATACTTATTTTCTTTTCTGTGATCACAATGTGTCATTTTTTTCTATATCTGTTTTTAAGATTTTCTTATTAATTGTTTTAAGCAATTGGATTATAATGGGGCTTGTGCTGTTTTCTTCTAGTTTCTTGTGCTTGGGTTTTACTGAAATCTGTGGGTTTACAGTTTTAACCAATTTTGGAAAAATTGCAGCCATAATCTCTTCAATTATTTTACCTACCACTCCTCTACCTTTCACTGATTTCAATTACAAATCTATTAGGCTACTTCTAGTTGTCTCACAGCTCATTAATGCTCTTTTCATTTTTTATTAATTTTTCTTCCTCTAAGTTTCATTTTGGAGAGTTTGTGTTGCTGTCTTCAAGTTCACTAATCATTTTTCTGCAATGTCTTATCTTCCTTTAATTCCATCCAGTGTATTTTTTACCTTTGACATTGTAGTTTCCATCTATTAATATAGATATTGGATGTGGATCTTTCTGTATCTTCAACGCCGCTACTAACATGTAAGACATTTCCTCTGACTCCTTGAATATGTGAAATATAGATGTAAGAACTATTTTAATTTCCTATTTCTATCATTTGTGTAATTTCTAGGTCAGTTTCAATAAATGATTTTTATACTTATTTTGGATTGTATTTCTCTGCTTCTTTGCATGTATGATAATTTTTTATTGGTTGCTAGACATTTTGGACATTAATTTTTTGAATGCTGAAAATTTTAGTATTCTTATAAATATTCTCGAGATTTCTCTAGACATATTTAATTTATTTGGAGTATTTGGGATCACTTTGATACTTCCAGGTCTTGCTTTTAAGCTTTGTTAGGTGGTCCCAAATCAGCATTTTGACTAGAGTTCATGTCTCCTCTAATGTGGGAAGACCCTTCTTAGTACTCTAACCAATGCCCCTTGAATTACTAAGTTTTCCACTTAGGTGGTTGGGAACAGGAGCTCTCCTCCATCCCACCGCTCTCCCACCACTTGCTTAGCCCTGGCCATATTCTGTTTTATCCTTCCAGGTGGTCCTTTCCCAGCCTCTACCAGTTTCCTCAAACACACACTGATAAGTACTCAGCAAACCACTTGAGGGGGGCCTCTGCAGATCTTGGGGTTTTTTCTGCATGCCTCATTCCTCTCTCAGACCCTATCCTGTGACTCTAGCTAACTTGCCTCCCCTCAATTCCCAGCTGCATTTCCTGAACTTGATGTGACAGCTGGGCTCTGCCTGGGTTCCCACCCTTTATTAGTCTGCTCAAGCTCCCATAACAATATACCATAGACTGGGTGACTTAAACAACAGAAATTTATTGTTCACAGTTCTGGAGGCTGAAAGTCTGACATCAGGGTGCCAGCATGGCTGGGTTCTGATGAGATCAGATCTCTCTTCCTGGTTTGTAGATGTCCACCTTCTTGCTCTGTCCTCACATGGCAGAGGGAGAGAGAAAGAGAGAGAGAGAGCACAAGATCTCCTGATATCTCTTCTTAAAGAGATATTTAAAAGGGCACTAATTTTAATTAAAAAAAAAAAAAAATTCCACAAGGACTCAGAGGCAAAGAATATACAAATCAATTTTCACTGCAAAGTAAAGGAGCTGTTACAGTGGAGGATTACTGGACTGAATGTCAATATTATGACATAGTATGAGTGTGTTTCATGTTTCGTAATTGCAATCATTGTTGCTTTTGTTGCGGTCATCCATGTACAATGCTTGGTGTCAGTCGATTTATCTCTTGTAAAAATAAAATACAGTGTGTGTGTGTGAAAAAAAAATAATAAAAAATAAAATAAAAGGGCACTAATCCCATCGTGAGGGCCCCACCCTCATGACTCATATATAAACCTAATCTTCCAAGGGCCTTATGGCCAAATATTAGGCATTAAGGCTTCAATATATGAATTTCAGGGAGAGACAATTCAGTTTATAGCATGCCTCCTATGTTAGGGACTGGAAACTTTCTCCAGGCAGCTAGTTGAGGCAATTGTAGGGCTCACTGCATTTGTTTCCCATCTCTCAGGGATTAGTGTCCATCATTCCTGATGTTCAGTGGCTTGACTGCTATATTTTTATATATTTTGTCTGGAGTTGTTTTGTGTAGGAGGATAATTCGGTTCCTGCTATTCCATCTTGACTGGAAATGGACTATTCATTGTTTTAAATTATATTCTTATTGATTATTGCAATAGCATGTAAAAATAAATTCTCTCAATACTTATTCTTAGGGAAAGAGGATGGATTTTGCTCATGACTCTCTCTTTTCCTTGGTCTCCAAGTTCTGAGACCTGTCCACCATAACATTCTTTCAGATGGTTTACTATTTTGAGTCATAGTAGCAATTTGAGTAGCAATTAGTTCCCACTAACTAATCAGATAAATTTTATAAACTTTTAAGAAAGTATAGTCTAAATGTGTTTCTAATGATAGACTATAAGAAAGCTGAAAAAAAAGTTAAATATGTTAAAGCCTTAATGCCTAGTGTGATAGTATTTGGTGGTGGGGCTTTGGGAAGTTCATTAGGTCATGAGGGTGGAACCTCAAGAATGGCTTTAGTGCCCTTATAAGAAGAGACAAGAAAGATGACCTCTTTCTCTCCACCACATGAGGACACAGTAAGAAGCCTCAATCCTCAAGCCAGGAAGAGGGTTCTCTCCAGAATCAGACCATGCTGGCACCCTGATCAACCTCCAAATATGTAAGAAATAAATTTCTGTTGTTTAAGTCAGCACGTCTACATATTTTTGTTGTGGTTGTTATAGCAGCCAGAGCTGACCACAACCTCCTGAGTGCAATGGAGATAGAGATCTTTAAATAACCTTGAAATGGAGGATTAAAGGGGATAGAGAGGCAACAAGAAGATCTACACATGAAACAGGAGAAAATGATCCCTCTGTAAATGGAACATCCAGCTTTTCTCCCATGCCATTATTTCTATCACTGAAAAATAATTCCTAAACATAGCATTATCATACTGATCAAAATGTATCAAAGAAGAATGTATGTGGGGATTTCCCTGGTGGCGCAGTGGTTAAGAATCCGCCTGCCAATGCAGGGGTCATGGGTTCGATTCCTAGTCCGGGAAGATCCCACATGCTACAGAGCAATTAAGCCCATGCACCACAACTACTGAGCCTGTACTCTAGAGCCCGTGAGCCACAACTACTGAGCCTGAATGCCACAACTACTGAAGCCCATGCTCCTAGAGCCCTCGCTCCACAACAAGAGAAGCCACCACAATGAGAAGCCCGCACACCGCAATGAAGAGTAGCCCCTGCTTGCCACAACTAGAGAAAGCCCGCACACAGCAACAAAGACCTGACACAGCCAAAAATAAATAAATAAATAAATTTATAAAAAAAAAAAGAATGTATGTGAAAGCAATTCCATAACTACAAAGCATTACACACATATTTGTCATTTTTCCTTTTACCTGTTCCTGATATGGATGCACCTAAAAAATGAACTTCATTATTAAAAAAAAAACAAAAAAAACAAAATTAAATACTTTTTGGACAAAGGCTTAAACTGATTCTCTCCAAGAGTGCTAGCAGCCTTTTGGCTTACAGCCAAGTTTGCAACTTGAATTGACAATGTCATACAGATTCCTGGATGACCATAGATCAAGAGCAGATAGGAGTCTTGTCTGTTACTGGGGCACTAGGAGATCATGTCACGAGTGTGTTCTTCAGTGAGTCCATTAAAAAAAATACCTATTTATCAAAAAAACTTCCATCCTTATCCACTACATGCAAATAATAAGAAAGCAAATGTGAAAAAAACTCAAATAGTTTGAAACTAAATGATTTCACTTGTTTGTATTAATGAAAATTGAGCATTTAATAATGGGAACAGAAAAATAATTAACAGAATAGTGAATTTTGGATGGTCTATACTTTTGGTTCATATATTTAATTATTCATTTTTAAAGGAAGAGCTCTACCATGCTTCAGAATATGAGATAACATCATAAGTATGCCTTTTTAGGATTTTTCAAGGACAAGCAAGGATCTGTTATTACATCGTATGTTGATTTCCATAAAGGTCTAAAAATAAGGTTTTGATTTACTCAATGACAAGTTGTAAGAATTGAAAAATACCAAATATCTGAATTTATTTATTCTTCCATGATGTAAAAACTAGCCAGAAACTTGTTGGCATTGTTAATACATGTGTCTGCTTTTAAAGTATACATGCTAGTTTGTGTGTCTGAGTTTATTGTGGACAGTTTGTGTATTTTAAAAAGCAAGCTTGTTTCCTTTCATGATTTATAAAAAAAAATCATAGAGAAGTTTTGTAAAACTTTCTAGATATTAGGATGCTCTCTACCACCCAACTGGAAAACACAAATACAAATAGAAATTCCTCACTCTCTCCTCTATGCATGATAATGAATGAAACCTTCTCTTGAACTCTCTGCTAGCTATGACCCTTTGCTACAAAACTCCTTGCCAGCATTCCTCCTATCATCTCTGGTTCCTCTCTTCATGTTCTTCTAACTTATTCCAATCGCCTTTCATCTCCACCATTCCACCAAAACTGTTCTCTTCAAGATCACCAATGTCCTCCATGTTGCCAAATTCATCGTTCAGATCTCAGTCTTCAGAGATCAATTGTCTCTGTCTTGCTCAATCATTTCTACCGCACTTTCCATTAATACCTCAAATGCAAAAGGCTAACATGGAAATTAGCTCTTGTGAGACTCAACACTTCAACTCTTTACTTTTTGTGTCTACATACTCAATTCTTTCCCATTCCCTGATGATTTTTCTCCTAAATCTGTCCTCTATTCCTACCAGCCCTTCTTGAATTTAGACCCTCAGTTCCTTTCACTATATAATTTTTATCATAACTCTCTGCCTCTTTTTCTTTATCCCACTCTTTGTGTTGGTGGCAGGTTAATGGTCGTAAGGCAAAGCTCTTCATCATGAGCACCCCTTGCTCAAATGCTTTCGATGGTTCCTCAATACTAGGAATTCAAGGCTCTGGGTGAGGTGGACCCTGCAGGTCTTTTCATAATTGTATCACAGAACTCTTTTGTATAGAAAAAAATGTTTTTGCATCCTCCTTTTCCTGTTTCAATGATGATTTTTTTTCTTATTTCTCCACGAATATTAAATGTTTTCCACATTGTATTTTGTTCTTTGAATGGAATTAAAAAGAAATTGTTTCCGTTTGCTCTTTGTGTTATAGGCTTTCCTCAAAATTTTGTGACACTTTGCTACCCATTAATTTTTAGATTTCTTCCCTCTGTTAACTCAGTTACACCTCTGGAAGCTTTCTAGCTTCAAAAATCTTGTTTGTCTTATAGTTATTTCCATGCCTTTTTGAATTTGTGCTCTTTTAAAATGATCTCTTTCTATTATTTTAGTGGGGGTAAGATGGACTAGAAATAAATACATTTGCTTCAGTATGTCATGCCCCAAACAGAAGTCCCATTATTTTTTAACAACATAATTTAAGTTATTATTTACTAAAAACATTTTTTGTTTTTACACCTTTGGGACTTTGCTCATGCCTCCCATCTTATCTCTGTCTTTCCATCAGATCCAAAATATACAAATGACTTTCCCAAATACCTTCTAACCATTGGCTCACAACAGAAGTAATTTCTCCTTCCCCTAATATTCCACACAGTTTATTTTATTATCCTCTGAAGTGTGGTTATTTGTACTCTCGCTGTCATATATCCTTGCCTGACTCCTTAAACAGGAGAAGGGGTTTCATTTACCTCCACCTGAGACGCTGTCTTGTACACAGTAATGATCGACAAATATTTCATTAACAACATAATAAAGTGAATACACTTTTCTTGGAAGGATTTTGCTGCCAATATATTCCTAATAATTTTTCTCTTTATTCCAAGGGAAATTTCTCTTTATTTTTTCAAATCATTTCCCACTTTATCTTGCAAAGATGCCAGCAGCTATGAGTATTCATTACATGTATTTCTCCTTTATTGTACATTTTCATGCTGATAATTAATTTTAACATAATTTGAGTAAGGTGCACAAGAAGAATACAAATGAAATCTAGTCTCTTTGTGATTTCTCTAAAATATCATTAACTCCATAGGGGGTGTTACAGTCTAAGATTGTAGAAGATACCACCAATCCTGCTTTCTACACCTATTGTCACAATAATCATCAGGACCTGGTTACATGCAAATAAAAAAAAGTGGAAACAACGGACACTCTAATTTGCTTTAAAATCATAAAACAATAAAATATAATCTTATAAGAAGATAGTAGACTTGTAATATAGTGTTTATCTGGCAGAACACACTGTCCTCCATTAAGCGAAAAGATTATCAAAGTTTATATGTCACTAGGTACTTGCATAGATAGATTAAAATAGTCTTTACCTGGAGTAAAGACAGTCTATCCAATAACTCAACCTATGATTTAATAGAGGAACCAAGATGGGAGGGACAAGGCTATTTCACAAGGAGGAAATATTTCTAATTTTACTTTCAGAATTTATGACCTATTAATTTTTAAAAAATCGAATTCATGTAATTTTAATTTTATTTTTAGTTATAAAGGAAATATCAGAACGAGTGCCCTGATTATAAACTTGAGGGTAGGAATTTTCCCATAGCTCTTATATAAAATTATGACTAGAGAAATGTCTATATTTATAAAATCAAGCCTATGGAACTTAATCTATATAAATACGTTAGTAGCCAAATATTTCCATTACCAACAGATGGTATTCACTGAGTATCAAGTTGTTTATTAGTACAAAAAATGGTTACTGTATTTGTTATTAAACCCATTAAAACATGTCTGTTAAGCAAAAAGTAGTCTGAGTGACCAAATCATACTTAGAAGAGGCTTACGCATGTGGGTATGGAACAATAAAAAGGAAGTAATGAGAAATGGTGAATGGAGCACCCCTGTGTAGGAGACACAGGAAATCATGTAACATATGAAAAGTGCCCAATTGACCGTGAAGTGCAAAAGATGAAAAAACCTGGTTGACAAAATGGAAAAAGGGAAAATTAAATACCGTATGTGGCTGGAAACACTGAATTAAGTTTGAAGGTATATTAGCCCAAAATTAATTTAAGAGAAAGCTAGAAGGTTGTTCAAGAACTTAACAGTTAAGGACTGTGAAAAATGCAGCAGAAAAAGTTTTATCACAAACCACAGATGGATGCCATAGGTTCAAGGCTCAGTCAGTTTGGCACATAAGAGCAACCAGCATGCAAATCTACATACTTGTACTAAGGAGTGCCCAATTTTGAAAAGACTTAATGGATTTTTAATTGGAATGAAATTATTTGGAAAAGGACACCTGGTAGAATATGTAACACTGAGGAGCATAAATATTTTTAAAGCTTGAAAGGACTGCATCAATGGAATTCAAGTTAAAAAGCCCTCAGCACTATACTCCAGAATTTCTCTATTGGAAGTATATAGTTTAGATGGAAGGAGCATTAATTGATTTGCTCTGAAATTAAATAGACATTTATTATTTGGGATAGCCCTGGAGTAGCTAATAGAAATTATGGGGGGCCGCTAAAATTGCTACAATCTTATCATGTTGAAAATCTGGGAGTTCTTACATGTATGAAATAAAAACATCTGAAAAATCCAGAAGATGGAATACCACTGTAATGTAATCAAAAAGAGTCAGTCACAATGATATTATTAGCTACTGCTTCTACAACATATCAAGTATATGACACTTATATAGTGTTATTTTGCATTAAAAACAATTGGTATTTTGATAATTTTTTTCTAACAAATCTATTTTTTAAGAAGGATAATTGCTATAATCTGAATGTTTATGTTCCCCTAAAATCAATATGTTGAAACCTAATGCCCCACATGATGATATTAGGAAGTAGGGCCTTCCTTTCAGAGGTAATTAGGTCATGAGGGCTCTGCCCTTATGAATGGGATTAGTGGGCTTATAAAAGAGACCTGAGGAAGTTCCCTCACCCTTCACCCTTTGTGAGGACATAGAGAGAAGTCAGCTGTTCATGAACTAGGAAACTGGCTCTCACCAGATATAGAACTTGACCATGCAGACACCCCGGCTTAGACTTCAAACCTCCAGAACTGTCAGAAATAAATTTCTGTTGTTTATAAGCCAGTCTGTGGTAGTTTGTTATAGCAGCCTGAATAGGCTAAAACGATAATGTTTGGATTCATATATATCTACTTTACTGAATAATTCTTAAATAAAACTAGCCATTCAGAGCTAAGGTGAAGATCACTATTCACAATTTATCAACATATATATATGTTACACCAACATCTACTTACATAAACTCTTTCTTCTTACCAATATTTTGTCAATATCCTCTCCAACATGGTATCTCCTTTGGAGTAGAAATTACTATCCCCATAGAGGAGGCACCAAAACTATAAAGTAAGGTTTAAAGAGCAGACAACTGTGCATAAGAATATCTAGTTCTTGGTAAACACTTAATTTAGCCTCTTTAAGAGTTTCCTCACTTGTAAAATAGCAATAATAATGTTTGTCCCCAGATTAACAGTTATTAGTCAGGATGTTAGGTCCTAGAACAGTAAGAAACCACCTCAAAACTACCAGTGGCTTAATAATGACTTATTCTTTAATGCTGGCTTTGTCCAGGCCACTCTAGGACAACTGTCTTCCTTGGAAGACCTTCATCTGCTAAAAGAATTTAAATAAAAGGTGTGCAGTCCATAATTTTAGTCTGTCCTGTCTCCAGGGAGATGCTCTCCTATGTGCTGACTCAGTGACCCAGGCTGCTTTGATGTTGGTGACTCATCTCAAGGTCTCTTCTAAAGAAGCTGTCTCCACATCTTACCATAGGGAAATAGGCCTACAACTGGTAGTTTAGTGTGGATTAAAACAGGTAAAGGGCAATTGTAAGAGAATATGATGAGTTAATTAACAGGGGTCATGTACAGAGTGCTATAAGAACAGACAAGGAGGGTATGTAATAGCCACCAAAGGTGGTCAAGATAGGTTTCCTATGAAAATCAATGTTGAAGCTCACTTCTGATTAAAAATTCCCAAATGAATTTGACTTAACAGTGAGCAATGTCAATCAAATATGTGCATTTATGTTATAGTTAGAAAATCTATTTTAAGAAAATATGAAAAGTTAAAAGTCATTTTAAAGGGACAAGAAATATCCTCTTTATTTTGGTGTTTCAGAACTTAGTGAAAAAAATCTCCATTAAAAACTTTGGTCATATTCCTTCTCTAAACTTAGTTTTTCTAGGCTGAAGTCAGAGAATCACTGGTATAGGAAATACAGCTGAAGAAATAATGTTGAAATATTTTTTTAAAAATTAAGAGATGAAGCAGAGAATAAGAAAGTCTAACAGATATTTAAGTCCCAGAAGAATGTAGGAGATACAATCTTTGAAAACATAATGTTTGTGATTTTTCAAATCCCCTAGATGCAAGAAACAATACTTCCAATGTGTCCCAAACATAGTAAGTGACAAGAAATCCATGCCTTGATATCAAAGTAAAACTGCTTAAGTAAAAAGACTTTGAGAAAATAATAAAATACCCAGAGAAAAAAGGCAGGTCATCAAAAAATGAACAATAATTAGACTAATAGTGGAATTCTCAACAACACAAAATGAGAAGATCACTGAGTAATCTCTTTGAAGTACTGAGAGACAATCACTATTATCCTATAATTACATACCCAGAAAAGTTATCTTTCAGGAATGACAGTAAAACATTTACCTGAATATAAAGAGTTTACCACCAAGAGACCTACATTAAAGGCAGAGGTTAAGCATGTTCTTCAAGAAGGAGGAAAATGATTTCAGAAGAATGATTTGAGATGCAAAAAGGAATGATGAGTAATTACAAAGCTAAACATACATGCATATCCAATTACCTATTTAAAATAATAAAAATGGTGTCTTATTTATGGGGTTTAAAAAGAACAGAATTAAAATGCTGGAGAAAAGTAGGATGTAAGTCTGAGAGTGATCATAGTTTAATTATTCTAACATTCACTACACTGTTGGGTAGAGAAGTGAAAATAGCTTAAGTTTAGATTTTATTAAGATAAATATGCATGGTAAAAGTTCAAAGGTAATGACAAAAAGAACTGAAATATGGACTTCCCTGGTGGCGCGGTGGTTAAGAATCCACCTGCCAATGCAGGGGACATGGGTTCGAACCCTGATCTGGGAAGATCCCACATGCTGCGGAACAACTAAGCCTGTGCACCATAACTACTGAGCCTGCACTCTAGAGCCTGCAAGCCACAACTACTGAGCCTGTGTGCCACAACTACTGAAGCCTGCACACCTAGAGCCTGTGCTCTGCAACAAGAGAAGCCACCGCAATGAGAAGCTCGCACACTGCAACAAAGAGTAGCCCCTGCTCGCCGCAACTAGAGAAAGCCCGTGCACAGCAACAAAGACCCAATGCAGCCAAAAATAAATAATAAATAAATTTATTAAAAAAAAAATTGAAATGGTATGTATAAATACCCTTGAAAAGAGAGATTAAAATCCACATAAGTAACAAAATAACCAACTAAAAATGATAGTGAATAATAAAAATAGTCATAGAATAAGAAAAGCAAGATTCTTAAGTAATAAGGTAGAATTAAATCCAAATATATTAATAATCACAATAAATGTAAACAGGTTACATTCTCCCAAAATTGACCAAATGGGTAAGATTAAAAAAGCCCAGCTTATATGCTGTTTTCAAAAGCCACCAGAAACAAAACAAAACAAAGAATAGGAATTGAAAATACTGAAGTAAAAGATGAAAGGTGCATTCCAGTAAAACATTAAACAGAAGAAAGTTGGGAGTAGTTATGTCAGACAAAATAGAATTAAAGGCAGAAAAAATATTTTTAAGGAAAAGGAGGGTCACTGCATAGTGATAAAAGTTTTAGTCATCAGGAAGTTATGATAATTCTGAACATTATGCACCTAATGAAATCACCTGAAAATATATAAGAAAATTATACCAACTAAGAAAAATTGGCAAATCTATTGTTAGAGTGGGAGATTATAGCTCAGATCTCTCCCTTACTGATAAGTCAGGCAGTTAAGCAGAACAAATAAAACAAATGAACAGATTCATACATACACACATACATACACAGATGTGTATAAAATATAAAACACTTGAACAATTCAATAACATTACTCATTCCTCTGCATTACTCCTGGAACTTGCAAAAATCTATCATGTAACAGGCCATAAAGTATACCTTCACAATAGCACAGAGACTGTTTTTCCCATGTTGCACTTAAGTCAATGGTAAATACAAAATATCTTAAATATTTAAAAATCATAAAATAATTCAGAATAACACATGGATCAAAAAAATTATAATGGGGATTTAAAAATTTTGACAACTGAACAGTAAAGAAATTACTACAGAAAAAAATGTCTAAGAATCATTACTTAGAGGGAAATTTATACCCTTTTTTTTTACTTTTAGAAAATAAAAACTAAATATTAATGGTTAAGTGCTCAACTTAAGTTTGAAAAAGAACAGAATAAAACCAAAGAAATGAGAAATAAGAAGATAATAGAGATAAGAGAAGAAATGTATCAAATAGATTACAAAGGTATTACATAAATAAAATCAATAAATTAAAAAATTGGTTCTATTAATTCAAATAACTGTTACTAACAAAAAATTGTTAATAAAAATCAATTGATCTTTTGAGATTGCTGAGTAAAAACAGAGGACAGAAATAAAAATAAAAATGAAAAGATGACCATAATCACTGATAGATCAGACATTTAAAATATGAATACATTATAAACAATTGTATGCCAATAAATTTGAAAACTCAGATAAATAGAAAATACTTAGAAAAGATCACTTAGAAAATTAACTCAGGAAGAAATATCAAAATTGAATATTCCCATAGCATTTAAAAAATAAATAGTTCATGAAATATTAAATACATAGTTATGCTTACATGAAGAATCATCATGATAAAGTTCCTGAAATGTTCTACAAAATTCTGAGAGAAAAGATTATTCTAATCTTATACAAGCTCTTCCAGAAGGGAAAAATCTGAAATACACCTCAACTAAGTCTAAGAGGTCACTCTTACTTAGAAACCAAAATCAGATGAAAAAAAAAAAAATTGGAATAGGAAGAAAAGTAACAGGCTAATCTCTCTCATGAATATAAATATAAAAATAATAATGTATTGGTATATATGTATGTGTCAGGAGCTTAGCTGATCTAGGAGAGCTGAGCTGTTAGGTGTCAGATTACCTGATTAAAGCAACAAGTCAAAAGTGGAAGCCTTTAATCACTCACTGCAATGGAATAAACAAGAGACAAAAACTGGAGACAGTGCTAACACCCCCATTTCATTTTCTCCCCCATGTAATCGGCACATGGAATAAAAACTGTGAGGGGGCTCATATCGCAGTTGAGAGAGCCCTAAACAAAAGGATCCCAAAGTTGTATGGACCCTGGGGTCAGAACAGGGAAAAGGGGGAGGGCTAGGAGTGAAGTACTAGGTACTGAGTCAGAATGGGAAAAAAGACCTTTAAGGTTTCCCCCTCTTCCCTCATAAGGAGACCTCAGAAGTGCCTGAAATTTTTTATGAGATAGGCAGACTGGTAAAAAGCTAAACAGTCAAATTCAAATGGCATCTCACCTTGCTGGGTCAAACAGGTCCAATATTTAGGTAGGTAAGTTGGTAGGTAGAGATTGAGAGAGAGAGAAAATGAGACAGAGACAGAGAGAGAGACAGAGAGAGGTTAGGTGGATGGATGGATGGATGGATGGATGAATGGATAGCTAGGTAGATGATAGATACATAGAGTAGATATGAATATAAATGTGAAAGTTTGGATTTCTGAGTTTCTAGTAGCCTATCAATATTTTTCTTATTTTTGTTCTTATTTGTATCTTAAATATTAATTTATATTTAAAAATAAAATTCTCAGACAGGAAGAAGATAAGCTAAGCATAGTCCATTAAAATATAGCAGAGATAGGGACAGTAATTAGTTTTAAAACCAGTAAATGTTTAATGTATAAGAAATTGGTATGAAGCAGTGTAAATTACTGCCTATTTTTGTCTTTTCTTTATAAATCTGAATATGGATAAGTTAAGGATAACCTTGAATTTCCACTCTACAAAGCAAATATTTCAATGTTTCTGCTTTCAGAGTATCAAATCTCAAATCTTATTCTAACAAATTACCTATAATATATGTTTAAGTATTGATTCTAAGAAAAATGTTAAAAGAATTCTAGAAAAATTCAAATTATCTAATCCATACCACCAATTATTATAACAGGCAACTATTGCAATGAAATTTATGATCAGAGTTAATATGGAATACTCTTTTAAAAGAAAATCCAAGGTTTTTGTATAGACACCTTACCTTAAGAGAGTTTATTTGTATTTCAAGAGGACAGGTAGAGTTAAAAAAAAAATACATTCCAGGATTTGTTCACATGTCATTCATTATTTGAAAATAACTGGAGAAGCAAGAGTCAGAAGTGAGAAAGAAAGGAAGAAATAAGAACATTGTCAACTGGAGTTTGATTAGAAATAAAACAATGAGGACAAACCCACAGCTAACAACATACTCAGTGGTGAAAAGCTGAAAGCATTTCCTCTAAGAACAGGAACAAGACAAGGATGTCCACTCTCACCACTTGTATTCAACATACCTTTGGAAGTCCTAGCCATGGCAATCGGAGAAGAAAAAGAAATAAAAGGAATCCAAAGTGGAAAAGAAGAAGTAAAACTGTCACTGTTTGCAGATGACATGATACTAAACATAGAAAATCCTAAAGATGCTACCAGAAAACTACTAGAGCTCATCAATGAATTTGGTAAAGTTGCAGGATACAAAATTAATACACAGAAATCTGTTGCATTTCTATACACTAACAACGAAAGATCAGACAGAGAAACTAAGGAAACAATCCCATTTACCATCGCATCAAAAAGAATGAAATGCCTAGGTATAAACCTACCTAAGGAGGCAAGAGACTTGTACTCTGAAAACTATAAGATGCTGATGAAAGAATTCGAAGATGACATAAACAGATGGAAAGATATGCCATATTCTTGGATTGGAAGAATCAATATTGTCAAAACGACTATAATACCCAAGACAATCTAAAGATTCAATGCAATCCCTATCAAATTACCAATGGCATTTTTCACAGAACTAGAACAAAAAATTTTACGATTTGTATGGAAACACAAAAGACCCCGAAGAGCCAAAGCAATTCTGAGAAAGAAAAACGGAGCTGGAGGAATCAGGCTTCCTGACTTCACACTATACTACAAAGCTACAGTAGTCAGAACAGTATGGTACTGGCAACAAAAAAAAAGACTTAGAGATCAGTGGAACAGGATAGAAAGCCCAGAGAAAAACCCACGCACCAATGGTCAATTAATCTATGACAAGGGAGGCAAGAATATTCAATGGAGAAAAGACAGTCTCTTCAATAAGTGGTGCTGGGAAAACTGGACAGCTACAGGTAAAAGAATGAAACTAGAACATTCTCTAACACCATACACACATACCAAAAAAACCCTCAAAATGGATTGAACACCTAAATGTAAGACCGGATACTATAAACCTCTTAGAGGAAAACATAGGCAGACACTCTTTGACATAAATCACAAAATATCTTTTTGGATCCACCTACTAGAGTAATGAAAATAAAAACAAAAATAAACAAATGGGACCTAATTAAACTTAAAAACTTTTGCACAGCAAAGGAAGCCATAAACAAAATGAAGAGAACAACCCACAGAATGGGAGAAAATATTTGCAAATGATGTAACTGACAAGGGATTAATCTCCAAAATATACAAACAGCTCATGCAGCTCGATATTAAAAAAACAAACAACTCAATCAAAAAATGGTCAGAAGATCCAAATAGACATATTTCCAAAGAAGACATGCAGATGGCCAGAAAGCACATGAAAAGATGCTCAACATCACTAATTATTAGAGAAATGCAAATCAAAACTACAATGAGTTATCACCTCATACCAGTCAGAATGGCCATCATCAAAAACAACAAATGCTGGAGAGGGTGTGGAGAAAAAAGAATCCTCCTACACTGTTGGTGGGAATGTAAATTGGTGCAGCCACTGTGGAGAACAGTATGGAGGTTCCTTTAAAAAACTAAAATAGAGCTACCATATGATCCAGCAATCCCACTCCTGGGCATGTATCTGAAGAAAACTTCAAAAAGATACATGTGCCCCAATGTTCATTGCAGCACTGTTTACAATAGCCAAGACATGGAAGCAAATGAACTTATTTAGAAAACAGAAATAGACTTACAGACATAGAAAACAAATTTAAGGGTTACCAAAGAGGAAAGGTGTGGGGAGGGGGTGGTGGTGGTGGTGGTAATAAATTAGGAGGTTGGGATTGACATATACACACTACTATATATAAAATAGATAATTAACAAAGACCTACTGTATAGCACAGGGAACTCTACTCAATACTGTGTAATACCCCATACAGGAAAATAATCTGGAAAAGAATAGATATATGTATATGTATAACTAAACCACTTTGCTGTACACCTGAAACTAACAAAACATTGTAAATCAACTATACTCCAATATAAACTAAAAATTAAAAAAAATAAAACAACGCTGAACTTTTAAATCAACAGAAAGTTCTTCTAACAATTTTCTAGTGAACATCTATTTCATAAAGAAATATCTGAATACTGACATTATCATCTACCTAAATGTAAAAGGGAGTTAATAGTAAATCCATGATTATTAGATTATCAGCAGTCAGAATACCGTGATGCTAACTTTCAGAGAACAGAACATATGAATATCATTAGACTTTGCTATAATTTAAAGTAATATTCAAAAAGGGTTGTGACTTTATGATATAAAATAGTCCTTGACTTTCATAATTCTTAAGCACTTTCTTTTATCATTTTGCTGATGTATGTTCTATTTTAAAATCAGAAGGATAATGGATGTGCTTCTTAAACTGTAAATTAGGTTTTCTATCAGAGCCTTGTCAGAGCCATGACAGGTGACCCGACAGTGGTCTTGCCTCTGCAGCTCTCCTACTTGTCTGCTTCTCAAGGAGAGAGGGTCAGTCTTAAGGAAAGTGCAGGAGATTGCTGAATCCCTCAGGAAACATCTTAGGACCATAATAACATTTACTGCAAGCCATAATCATTTTATGTTCTCTCTAACAGTTTAAAAGCAGAGCTATACTTTGCTGTCACATGTATTTTTATTAATCAAGGGCATTCAAAGTTTGAATGGATATTGTAAATTTGATAGTCTGGATACTTCTGATTTGTGTCAGGCACGTTTTAAAATTTAGAAAAAAAGTAGAGAACCAGCCAGGATCATTAACTGATTTCATGAAAACAGAACCCACATGCACTTTAGTGGGTATTTTAATTAAATGTATTCTTAAATGTCATTAAAAAGAAAACCTGGTCCATTCAGTGTAATTATAGAGATAAAAAAGTGCACATACAGGGTAAACTCGTACAAATACTTAACATCAGAATATAAATCAAGGTTATACTTTGCTGTAAAACAGTATTGTACCCAAATCAAGAGTTCCTCTCAGAATGAAAAGCAAAGATTATGTTTGAAAAATGCAAAACTAATCTGCTTCCTAAATTGATGATCCACTGTTCTATATGTAAAATTGATTTTAAAATCTGATATCTTTAGCATACAACAAGGTACAACTGGTAACCTATTCACATAATGTAAATTAGCATCCACGATGAAAAGAACATGAAGTCAAAGTCTATGGGTATCTCTGTCATATTAAGCTCTGTTATGACCAATAAATATGTAGTTTTTAAAGTCTTAAAAAAGATACCTATACATCTATGAGCTTTTAAACTAAACTCCACAAATAATATAAAGAAATGAATCCCAAGGCTGTCATGATTCCAGCTTCTTAACGTCCCCAACAGATTCTCCAATGTGGAAAGAGAATGAAGTACATGCAGATCAAGGTCCTAAAAGTCATCCATCATAAATGAGCTTTCCAGCCCCAATTTTCAATGTTTCAACACAAAAGAAACTATGCCTTACATAACTCCTTGGCTTTTTTTAGTGTTTTCTTGGTTTGGAGTAAACTGATTCCCATTTTCAACCTGTCCAAATCCTTTTCAGTCTTAAAGACTCTTTGGAATAACATGTCTGCTATGAAGCTCCCAGGCAGAACTAGGTTCTCCTTCCTCCGTAATTCCAGTGCCATGATGGCCTTTAAATCGATTCATTCATTAAAAAATTACTTATTGAGAACTTACTAAATGCCAGTTAATATAACAATGAACGTGACAGTGAAGTTCCCAGACCACATAAAGCTTACTAGACCAGTTTGTTTCCTTGTATCTTTAAAGACATTATAGATAATTTTAGCTTCACTCAGATAGGCTTTTGAAATTCCCCTTATTGGGTGTTTTATCTTAGGCAAGTCACTTAACCTTTGTGAATCAATTTTCCCACCTATAAATCTGAGATCTTACCGTCTAAAACAGGGGTCCCCAACCTGTTAGGAACCAGGCCGCACAGCAGGAAGGGAGTGAAGCTTCGTCTGTCGCTCCCCATAGCTCCCCATCACTCACATTACAGCTGAACCATCCCCCCAACGGATCCGTGGAAAAATTGTCTTCCCCAAAACCAGTTCCTGGTGCCAAAAAGGTTGGGGACCACTGATCTAAAACACTGGGCTGTTATATTTAAAAGCGATATATAATCAGTACAGTGCTTAGCACCGAGAGTGGGAAAAAATACTCAAAACCAAAACATACCATAGTTTCTAACGGGAATAAGCTACTTCATATTGGTGGGAAAATAAGTCTTGATCCTACTTCTTTCTATTTAAAGAGAATTGTAGTGAGCAGAAAAAGGAAAGACAATTTAAAAAATTTACCAGCTCATCTGTACTGCTGGAGGTTAAGACCCAGCCATAGATTGCACTTTGTTTAGCAGTGCAAACCAAGCATTAATCTTTGGATATGCAGACGTAAACCCATGGACAAGTTGAAGGGGGAGCTAAATGGTTCTTTTGGGGTTAAGTATAGGGATTCGAGTTTTTAGAGCAGTGTGTGGGAAAGAAGTGTGAGCCACAGAGAAGCAGGGAGAGTGAAGGCAGCCAGCCACTTGGGGAGGTGGGATCGTGTGGGGGTAGGTGGCCAGAAAGAAAGCCACATAGGATTCCACTCTTCTATTTCCTCACACACGTCCCTCCCCGCTCCTGCCTATCCAAGCCATCAGCAAGCGCTGCCAGCCAGGCCATCTACCCTGAATTTACGCAGTTTTCCATATATGCACTGCGACCACCCTCACCCGCGTCACCTCACTTCATGCCTAACCACTGCAAAAGTCTCCTTATTTTCTGCCCACACAGGCCTAATCTGTTCTGGGCACAACATCCAGAGTGACCCTATTACCATGGCACCATTATCTGAAAATCCTTCAGTGGCCTGTCCCACTCAGGGTAAAATCTAAAGCCCTTTCAAAGGCCTACAAATTCCTGCACTTTCCAAGTCCCCATTCTCTCATCTCATTTCCTACCATTTCAACTTTCTACCTGCTTCACTCTCCTCCAGTCACTCTGGCCTTCTTGTGGTTCCTCAATCACATCAAGCCATGAACCATCTCTACTTGCTTTGCCTGACACTTAAAATAATTCTTAAATTCCTCCTTTGCCCACAAGGCTCTTGGTGCCTTGGTCCTTTTCTATCTCCTTGAGCTGCTCTTCTGTAATTGCTCCCTTTTCTCACTATGGTCCTCAAGCATCCAATTCTCATTCTTGCCTCAGAAAGTGTGCCCTTACTCTTCAGTCAGTCCACCTGAAACTCCCCTCCTCTGATCACCACAGTATGGACTCCATCAACAGTTATTGATGTCGAAATGACGAAAGTCCCGCCTTTGTGATAGGCTGTTTGTGCCCCACGCAAATCCTTGGAGGTGCTGGGTGCTTCACAGATGACAGCACACACCTGCCACCTTCTCAGGAGGACTGAGCTAGGGAGACTGGAGAGGTCTCGCCCAGAGGGACCTGTGAGTGATGCTCCACCACCAGGATTGGCCAGCTCAGGAGCCATGCCGGACAGTTGCAGGGAGCATGAACAGCTCTCGTGCACAAAAGCCTCACTCCCCTGCCTCGAGTCAGGACTGAAACTTTGGTGCAACCTCTTCATGGGGTCAGGCTGAGGCTAGACTTCCCTTGGAGCCACATGTCTCTCTCCCTCCTGCTTCACATACTCCCTTCACAGGTGTCCCCTGAAAGCTCTCCCTTCACAAATTACCTGCACAAGAATCCCTGCCTCGGGTTTTACTACTGGGCAACCAGATCTAAGACACACACACAAAGATTTGAAGGTTTACTTTCAAGAAAAATCGTCCTAATATTGGACTGTGTTAGGACCTAATAGAACACTGTGTTAACACAAATACTATACCTAAAGCTGCATTTATATTATTGTAGGCAAAAATAATAGCTCATACTTAACCATACATTCTATTAAGTGAATTTTCAGTAATTCTATTTACCTAAGATTCTTGAATAGTAGATTTACTACCTCTATATATCTAACAAATACATGTCTCTTGTCCCCCAAAGTATATTCAGACCTGGTCAAAGTGGTGAAAAAACATTTGTTACCATAATTATTAGTAAATCTGGGAGGATAGTTCCTAAGAAAATAAAATTATGGCATAAGTGTATTATAAAATTCACTCGAATGATAGCCACCATTTCTCCTCCTACTTCTCACCTAAACTCTTACTCTTGTAGATGTTGGATCTGGATCTTTTATTACTGTATATTTTCTCACTGGCCAAGAATATTTTCAGAAACATAAGGTAATGTGAAAATTCTCATGGTTCACAAAACCTAGAAACCATACCTAGATGTACTCTCAGGTGCCAAAATCTTAACCTAACACCTACACTCTTATGAAAACAATATAAAAAGTGGAAGGACATGTCCTCGACTAACAAACGTATTCTTACTCCTAATAGGACCAATTTATTGTTTTATTCAAATCTGGTCTTGGAAATTTATAAACAAGATCAATTTTAATCAATGGAAATCATCTGAATATTTCTCTATTTTTGGGAGCTGTTTCTCTTATTCAATGAATATTCCTCTACCCACTTATTCATATTAATAATAAAGGAAATTCCATGTCAATTTATGCAGAAGTAGCGTAATTTTTGTTCAATGGTTAGGAACACGAAGGCTTTTATTTTCACTCTAAAACGTGAGGTACTTCTCTAAAGCTTAGAATTGTTTGGGTCAAAAGCACGTCATCTTTTGAGTGAAAAACACTTAAATACTATTCATGTTCAAGATTTCAAAAATGTATACTATTTTTCTCTTGAAAAAAATTCTAAACTTTACATATACATGATTTTTTGTTTGTTTAAGGCTAAGAAAATGGCTTATTTTCAAGTCATGGTATAGACCTCTACATCCTCAAACTAATAAAAAAAACATATGTTTAGCAGGCAATGGTCTTAATGTTTTGAATATTTAGCTTTTATCCCATATCTATATGAGGTATGTACTCTGATTATCATATTTATAGGTAGAGAAACTGTGAAAGAGAGAAATAACTCACTCAGAAAACAGAGAGTATAGATGGATTTCTAAGTCAAGCAGTCTGACTCTGCTGTTCATGTTCGTAATGATTACAGTATAGTGCTTCTGATATGCTCTTAATGATTACAGTATAGTACATAACCCCATCTATAATTATCTATGGATCAGTACAAATACCATATATAATGTACTAAGTAGTCAGTCATACAACAGCTAGCTGAAAACTGGGCAATTCAAGATCAGATAGAAAATGACACACAAATATCTGGCTGCCTCTGTAAAGGAGAAATGGATAGAAAGACTTTTAGTGTATGCCCATCTGATTTTTAAGCTGCTATTAATTACCTGTTTAATCTATTACCTATTCAAAAATAACAAAAAGTATACAGTATAGTACATGTATCTAGACAGATGTTTTTCTCCCCTTGGCCTAACTTACTGAATAACAAATCTAAATTGTGAAAACAATTTCAACTGTGCATCAGGGTGACTAGTACTTGGAAACTTCTCTAGATTTTTTGCCTGTCTTAGCTCTTAACAGGAAGACAAGAACACACTTCTAAAGATACAGTCTATTTACCCCTATACAAAACACACATATGGTTTCAAACTTCTTTCTGAAGTATACAGTGGAATGAAGTACCCAACACTAGGGTCCAAGTACCTAGCATGCAACATGTACTCAACAGTACATAAATTAGGTAATACATCATTTAGACTATGTTGCATATATTATATATTTTAATATTTTTCTGCTAAAGCAGATTTCTTTGTTCAGGGTCTGGCACTATTTATAAAAATAGAACTAAAGTTAAGTACCACAATTTTCTTTTCCCTGACACTCGAGAGCTGAAGTGTGCCACCACACTGTCTCTTTTCAATCAGGGGCTTATTGTTTACAGATGCTCTGTTCCATTAACCTTCTTTAGCAGGTTGGTCTTTTATGAATCCTTGGTTTCCTAAGATTTATGGGGGACTGGGGATATTTTGTTTTGAACTTTAAAAGTCACACATAACTTTCTAAATTTATTCTCGTTGAAATCAGGGAACCAATGGAAGTCTCCAGAAAAGTTGTTCGTGTTAATGGAAATGTGTACCACTGGAATATGCTGGTTTATCATCACTCCTCATCCCCATAATTCCTGCCTCTGCTGAAGGCCATTTTGCTCTTCTCCTTCTGCTTTTTCTCCTCATTTCTTTCGTTAATATTCACTTTGTCAACTCTCATACAAAAGACAAACCTTTAAAGACAATTAGAGTTCAGCTTTTCTTTCACATGGTAAAAGGCATACATTGCCTTTTTGCTGTATGTAAAATAGACCTTCACTTCTTCTAGGCTGTCTTTATTACCAGATGTTAAAAATTCTTTCTTCAACTGAATTTTTTGCGTTAGTTTTATGTCTTCTTGGTCAGCAGTTGAAATGTTTCAGATGATTGGCTTCTCAATAACTAACATTTTATTGTTTCATATTTTTTTCTATGATGTGTCTTATAGGTATGAATAAAATGAAAACATTTCATTTTGTGTAAAAAAAATAGTTCAATGTGAAAACAAATTAAATATGTAACAAAGGCATTTGGTGTTAAAAAAAATCAATCTAGAGGGTTAACACTGACCACAGTATTCTGAAGAGAAGCATTTTGGAGCTGGAGGGTGAAGATTTTATCAATGTACTGTTGAGAATGACAGGCGGCGTTTAGGATGGCAGACAAGTATGATGACAGTACTTGTTCTACCTCCATTTTTCTTCAACCAGCAATACACTTCTCCAGTTTCCACAGCAACCCAATCAATTTCTGATTACAAATGCAAGCAGAGCAATTTAGGCCCAGACTAGGGAAAATGAAGAGTATATTTGAGATTTAGAGAAATTTGAAATTAGCCCATATCACTCGGAGAGGCGCTATTTGATATTCACAATTAAGATGAAGACTAAAAACTTAAAAGAAAAAAATTCTAACTGAATTTTATAGAAAACTCTTTTTTTTTTTTTTATCGTGTTTTGCAAAGATACAAAAGATTTCAGGACTGCTGCTAGATGAATGGCATCATTTAATTATAGTAGCTGAACTGAATTAAAGCAGAAACAAATGACAATTAGTCACAGATGTTTAAACAAAATGGGAATGTGAATAATCTCTATAATCTCTATTTGTTTGGATTAATGCATTTAGTTGCCAAATCACAATATAAAATCCTTAGATGTGAACATTTTTACTTAGATTTTTATTATTTACTTAAAACATAAGGATTATCCTCACTAACTATAACAAAACAGAAAATACCAACATGGTTAGATGTTATGCTAGTTTTAAAGTGCTTCCTAAAAAGCAAAAAATGAAAAAATTATAAAAGTGCTTGAACCATATATATAATCCAAATAAAAATAATGTATATGGCTTGGAACCACTTTTCACTAATATAAAAACTTTAGGAGAAGCAATCTTCCTTACTGAATTAAGTGCATTTGTAAAACAAGGTAAAGGCCAATGAAGTGATTAGGGAAACACGAAATAGTACCTTAGTGACTTGGCATTAATATGCCTTCCTGAGCACATGACTTACTACCACGAGTGGCTAAAGCATCAAGGAGATTAGAATCCTATAAAATCCTTGAAAAGGTCTGGTGTATAGGACAGGCCAATTACATGTCAGCAGATTTGGGAAAAATCATCATCTGAGCACTTACTACGTTTGATTCCCATGTTGCTCAGTACGTGTCTGTTTCACTGTAATATTTCATTTAATCTCCATGAAAACCCTCTGAAATTGTAGTAGTCTTTCCATCTGCTGATGAAGCATTTGAGGCTTTGCAAGTTTAAAACCAATGTCAAACACTGACAGAGACTACATGAAGGTAATAACTTCAATTGTGACAAACCATAGTATTTAACATGTGAAGAGCATTAATTACAGACGCCACATGAAAGATTTTCCAAGAATTTTACTCTCTTGGCCGAAGATGGATAATCTAGTTACAAATGCCTTGTCTAGCTTTCCGAAACAGGATTTTGTTATCTTGCAGTCAGGTCAAATCATTTGATCACCACAAAAGATCTGCTGATTTTTTTCCAAGGCTTAGGAATTCATTATCTAACTTACAATCCTAGAATAATCTTAATGAGTAAAACGACAGTGTGAATGTTTAAGAAATAATTTTTCTGAATGCTATAAAAATTTTTATTGGTTCATTATTCCAGTTTAATGTACTATCGTTCAAATTTTCAAAATTCACTGACTAAATTGCATATGTGCATCTAGGTCAGCGTGAAAGCTAGCTGTTGGTCCTTGGCTGAAATAAATTTACGGTTCCTTATAAAATGTGAAGGATTCCTAAGATATCTTTGAAAGAAAATAAATGAAGGCAGATATAAATTTGAGTTTTATGTATAAGTTATAAATAAGTCTCAAAAAATGAAGCAAAATGTTAAAGCACTAACTACCATAGTTTTTAATGAGAGATCTTAAATATTAATATCTTCTGGATAACCTGTAATGGAGACAGTGAGTGGGAACATAAATACATTTAGTGGAGAAAATTATGAATACTATATACTTAATACCATATATAAATCAACGATGGATGTTTTCAGATTATGACAATCGTGCTGTACACAGTGATACAATTTACACTTATTAAAATAAGAAATAACAATTATTTTTTTCTTTTATTCCATGTAAATACTACAGGCCTAAGAGAACAATCCTCACATAAGAAGCAGGCTTATACGGTACATACTCTGTGAGATCTTTCGAATGTCTCAAAGATGACAAGGATGAACTTATCTTTCCATTAATAACTTCATGTCCCAGCTGGGGGTAAGGCTGACATGATGTGGTTTTGATCCTCTCTACTTCTTGACAGTTGGTGCAGCTCATCCACTCTTAGGTATTTAACCAAGTGAGATAAACACATATCCATACAAACACTCGTACACCAACGTTCATAACAGCTGTTTTTAACAGCCATATACTGGACACTACTCAAATGTTCACCAACAGTGAATGCTTAAACAAACTGCACTATATGCATATGCGTGAAATACTTCTAGCAATAAAATGGAATGAAGTATCAATACATGCAACAACATGGATGCATCTCAAAATAATTATGCTGACTGAAAAAGAAGCCAGGAAAAAAAGAGTATATTCTGTATAATTAAAGGCAAACTCATGTGTAGTGACAGAAAGCAGAGGTAGGAGAACGAGAGAGAGGGAGGGATTACAAAGAGGCACAGGAAACTTGGGGGTGACGGACAAGTATTTTGATTGTTGTGATGGCTTCACAGCTGTATATGTATGCCAAAATGTATTCACTTCTATACTTTATGTAGTTTATTGTCAGTACTTCAATTAAACTCTTTTAAGAAAAGATACAGTACTACATTATTTCCACATTTGAAATAACTGCATTAAAATATTTAAAATAAGAAAGAGTCAAGAGGTAGAAGTGAAGGAGTGTGGGCCTGGGGTCGGATGGTGGGAGCAGGCATAGGCTAGCGACTGGTTAAGTCGTGATAAGCTATTCTCACAACTTTATCTATCAACTGTGTGCATGTATCACACTGACACTTTAAGAAATAATTTTCGTTTTGAAAAGCAACTGACAATGAAAAGATATGGCTTTTTTCAATGGCTACATTGAGTTTATGGCTCTTCACCATAAACTCAATGTAAGTTCTGAGTTTGTTTTCCAATATTTTAATATATTTCAGCAGATTCACTCCAACCTACTTTCATTACTGAAAAATGTCACTTATTATTACTTGCGGATGACTGAACAGGGATAGAGGTGAGATCTATGGTTTCAAAGCAGAGTAAAATTAACAAGTCAGGCCAATTATTTCACAGAATAGTAAAAGTTAAAGTGCAACTGAACTTGTCCACAGTAGCCCGATAGTGGACACAATTTTTCAGCATGCTTAACATCTGCACTCCAGAATGCTCTCCATCCTTCCCAGAGGGTGATGTTAGCCTGTGCGTCTCCCAACAGGACACTAAGGGTTTAAGTACCTTTACGGCTTCTCTGAGCCTCCTGCCTCCTGTTCCTAACCTTTTTTGCCTGGGTCTGGGTCTTGGTCTTTGGGACTGTAGATTTGGATTTTGACTCAAATATTTGGCTGGCTCAGCTGAATCCTGTTAAGCTGTCTCCCAGATCTGTCTCATCTGAAGTCCTACCCTGACTGAATCAATCTGGTTGATTCTGGGTTTGCCAGTGTTAGCTCTGGATAAACCTTGTGTTTGTACTATGTAAGTCACTGGAAGTATTTCAGTCATGTCTAATATATGCAATACATTGGTGCTGATTCATGCCTTTGAGATGCTCCCAAGGTTTTTGATTCCTTTGGTTTTTATAGGTCCTAATCTAAAACACCATTCCTGTGATTTTTATTGAAGTATCAAGTGTTGACAAGTTTCAATTGAAAGTAGCTTCTATTCATATAAATAGAAGGCCGAATGTGACCTAAAGAAGGTCTCTTTTACCTATAAGGAAGTTCTTATCAATCAGTCACCTATATTTTTTCTATAGGTGATGAATAGGAAGGAAATATAACAGGTGTAGATGGACATTTGCAGTAGAATTACTTTCACAAAATAAGGTAGGCTTAAACAAGACATACAACTGAGCATCTCTGATGTCTAGAACGCTGTGCAAAGTGTTGAAAGGCACAGGGACAAAGAATTATAAGACATTGGCCGTTGAAAGTTCACACTTATCTTATGAAAGCTATATTTGATGAATTTCTTTTAAAACATTTTCATTATTTACTCCTAAAAGTGACAAGAGATAATTTTGTGTATGTAAATCCTGGGGAATGTGTGTATGATCTAGTGTAATCATGAGTAAATATGATACATCATTTACTCAAGAAATTCCAAAGGGAAATAAAGCATATACTGAGGCATCCCTCATTATTGCTTAAAAATACTAATATTTATTTATACAACTGTTGCTGTTTTGTGTCAATAATCACTACATTATATAAATTCTAAAATATGTTTAAGTATAATACAATGTTAAATTAAAATAATATTTTATGTTCATGTGAAAACAATTTTACTTAACTTTGAAATAAAGTTATAGTTTTATCATGTAAAATAAATTTTTTTAAAAATACAAAGTGCAGGACACATAAGATTTGGTAAAGGATTTACTGTTTGTCTCAGGGACTATTTATTCATATCCACTTTGGTTTAGAACAGACAATCTGTGAAATATATTTCTCTGTGGATTCTGTTCTAAGTAAAAACCACAAAGGGAAGGTAGTTAGCCATGATCTATCTTGTACTTGTTACTTTATTTCACATTTATTATATAAGCATATTTTTTCTAGTCTTACTTTCCCTAGTCTATGCTACAACAATGACCTTAACGTGAATTGCTTTAGGAAGATACTTGTAAAATATAAATTATTATTTACATGACATAATTATTATTTATAATATAATCAATTCACATGCTTTTCCCTAAATGATAGTAATTTTGGTAAATAAGTAAATTCATGTATAATAATATCTGAAATTTTTGTTTAGGCTATGATTCTTTTTTTTTTTTTTTTTTTTAAAGATTTATTGATTGATTGATTGATTGTTATGTTGGGTCTTCATTTCTGTGCTTGGGCTTTCTCTAGTTGCGGCAAGCGGGGGCCACTCTTCATCGCGGTGCGCAGGCCTCTCACCATCGTGACCTCTCTTGTTGCAGAGCACAGGCTCCAGACGCACAGGCTCAGCAGCTGTGGCTCACGGGCCCAGTTGCTCCGCGGCATGTGGGATCCTCCCAGACCAGGGCTCGAACCCGTGTCCCCTGCATTAGCAGGCAGATTCGCAACCGCTGCGCCACCAGGTAAGCCCTAGGCTATGATTCTTAATTGTATATGGAAAACTTAGAAGTAAATCTCTCTCTGAACATAACACTACTCTACCACAGACTAACTGAATTATCTTACACTTGCTTCAGAGTTTCAATTCTTGTATCCCAAATATTAAACCTAAACGACTCTTGCCTCACTTTCCAGGTCCTACAAAATCAATGGTCATCCTATGTATTAAACTTCGGTGTGCTTCACACCAATACATGGTTACTGATTAATAATGAGTCTGCACCATCGCCCCTCCCCCATCTCCAGTGTAACAGCTGGATTTTTAAGTTAATTCTTATTAAGGAAGCAGAAGCAAAACCAATAGGTCTTCCTGAATCCTCTATTTAAAATTTCATTTTAAGGACTTAAATATGAAATATACACACTGAAATATAAATACATATTTTCCAGAAAGTAAAATAATTGAAATACTATAGACAGGTTCTAGTACTCTAGATTCCTCAAGTAAGTATGAGTAAAGATTGTGACCCATGGTTAGGTCATTTTCAGAACTCCAAAGTAGGAATTTGCTAGGTCCTCTGACACAATTAAGGAGAAGCAAAAGAATACATCTTGACGTGGTTTTCTCCATTATTTTCCGGTTATTGTTTGTAACTTGTTTTCTTTTGTATTTTTCTCCTTACTGATCAAAATCACAAGAGCCATAAACATTTAATGATATAAGTGGATTTTAGCAGTTAGTTATGTTTTTAAAATCTTCAACAGTTTAGATAACCTAGGAGAAATTACTGTCTCATGGACTATTAAATAGGAATACAGAAAATAAACAGGAAGAAATACCAAAACATATCTGCCTATTTCGAGTTTGTTTAAGATGGACCTAATTCTTATCACTCATACCATAACATTAAATAGTAACAATACTTTTATACAGATGTTCTTTGTAATCTTCTGCTCTTATTATCTGGAATTAACAATCCAGAATAAGTATAGACAAGAAAAGTCTTTTTTCAAGTTTCCATAGACCATTTCTAGAAAATGATCCTATTCTAGACCAATAACTTTAATCAACTCCAAACAGCTAAAACTGTAGAAACCAAATTATATAACCATCAAGCAACGAATCTACTAATAAAATAAATCATGATCAAAACATGACCATAAAACCCTAATCAACAGGAAAAATAATCCCTCACAAACAACAATCATACAAAAGAGGAAAGCAAAAATAAAATTACATGTCTTTTTTAATAACAAGACCAATAATATCTATTAAAAGTAAAGGCATCTTATTTACTTATTTGGCTTCTGGGATCTTAGTTCCCCGACCAGGAATCGAACCCCGGGCCCCGGCTATGAAAGATCTGAGTCCTAACAACTGGACCACCAGGGCATTCCCCAAATAAAGGTGTTTTAAAAGAAAGCCATGAAATACATATTCCAATCAAAAACTCAGTAAACATTTTTATAAGGGAGATCAAGAGAAAGAAAATGCAAGAGTAGAAATAAAAAATCTGTTGTCAAAACCAGAAGAATTAGTATATAAATTCAGAAGACAGTATATGAAGAGAGAAAAAAAAAGAGCAAAACAAACCATAAGTAAACCTAATGAAGAAAAAGAAGGCATAAATTAGCAATGAGGATATAATGGCAGATAGTAAAATTTTAAGTATATTAACAATGACTGTATGATATGATGGCTACAATTTTACTCAAAAGCATGTAGTGATGCTTTTTGGGAATAATTCAAGAGTGATTAACTCTAGTAAAAGGGGTTTGATATTTATTTTCTTTTTTCTCTTTTAGGTATTTTCTTAAAACCCTACATACGTTTTCATTTTTATAATGAAAATAATTTCTCAAAAACACACTATTAAAAGGAAAACATGTTGAAATCCAATAAATTATTTTTGCAGAATGAAAGCATAGTATACATAGTGTTAATTTTCTTCCCAAAGGACAGTTTTAGTTTATAGAAACATCATTTTGTTCTAGCAGCAAAGAACTCCAGGAAGATAGGTTCCTCCTCTTGCCCCAAAGGATGAGTAAAACTTAGCAATCCCATCTCCCCATCTGTTATAGACTGAAAGTTTGTGTACCTCAAAATTCATATGTTGAAGCCCTAACCCCCAAGATGATGGTGTTTGGAGATGAGACCTTTGAGAGGTAATTAGGCTTAGATTAGGTCATGAGGGTGGGTCCTTTAGGATGGGATTAGCAGCTTTATAAGAAGAGTATGAGTGAGTCTCTCTCTGCTTGCATGCACAGAGGAAAGGACATGTGAGAACACAATGGGAAGTTGGACCATGTGCAAGCAGGGAAGGTAGCTCTCACCAAGAACTGAATTGGCCAGCACCTTGGTTTTAGACTTCCCATCCTCCAGAACTGTGAGAAGTAAATTTCTGTTGCTTAAGCCCCCCAGTCTGTGGTATTTGTTATGGCAGACTGAGCTAAGACACTACCATGGCGTTAATACCTAATTTTAGATAAATAAATATAAGGGACTTGTTGTGGCTTGCTGGGAAGGATTTAGCTCCCTGATAAATGAAAGAGATACCAATAATTTATACTTGTTTTTTAAGCTAAACATCTCATGATTAAATAATGTACAAGAATGTAAGAATGATTTAATATTAGAATGCCTGATGATGTTAACATTATATTAACATTAACAGACTGAAGGAGAAACACCTTATGATCATCTCAATAAATGCAGAAAGTATCTTCGATAAAACTCAATACTACTCACAATTTTTTCAAAAACTCTTAGCAAATTAAGAATAGATTACTATTGTCCAAATTATTCTGTACATCCAATATAATTTAATCAAAATCCCAAAAATGATTTTCATAAAATTTGACAACTTATTCTAAAATTCTTATAGATGGTAAGAGACCAAGAATGTCAAAGAGGATGGAAACGAATTTGGAGAACTCGCCTTACTAAATATCAAGATTTACAAAGCTACAACAATTAAGACCATGTGATGCTGGCTTAGTGATAGATAAATAGACTAATAGGACAGACTAGAGAGTCGCCATTTACTATTTATAAATGGTACTAGATGGGTGGCTCTCCATATGGAACAGATCAAATTAAAGCCTTACCTCTCATTTCAAAAAATGAATTAATGACTAAATAATAATCTATATGTAAACATTACAAGAATAAAACATGTGCAAGAAAACAATATATCAGGATCAAAAAATATTTCTGAAACTAGGCACAAAATATACAAACCATAATGGGAGAATCTGATAAACATAAATACTTAAAATTAAATCTACAATTTCTGTTCATCAAAGAAAATGCAAAAAAAAAAAAAGTATAATGACAAGTCACAGGCTAGGAGACAATATCCAGAATATGTACATATCCAGAGTATATAAAGAACATCAATATATCAATAAGAAAAGGACAGACAACCCAATAGGAAAAATGAGCAAAGACTAGAAATAGGCACACCACAGAGGAAAGAACCCATATGATTAACTATGAAAAGAAAATATATCACTAGTTATCAGGGAAATGCAAAATTAAAACAAGATAACATTTCATGTCCTTCAGATTGGCACCATTTTTAGTCTGAAATCACCAAATGACTAGGATTTGGGAAACAGCTGTTGGTAACTATATATATAGTTATATACATACATATAACTATATATGTATAAATATGAAACTTCGGAAAGCAATTTGACAAACTCTATTAAAGTTGAAGTTGAAGCTATACCTCCTTACCAACAATTCCACAGATGGTGAACTTTGGTATATGGCGCAGGGAGTCCTATCCAAGGATGATGTGATGCTGCAACGTACAAACCTAACAGTCTCTCAGTAAGAGAATGAATAAACAAACTGGCTTGTTCATGTGATGGAATATGATATAGCAGGTAAACAAATTTCCACAAGTGTTTCTGCTATAACAGGACAAATATTCCTGAAAAACAAACTGTTCTGCAAAGTGGCTTACTAGAAGTGATCAGGTGTATGGGGAAAAATTATGGGAAAAATAATGTTTAAGAAGCTCATAAAAATCTCTGCGACTTTATATCCAGAGCACATATTAATCATTCTGATAAAAATGTACTAGCATAGTTAAAATTATTAAATTTCTAACCTTTGAAAATGAAATCCTGGAGTAAATATAGTGCTGTACCTTTAAAGAAAATGATGAAAGGAGGTGCTGTAAGGATGTACAAAGATGGAGCTTGCTTCATACTAAGTATCAATACTTCTAAGAGCAAGAACACAAACAGAACCAGGAGAAGTTGGTACTGTGGGCATTACTTCATATTACTTTGAACTACTCTGTCATCATGCTGCATTTAGCTGTTAGAATACTTTTCAATTAGCTGCTCTTACTTGGCACAAAATATTAAAAACATGGGGAAGATTACATATGAACCTCCTACTTATACAGACATTATTCCCCTGTTTATGAATTGAATATGAGCTCAAAGGCATTACAGAAATATGCACAGAATAGCTCAGGTGGAAAGGCAAGAACAATGCCCAGATTTTAATTATACACACACACACACACACACACACACACACACAGAGTTACAAAATGTATGGATGCATATACATATGAACCACTTATATTTGGAAGTGATATACACAAACTTTAGGATCTTGGTTATCTCTAGGGATGGAAGGATGGAGGGATGGAGAAGGAATGAGGATCCTTAGCAAGGATCTATTTATTTTTCTATAAGACTAGAAGTTTATTTAAAAGAATATGACATTATTATAACAAAACATTATTCTTTATAAACTCTAGATGATTACATGCCTATTTTCCACACTTATTTGTATACTTACATTGTTCAAAATGTAGAAAAACATGATTAAAATAAAACATGAGATTCAATGGGAATGTTATTAGATTAAAAGAGGCTGGATATAAAATAAATATAAATATTCTTAGGAAAACATACACCTATAAACATGAAGTGATAAAATATATTACTACAAGTGAAGACTATTAAAACAAGACAATTTTTTTTCCAACTGATTTATATGATCCTTGCAGTTTCAAAGGGATGTTTCAGTTTTGCATATTATTAAAAGACCATCTGGAATACTAAACTGGTAAAATGTTAAAATTAAAAATCAACATTATGGATATGAATTCACAGGAGAGATTAGCTTCACCAGTTTCTAAACATATTACCGAGTTGTGATACTTTAAACTGTGTTACACTGGTTAAAATTTCCTCTGAAATATCTCTGATTATTATGTATAATTATAATACAGTAAAAGAATAACACAAATCAGCAGGGAATAGAACACTGCTTAATAAATAAATGTCTTTGGAAAAATTGAATAGCATAATACTATGTCCCTAAATGTTCTGAACCTCTATTAAACACTAATTAAATCAACTACAGACACAATTAGAACAATTAAATCAGAATCTTAGAGGATAGACCTAGAAATCAGTATTTTTTAGCTACCCAGGTGATTACAATTTGCAATCTGTGAACCACAGCCTTAGATGTTTCAAATCCATTTATAATATGTATTATGAATGGGTTTCAGAGGTGCTGAGATATTGATCCCCTCAACATGCTGCAGGTGGGGAAGATGGAGAGCCGGCAGGGCTGGGGTACTTAGAAACCTCAGGCCTTTGCCTCAGGCCACAAGGAGAGGGTAGAACAGGCAGAGTCAAGCATTGCAGGAGTGGTATAGATCAAACCTTCATCAGAGTCTTCATATTCTGAAGAACTCTGATTCAGTAATTCTACTTCAGAAATTATATTTCAAAGAGATATTTTAAAATGCAGAAAAAATTGTATAAAAATATTAACTTTGTCATAATGTATAATAGCAAAAAACTGAAAGCAACCTGAGCGAATTACTAAAGAAATTATGGCACATTCAGAGAACAGAATTTTATGAGGTGTTTTTAAATGTACAAGAGGAGTTTGTAATGACATGTAAAATATTAGCAAGTTAGAAGGAATCTGTACAATTTCATATAAAGTATTATAATTATACACAATACAAGCTAAATATGCAAGCTATATAAATGTGTATTATGTACATACATTTTTCTAAAGTACATATATACTTTACTTATATATTCTATAAAATATATACAATTTAAAGAATTTTAAACATATATATAATGAATAGAATTTATGACATAATTCTTTTGGGCAAAGAAAGCATAAAATAAAGAATGAAAACTAGTGAGCAGGAAGCCTGGTCTGTCTTGTCTCTGAGCCTTTTCCTATTGCCCCTAACTCTTCCCCTCAGTTCCCCTCATCTTTTATATTTCACCAAACAAGATTCCCTTTGAGAAGTTTTTCCAGCCTCTTTCAGGCCATTCGGCGCTGTGGTCTCATAGCATCACACACTTCCTCTCTGACACCTTATAAAAACAGTAGCCATCTCGCTACTGTCATAAAATGAACTGAGAACAACCACAGCTAAAACAAAGTCTACACTCTCCTGTAGGCACTGTGAATTCTGTTCTTGGATCAAATTGGACCATCCAAAGCCTACATACATATACCATGTGAATTTAATCTCATGGAAAATCCAGTTCCTCAAGATAGATTTTAACATCACCTACCTGGCCCTTACTGAAGTCTTCTGTGGATGAAATTGGCCAGTGTACTTCAAATAAGAAATAAAAATATAGATATGGTGTGTTGCATGTATTTAAAATGCTACAGGATCAATTTCTCTGAGAACTCAGTGTAGAGAAAGCTTGAATTCCCTATAGGGATTGGCAGGCTACTTCTTTTATGATAATGAGAAATGTATAATGTTCCCCTTTTGGCCCCTTCTGATGCCAAGAAGCTCAGAATGAAATTTGAACATCAATCAATAAACATACTGTCACTTATGAATGAAAAAATTGATTCTCCTTTTCTTAAGCTCAAGCTTCCTACTTTAATTACATTTTATTTCATTGTTTCACTGTTGTTTGTTCTATTTTATTTCTGATCATTCTAATCTATTCTCAAAGTCTTTTGTCTCAATGTATACGTATCTTATTGTGAAACTATTGAAATTGGTTGAGGAAAACATTATAAATAAATACATAAGATAATGTTTATGATCATTTTTTTTTCTCATTAATGTATATTTTAAAAAGAGGAGGATGAAAGTCACCATTAAGAGAATGAAAAGGAAACTCACTGACAGGGAAACTATACTTGCAATACATGTATTTGACAATTGCTTTATATCATTTAGAATAAAATATGAAGAATAAGAATCATTACAAATAAATACACCCAATCAAGCCAAGAGAAAAGGAGGCAAAAGTCTAGAAAGGCACTTCACAAAAGACAACCAAATGGCCAATAAATAAATTTAAAAGTCTTAAACTCAATTAGTCAGAATAAAAATGAATATTAAATCCACAATGAGATAACATTATTCACCCACTAGAATACCTAAAATGCAAAATAAAGAAAAAAGTAGTTATCAATGATATTATAGAGCAAATGGAACTCTTATTCAGGGCTGGCAGGAGTTTAAATTTGAAAAATCAATTCTGAAAATGGTTTTTATATAGTTACTAAAGCAAACATATGCAAACCCTAGGACTCAGCAACCTGGGCATTCTTACACATGTTCTCCAAAAATAGGTACTAGAAAGAAGAACAGAGCTGGAGGTATTATGCTCTCTGACTTCAGACTAAACTACAAAGCTAAAGTAATCAAAACAGTATGATACTGGCAAAAACAAACAAACAAACAAACAAACAAACAAAAACAGACACACAGATACATGGAAAAGAATAGAGAGCCCAGAAGTAAACCCATGCACTTATGGTAGTTTAATCTATCACAAAGAAGGCAAGATACACAGTGGAGAAAAGACAGTCTCTTCAATAAGTGGTGCTGGGAAAACTGGACAGTTACATGTAAAAAAATAAAATTAGAACATTTTCTTGCACCACATACAAAAGTAAATTTTAGATGGTTTAAAGACCTAAATGTAAGACCAGAAACCATAAAACTCCTAGAAGAAAATACAGGCAGTATGCTGTTTGACATAGATTTAGCATTATTTTTTTTTTTAGCAAATTTACCCAATTCAAAAAATGGGCAAAAGAACTGAATAGACATTTTTCTGAAGAAGACATACATACAAATGGCCAAAGGCACATGAAAAGATGCTCAACATTGTTAATCATCAGAGAAATGCAAATCAAAACAATGAGATATCACCTCACACCTGTCAGAATGGTTATCATCAGAAAGACCATAAATAACAAATGCTGGCGAGGATGCAGAGAAAAGGAACCCTTGTATGCTGTTGGTGAGAATGTAAATTGGTGCAGCCACTGTGGAAAACGGTACAGAGGTTCATCAAAAAACTGAAAATAGAACTACCATATGATCCAGCAATTACACCCTGGGTATATACTGGAAGTAAATGAAAACACTAATCCAAAAAGATACATGTATCCCAATGTTCACAGCAGCATTATTTACAATTGCCGAGATATGGAAGCAAACTAAGTGTCCATCAACAGATGGATGGATAAAAAAGATGTGGTACATATATACAATAGACTACTACTCAGCCATAAAAAAGAATGAAATTTTGCCATTTGCAACAACATGGATGGACCAGGAGGGTATTATGCTTAGTGAAATAATTCAGACAGAGAAAGACAAATACTGCCTGTTATCACATGGAATATTGTCTGTTATACATGGAATCTAAGAAATAAAACAAACTAGTGAATATAACAAAAAAGAAACTGACTCACAGATATAGAGAACAAATTAGTTGCTACCAGTGGGGAGAGGGAAGGGGAGAATGAGCAAAGTAGGCGTAGGGGATTAAGAGGCACAAGCTACTATGTATAAAATAAATAAACTACAAGGACATAGTCCTTGGCACAGGGAATGGACACTGGCACAGGGTATTTAGCCAATATTTTATGATAACTATAAATGAAGTATAATCTTTAAAAATTGTGAATCACTATGTTGTACATCTGAAACTTATATAATATTGTACATCAACTATACCTCAGTTAAAAAAAAAATACTAGAATTTTCCTAGTAGCACTATTTGTAAGTCTTAACCTAGAAGTCACAATAATACTCATCAACACAGGAATGGATCAATAAATTATGTTATATTCCCACGTGACAATAGTAGAAAGAAAGGATCTGTGATCATATGCAGTAATGTGGGTGAATTTCACAATGGTGATCCCAGAAGTCAGACATAAAACAACTACATACTCTATGATTCCACGAATATAAGCAGAAATCTGTTGACAGAAGTTGGGATAAGGTCAGCTTGGGATGTATCTGGGCAGTGACTAGAAAGGTCCTGAAGGGGTTCTGTGGTGTTGGTAAGGTTTCTTGATCTGGGTCTGGCTACATCAGTGTGTTTGGTTTAATATTTATCAAGTGATATGTGTACATTTTCCACTTGCATGTTATGCATCTACCAAAGTCTAAAAAAAGTGATCGAGAGGATTGTTCTCAGTTAGAAAAATCTAGTAATATAGCATACATTCTTTGCTCTGCCATTTAATAGGTGACCCACAACAACAAAAAATTAAATTGTCTGAGATTTATATGCTAAATGGAAAAAAAAAAGTCTGCCCTGACTCCTCATAGGATTGCTTAGAAAGAGAAATGGAATAGAGATGACGAGCCCTATCACATATTAAAGCATACACAAAGCCACTATCATTAATATACATATAGCACTGACAGAGCATTCAAATTAAATAGGCAGATTTTTTTTATAATCCAGTTTAACTATATGTGAAAGGTAATGTAACAACTTCTGACCAATTTGGAAAAAATATAATAAAATTTATACCTCACTTCTTAAACCAAAATGAATTAAGATGAAGTAAAGCTTTAAAATAAAACATTGAAATTATAAGAGGACTAGCGAAAAAAAGGTTAAAATTTTTCCCGTAATATTAAATAGGAGAGAGCTTTACTAAGCCAAGCCACTTAAACATTTTACAATGGGCATGTATAACTTTAATAAGAAGCTAATTAAAAATGGCATAAAACATTTGTAAATTATTCTCATTCCTATGTTTTATACTTATTTAACACCATTAGCATTTCCTTGAAGTTGCTAATTTGAAGATGATTGCTAATTATAGTATAAAACATGGTCATTCGTTAATTCATTTGACAAAAAAAAATAGCTCCTACTATGTGCCAGGAACTTTTCTAGAGCTGGAGATGCAGCAGTGAGTGAAACAGTAATAATTCCCTGCCCTCAAGGAGCTTACTCTGCAGTGGAAGAAGACATAAGATAAACTAGATTAATATTAGAGAGTGATCAGTGTCTATGGAAAAATACAACAAAGCGAAAGAAGATGGGTGTGCTGAAACAGGGATGGAGGGGGTTATTAAGAGGTTGACATTTTAAATAGTCGGAGAGGCCTCACTAAAAAGTTAGTTTTTTGAACAAATATTTGAAGGATCAAGAGATGGTGATATGTAGGGGGAAATATATTTCAGGCAGAGGGAACAGGAAGGGCAGAGGTACTGAGGCAGCTGTGTAACTGGTATATTCAAGAAACTGCAAGGAAACTATTGTGGATGGAACAGAACGAGGGAGGGAGGAAGTACTAAGTTATACATATAAAGAAGAAATGGCAGCTAGATTACATAGTGCCTTATAGGAGCTTAAAAACTTCAGCTTTACACTAAGATGAGCCACCTGAGGATCTGAAGTGAGCAATGTCATCATCTGGCTGAGTTTTAAAGGGAACTTCTGGGCTCCTCAATTGGAGGAGGGTGGTTTTAAAAAAACAAACAAACTAAAGACAGATAACAGTTATAACAACAGGAGGAAAAAAGATGAGATAACAGAAAAGTGTAGAATTGCTTTCCTTCATTCATCAAATATTTATTGAGTACATTGTTAGGTGCTGTTAGGATGAAAAAAATGACTTGGACACAGATTCTGCCCTCACAGGGAATTTACTCGAGGAGGTAAAACATGGGTAGACATAACTCTAATACGTGGTAGAAAACAATGAACAAAAATAAGTTTCCATCTGGTTGAGAAAGAGAATTAGGGGAGTCATCTTGAAGCAGTTGGCCTTTCAACTGGCTGCAAAAATATAAGCTCCTTGATGGCATGCATTTAGCCTCTTCCTTACTGCTAGATTTCCAGCACCTAAAAGAGTGCATGGCACAGTCAGTGATCATTTGTTACCTAATGACTGAAGGGATTTGTGTTTGCAGATATGTAGGGAGAAGGGCATTGAAGCAAAGGGAACAACACAAGCAAAATCAAAGCAATGAAGAGTTACAGTTTAATTTGGTGGAAGCAAATGAGAATAGTGGGAGATGAAATTAAATCCATAGAATAGGGTTAGATCACAGAAGGCCTTGCTGGTCTTGTGGAGGTACCATGATTTCTTGCTATAAGGACCAATGATCTCCAAAAGCTTTCAGCAATAATAAGAGAACTTTGTACTGGAAGGATAAGTGTAATAGTACTGATAGTTGATTGAGGCAATCAACTGATTGGTGAGTGGAGTCTAGAGACCAGTTTAGATGATACTGCAAAAACCTAGACAAAAGGTAATGAGGGTCTCAATGAGGTTATTGTCACTTGGTCCCTTCGTCATTAGCACTTCCACTGTCCTAAGTAGGTATTTGTAAGCCTTACCATAGATGTGCATTTATTTGTACTGTAATTATTTTACTTGTCCCTCTTCTTTTCTTTTCTAGCAATATTTAACTCTCATGGTGGACACTTCGAATAAACCCCAAATTTCTGTTCTTCCTTTTGTTACAGTAATGAAATGCCTCAAGTTTTAGCTGGACACAGAGCTACCTGTCAGAGACTACATTTCCCAGCCTCTCCTGTAAGTGGTTGTCACCATAAGCCTAGGTTTGGCAATGGATTTGAGCAAAAGTGATGAGTGCAGCTTCTGGAACATGCTGCTTGCTCTCCATTTCTTCCTACCTCTTCTTGCAGGTTGCTCCTTACTCATTTTTCTCTCCTCTTGCATGAAGTAGGTGTTGGAGATTATGCTCTTTTGGAACTATATAACTCTTAGCCCTTTTCCTGCAGGAACAGGTATGGGGGCCTAGAGTTGCTGCAAGGGTCAGTCTTTCATAGGCTTTTGCAAAAGGGAAAATATAGGCCTATGACTAAACTCTGGCCAGTGGGATGTGAATGAAAGTGGGGTGCTGTGTCTGGGTCATGCTCATAAAAGGAAGCACTCTGTTTCTTATTTCCTCCATCCTGAGAGTAGGGATTTGACCCTGGTGATGGTGAGCTCACCTGGACTCAGGGCATCATCCTGCAGGATGCAAAACAAGAATATACAAGGCTCCTAAGTCCCTGGACCTATCTCATGGGGAAGTAGTGCCCAGTCTCCATGAATTGCCTACAAACTTGGACTCTGAGAGAACTTCCATCTTAGTTAAACTATTGTTATTTGGTCACTGTTACAGCAGCCAAATCAATATCTTAATATATCATTTATAAATACTGACCATTGCTCCTATGTGTTGAATGAATTAGTATAAAAGTTTCTATATAAGTAAAGTAATATTAAGAATTATTTCTCCCATTCCCGTAAACTTTGAGCATAAAACATCTATAGTCTACTGAAAAGGAAAGATGTAGTATAAAGCTTCAGTTGAATTCAGCGTCTCATTCATCATAACCTCGGGCCCATATCCTAACTTGCTTTACAAGGTAGGTTAGCACAGAAAGCAACTACCATCTGTTGAGAAGAAGCCAGTACAACACTGGGTTACTGGTTTCTGGTCATAGGTTCTATCAGACCACAAACAAAGCCTTTAAAGGGAAAATAAACTAGGAAATCTTCAAATTCTGCATCTCCTATCATTCTTTTGAGTCAAACATTATAATATGAATTTGATTATTATTCTCTGATTGCAGGACTTTTGTCATTGCTTGTTTCTATACAGAATGCAACAACAATTTCACAGAGGTAAAGTAAAGGAACTACTTACAGTTGAAGAACACTTGACATCGGGATTTAAAAAAAAAAACTAGCTACTTACATTTATCATTATTTTGTAAATAATTTTGCATTCACATACATAGATTATGACTGTTTAAGGATTTCGGCTTGCACAGCCCACCTCATCATATCTGTCTATGATCAAGCTTGTATACTTATATTACTAAAGCACCCTCAGTGAAACATTGGGAGTCTCCATATACCTCCTTAGGATATAGTTCTACAAGTCTTTTGGGGAAGTACACTGGAATGGTGACTTATTTAATTAGCGAGTGTTGGAAAGAGGAACTGATGGCAAGCCCTAACACTAGAAAAGTGGTTTGAGGGTTGGCTTTTGGAACAAGGAGTTGCAATTAAGAAAAGCTGGACAATCCCACTACTGGGCAAATACCCTGAGAAAACCATAATTCAGAAAGAGTCATGTACCACAATGTTCATTGCAGCTCTATTTACAATAGCCAGGACATTGAAGCACCCTAAGTGTCCATCGACAGATGAATGGATAAAGAAGATGTGGCACATATATACAATGGAATATTACTCAGCCATAAAAAGAAACGAAATTGAGTTATTTGTAGTGAGGTAGATGGACCTAGAGACTGTCATACAGAGTGAAGTCAGAAAGAGAAAAACAAATACCGTATGGTAACACATATATATGGAATCTACAAAAAAACAAAAAACAAAAAATGGTTCTGAAGAACCTACGGGTGGGACAGGAATAAAGACACAGATGTAGAGAATGGACTTGAGGACACGGGGAGGGGGAAGGGTAAGCTGGAACGAAGTGAGAGAGTGGCATGGACACATATACACTACCACATGTAAAATAGCTAGCTAGTGAGAAGCAGCCGCATAGCACAGGGAGATCAGCTCGGTGCTTTGTGACCACCTAGCGGGGTGGGATAGGGAGGGTGGGAGGGAGACACAAGAGGGAGGGGATATGGGGATACATGAATATGTATAGCTGATTCACTTTGTTATAAAGCAGAAACTAACACACCATTGTAAAGCAATTATACCTCAATAAAGATGTTAAAAAATAAAAACGAAAAGAAAAGCTGGAGATTGCCATGTTATTTCCTGAATAGAAATAAACCTTAAGGACTTCCCTGGTGGCGCAGTGGTTAAGAATCTGCCTGCCAATGCAGGGGACACGGGTTCGAGCCCTGGTCTGGGAAGATCCCACGTGCCGCGGAGCAGCTGGGCCCGTGAGCCACAATTACTGAGCCTGCGCGTCTGGAGCCTGTGCTCCGCAACAAGAGAGGCCGCGATATAGTGAGAGGCCCGCGCACCGCGATGAAGAGTGGCCCCCGCTCGCTGCAACTAGAGAAAGCCCTCGCACAGAAACGAAGACCCAACACAGCCATAAATAAATAAATAAACAAATACTTTAAAAAAAAAAAAGGAAAGTCTATTAATTAAAAAAAAAAAAGAAATAAACCTTAAGAAAGAGGGGTGTTTTGACTATGTAATGCTGAAAAGTCTATACTGTCGAGGGCAGACATGTTGAAATGTTAATATTGGATATGAAAAGGAAGCGTTTTATTTCCTGTACCACTGAAGTTAGTTTGTATAAACAGTCTCTCTCTTTTATCAAGACTTGACCATTGTTGTTAGTGGTGGTTTTCCTTGGAGTTTTAAGGACTGAGACTTTGTTTTGCTGATCCCAAATCCCCAGAAGTATGCTGAGCAAGTTCTCAGATTTAAAAAAACAAACAAAAAAAATCAAACAAAAAAACTATTGTTGACTGAATGAATGAATGGATGGATGAATAATGTTTGCATCTAACAATTATGATTTCCACTAAATGAAGTGAAAGAATGACTCATCCTCTTTTGAGGATCCCAAAGGAGACATAAATATTACACTAAGGGATTTTCCTTAAGTATATGGAAACAAAAAGATAATTTATCTCAAGTAAGTTGTTTATAATGAAGCCTGCTTCATAATCAATTTTTTTGTTTGAGTCTTATAAGCATATTTGTTACATTTTTCAATACTGAAATACTTGATTTTCCAGAATTATGACTTTAGGTGAAAAGCTATGTTTTTTAAAAAGAAAACGTGATTATAAATATAGGTTTAGAAAAAAAAAGAATCTGACCAATTTTTCACATGTCTTTGAAGAAATATAACATTGAAAAATATCACTAAAATTATAATCATATATACTGTTTAGAAGAAAAAAAGAAATAATTAGCTTTAATGTTATGGTATTCTGTGTTGCTGATAAATTAGTCATATTGACTCCCATGACCACCTAGTCACATGAAATACATGCAAAAGGACTGCAGTTACAACAAGCAGAAAGTTTTAGTCTATTTCTAAGAATTTTAACTATTGCGATTCAACTGACACACATTCTGACAACCAGAAATTCATTTTGTGTAGCAACATGGGAATCTGGCCTCAGGGTCTAAAGGTGATCTGTTTCATTCATGTATTTTAAGGAATAAGGTATTAGGTTTGCAACATTTATGTAAAACAAATAATGACACTGGAAAGCAATGCTCTTCATTTAACATAATGAGTTGCTCTACAATAAGTCAGATCCTCCCAGAGTGTAAATTACACAAATTTGAAAGCTGCATTTATTATTGAATATCTCATTCCCAGACAGGTGCTTACTCAGTAGTAAAACCTGGTGTAGCATACCAAATTAAAAGTTTTTTTTTTTTTTAAACTATCATGCACGTACCCAAACCATTTGTGTGCAGTTTAAAACTTTTCCTCCTAATCATATTGAGAATAATTAATTTTTACTACCACAAAACAGTAGAAATGAAATATGAATTGTATTAATAGGCAGAGATACTTGAACAGAAGCTTGGATTGTTTAAAATTAATAGTTTAAAAGATCTATCTGGAAATAGACTTCTTATTAAGTTGCCTTTTAGTACTCTAACATGCCATTTTGTGAGAGTGTTGTTAGAAGAAATGCTAGGATATTCTAAAAATTTCTAGGTTGATTGATGAAATTTCTTACTGTTAATTAATGAGTTTACGTTCCCAGCTGTACATCATCAGCACATGTTAAATTTTGCAAGAGAGTTTATGATTTCTAAGAACTCTCCTTCTATAAGGCCTTTTGCTGAGTGAGATAGTTTAGGAATCAGTAAGTAAAGGGGATCTTTCTTCTTTGTGTAAATAGCTTAAGAGTAAATTTAGGTGGTCTAGAAACCGTGAGTTATTAGGAAGGTGCTTAGAAACGGGCACAGTACATCAGCTGCCCGAGATCCCTTCTAGCAGCCTAGCCTGGACCTCCACACTCTGTTGGGCACCGTCTGTTACTGGCCGAGCAATTGCCGTTTTTGGCAAAGACCACCCTAGATATGGGCTCAGAATCCATCCTAGGGCTAGCCATCCTCTACAACCTGGTGTCCCCTGATTCGGAGTGAGTGCATTCAATTCAGGAAGATCACTTACGACTGAGTTTTTCATCATGGCTTTGACTGTGAAGCCCTCAGAAACCAGGGAGTGAGGCTGGTGCACCGGGAGCGGCAGCTTGGTCCTCTTCGGCAGCTTGTCTGGGCATTTGTTTAAGCTCAGGGTCTCTTTTTCTGCCACCATCTTCCTAGAAAATGTCTTGTTCTCATAAAACGTGTAGTAAAAGAATCAGTGAGTTTTACGGATGGGAGAAGGAGGTCGGGAAAAAATGTGAAAAGGCGCGTTACTGGTAGAATTTCACGCCCTCGTAGCGCTCAAGTTGATCCAGATGTTTGGCAGCTCCCAGGTGAAGGGAGTTGAGGGGAGAGGAAGGGCGGGAAGAGGGCAGGACCGAGGCTAGAGCCGCAACAAGCTTCCAAAGGTAACCCTCCGGGTTGCTAAGTGACACGTCAACACTGCGGCCGAACGACCCTGCCTCCCGGTTACGGACGTTTCCTAGGCCTCAGGCCGAAAGGGCGGCGGGCGCCGGGCCGCGGGCGGCGGAGACCGACCTGAGGAGAGACTACGCATTAAAACTACGACTCCCAGAAGGCCTCGGGCTAAGCCCCCTTTGCGCATGCGCGCCCCCACGGGAGGGCGCGGGGGAAAGGCTTCCTGGACGATTTAACCCGGGAGTGCCGCTCGTGTGAGGCGCAGGCGGGTGCCGGCGTGCATGTAGGCCGCTGCTCGCCCGGCAGCCTCCGACTGCCCAGTGGCCATGATAGGTACGTGGGTACCTGACAGGTACAGCCTCTCTGCGCCGCCCCGCGCCCAGCTGTTGTGCCGCGCCGGGCCTCGGCTGACAGGGACGCCGGGGTGCCGCCCGTGTGCGCTGCCCGTGGCAGGGTGTCAGTGTCCGCGCCGTCCTCAGCCCGCGCCGCCGGCTCCCCGGTGCCCGCCGTGGCCCTGGAGAATAAGTGTGTGTGTGTCCTAAGCCCCCACCCGGCCCTCGTTTGATGGGCTTCCCCCTGGAGACAACTTCGCGAGGGACCTTGGCGTGCGCTTCGGCGCTGCCCAAGGCGAAGGCTGCGTCCCGCGGTCCGTCAGCGAGCGCACCGCCCGCCGGACCTCGAGGGCCGTGGGAAGGCCCCGCCTTCCGCCCCGGTTTCCGTCCCTCAGGGCGCTTGGGAGGCTGTCTTCCCGCTTAGGACAGGTTGGGACCCACTCTCCGGAGAACTCTTTAGGGGAAACGCTCGCGAAGCGCGAAGCTCTAATGGACGGTGCCTAGGGACGATGGTTGAGGTCAAAACAAATTCCTGCAGATGGATTTAAACTTCTTGCTCCCTTGGGTTTTGTTTTCTAAATCCCTAGAGGTCTGAGATGAAAGAATAATTGAGTCAGTGATAGCAAGGATGAAAACTTTCGCCTAGTGAACTAACGATTCATTATGCAAAAAACAAAACAAAACAGAAAAACAAACACAAAAACATTTTATACACAGAAGGCCCTAGGTGCATTTATGTGAATAAAGCTTTGGAAGTGGCTGTTAGAGTTGCTTATAAACACTGTAATATATAAGATTAGAAAAGTTCCTGTCTTCCAGGATTAAGCCAAGAGTTATTTTAAGGGTTATCTCTGAAAATTAATGGAAACACACAGTGTGATTACAAAACATTGCTGTTTGGGGAGTTTATTATGACAGATTTCCTGTAGATTATGTATTGGTTTGGTGAGTTTATTTGGGGATTATTCTTGAATGGGCACCACTTACGAAACGCAAGTACATCTGAAGTTAGATGTCGTCTATCCAAGAAGATAGAAGGTGATTTTTAAAAATACGTAAGTTTGTATGCACTGATAAACTTCTTACATCTTTTATTTATTAAACGAATGTTAAAGTGTAAAACATTCTATCCGTTACTAGGAGAATCATGCCAACTAACTGACACTGTGTTTGCAACAATGATAAAACCTAAGGATGTTGTTCAATTTTTCTTACCTTTCTAGCATGGTATGATTGTTGGTGAAGCTATATACAGGCAAGAATTTAAGATCTGAAAATCATCACTTAATTCTAAATTGTTATCTAATAGACGATTATATAGATAACTTTGTTAGAATGAACTATGTTTAGGCAGTTTAGTTTGTTTGGGATTTAGGGACACAGGAAGGAAGCGTATTATCTTTAGATTTGATGAGTAGACATTTATTAATAACTGGTAGTGACGTGGAGAATGTAAGGTGGATTTTTAAAAGTGTTCTTTCTCATACTCCGGCTATTGTTTGACACAGTGCAAATAAGTGTATTACAACATAAATAAATCCATGCTCCCTCCCAAGAAAAGGACCTTACTTGTTAAAACCATGTGGACAATGTACAATAAATTACACAGCTAGTCAACTACTTGCATTGCCTAATTCGGTCAATGGGTACATTTTAATAAAAATCTTAATTGCCAATTTTGGAGTTGGTTCAGTTGAATAATGCCAAAGGTAAGTGAAAGTGGGAGCAATTGAAGGAAAGTCTTGGAGTGATGTTTCCCGTTTCTGACTAAACTTTGGAGCCAGGAAAGGCCTTATTTATAGTCTATATCCAGTGATATACTGGAGATTAAAATATACATTAATATATATCTGGGGATTATTTTATTTTTGTTAAAGACATATGTGCTGCTCAGAACTTGCCTCTTTTGTGCCTATGCTGTCTTTAATTTGCTACACATTTTTTAATGCTAATAGTACTCTTCTACTTTATTTAAATCTCAGCTCACTTTTAAGGAAAAACAAAAATTGCATTTCTTGGTAGAACAGGAGTAAGGGAGATTGACTGTTGCCTCATTACCAATAAAATTACCTTTCTTTGCTTTCTCAAAATTCAGGATTCTTTCTTGGCACAGAGACTGTTTCAAAAGTACTTACATTTTCCAGTTAGATTATGATTAGTATGTTAAATGCCCTGACTCAGCTATAGAAATATAATTTAAGTGGGTGAAAAATTATGACGTTTTGAGAAATATGGAGAGCACTTTAAGATAATATAAAGCATAATTAAAAAAACTTAAGAGAACTCAACTTAGAAAAATGTAATTTTTGGTACCTCTCTTAAAATTATATTTCACCCTTTTTTAAAATTACCATTTTTGTGTGTTTAAAATTGAATTTTAATAGTAATATTTGTTGTATATTCTATATGCATGTTGTATAGAACTGGATTTAGGTATTTAAGTAGTATCAGATGTTAAAGTGCATGGATATATATGTAACCATGTTGCCAATTTTGAAATTCAAACTCAACGTCTTAAAAATGATTTTTGAGTGATTTAAAAAATAATTAGAACATAATCTCTTCTGTATCTTGTTTAACTTAACATCTCTTAGAAGACTTACAAATCTTCATGTACAGATCCACCCTATAGTAATTCCTGTCTAGTATTTAGTGGATATACATAACTTATGCAGGTGCTCTCCAATAAATGAGCATACAGTAGGTTTACAGACAGTTGCTATCATCAGGAAGGTTTGTGTCCATATCATTTTATTTGCATATGTAAGCCTATATGTAAAGTAAAAATATTATTACAGTTTCTAAGTGGATTTTCTAGCTAAAGGGTTTGTAGACTTTGAATTTTGCTAGGTACTTTCAAATTGTTTAAAATAAATCACCCTGTTTTACATTTCTATCTGCCATAACAAGGTAGCAAAGAGCTGTCCTACTCCTCTGAGCTGAAAAATTACAAAAAGACATCCTCCCCAGAACTGACCCAGCATTCAACAGCAAAGCACCTACTGGGTTTCCCCTCTCTCTCCAAAGACTTACTGCCTTCGAACAGTGCACAAGGTGTACAACTGTCCTTAATGGCCCTGCCCCCCTCCAACAGTGTTTATAAGAGTGTCCACGTTCCCCCTGTGTACCATAAAATATTTTTATTTTTGTCTTTCTGATAGATGAAAAACAGTATATTTTAATTTTTTTAAATGAATCTTTTGAAGAAAAAGCCTTCACTTCTCATTTTATAATGCTTTATTTTCAAGAAAGCAGATTCAATAATTGAGTATCTACTGTGTTCCCAGTACTGTTCCAGGTGCCAGGGATACATGAGTTAAAAAAAACAAAAAACAGAAAAAAACACCCCACCGTCATGAATGTACAGTCTAACTGTACTGTTTGCCCACAAATCTGCATATTTGTTTTAAAGCTTGTATGCAGTGAATTTTAAAGTCTCGGAATTTATATTTTAGTTAAATATACTGTCTACTGCTACTTGCTCTGCCATTTCAGTAATTTTAGATGAGAAGTGACCCTGCATCTAAGTACCCAAGGTAGGCTCTGAAAGCTGTTTATGATGAGGTACAGTTGTGTCACAAAAGAAGTTCTAAGTTTTTGCATAGATTTCATGTAATTATGTACAGTTCTTCTTTGGGTCCAAAGGCTCTAGAATGATGCCTCTATGCCCTTTTCAACTTTGGAACTATTTGTAAGGATTTTTTTGAAGTCTACATTTTTTTGAAACCTCATGGCTTCATTGCTTGAAAATGATACAATGAAAGTACTTTGTATTAAGATATGCAAATCCATTTCTACCTCCAAAGCTTCTTTGAAAAATTCAGAAAAAAAAGTTCTTACTTGGTAATGTTTCATATTCATGAAAGCAGGTTCAATGCAGAATACTTTATTCTGTTAGCTTTTAGTTTTTTGATCAATGGAAATTATTTCTTACCTGCTGTTTCTTCAGCCTTTAATTGTGGCCCAGTGCTTATATAGTGTTTCTGTTTTAATTTGCATTTAATGAGCTCATTTTAAATGCTTCTTTGTAGTAATCTGAATGGTTTCTTTCTTAAATTTTTTAATATTAAAGAAAGAGATTTATGTTGCAGCTCACCTTCCTGGCTTATTTACTTATATGCTTGGTGATGTATTGAGACCATCTTAGGACATTTATATTTTTAAGAATGTTGATGGGTTCTTGATGATTTCTCCAGTTGACTCTTACTGTAAGACTTGAATAGGGTTCCCCATAAAGGATAATTTTAGAGCCTTTAACATCAGAAGAGAGAAGAATCTCTGTGTACAGCACATAGCAACCTTCCGCATCCCTTAAACCCCCACCCCTATCAAATTAGGGGAAAAAAGTGGTGATTAGGGAACTAATATTGGTGTTCCAATTAAAACATGTTCATTATTTATCCATGTAATTGATGAATGCACCAGTTATTCCTACTATTAAATTTTTTTTGAACTTTCAGTGAATAAATAATATTACCTGAGATGAAGCCCTTTGCAGTTACATCGTCATTTTTAAGCTTACTCAGAGTAGATCCATTTTCCAGAACATGGAAAGACAGGAATTAGACACCTGAAATTCACTCAGTATTAACATGGAGAAATGGGACTGAGGTTTGTAATGTGTGTGTTTCTGAGGTGAACCTTTGGTTTTAGCATCTACCTGTACTCTCCCTTTTTCCTTCCCTCATTTTCTTCTTCCCACACTCTTTGCTTTTGTCAGAAGCTGGACTTTTAATGTTTCATTCCTTAGCTCACAGAAGCAGCTGCTTTCTGACTATTTAAAGAGGTGAGCTCTTTCCTTGCTTGCCTCTGGGGTTTCCACAGGGCTTGCTTGGTTATACAAGTGTTCCTGAGGGTCATGACTGGAATTGTGTGACTAAACAGACCAGGACCACCATGGCTCCTCCCATAGACATTCTCTTGACAGGGAGTTGTCTGCAGTAAAACTACTCGTAGGCCCAGCAAATGCATTTTGTTTTGAGGGGAATCTGGTCCTGATTACATTTTTTGCCTTGAGCCAGAGTTCTGGGGATTGAGGAAGCTTGGACTGGCTTGAGGATAGGGCAGGATTTAGGCTTACTTATCTGGAGAAATAAAGACTTAAGAATAATAATTCATGCTCTAGGTCTTCTCTCCACCTGTGAATTATGGCTTGAAGTCCTTTCCAGCTCCCTGGTGACTCCTCAGGGAGTGAGAGGTACAGATTTAAGCACAACTGGGGCAGCATTGCCTGAGTCGCTGCTTATCCGGGATGCTGATCACAAGCAGATGTGGACTGCACAAGTCGGTTGGCATCTGCTAAGTCTGGATATATGTGTGACAATATCTAAAGATGTTTTTAAATGAAGATGGCTGAATTCATAGTGTTGGATGGGAATTGTGTGTTTTACTGTGCAGTCAGTTTGGACATAGTTATATGATATAAACAGAAAGTGATATATAGTGGAGGTCTGATATTTGCTTCCTGCTGTTGTTCATTGAGGAACTGGTGACATGCCCAGTCAGTGGTAGGTAAGGGAATTTCTTCCTTTATGGTCCTCTCTGGAGTTTTTTCTTTTTTTATTGCCTCTGTGTGTGTATGTATGTGTGTGTGTGTTTGTATGTTTCTTACTACATGCACATTTTCTTATCAAGTGTATTGAATTTTTTTCTCCATCAGCTTGATTTCAAGAAAGTCATCAAATTATCTTATTCATAGTTTATGTTGCTAGAGTTTCACACGGGGTCTGTATCCTCGCCTTTATACCCTGGCAACTGGGTACTGTGCAGTACTGCAGCACGTTTTACAACTCTTTTTTTGGGGGGCGGGGCGGTGAGGGAAGCTCTAGAATTATTTGTATTTGGGGTTTAACATCTAAAGAACTTCTCTGTTGAGTCCAGTTATGGTTGTCACAATTATTCATATATAAATTTATTAAACATTTCTTCTGGCTCCTGTACTCAATTTAATCATATTATGCCCAGTAGAATGCAAGTAATGCAGGTAAAGTTAGAGAAGGGTGGAAATGCCATTTGAGGTCTGGTTTCTGGGGTGACATGATTTTTTTTTTTGTCCTCAACAAATGTTGACAACAGGATGATTAACATTAATGACCTAAGATTGATAAATATGTGTGAATTCTTTAATAGTTAAGAAAGATTTTTTTTAAATTAATATAAGAACTTTCTTACCATAAATGAGAACTAGTTAGCTTTTTTTTTTTAACATCTTTATTGGAGTATAATTGCTTTACAATGGTGTGTTAGTTTCTGCTTTATAACAAAGTGAATCAGCTATACATATACATATATCCCCATATCTCCTCCCTCTTGCGTCTTCCTCCCACCCTCCCTATCCCACCCCTCTAGGTGGTCACAAAGCACCAAGCTGATCTCCCTGTGCTAAGCGGCTGCTTTTCACTAGCTATCTATTTTACATTTGGTAGTGTATATAAGTCCATGCCACTCTCTCACTTCATCCCAGCTTACCCTTCCCCATCCCCGTGTCCTCAAGTGCATTCTCTACGTCTGTGTCTTTATTCCTGTCCTGCCCCTAGGTTCTTCAGAATCATTTTTTTTTTTTTTAAGATTCCATGTATATGTGTTAGCATACGGTATTTGTTCTTCTCTTTCTGACTTACTTCACTCTGTATGACAGACTCTAGGTCCATCCACCTCACTACAAATAACTCAATTTTGTTTCCTTTTATGGCTGAGTAGTATTCCATTGTATATATGTGCCACATCTTCTTTATCCATTCATCTGTTGATGGATGCTTAGGTTGCTTCCATGTCCTGGCTAGTGTAAATAGAGCTGCAATGAACATTGTGGTACATGACTCTCTTGAATTATGGTTTACTCAGGGTATATGCCCAGTAGTGGGATTGCTGGGTCATATGGTAGTTCTAGTTTTAGTTTTTTAAGGAACCTCCCTACTGTTCTCCATAGTGGCTGTATCACTTTACATTCCCACCAGCAGTGCAAGAGGGTTCCCTTTCATCCACACCCTGTCTAGCATTTATTGTTTGTAGATTTTTTGATGATGGCCATTCTGACTGGTGTGAGGTGATACCTCATCGTAGTTTTGATTTGCATTTCTCTAATGATTAGTGATGTTGAGCATCCTTTCATGTGTTTGTTGGCAATCTGTATATCATCTTTGGAGAACTGTCTATTTAGGTCTTCTGCCCATTTTTGGATTGGGTTGTTTGTTTTTTTGATATTGAGCAGCATGAGCTGCTTGTATATTTTGGAGATTAATCCTTGGTCAATTGCTTCATTTGCAAATATTTTCTCCCATTCTGAGGGTTGTCTTTTCATACTGTTTATGGTTTCCTTTGCTATGCAAAAGCTTTTAAGTTTCATTAGGTCCCATTTGTTTACTTTTGTTTTTATTTCCGTTTCTCTAGGAGATGGGTCAAAAAGGATCTTGCTGTGATTTATGTCATAGAGTGTTCTGCCTATGTTTTCCTCTACGAGTTTGATAGTGTCTGGCCTTACATTTAGGTCTTTAATCCATTTTGAGTTTATTTTTGTGTATGGTGTTAGGGAGTGTTCTAATTTCATTCTTTTACATGTAGCTGTCCAGTTTTCCCAGCACCAGTTATTGAGAGGCTGTCTTTTCTCCATTGTATATTCTTGCCTCCTTTATCAAAGATAAGGTGACCATATGTATGTGGGTTTATCTCTGGGCTTTCTATCCTGTCACTTTGATCTGTATTTCTGTTTTTGTGCCAGTACCATACTATCTTGATTACTGTAGCTTTGTAGTATAATCTGAAGTCAGGGAGCCTGATTCGTCCAGCTCCGTTTTTCTTTCTCAAGATTGCTTTGGCTATTCGGGATCTTTTCTGTTTCCATACAAATAGGGAAATTTTTTGTTCTAGTTCTGTGAAAAATGCCATTGGTACTTTGATAGGGATTGCATTCAATCTGTAGATTGCTTTGGGAAGTATAGTCATTTTCACAATGTTGATTCTTCCAATCCAAGAACATGGTATATCTCTCCATCTGTTTGTATCATCTTTAATTTCTTTCATCAGTGTCTTATAGTTTTCTGCATACAGGTCTTTTGTCTCCTTAGGTAGGTTTATTCCTAGGTATTTTATTCTTTTTGTTGCAATGGTAAATGGGAGTGTTTCCTTAATTTCTCTTTCAGATTTTTCATCATTATTGTATAGGAATGCCAGAGATTTCTGTGCATTAATTTTGTATCCTTCAACTTTACCAAATTCATTGATTAGCTCTAGTAGTGTTCTGGTAGCATCTTTAGGATTCTCTATGTATCGTATCATGTCATCTGCAGACTGTGGCAGCTTTGCTTCTTCTTTTCCGATTTGGATTCCTTTTATTTCTTTTTCCTCTCTGATTGCTGGGGCTAAAACTTCCAAAACTGTGTTGCATAATAGTGGTGAGAGTGGGCATCCGTGTCTTGTTCCTGATTTTAGAGGAAATGGTTTCAGTTTTTCACCATTGAGAACAATGTTGGCTGTGGGTTTGTCATATATGCCCTTTATTATGTTGAGGTAAGTTCCCTCTATGCCTACTTTCTGGAGGGTTTTTATCTTAAATGGGTGTTGAATTTTGTCAAAAGTTTTTTCTGCATCTATTGAGATGATCATATGGTTTTTTTCAATTTGTTAATATGGTTTATCACATTGATTGATTTGCATATATTGAAGAATCCTTGCATTCCTGGGATAAACCCCACTTTATCATGGTGTATGATGCATGTAATATGCTGTTGGATTCTGTTTGCTAGTATTTTGTTGAGGATTTTTTCATCTATGTTCATCAGTGATATTGGTTTGTAGTTTTCTTTTTTTGTCTGGTTTTTATATCAGGGTGATGGTGGCCTTGTAGAATGAGTTTGGGAGTGTTCCTCCCTCTGCTATATTTTGGAAGAGTTTGAGAAGGATAGGTGTTAGCTCTTCTCTAAATGTTTGATAGAATTCGCATGTGTAGCCACTTGGTCCTGGGCTTTTGTTTGTTGGAAGATTTTTAATCACAGTTTCAATTTCAGTGCTTATGATTGGTCTGTTTATATTTTCCATTTCTTCCTGGTTCAGTCTTGGAAGGTTATACCTTTCTAAGAATTTGTCCATTTCTTCCAGGTTGTCCATTTTATTGGCATATAGTTGCTTTTAGTAATCTCTCATCATCCTTTGTATTTCTGCAGTGTCAGTTGTTACTTCTCCTTTTTCATTTCTAATTCTATTGATGTGAGTCTTCTCCCTTTTTTTCTTGATGAGTCTGGCTAATGGTTGATCAATTTTGTTTATCTTCTCAAAGAACCAGCTTTTAGTTTTATTGATCTTTGGTATTGGTTACTTCATTTCTTTTTCATTTATTTCTGATCTGATCTTTATGATTTCTTTCCTTCTGCTAACTTTGGGGTTTTTTTGTTCTTCTTTCTCTAATTGCTTTAGGTGTAAGGTTAGGTTGTTTATTTGAGATGTTTCTTGTTTCTTGAGGTAGGATTGTATTGCTATAAACTTCATTTTGCATGATCTGTCCATTGGTGAAAGTGGGGTGTTAAAGTCCCCTACTATGATTGTGTTACTGTTGATTTCCCCTTTTATGGCTGTTAGCATTTGCCTTATGGATTGAGGTGCTCCTATGCTGGGTGCATAAATATTTACAATTGTTATATCTTCTTCTTGGATTGATCCCTTGATTATTTTGTAGTGTCCTTCTTTGTCTCTTATAGTACTCTTTTTTTTAAAGTCTATTTTGTCTGATATGAGAATTGCTACTCCCGCTTTCTTTTGATTTCCATTTGCATGGAATATCTTTTTCCATCCCCTCACTCTCAGTCTGTATGTGTCCCTAGGTCTGAAGTGGGTCTCTTGTAGACAGCATATGTACAGGTCTTGTTTTTGTATCCATTCAGCCAGTCTATGTCTTTTGGTTGGAGCATTTAATCCATTTACATTTAAGGTAGTTATCAATATGTATGTTCCTATTATCATTTTCTTAATTGTTTTGGGTTTGTTATTGTAGGTCTTTTCCTTCTGTGTGTTTCCTGCCTAGAGAAGTTCCTTTATCATTTGTTGTAGAGCTGGTTTGGTGGTGCTGAATTCTCTCAGCTTTTGCTTGTCTGTAAAGGTTTTAATTTCTTTGTCGAATCTGAATCAGATTCTTGCTGGGTCGAGTAATCTTGGTTATAGGTTTTTTTCCTTTCCTCACTTTAAATGTGTCCTGCCACTCACTTATGGCTTGCAGAGTTTCTTCTGAAAGATCAGCTGTTAACCTTATGGAGAGTCCCTTGTATGTTATTTGTTGTTTTTCCCTTGCTGCTTTTAATATTTTTTCTTTGTATTTAATTTTTGATAGTTTGATTAATATGTGTCTTGGCATGTTCCTTCTTTGATTTATCCTGTATGCGACTCTATGCTTCCTGGACTTGATTAACTATTTCCTTTCCCATATTAGGGAAGCTTTCAACTGTAATCTCTTCAAATATTTTCTCAGTCCCTTTCTTTTCCTCTTCTTCTTCTGGGACCCCTATAATTCGAATGTTGGTGTGTTTAATGTTGTCCCAGAGGTCTCTGAGGCTGTCCTCAATTGTTTTCATTCTTTTTTCTTTCTACTGCTCTGCAGTAGTTATTTCCACTACTTTATCTTCCAGGTCACTTATCCATTCTTCTGCCTCAGTTATTCTGCTATTGATTCCTTCTAGAGAATTTTTAATTTCATTTATATTGTTGTTCATCATTGTTTGTTTGCTCTTTAGTTCTTCTAGGTGCTGTTAAACGTTTCTTGTATTTTCTCATTCTATTTCCCAGATTTTGGATCATCTTTACTATTATTACTCTGAATTCTTTTTCAGGTAGACTTCCTATTTTCTCTTCATTTGTTTGGTCTGGTGGGTTTTTACCTTGCTCCTTCATCTTCTGTGTGTTTCTCTGTCTTCTCTTTTTTCTTAACTTACTGTGTTTGGGGTCTCCTTTTCACAGGCTGCAGGTTCGTAGTTTCCATTGTTTTTCGTGTCTGCCCCCAGTGGCTAAGGTTGATACACTTGGTTGTGTAGGCTTCCTGGTGGAGGGGACTAGTGCCTGTGTTCTGGTGGATGAGGCTGGATCTTCTCTTTCTGGTGGGCAGGACCGTGTCTGGTAGTGTGTTTTGGGGTGTTTGTGACCTTATTATGATTTTAGGCAGCCTCCCTGCTAATGGGTGGGGTTGTGTTCCTGTCTTGCTAGTTGTTTGGCATAGGGTGTCCAGCACTGTAGCTTGCTGGTCATTGAATGGAGCTGGGTCTTTGCGTTGAGGTGGAGATCTCTGGGAGAGCTTTCTCTGTTTGATATTATGTGGAGCCAGGAGGTCTCTGGTGGACTAATCTCCTGAACTCAGCTCTCCCACCTCAGAGGCACAGGCCTGACACCTGGCTGGAGCACCAAGACCCTGTCAGCCACACGGCTCTAGGCCCCGGCTCCAATGTTCAGAGTCTGATCTGCCAGGCACTGCCTTGAGGGTTCCACGCCCTGCGCTCTGGCTGCTTCCGGTCACTCACTACGTAGCTTTAAGTGCTATTTATATATGTAAAAATATTGGGAAGTATACCTCAAAATTTTTATCTTTGGGTTGTGGGATTTTTTTTACTGTGGTTTTCTGGGTTTTTTCCGATTTTCAGCATTAAGCATGTAGTATTTTGGAAATACAAAAAATGCAATAGTGTTATAATCCTAGTCTTAAGGATAGGACGAATGTATCACTGGTTGGTATATATGTAGAACTGATTATACTTTTGTGACAAATCGTCAAATAAATTAGTAATGGTAGCATACTTGTAGTAATTTCATGTTCTTGTAATAAAAGTAGTGTTTTCAGAAAAACAAATATCAGTACCATAATTTCACTTTTCATTTTTTACAATAGCATTACACACTATCGAGGCATGGTAATACAATCACTGTATTAGCTTCCTGTTGCTGCTATAGCAAGTTAGCATAAGTTTGGTGGCTTAAAACAACACAAATGTATTCTCTTACAGTTCTGGAGGCCACAAGTTCCAAAATGAGTTTTAAGGGGCCAAAATCCAGGTGTTAGCAGGACTAGTTCCTTCTGGAAGCTTCAGTGGAGAATCCTCTTCCATTTCTACAGGGTGCTGGCTCCTTGGCTCCTGGCTGCCTCACTCCAGTCTCTGTTTCTGTGGTCATATTGCCTTCTCTTTTACTGTAGTCAAATCTCCCTTTGCCGACCTCTTATAAGAACACTTGTGATTACATTTAGGGGCCACCAAGATAACCTCCCATCTCAAGATCCTTAATTTAATTGTATCTGCAAGGTCCTTTTGCCATATAAGGTCACATTTACAGGTTTCAGGAGTTAGGTTATGGACATTTTGAGGTGGTCTTTTCAGCCTACCACAGTCACCATTAAGGCCTTCACCATTTGAAATCTGGTGTTAAAGTGTCTTATTATGAAGTAAGGATGATGGATACAGGACATCGAATTGACAGTTATATAACTTGATTTTTCCTTTTTTGAGGTCATTTAATGACAATGCAATAATGTTACACATGAGGAATCTAGTATTGTGTGTGAGAGTGTGTGTGTGTGTGTGTGTGTATGTGTGTGGACTAGTTGATAAAGCTGGCCAAGGACATAACTCACTTTTCAAGGTAGTTTTCCCAGGTGGCAAAAGAACATGTGGCCACACTCCAGGACTAAAATGGTGAATTACAGCTGGGTAATTTGCTGTACCATGTTGCTCATTTGTATCCTGTAGAGCAGGGGAAGCTTTGTTATGCTTTTGAGAGAAATATGACTTCACGCAACAACACGTGATCAGGCAAAGCAGGAGCAAATAACCATTTTATGTACGTTTTGATTTCTGTTTTGCCAGTTCACGAATATTAGACACCTAATGCTCCAGTGGAATAGTTTAACATTGTCCTGCCCTTTGTAAATAATCACTAATCTGGCTTGGTTAGAAATACACAGCTGAGATGTTTTAAATAAATTCTAGTAAAGTTATGAAGGACAAAAAAAGAATCAACCTTAATTTGCTTCATTTTTTAAAAGATGTCAGTATAGAATTTGTTTTCATGAGGCAGTTTTAGCTGAAATATTTGGAAAATATTCCATTATGCATTGTTAGTACAGTTATGAGAAACTCTAAAGGAAGTATGGAATACATTTCTTAAATAGATGCAAAATTTGATTTGTAAGAAAAGAAAAAGTTCATTTTTATTGGAAAAAAGAAGAAAATAAATGTTAACTTCAATAAACATTTATTGAGACCCTAAGTTATGACCTGAGATACCACTGAGTCTCCAAAACTAAATGTGGAACTCACAGTTTCGTAAAGATGCTGTGTACACCTGCAAAGCAATGATCAGCAGTAACAGAAGCTATAATGGAAGCATTATAAAAAAAAGCATTTTTTTGTGATAAAGCTGGGGAACTTCCAGAACAGAGGTGGTATTTGAGCTGGACCTTCAGGGCTGAGTGATCTCCCGAGTGCAAACAGTAAGGCATGGGGGTTTGGAAGCAGACTCTATGGAGGAGTAGTGCTCCTTGGGAGGAGGAGTAGTTGACAGGGATACAGCATAAGAAGCGTGAAGTAGGAAATGAGGAGCAACCTGGGTGAGGAGGGTCAGGGCCTGCTGGAGAATTCGAGTTTTGTTTTGTAAGTAATGAGGAACCACTTGGTCTTAATGCGAAGAATGGGCATGCTTAAATTTCTTTTTAGAATGATAGCTTTGGCAGCAGGGCCATGTTAGATGTCACTCATTTACTTTTGGCTAACAGAAATTATGACAATACTAATCTCGTCTATCCCAATTTAATAAAGAGTAGCATTCTGCAACAAATGGACACTGTGTTGAACTGTAAGGCCCATTTGGGCAGAGAAAGCAAACTTTAAAGCTTGCAGTGGTTAGTGTCAGGTGAATATAACTTTGTGAATTAGGCCTCCTCTGAGGGAGTAGGAAGTAGCAGGACCTGTGGCTGAAAGTGAGAAGTGAATTCCAATTAAAAATAAATAAATAAAATTGGCATCAGCCAAATTAAATACTGTGAGTCCAGTGTACTGCTTCCTACTTAGGATCTTTAGGTGGTTAGGACAATTAGCTATGCTTTGATATAATCAGAATAAACAAATCCGTCAAAAGATTTGTAACTTCAGATTATTTGATGGAATCATTTTCCTGTTAAATTTGAAGACCTAATCTCATTCCATTTTAATGTTGTGTGTTTACTTACCTGCCTCATTCTTGAGGGAAGGAGTATGTTTGTACTTAATAAATAATTGTTGAATGAGTGAAAGTATGAATCAAAGGAGAAAAAGACATTGTCTTGTCTCTTGTTTTGTCTTCTCCAATCTCCCTTCCTGTTTCTGAGGTTGAAGTACCTAATTAAATAATCCAGTCTCTACTGACATTTGCCTTGGGGATGGGGCCTTATTTCATTTATCTCTGTGGCCCCCAAACCCAGCATAATCCCAGTAAGTGCTGAAATAGATGAAAGCATTAATAAATAGGGGTAGTAACATATGCTTTGATTTTGGTAAATAGTAAGTGTATTAAAATGTTTCATATTCTGAGAAGATGATTCATTAATTTTAGGAGAGAGATTTTAGTCTGTCACATTTTTCTGTGCAAAAATTTGGAGCTTGCACAGGATGATGACTGTTTTTTTTTCTTTTTTTCCCTTGTCCTTTACTGTTGTTTCTCTTTATTGCTTCTCTAATGCTTTCCCTTAGAGGGAAGCCATTACATTATTTTAATTCTGGAATGAGCTGGGATTTTAAAGTGGTTACTCTACACAGGATGTTTAGAGTATATATTACATGGATGCATTGTCCCTTGTCCAACCTTTAGCTTTTAGCTTTATAACAAATATATTTTTGCATTATTGGGGTCTGTATTTACTTGTTTCCCTAATGCAGCTTTTCTCCATGGAATACTCTCAGTAGAAACATATGCTCAAAGCTTCAAAGTAATTACAATATCACTAAAAGCTTCATAATCACATTACTGAAACTAAACGTTAAAATATTTGATTTTCCTTTATCCAATCATTTCAATTTAATTTTAGGCTACTGCATGATTGATTGAGGAAACCTGGCAGGCCAAAGTCAAAGAGTGTTTATAATGCCTAAAGCCTTGTACAGAAAACTTCAAGGCAATTTAATTTGGATAGGAATTCATTTTAATTATTCTGAGAGATTTTTTTAATAGGAAAAATGGATTTGTTTTCATGCTCTTTGTGTTTGACTGACTCTTGATGTCATCTATACAGTCCCCTGCCTGGAGTATTCACTCACCTCCTCCTCAGCCCTGCTAGATAGACCCTGGATGATACAAAAGTCCTAGTTCTAAAACAAAGACCTGCAGCTGGATTGTTTTTCATAATTATTCTAAAGATGTTCTTTCATGTTATTTATAAGATAGGTTTAAATTTTAACCTTTTTTAAAGAAAAAGGTGGGTAGTATTGAAATATTTGTATCTGTTTACAGTAAGCAAGCAAACTCCAGCAGTGGCTTTGCATCAGGCATTTATTCTGCCTCCACTTAATTAAATAACAGGATGCCAGCAGCATCACTTATCCATGAAGATACAGAACTTTATGAATAAACATATCTACCTTTTCCTCATGGCTCACAGTGGGGGCGGAGAAATGGTCATCCATCAAACTCATGTCTGTGGTTGTTCTCAAAAGCCATTTATTTTTAATTTTAATGAATTATGGAGACAAGTGAATATGAAGTTACTTTCTGAAGTAATGTGAATTTTCCTAATTTTAAGCCCAATTTTTTAAATTATATACATTGTAGAGCTGTAAATCTAGAATATTTACTGATCATATTTGATACTTACTCAGCCAGAAGTCTAGACATTAAACTACTTTTATAATTCTGCTTCTAAATTGTTATTTCATCCTCCTTCTCAAGTTGTTCCTTTGCTTTTAACAGAAAGTAATAGATAATGGACAAATCTTTGCACTTAATCATACACAAAGCACCTGGTGACATTTGAATCTTTTTTTTACATTTCTGAAGTTGAACTTTGAACCTTATATACTTTGCTTGTGTAGGATTTTTGACAATGGAAAATAAAATATTTCTCAACTCTTTTGTTCCCTGAATCTTGCATACTTTCCCTGCTTTCCCTCCCCATTGGCAGAGACTTAATTTTATAAATAATGGTCTTCTAGCCATTTTTCTGCCTCCATGAGGGTAGACTTATTGTTTATTGATTGATTGATAGATTGATGGTACTTTGGAAAATCAGGCTTGGAATTAAAAAAATATATTGTTTATGGCTAGTAGCACTCCTAAATCACTTCCTTCCCCATCCAGGCCATATCCCAAATCACCCTTCCCCCTAAACTAGAATATAACAATATCTCATATACTTAATACTTTTCTTCTTCACACTAAAATGTGGTGCAGTGGTATTAATGGTTTCCCTTCATAGGGGTTTTGCTATGGGAGAAGTGGAACTGAAAGGGAAAATTTCAATTTTATGTGGAGGCCAAATAGGAGAAGCCATGGGTTTAGATTCTAGCAGGTAGGGAAGTGACCCTGGTTTTTACATTCTAATGTTAATGATTTTCTCTTGCTTCCATCAAAGAATCTAGGATGAGTAGCTTCAACATTAGAACGTCTGTAAGTTCATATTGAACATTGTGTGGGGATGGTTGCCTTCCCTGGGCTTTATCATGAGTGGTTCAAGCCAGAAATAAGCATGTTGGGTCTGGGAATTGATATTTACTCTACTTACAATCTAATAAGTTAGCCTGTTAAAGTATCACGGTTGCTGTCAGAAGACACAAGACTCATGGATCAGAGACAAAGGACTTCATTACTCATGACACAGCAAATGGCTTAAGTGTTATCATATTTACAGAAGCTTCCTTTGTCTCCAAATCTCGAAGGGGTGATGTGATATGGCCCAGATGAATGCCGTGCACGCAGTGGATTTGCATTGAAGTTGATGACCATTTATTCAGCTTGAAGTATCCACCACTGTTACGGCAAGCAGTAAGCAAACCTTCTCCTTGAGGACAAATGTTACCTTGTTTCTTAAGGTTACTGGATACGTAAACAACCCTGAGAACTTACCCAGGTAAAAGAGATGTCAGGGCCGTGCATTCTTGGTCCATCCAGCAAGACATGTAGGGGACTGTAAGAGGCCCAAATAAATTATCTCTCCCAAAACCCAACAGCTTTTACTACACCACCTTGGCTTGTGATGAATTTTCACATGTGTGTGCCACTTCATGATCAGTTTGATTAATTGAGCCAGCATAGACAGGGACCAAATCTATTCAACTTTTCTCATACAGCCTTTAATTAGAGCTATGATCAATAGGATCCCAAGCAGTAGGATGAGACCAACTTGCAATATTGACTCCATCCACCTGCTCCCACCTCAGAGTCTCTGACTTGGCCTAATGTGAATAAATCCCAGGGGGAGACCAGTTGTTCTTAAAAATTAAGACAGTCTATGTCGAGTCTGTTATCTATCATGACCCATACAAGGAGGCTTGGAATGACATTGCCAATAATAACAAGGAGCAGTAGATGATCCAGAAAGCAACCTTTACACCCAATGGAGAGCCAGTCCATGGTCCAGTCTCCCCCACATAAAGAGTAAAGGTTATTCTAGTTTGGAATTTGCTGCTATCTTTGATTTGGATCACTATTACACTGGTTTGATTAAGCCACATAGACAGTATTCTGAGTAGATTCAGCCTTGATTGCCACCCACGGCACAACCTAAGGCTGCTTTGGAGTCAGGACAAGCCTATGAGTTTTTATCAGTAAGGTTGTGCCACTCTGGGAGAGTGTACAGGTATGAGGGGGAGGTCCATGTTTTGGAGCTGCAGTTGATGGCATTAGGCACAGCAGAATAGTTCAACACTAGCCATGTCCACATGACTTTTTCTATTTTTGTAGCCTGTGGACAGAGATAACATTCTCAGAAATAAGTCAGTGAATCAGATTGCCAGCTACCACTGCTTCTTGGCTTATTTGAAACACATGGCTATTTTGCCAGGATGAGGCACTGGATGTAGGGGACTAAGACATCATTAATGTCACCCCCTCGTACTTCCAGGGATTTGAGGTGACCCCTCCCCGTTGCCAGATTTATTGCTCTCCCTCCACAGCTGTGAAATTGGCTTTCCAGTGTCCCTTCCAGGTAGCTTTAACTTTATATTTTCTCCAGTCATTCCCTACTTGTACTCAGATGTTTTATCTGGAAGGGTCAGGTGCAAGTGGGATAAGGGCATTTTTACAAAATTTACAGAGACTCATTAAGTCCACCACCTTTGGCCACTGTGAAGGAACTTGTCGAGCGGTGACCCAAATGGTCATTATCTTCATGATCTAGGATCATTTCAGTCAAACACAAATAACCAGTGGCTGAACCAAAATTATGTTTGAATATTCTAGGACCCCTTTCGATTGGGCTTCCACCCGGAGGGTGTATCAGTTATCCTGGCCTGGGGTTCCTATCAGGGAACAGAAAAGTGCATCATGCCCAGAAATGGTCAGAGAGAAATCTCAAAGTAGGTCTATGTAAATCCCTACCCTTTCTGGGTATGGCTACATCTAGTACCTTTCTAAGGTGTGTAGACCAAGAGGCAGTGAGAGTGGTAGAGTCAGAAAACCTTTTTGAGCTGATTTTTTTTTTTTTAAGTCTATTTTACCTCTCAGTAATGTCAGCAACTTGAGGATGGTAAAGGTCATAAAATGTCCATCGATCACTTTGACTATTGGCCCATTGTTGGGTAGTCTTTATGGAAAAAGACATACCATTGTCAAGCTAAAGATAGTACGGAAAGTTAAAAACATAACACCGTTTAATTCTGAGAGCCACAATGCTGAAACCACAGTCAGCTGATTGGAGAGTAATCTAAAAAAGTGTTGCCAGTGGTAAGGCATTAGGGTCATCCCAGAATGGGAGTCAACGGTTTGATGTAGTCAGTTTGCTTGGAGTGGACAGGGCAAACAGGGCTTCCTTCACTGCAAGGCAAATGGGCCTACTTTTAGCAGGAGTCACAAGTCTGATATGAAGTGGTAGCTTCTGTATCAGAAGCACCTTGACTTTGTACCCTATCCATGGTGGTAGATGTGCTGCCATGTCCGATACAATGGCGGATCCCAGTAGTATTGGCAGTCATCTGGTCAACACAGGCTTGAACAACAGCTTGACTCCAATTGGTGTCATCAGAGAATGGGCCCTTACCACGGGCATCTACATCAGTGACCCCGACTGATCTGCAGCCACAATTTATTTCCACAGTTTGTGGCCCTACAGAGAGGGTCATTAATCTGCCGGTCTATAGTCTTTCAAATGGCAGACCAGACAGACAGCTAGGCCATTGGCAATAGTCTGAGAGTCTGTAAAACTAGAAAATGCCTAGCCCTTAGGAGCATTGTCTAAGACAAGAATGACAGCTTTCCATTCAGACCATTGTGCTGACTGTCCTTACCATGGTTGGTCTTCAAGAGCTGTTGTTGGGGTTGGATGGCTGCTGCTGTTCAGGGGAACCAGCAGCTTTGAATTTAGCCACACCATCAGTGAACAAGGCCCAGTCATTGAAAGGAACATGCGAGAGCCCTGTTGAACCAGCAGCTTTGTTTCAGGTGGTGGAGTGGGGAATATAGTTTCCTCCAGAGGAGTAGTTACCATTTTTTTTTTTTTTTTCATGTAAAACTGGGATGATGCTAGGGCCAGAACAGCTTCACTCTTGACTATACCATTTCCGTTTGACTAACCAGGCCTGTTGGGCCCTTCCCATCTCATTAATCATTGGCTCTGAATGGACCTATATGAAAATGAGGATGTCAGGTGTTCATTTTCAATAAGAGCTTAGTTGCATGTTAATAGTTACTTATTTAAAAAAAGTAAAAGGATGGACTCTGTGGCTCCATCAAGAAGGTGATTTTGTTGTACTGGGAAATGACCTCTCTATGGGCAGCAGTTACTGAACATGACCCTTCGGACACTTAACAGGAACTGTGGCATGCAGACATGTAACACATCAATTCTTATCACACATTCAGATATGAAAACCACAATGACAGTACATTTAGTAGCCCAAAGGCTCCTTCCACAGTGTTACTCAGTGTCACCTCCCTCCATGGGAACAGGTAGGATGGGAACTTGGGTTTCTACATCCAACAGGACCATAACAATTTTAGTCCCTCTCTTCCCCATCGTACCAGGACAGGTATGTATAGCTTTCAGTACCCCTTGGGGACATGAATACCTTGGATCTATGCCAATAATCTTTTTCCTTAAAGCATGTGAGGTCAGAGTAGAGGGGAAGAAGGGATCAGGTAGGTATAGAAGGAGATACCTGCTCCATGTATGTGAATAGGGAACATTTACTGTTGGTTCCAAGCAGGTGCCCGCTTGGGGCTCAGCAAAAGGAACTTCTAACGTTCATTGTTCTCTCTAAGACCATCAGTATAGACACCACTGGACAGCTTTGAGGACTCCTTTGCTCAGCACCCGCACACACATTGCTTTTCTCCTGGGCCTAAGGCCTTGCTGCCCTATTGTCATGATAACATCCCTTCCTCCCCTGCATGGAGGAGAGAGTAAGCAACAACCAAGGTACTATTGGTGTAGTTTGTTTCAATTCTGCCTCCCTTCTCTCAGCAGAACAGTGGGGACTCTTTATTTCTCCCCCTCCTCCCTTGGATGCATTCACTCGTAGATCCCAGGAAATTTTTCATGTCACCAAACCCAGTCTTTGGCCCTTTTCCTTCTTCTTTCAGAAAGCCATGTTTCTTTCAGTATCCCTCCCTTTGCCAAAACTATCAGGTCTGAGATCTGAGTTTACCCTACTGACAATAACAATTTAGCCAGTTACTAGTTCACGTTGCTGGCACAGACAGGAGACTTCTGGGTCAGAGACAAAAGATGTTATTATCTGTGGCACAGACAGCAGTATGAACATATTGGTATCAGTTACTTTGGTCCAGATGGATCCTGTGTACATAGTGAGTTTGTATTGCAACTGAGGAACTCTGAGCTTGGGGAATTCACTACTTTTATAACAAGCAATAATCAAGCCTGTTCTTTGTCCAGGGGAAGAGGTTGCCTTATCTCTCGTCTTCAGAGGAACACTGAGAAATGGCTCAGGTGAAAAAGTAGTCAGACCCTTGCAATCTTGACATACCCTGTAAGATACGTAGGATGCAAGAGGCCCAGAGAAGACTGTTTTCCCAACAAGGCCACATCCCTTTTGAGCTTCTCCTTGATACTGTGTGGAAGCAGGCAGGCAGTGTTATTTCCAAAGATGCCTAGAATGGGGTTAAGACAGTAGTTGAAACTGAATAGCAAAGGCTATTAGATTTTTGGCCCTTGGATTAGTAAAATAATAGGTATTTTCAAAGTGGGAGCAAATTCTGGGTGTAGAAGAGAAAGATAATTTTATCTTTCATTTAATATTTCATCACTATGTAGAATCAATGTCATAGAAGTTCTGTTTGGTTGTTTCTAAGGGAATCAACTAAACTGCCTGTTTCCAATTTATAGAAAATGTAAAATTGTCGTGCTTTGTATAATTGCTCTTCTCCAGTATTTAGGGAAATTTTATTTTATATTAACTTTATAAATAATTAAAGATATGATTTCTACTTGTTTGTCTTTCCTTTTAGATTCTTCTCAGATTATTTGATCATCTTAACTGGAGCATAAAATCTGTTAAGTTTCATATACATATATATTTTCTCATACTCTTTTCAAACAATTCATACTATAAACACTTCTTCAGTTTTCTTGGGTAGAGCTGGATTGAGCCACTAGGAATGTAAAAAATTAAATATAGTAACAATTCCTTTTAAATTTTCTAGTTTTAAAATATGTGAGTTGCTTTTGTATTTGTCTTATCTGAACCCATAAATAAATTTTGAAAATTAAATCGATCATTTCTTTGGGATATTTTCCCTTTCAGAAAGAGAATGTATTACCAAAAAATAGTGCTGCTGTTTCTTTAATACGGCGGTGAAATTGAATATTTGTGATTTTCTTAAAATCAATTCAAAGATAACCAAGCAAAACTAAAATATTTTTATTTTAGTCCTTCATGTTGAATAATCTTTCTAAAAATTTATTCCTTTCTCCTGCCATGGTAAAAACAGTAGACTGAACATAATTATATATGGCTTCATACAGAAAATATCTTTTATTATCTTAGAATCATCAGTTATCATTCAACAATATTATAAGTGTAATAAAAGAAAAGTAGGTTAACTGGGATGCTTAATGATCCCATAACTTAACTTGAATACTTTTAGTTTTTGCTTAATAAATAATATTTATATGTTATATATCCTGAAAGTGTGGCTGTTAGATGACTTTTCCATCCCAATAGCCATTATTTACAGCTTGATGGGGAAAACTTTGCTTTCCTGGTTAGGAAGCGCCTTTTATATTTATGAGAATTCTAACACACAATTTAATGAGCTTTTCTATATTCATTCTATAGCTATTTTTCTTAAGTAATTTTATGTAGAAAAATCTCTAAAATTCTTGGCCCAAGGATGAAATTATCTGGATTATTTTACTCTTTCCCTTTGATAACAAAATAAAAGAGAAGTTGTTTTCACACATACAGATTTCATCAAGTATGATCAGACAGGAGATTAATATAACATTTAGCTCTTACTATGTCCTTATGAATATATATATACACCCACACACACCCACACACACCCACACACATACATATTATGTATACAATAGATTCTCTTTATATTTTGTGAATGGAAAAGAAAGTGACATGGATAAAAATAATTCCCTGTGTTTATTGAGAGCTATGTTGTGTGTGGTATTTTAAGTGCTGTACCTGCATCATGCCATTTAATCTTCACAACATCTTGTGACACATATGGTCCCCGTGATACCCGGGAGGAAACTGAAGCTCTGAGGGGTCAGATTGCTTGTCCAAGATTATAGTGAGTGGCTGGTAGAGTAAGGATGTGAGCCCAGGTTGTGTGGCCTTGAAGCTGCTGTACTTGGATGACACTGCTGCCCGAGTTTGCACTGTGCTTTCTTTTATTTCCCCAATTCTCTTTCCAGATCTCTTATTTCTTCACTAACAGAGCCCTCCTTGCCTGCCTCCTAAATCTAGTTTAGAGGCTAAAATAGCAGATGAAGCTAAAAAGTTTCTTTGACTTATAACAATTTCCTCCAGAATTATCTTGTTGAAAGTAAATAGCCCATCTGGCTTCCTCTTTTCACAGAGCAGAACTCCTAAGTGAGCTTTGTGACTGAAGCTGGCCGAATTCCACGCAGTGTGGCTGTTGGCCCTAGGGAGATGAACACAGTCTGTTTCTTCTGTTTATAACAAAGGAAAAGAGTTCCTTCATTCGCCTCTTTAATTCATTGCTTGAATTTTATGTCCTTCTTTCTCATAATAGCAGTTTTCTTGCTGTGGTCTCTCTGTCTGTCTCTCTGTCTCTTTCTCTCTTTTTAACACACAGGTAAAATGGAAACTACATGATAAACATGTTTTGGTACAAGGACACTACAATGAAATATCATTAAAACTTGCATTTTAAGACCATCGCATGAGGTTGTTAGCTGTGTGACTCCCATTGGCTAGCAGGAGCTGGAGGAGAGGATTGAGAAAGCTGTGTTTCTGCTGCTCTATTCTGTACCTGCTCTCTGAATAAATAGAATTGTTTAGTGTTCTGCTCTAGAAGCCACAGGAGTCAAACAGGTAAGCTCTGCACAACCTGTAAGTTTACCTCTGAGTACCTTAATTTAGCTCTCTGCATTTACTTCTAAGAAGCTGCAGGGACTATCCTTCTGGCCCTTGTAATCACCTTTCTAGAGGCTGACAGAGGGTTACAGAGTAGGGCCTTAAAAACAGAACATGAATTTCTCTGGCCAAGAAAATAATTTGATTCTTTTCGTGTTCCAGAGCAGAGAAGAATCTCGTAAACTTTATAAGTGATTAAATGTATTATTTTAATTTCTAACTTTCTTCTGGAACAAGGTTTCAAAAGGTCATCATACAGTGTTTGGTGATGTCTTTCCATGATTGACAGCTGTTCTCCAAATCTTGTTATTTTGAGGGAGGAGTTCAAAAAAGCCAGTTCCTTGCCTCCTGATACTGCTCCTTAAATGTCGATACAGAGAGAATCATGTCTAGATTTTATACCCGGGAACATTTCTTAAAGAAGTACTACCAGGTTCTACTTGATTAAAGGCACTTCTGATGAAGATGGTAGGATTTCAGGCCCAGAATATTTGGACTGGCCCTGCAGTCTTAAGTTTACATCTATTAAATTATGAGTGCAAATGATGTTGCCATATAGCTGTTTCTAAAACCATGTTCCTTTTAGGGAGCAAAGAGTATTCTTCGGGGGTATCATTTGAAGGCTGGGCAGGGGAGGTGGCAGCCTGAGAAAGGGCCTGGCCCCCCATCCTGCTCCTGCTCGCAGCTGCTCCCCAGGCCCCACCGCAAACCTCCTCTCAGTGCTGGTCTGACATCAAGCTGGCATACAGCTGGGTGTGGGGGGGGGGGTTCATCACAGACATTAAAAAAGCTGGAAGAGGTAATTTCTAGAACTTGTTACAGAGGTCTCTTTTTATTTTAGCATTTTTCATTTTTCTTGCTAAAGATAGCAAATAAAAAAAAACAAAGGAACTTACAAAGTAATATGTAAAGTACATATTTACCTTTGAAACTCTGTAGTTCTCAGTATGTTTTTATTTTCCAATATAAATCTCTATACACTTGGTAAATGCAATAAAATTATTTGATATAGTTTAAAAGTGGTTAATAAGAGTACTGTTTTTGTGGTAGATTTTTAGAATATAAATAAAATATGAAGTCCTTTTGTTTTACAATTCAAATGTGATCATCTTTGAGCACCTGTTGGTGCTAGATCCTAGCAGGCCCATTCATATACAATAACTAATTTAATATTCTTCAAGAAATAGCCCTCATGGTCCCTAATTTGCAGAAATTAGGAAATCAAGGAGGAAATCAAACCTTGTTTTTTTCTATTCAGAACATGTTTATATACATTCACAAATATTTATAAAATATTATAACATTGACTAAAATTTCTTAGCTGATTATGCTTTAAGAAGTCATGTTTAAGCTGCATGTTTGGAACTCAGAATGCATTACTCCTAAAACATTTTAAGGTGTCAGTTTAGCAAAATATTCTAGTGAGCTCTGACATAGGGTCTAGAATGATCTGAGGCATTCATGTATCTATTTTATTGGAAACTTAAGACAGAAGACTGAAACTAAGAATTTGACTGTTACTGCTCTAGTTTCATTCCTGATGCTCAATCTCCTAGGGAGTTTGGGGGAAGAAATGGTAGGATTTGTACATGGGGAGGAATGCAGATACAGAGGCCTTGGTTTCCTAAAGGATGTTAAGATAGTTTGGTTCCCCAGACACCTCCCAGGGTGACATTCTGGTCACAACCTCCTGTGGTCCACTAGTGCCTGGTGGTGTTGGGCCTCTTTTCCCAGATGGAGGGCACTACCAGTTCAGGCAGTTGTTCTTAGAGCCTGGGCTGACATTGTCTTCGCACTTTGCTCTCACTGTTTCACTCTCAGAGTCTCTGCTTTTAAGAAGCTCTTCAATCCTTTTCTCTGATGCTAACTAAAGAGGATACCAGGTCAAGAATGTGAACCTTTGTCCCAAATTTAATCCATCCCCAGGCCCTGCTGAACTCTAAAGTAAGGAGTTTAATTACAAAGCAAACCTCTCTTCCTCCCAACACTGTCTGTGACCTCTAGGCAGAAGGGCCACCTCTGTGGCCACTGCAGCCTCATATTCCAGTCATCTTAGGTCATAATCGGGCTCTACTCATTACCGTCTGTGTGACTGTGGGACAGGAACCTCTGTGTAAGCACTGCCTTTCTCATCTGTAAAGTAGAGATAATGTTATCTACCTCTATGGAGGGCTCCAGGATTAAATAGTAAGTTCTTAGCCCGGTGCCAGACACATTCTCAAACTAGACAGTTGGTATATGTGAAAGATACAGAAAAATAAAGAGGTGGTCTATATTATGTTTCATCTGCATAGCCCTACTGCTGGGAATGTGTTTGTTGTTTTCTTTTCCAGGTATTTAGAAATACGAATCTGTTTTGGTTTTACCCACAGGATTTAAAATACAGAATTGAACAGTATAGCTGTGAGTTAATTAACATGTAGTAGAGACAAGGGATGAATATAAAATGGTAAAGTTCAAAGTGGTAAAAATAACATTTAATAAATTTTTTACATGTACTAAAAGTTTATTTTAAAAAGCATGAAGATTTATTTCATTATAGTTGTCTTTCATTAGAATTCTCCAATAAACATGTCAGAAACATATTCCCAATACTGCTTTTCAAATACAATAGCTTAGTTTTTCTTTTAGATAATATGGAGTCTAATACTAAAGTATGTTTTGCTGAAACTATACAGAAAGGTTGAATATTTCTTAGTAGACAAATAAAATGTAAAATACGATTTTCCTAGTAATCCAACCTCTAGAATACTACTGAAATTTATAGTAAAATCTTAAGTACATATTTCAAATATTAAGTGAAATTTGGATCATTTAATTTTTACCTAAATGATTTTAAAAGTTGGCTTTTAGTATGCCTTTATGGTTAAATCAGTCCCCTTAGATATCAATCAGCAATGTACAGGCAGTGAAGCTTTTCTCTGACACCGCTTCATTAGGAAAGCTCATTTAAGGAGTTAAACGTCTCTCACTTGTCAACACTGAGATAATTATGCACTATTAATTCTTATGTCATTTCAAAAAGTGCTATTTTAAAACTATTCATTTCATCAATCCTGAGAACTGGGATAAGGTAGACAGCCTGCTGTAAACCAATTTAAGATGTGATTACATTGCTTTATTCCTGCAATGCAGGAATCAGAAAGTTGATTTAATGTGAATACAGCTTTTGAAATGTTTCTTACTTAATTTTAAGAGATGAATATGATTAGGCAACCTTGAGAGGACAAAGGAGTTGATGTAGAAGAAAGGAACTTTAATTTATTCTGCCATTTGCGGAATCAAGGTGGCGGGTGGGGAGGGCTGAGGGAGAAAATCAGGAAGCGGTAGTTTTCTTTGTCGTTTTATCTGAGTGAAGCTTTTGTGTGTATCTGCTCTTTGTCTATTATTAGCTGAGAATTAGAGTTGTTTAAACTTCGGTGCAGTGACCGTCTATGGAGGAACTAGAATATGACTTTTTTCAAAATAGAGGACTTTTGTTGCTTAACTACTTAAAGTTTATTTCGGGACTTCCCTGGTGGTCCAGTGGTTAAGACTTCGCCTTCCAATGCAGGGGGTGCGGAGTCGATCCCAGGTCGGGGAGCTAGGATCCCACATGCCTCACAGCTAAAGGACCAAAACATAAAACAGAAGCAAGATTGTAACAAATCCAATAAAGACTTTAAAAAATGGTCCACATCAAAAAAAAAATCTTAAAAAAAAGTTTCTTTCAAAGGAACAATTGTAAAGAAACCAGGGAATCAATATATCATGGCAGATATTTAGAAACATTGATATCAATATCCTGCTAAGTGTATAATACTTGAAGTTCATTAATCTACAGAATTTACATAAATGTTATTGTATAAAATTTCAGTTCTTTAAGTTTTTTTTCTGCTTTTTTGACCTTATAGAATAATTATCAAGATAATTTTCAAGTTTTATTTTATATTAACTTTTTTTTTTTTTTTTTTTTGGCTGCACTGTGCAGCATGTGGGATCTTAGTTCCCAGACCAGGGATTGATCCTGTGCCCCCTGCATTGGAAGCATGGAGTCGTAACCACTGGATTGCCAGAAAAAGTCCCTCAGCTTTTATTTTAAAGACATCAATTTGCAGGAGATATTTAGTTTTCCAAAGACATTATACTATGGTTTTATTTTTAAGCACTTTGTTTAGTAGAAGATATGTGGAAATACTTTGTTTATAAATGAAACCATTCCCCACATGCAGTCATAAGCTGTTTTATTTTGTGGTGTGCGTGTGTGTGTGGTGTGTAAATAAAGAATGAGGTTGTAAAGCCATAATTTGCTAACCCCAAAGATCAGTGATGAAGTCATAACTGAAGTGTTAAATGTTGAGTCTGGTTGTGCATTGACCTAAAAAAAAAATAAAGACTCTTGCTTGTTGATCCTTGACTTTTCAGGCTGTCTTATTACGTTGTTTTGAGCCCTAGGTAAAGTGACTGGCACGCAGGTGTGCTTGACTTCTGTGTAAATGGATTGATTTCTATCACATTTAAAATGATTGATAGTTTATGTAATTTACTGCAGTAGTAGGTTTAATTCTAGTGCTGACCCACTGAGCCAATTTTTTTAAGAATGTATCACAAACTAAAAAATTACTTTTAAGTTGCTTAAACCTCTTACTTTTGATTATATCAAGAATCTGATAAAAGTCTATTTGCATTCTTAATTCTTGCCTTCTGTGCTGTTGTTAAATATTACGGTATAGGGTCTTTTACAAAAGTACCGTATTACAGTATCTCATTTAAGCAATGCTTTTTTAGGCCAAACCAGTAGCTGTTTTTCTTGTTCATTTCAATTATAATTATATTGAATTTTGGTTTTCTCACCAATTGACAGTACAGAAAAACAAGTTATTTTTAACTTTATGGGGTATATCTGAATTGATATTAGTCCTCAGATTTTATTGGTTAACATCACTGATTTATTTAGCAAGTTTTTTAGCAATCTCTGAGGAGAGCCAGTGCCCAGTGTTACAAACTAGAACAATTTTAGACATAGATTCTGCTGTTAAGAAGCTTGTGTTTAGCTGGGGAGACAAGCCATATATACATATAAAATAATTAATAACAACATATGTCATGACACATTTTAGCAAAAGAAAAATCAGTACAGATTGGAATGATTGTTTACTCATCAAAAAGATGAGACTTGAATTGTACCTTGAAGAATGCATAGCTTTTATAAAATTGAGAGGAACGTGGTAAAGAATGGGAGTAAAGGATGTGTGATTGTAATGAGTATATCATGTTGAAAGATGGTTAGAAAATGGGCCAGTCTCAAGTTGAGACTCATACAGAATCAAAGCTGGGTTTCAAAAAGAGACTAGCAAGAAGGAAGGAAGGGAAAGATATTAACATTTAATACCTACTCTTCACTGAGTGTTTTACTTGAATTATGCCATTTAATTCTCAAAATATAATCCTGTAGTTTGATGTTGTGATCACAGTTTTGCAATCAAGGAAATCAAATCTTAGAATCTTGCTGAAGGCCACCAAACAAGGAAGTGAGTGGAGTTCAGAGGTGTATAGTCAAGTCTTTGTGTTGTCAAAGTTTCTGCTGTTTCACTTGTACTGTACTAAAAGTGATGGACAAAAAACAAGGATTGTCCTGCTCTTTATGCAAATTGAACATACTGGAAATACACCTTGTCATCTCTTTTTCTTCTTCCTAAATCAGTTTCTTCCAAAGTATTTTTATCAATGGCTTCATCATTCTTCCAATAACTCAGACTTAAAACATTGGAGTCATTTTTATTTTTAAGATAAGCTTTTATTTCATATATAATGTTTTGATGAAAAATGTAAGAAGAAATGGACAAAGAGTAGATCATACACTAAAATATTTATTTTTTAATTATCTGTTACTACAGTGAGCCTAATGTGTACTAATGTATACTAATCATGTATATACTGTGTATACTAATCATGTTCCACAGTTTACCAGATGTTATCTATCAGGGTTTCAGCATAGTGTAGAAGGAGTTGATTCAGTTATATAATCTTGGCCTTGTATATGTTGCCGTAATATGGTAGGTTTTTTGGGCATGTATTTTTTCCTCCATATTTCAGCATTTTAATTAATTAATTATTTATTTATTTATTTTGGCTGTGTGGGTCTTCGTTTCTGTGTGTCAGCATTTTATTGTAATAGAGTTCAATTAATTTTTTCTTCATGTTAATTTTGTCTCTTCATTAAGATTCTAAAATGGCAAGAATGATTTTATATACTTCCCCAATATCTTCCCCACACTTTGCTCATCACCTCGTAGTCAGAATGTGTCCACTGACTTACATTACTGGAAATGATCTGAAGCATACCGATACATTTTTCCATTCCAGTGGCTATATATAGGCAATACCAACCATCACTTAATCCTAAACCATACATGGGAGTAATTTAATAATATTTGCAAAATGGTTAACAAAACCTTTTAATGGACAATGAAGAGCTCTTCAAAAAATTTTGAAGTACTGTTGTTTCTGTGAACTCCATCACTGGGGCTGGTTTTGTGAGTACCACTCTGATCAAGAAACCATTTATAGTAATGTCTATATTCTAGCAGTTTCTTGGGCTTAATTAGGGGTGAAATTAAGGGATTTTGCTTCCAACTATGAGGGATTAAGACCCTACTGGAAACTCCCACCGCAAAGGGAAATAGCTATAAATCTTGGACATAATACAAAACAACTGACTAAAGGTAGTAGAGGGTGAAGAGAAGCAGAAAGCCTGGTGGCAAGTGCATGCTGGCTTGGGGGAAGGGAGATAGGGAGCTATAGAAATAGATTCAGGTGTCAGTGGCTTTTAGCCTGGGGCCAAGCACCTGTGGACACCTGAGGCGCAGGGGAAAAACAGTCTTTCTTGGCCAGGGGACTCAGAAAAGTGAAGCCCTTTGGCTTTGTGAGCCAGAATCTTAGGGGTTGGCCAGGGGTCCTCATGCTCATGTGATGGTTCTTGAACTCTAGCCAGCACATGGAGTTACCAGCAGGAAGACAAGAGGAGCAAACGGCTAATGGCAAGATGTAGGGAACCAGCCCATCTATCCCCTTGTAAAGGACTTTACAACAGCCCACCAGTGACTTCCGCTTAAATCTCAGTAACAAGGACTGTGTAATATGGCCACCCCTGGTTGTGAAATGTAGTTCTTTAAATCAAGGATCCCTGCTACACCTAGTGATACCAGGGTTCTGTTAACAAGGAGGGAGAGACGAGGCAACCAGCAGGATTTGCCATAGTTACAGGTGCTTTATATAAGCTGATCCTCTTCTAGAATCTACTGCCACATCTGCTGAGATGTTCAAGCAGGGATGCAAAGCATCCCTATACACCAACAAGACTCTTACTCAACATATCTGTAGTCTAAGGATACACGCCCAGCCCCCAGAGTCTCCTGTGAGCGCTCTTCCTAAGGGAAGCAGGTGAGGCAGCGCAGGGAAGTATGTATGTCTCAATCTCTATTTTCTTCGTGGCTTATGAGGTCTTAAAATGACTTCCCTTCCTCAACTGTGTACTCCTTACTTTTGCTGTGATGTGAGAGCATCACTTATCCTACAGCAAACATAAGAGGAAATGAAATGGAACTCAGGAATTTTTATTTTTAACATTATTTTTAACATTTTTCCCTCAAGAAATGGTATTAATAAAGTATTGATAATCTACTAAAAATGGTTAGATATGCAAAAATTGATTCCATAAACTTAATTAATAGCTTTTGAAGTTTCTCAGTAAGTTTGCATTGAACTTCAACAGAAGCTTTAACTATTGCTTGAATAGATGCATCCCAATTTTTGTTGCCATAACATGCATAGAAAATAAAACTATTTCTATTTTTATATTTTTATTGTTGATATTTGTTTCTGTTTAGTTTTCTGTTATTGAAAATGTAAAACATTTTTATTATCAAAAACTTGAAGGTTATTCAGAAGTAGGGAGAGTAACATAATAAACCCTCATATACCAATCAGCTTTAATAATTGTCAACTCATGTCTGAGTTTAATAATTGTCATCTCATGTCTGACCTTTTTCATCTCTGCTCTCAATCAGCCATCCACCCACCTGCAGCACCTAGATGTTTGGAAGCAAATGTTTGGGTTCTGAGTTCAACAAACGATCTTTTTTAAAAAAAATTATGAGACAGTGGAACATAATTGAATACTAATTTGATATTAAGGGAATATTGTTAATATTTTTAGATGTGTAATGGTATTTTGGTATACTTTAAAACAGTCCTTACCTTTTACAGATACATTCTGAAATATTTATGGATGAAAAAATGTAATCTCAAAGATTGACTGAACATCTTTTTAAAAGTCCTTCCTGTCACAAATCATTTCAATAAACAATTCAGTGAATCCAGTGTCTAATTTTCTCACAAACAAATGAATGCTCTTCTAAATGACCTTTCCATTTCCAGCCATTGAAGCCTAATTAGGGGCACAGGAAAAATCCACCAACCTCTAAATCAAAAGTTTCAAGAAGAAACCCACAAAGGAAATAGGGCTTGAACTTCCTTTCTTCTTCCTCTCATGAGCATGGCCTTTTCTCATGTAGGCAGAACCACATCTTCCTAAGGATTTAGAATTGAACTCTTTGGCCTCAAAAACCAAGATTTTAATGATCTAGCACTCTAATTATATTGTCCTAATTTTTTGTTTTCATGATATTTAGCAATCATTACTCCTGGGATATCTCTTTCATTTTTATCATTTACCATTCTTTCTCTCTCTACACCCCCTTCTCTCTCTCCCCCTCCCTAGAACCTACTCCTCCGTTCCCTCCTGTCCCCACTCCATCCCTCACTCCCACATGCATTTGTTTTCTGTAGTCAATTCATTTGTAGAAGAGAGAAAATAACATTTACTGAACACCTTATGTCAGACACTGTGGTTGGATAGGTAGATGCTCATCTAATCTTCAGAGCAGCCATGTATTCTGCCTATTTGTATTGTACAAAAAGTGCATCTTAGGCTCAGAAAGGCCACACCTGCCCCAAGATCAGCAGTTAATTGTTAGCCACAATTTGGATTCTCGTTTCTCTGACTCTAAACTCCATGAACCTCTGATTTTACCATGTTTCCCTATTAATACTTTTTAATATTACTAAATATTGCTTGGGGCCTCTTTAATTTGTATAGTTATAATATGTTTTATAACTCAGATCCAATTATATTTTGCTCAGACTCAGAATTCATTTCCTAAATTATGACTGATCATTGGGAGTCTCTCTGACTCAACTTTGCATTGTTCTCTTTAAATGTACAAATGGTACGGCTAGGTAATCAAGAAATATTCATTTCCGAAGGTCAGAAATAATACTGAACAGTATAGTTTTAAGAAAAATTTCCTGTTGAACTGATGGAACAATGAGTGAGGAAAATATACTGTATGCGTAAAGACATAGAATGTTTTACAGATCTAATTTTACAAAGAAAGTCATGTCCTGGCATTTTTTAATGGGGCTATAAATTTACTAATATTTCAGTGGCAATAGCAGGATGTTAAATATGACTCTTCGTTCCTGTAATTTTAGGCTTTTTTAAAATAAATTTATTTATTTATTTTTGGCCGCCTTGGGTCTTCGTTGCTGAGCAGGGGCTTTCTCTAGTTGCAGTGAGTGGGAGCTACTCTTAGTTGCGGTGTGTGGGCTTCTCACTGCGGTGGCTTCTCATTGTGGAGCACGGGCTCTAGGCGCACGGGCTTCAGTAGTTGTGGCATGTGGGCTTCAGTAGTTGTGGCTCGCGGGCTCTAGAGCACAGGCTCAGTAGTTGTGGCGCACGGGCTTAGTTGCTCCGTGGCATGTGGGATCCTCCCGGACCAGGGCTCGAACCTCTGTCCCCTGCATTGGCAGGTGAATTCTTAACCACTGGGCCACCAGGGAAGTCCTGAAATTTCAGGTTTTCTTAATGATAGTTGCCATTACTGAGAGCAACCAACCTTGAGAATGTATTTAACTTAGATTTTGAAGCAATGCTTGATATGACTTCAATTTCTGTGACCCAGAAATATCGACATGCTAATTTTCTGAGTTAAAAACTTTTTTTATGTTTTTGTCCTTGCTTAAATGGGCAAATGCTGGCTAAATGTCTTGGAGAATACAGTGTTTTCAGGAAATGACAAGAAGTATTGATTTACCTTATTCTTCTTCCCTCAAGCAGAACAGCCATAAAATATGTTCAATTTCTTCTCATTTCTGTCTGCAGATTACACTGACTTGTGGTGCAGGTGACAGGTATGGACATGATAGGAACATATTGACAGTTACTGGGATTGGACTTCAAAGCTTTAGAGCTGAGAAGCATACTGACAAATCCATCTACAACTTTATTCACTTAATTGTTGTAGTGCTAAATCTTATTTGTTAGCTATAAAAATGAATGTGGATCTGACATAGAAAATCCAGATAAGGACCATTCCTTTTGAACTGAAACTTCACATTTAACATGAAACCTGCTTTGGAACTAGTTTGGAAAACTTAAACTATTCCACATGTATCATTAAATTTCAAAAAATAATGTATCATCAAATGAAATTAATTTTTAAATCTGGTTAAAAAATTCTATACCAGATAATGATAATTTTTTTAAGGGATGAACGTTAAAATTTAACTTAATTTGACTTGTATATAATTTTCAACTGTTAACTGTTCTTAGAATAGTCACAGGTAAATGAATTCTTCCAGGACTATAATTTCTCTTGAGGAGTGTGATACAATTAAATTTTGAGTAACTTTAACTGGGTCTCTAAGCTTAGAGGTGCCCATCTGCTCATTTGCTAACAGGAACACTAGTGCTGATGGGCAGGTTTCCAAATGGCTGCCATAAAAGAAATACATCACGTATGCTTATTCTTTATATTTAGTTCTGCTTCTGGAGGCCTCTTGTTCTGCCATTTGCCATGATTATTGCCCTTATCTGTGGCCTGTAGAATGAGAGAAGCAATCATGATTCAGCTACTGATTGCAGCTGTTGACAGAAATGCCTCCCAGAACTCCGTATTTCCTCTTCTATATCTAAAAACACCAAGTTGCTCCAACTGCACAAGGCCAACAGGCACATTTTTTTGTATATTCAGTAATTTTTGTGTGTCATATTAAAAATTCACATGCAGATTCAATTAGCTGACTTATTCCTGTTATTTACCTCCTGTTTGAATGATTCTTTCAGTCGCTGCGCAACTCCTCAAAAGGCTGCAGTTAAACTTTTAGTAAGCACCAAGAGTTTTGAGATCCGAATCGGTGAATTTGAATATTTTGAGGGGTCTGTATGTCAGTAACCAAAGTTTCTTACAAGCAAAAACACCTAGTTGTTGACATCTCATATTTTGGTGATAGAGGAATGAAGTCTAATGGATGGAGAGTCTCCTTTTCCAGTTTGAGTGCCTTTCATACACATTGGGGGAAGGGGCTGTCAGAGATGATGATGGTTCCGGTGCTGTTCCCACCCCTTACATTGGTTGTGGATTGCTTTTGGTGCAGCTGTTCACTGTCAGCCCAAAACCATGTTAAGAGAAAAACCTGAAGATAAACTCTCATTATCCTTTATTGCCCAAAGCAGGACTGACACCATGCTTTGATTCTTATACCTACATGGTGAATGTTTGGGTGGCTCACCACATCATCTCTACTGAGGATGCAGCATTCGTGGCAGATGTTGTAAGGTGATCAGTATGACAGGATGGGTCAGAAAGAAAGGCAAGATGGCTGCTCCAGGCAGAACCTTGTGGGGCACATAAATCTTACAGGGCTGAATTTATGAGGCACATTAATCTCTTACCTGGAAAATAGATCGGCAACAAGCTGAAAATAATCTAGTTTGCAGTTGGTCAGTCTCATTCATTCATTTTATGTTGATTCCTATAACTGGTTTACATTTCAGAAGTTGCTTTTTATTTTTTTTTCTGACGCAAATTATATGGGCTTATTCTTTCCGTGAATCTATTTCTGCTGAGACTTGAGGCTGATTAAACTTAAGGGGTCAATGGATATTAGTTTGAACGGAGAGTGGTCATGACCAAGGAGTTGGATAATAAGGCTGATTGAATACTAGAGATACTTGTGGGAAAATAGTCTATGTCCCAGGTCCCCAAGACCACCCTTGGGTTCAGTTTGCTAGAAGTACTACAGAACTCAGAAAAGCTGTTGTTCTCAGTTATGGTTTATTACAGCAGAGGATACAGATTAAAATAAGCAAAGGTAAAAGGACTACAGGCATACGACAGAGATACTACGGGTTCAGTTCCAGACCACCCTCAATAAAGCAAATATTGCAATAAAGCAATTCACACATTTTTTTGATTTCTCAGTGCATATAAAAATTATGTTTACACTATACTGTGGTCTATTATGTGTGCAATTGCACTATGTCTAAAAATGTACATATATTAATTTAAAAATACTTTGTTGCTAAAAAATATTAACCGTCATCTAACAACGCAGGGTTGCCACAAACCTTCCTTTTGTAAAAACCACAATATTTGCAAAGGGCAATACATCCAGGTGTGTCTGTGTAGGACAGAACCCAGGTGAGACCAGGTGCAAGCTTCCAGTTGTCTTCTCCCAGCGGAGTTGTAGGGGCAGCGCTTAATGAAGTGTGATGACGTTCATGGACTGTTTCAATCAGAGAAGCTCACTGAGCCTTGGTTTCCAGGGATTTTCTTGGGTTGTGTCATAGCATGGAGCACCAGCATGGCTGGCCTTAGTTACTCCATCTTTAGCCCCTCCAGAGGTCAAACTGGCCCAGGGCTCTGGTTGAACAAAATCAGGTGTTCATCATAAATCACACTGTGAGCATAAACTATATGGTGGGGCCCAAGACTCCAGGTATAAAAGATGCTTGAATTTTCCCAGGGCTTAGAGGTTATGTCCCAGAAGCCAGTCAAGGGCCAGTGTTTTCTTCAGAATGTGCAGAGATTGAACATGCCAGGCCTGCTGAGTTACACAGCGTAGCACAAGTCTATGCTAATTAATGCACAGGGCAATGAAATCTCAGTTCGATTGTCTGGATGAAGGTCTTAGAAATAAACAATAGTGATCACATAATGGGTGGAAACCTGGAAATAAACAAGCACTGGGGATACACAAGCATATAGCTAAATGGGTCACACTATAGTTGGAGCCATGGTCCCAGGACCAATATAGTTCGTAGACTCGGGCCAGACTTCTGGTACCAGGAAACCGGTAACAATAAACTCTTTGTAACTAGATACTCATTTCCTAAGCTGAGCACCTGGATCCTTCTGTGCTCTCTACCTGAAGCCAGAATTAGGGTAGGGCAGAGCAAAGAGCTGCAGCAATGTTACAGTGGAAGATGAGGTCAAAGAACTAACATCATTGTTTAGTAACCTTTATTATCTCAAAATGATGAGAAAACGAATACTTTCACTGCCACTCACTGGTGCCTTTGAGGGAGACGCTCTCAAAATTTCTGCAGTAATTGTTTATATTAATGTTAGCTATTTTTAAATCTCTGGGCCTCAGTTTTTTATGAAATGAGGAGTGACTACTTTATTTCTAAGGTTTCTTCTTTCTCTAATATTTTGTAATTTTCTGCCTAAAGAAAACCATTTCCATCAAATATGTTTCTTACCTTTTTCATGGTTATCTTGCTTTCTTCAGTTTTCCTTTACCTTTTTCATCTTGGCTTGACTGCTTCTGTTTTATTAAGTAATACGCAATTCTTATGGGAATATAACCCTGCTATATTATATAATCAAGTGAGGTGAGGACACGGTTAGGGAATTCCCAAACTTAACCGTAGCTGTGACTCTCACAGGATAGGCCCTGCGGTTTCACTAAGGGATCATTAGCATGGTTCCTGGAGACTTCAGGGAAACTAATCTCTGTTCTGGTTCTGTAGAAATATAGTGTTCAGATAAGTGCTTTGACCAGGCTATACAAGTTTAAAGAGATTGAAGATGGTGGATTAGGGCTATACATGTTGCCTTCTCTTATTTTTTCTTTTCCTTCCTTCTTTCCCTTCCTCCCTCTCTTTTTTTCTCTGTGTCTCAACGGACATTTACTGTGTGCCTACAGTGTGCTGAACACTGATATAAGTGAATGAAACAAAGAGAAATCCCCCCTTTAAAGAGCTTATAGTGGACAAATAGTAAAGCAGATAATATAATACATATTGATATTTTTCTGGAAAAAAAAAAAAGCCAGGAAGGAGGATAGGAAGTGTGGAGTGAGGGGCATAAATGAAACTAGCCCTGTTATCTTTGGTGATGGTGGAGACTTCGAGTTGAGGAGGGGTGGCGTGGAGGAAAAGGGAAGGAGGAGGTAGGGCTTTTCCAGCGCCTTGAAGAATTCTGCATTTTTTCTTCACTCCTGCGTCAGCGGGAGCATGTTTGTGTTTGGATGTACTGTTCCTTGCATGTTATGCAATATATAATGCCAGGGTTTTTGAAAGTTGTACCTGGCCTGGATAAGGAAGTTCCTGGAGCATATTCTCATGAGGCTACGTGCAGGAACAGTTCAGTCTTTTAAGTCTAAGACGGTAGATATTGTCATGATTCCAGAGGTCTCACTTGGATACATCTTTTGCTGGAGGCAGTGGGAGCCTGGAAACCTCGATGTCTGTTTTGGGCATTGTTACTATTTCTCTGCTGCTGAGTATTCTGACTGTGCTGGCTTTCTCATCTCCTTCAGATCAGAGCTATATAGTGTGGCTTAGTGAGCTGATAGTGGCTCACAAAGTGAATTTAGCAAGTTATAACTAGTCTTTATTTTTTGTTTAATGGAATAGAATAGAGTAGAATAGAGGAGAAAGGAAAGAGCTTCTCATCTAGGAAGGTATGTATGGTTTCATGAAACTGATTTCCCTTAGGGACCTGTGAATGTATATGTGTTTATCAAGTCTTGATATAGAATGTGCTTCTTATTGTGTTTTGTGATTTAAAAACTCTGAAAGCCACTGCTTTAGATGTGCAAGGCTCTGTTCATTGATTTGACCAGTGTCTGTGTCCAGTCTTCTGTATCTACCACTGACATTTGTCAATACAGTGGTTGTACATTGATTCTTCCTGGCTGTCAGTTCTCATTAATGTGATTTCTTTATATAATTTTTAAATACATTTTTAGCTAGAGCAAACAAAGAATGACTTAAATTGAGGCAGCCATAGAAGTCTCTGAGTATGTGTTCATAACTCCTGGTGTCTATCGACCTCTAAAGATATAATAGATTTGTGTTATCTGTGCATGTAGGTATCCATGGCCTTTTATAAAAATCTTATCACCCATGTGCCCAGCAAGGGGGAGATCTAGCAAGAGTTAGTTAGGTGTGGCCCAAAGTGACCCTTTGGCAGATTTCTCTTTTCCCTGTCATGGTACCTGAGGCTACTGCTGCTTCAGGGAGATAGGGCTACCTTCCTTCCCCACTGCTCACAAAAGGATTCATTTCTCATTGGTTATTTGGTGGAACTTTTTACCTGATAAATACTTGTTTTGAACATAAAATAATTAAGTGAGAATGATGCAAGTAGAAGGTAAATTTATTAACTGGAAAACACTGGATACATTTCCCCAAATGTGTTCATGAAGGAGTATTTTCCAAAGCTGTTAATGGTTTGATAAAAAAGGTTATGGGTCAACTGAGCTTGAGAAACACTGGGTAAAGAAAGTTAACTGTAAAAAAAAAAAACAAAGCAGGACTCCTCAGAGCCTTTAATAAGATAAAGCACATTTTGATTCTTTAAGTATTATCCAAACTTCTTTAACTGTAGAACTTTTTTTCTTGGGATATCTAATGAGAGGTTTGTTTGGAGGAGCACAGAATGGGAGGTGCATTTAACCATATTGATTATGATCTTGAAATCTTGAGGCCAAGATTTTTTCTTTGGGACATACTCTTGAAATTATGCAAAAAGTTGACATTTTCTGGCACTAATCTGTTATGCAGCATGTCATATAGCTGTGTCTATTATGAGATAGTAGCATGTATTGTTAATTCGCTGTAAAAAGTAGTTAAGATATTTGGTGCTAAAACATTTCATTTTAAGTTTATTTTGAGTATGTATAAATTGAGAAAAATATTTTTACTTTTATAATTATCTGATTGAAATGTTCTAGCTTTACATTTCTTTGTCTTTAGATATAGTAAGGACTTTTATTGGCAAAAGCTTTTTATGTGTTTGTGAAAAGATTCCTTATTTATAATCTGATGCTTATCACATGCAGAAAATAAATAACACTCACTTTAATTCTTGTGGAGTTCTTTTTGTTTTGAAAGAGGTGAATAGCAGACTCCCCAGGTAAATGATTATAGTATTGCTACGGAAGACTCCATTTTTTAGGACATCATATCCTTCATGACCAAAACTGTTTATTGCAGGATGTAGGCATAGCATTCAGTGACAAGAGGGAGATCTGGTAGTTATATTCTGTAACCATCAGATCAGTAGAACTTAAAATTTGGAATTATCAATAAAGAAAAACTGAAGAGTTTTCAAAGATCCCTTAATTTCTGTACTTATTCTGTCTTGGAGCATTCTATTAGTAAAAGAAAATATAAAGATGAACCTCTGATTCGACATAGTTAGAATCTTAAAGGAACCAGAGACTTTGAAGATGTCAATTTCAAGTAAGGGAAGAGAGCGAGATGTGGTTATAGAATCAAATTTTTCCCAATTTGACTTGCTGTCTATTATCTATTATTATCAGGAACTTTACGCATTTACAGGTTGTCTAAAAGCCTTTTCTTTCTTAGTTGTTGAAACTCTTTTGCCTAGTAGCAGAGCAGGTGTCATTGATGTAGTGATTTTGGTGGTGGATTTCTATTTATTTTTGTATGGGATAAATGTAAGGGATAAATGGGATAAATCCCCAAAACTGATTCAGTCGTGCTAATGAGTGAAAGCTATTCCTTTTCCATAATGATCCTTTCACGTGGAGTAAATGGATAGTGCTTTTAACTAAGAGGCAGAGAGCATCAAATGTGGGAGTGTGGGCTCTGAAGACAGATAGCTTGGGTTTGAACAGCAGCTACATTATTTGTTAGCTGGGTGTCTGTGGGCAAATTACTTAACCGTTCGGTGTCTGCTTGATTTTCCTATCTGTGAAATGGAGATAATAATAGTACCTACTCCATAGGATTGTCATGAGCATTGTAAGTGTATTAATACAAGCAAAGTGCTTAGAGAGATACCTGGAACAAAGTAAGTGCTCAGTAAAATTTAGGTGTTATTATTTTTAGCTAGAGCAAGGTTGCTTTTTACTGATACTCAGGAAATCTAAACTTTACTTGAAACTTAAGTTGTGTTGGAGTACATTTTAAATAATATCAAGTGTATATCCTTAAATACATCTTCAGGAAAATAAATAAATGCTCTGATTTAACCAACATGAATGTCTTGCATTTAGAGGGAGTAATACATCCTGTTCCGAGTTGTCATGTACTCAGACTAAAGAGTTCCAATTTATGCCATTGGTCTGAAATTGGTGACCACACCTCTATAGGCATGTTTGGCCTAACAATATTTGGTTTTGATTTTCTCTTGTTTTTGAGGTGCTTGTAAGAAGCAGGGCATGCAGTCACAGCCCACAGGCTTTGCCTTGTTCTACTATCTTAAACTCTTGCCTGATTCTCCCCTTTAGGCTTCTGAGATGGGACTCCTGTTATGTGAGATGAATTTTATAGAGTGGATTACATTTTACCCAGGGGGCCTAAGCATATTGAGAAGGACCATAAAAGATGGTGTTCCTTTTCCTGGAGACTTGTTTGTTTTCAGTCATGAAGACATTGGGATCCTTCATGTATTTCCTTGATAAATAAATAATGCTGGAACCCAAAAGTTCTAGTGTTATAATGGATGTCATAGTCCTGCCCAAAAGGATAGTTTGGAGAAACTAATTCAATAAACAGAATCATAATTATACCCAGTAGCGTTGGCTATTTCAACACACAACAAAGTGAAATGATTTTAAGAGAATTTCTATGTTAATATAACTAGTAAACCTCTAAAAATGGTTAGATTTAACCTAACAGGCATAATAAACATAGGTGAAGAATGCTGAGGTTTTTTTTGGGGGGGGAGGGGCTATAGTAACTGGAGCTCTTTAACAGGTCTTAAATGTCCACAAATTCATAGAAGCCTTCTTGTTTGACTTGTGCGTTGAAGGCCCATCACCGTTAACTTCTTTCAATAAGAATGATGCCCTCTGAGTAATGCCCCTGTTGTGAACTAAGAAAGACCATGAATTATTAATAACTCGCAGGGTTGCAGAGCCCTTGTAGGAATGAGAGAAGTGTGCTCTGTACAACAGTTCTGCTCACCTGATGTTGACAAATTAGGAGCATCTACAACATACTTCTGCTTGTTAATACAAGATATTGGGGAAAGGTGACTTGGAAATACATCAATATTTAGCCCTTTTGTAGAATCTCAAAAGGATAATAGCAAATAATATTTCTTCATAAATAACCATCTCTCTATCTTTGTGGTTTAGTGTGGTAGGCTGATGCCTTTCAGACAAGGCAAGCTTTATGGTTCAATTTTGGCTGTACTTCTTGAGAAACAACTAGGAAAAAAAGTAAAAACACAGTTATAAAGATGCTTACTCCATAATCATTTAGTCCTGTTTATAGAACTTTATCCTTTTCAAGTATATTTTCTGCTATGTATTAAGCTGATAGGCAACAAGAGCGAATAAAACTCCTTACAGGAGTAGCAATTGTTTTATCAATAGCCCAGCTTCTGTGGGAATCTTGAAAGGAGGATTGAGTTGTAGCCACATTGAAATGTAAAATATGTAATGCTGTGCTACACAAGATGTGTTTTATAACCTTCTAAGGGAACCCTTGGTATTTACTAAAGTATAGTTAAAATTGAAAATTTTGTCTTATGAAAGAAAAAAATTATTGTATATGTATTAGTTACCTAGTACTGTTGATCTGTTATTCATTTTTATTAGATAGTTATCTAATACTACATTCATACAGGTTTTTTTTTTTTTTTCATTTCTGTTGAGGTACATCACACAAATAGTGAAACACATAAATCTTCTGTGTAGAGCTCAAGGAATTCTTCCATATGCATATACCAGTGTTTTCACCTCTCAGGTTAAGATATAGGATGTTTCTAACAGTCATGAAGGCTCCCTCATGCACTCTCGCCGTCAATAACCACACCAAAAGTAACCACCCTCTGACACCTATCACCACAAATTGGTTTTGCCTGTTCTTGAACTTCATGTAAACAGAATCATGCATTATGTTTTCTTTTATGTCTGATTTCTTTTAGTCAATATTATGTCTGTGAGATTCATCCGTTTGTAAACTAGTACCATTTGTAATTTAGGTATTTACCTTAGACTTGATTTTTAATTCAGGCTGCTTACTTAATATTTTATTTAAGTAAAATATTTGGTTTGAGCATAGTAATTATAATAAATACCTTGATCACAGGTATGTGTGCTTCATAACTGTTAGAATTATTACCATAATTTTTGTAATCCAAATTTAGCACCAAATAATAAGTGTAGTATTAATATAAGGGTCCTCAAAAATGTTCCTTTTCTGCTGTTCTGGCTAATCTAAGGGCAATGTGCTCTCCATTGTATAAATTAACAAGACTTTAATATTCATAGTTCCTTGTTGCTGGAGGTTGTAAATTGCCATTCTTGCAGTCATGCTGAGAATCAAATTGCGTTTGTGGACTGGCAACACCCTTGTTAAGCCATCCAACTGGTACGATAATTAGAGATTCCTGCTAGGTTTGGCCTGTATGAAAAGTAACACAGGTGGGACAATTTGCATACATGTCTTCAGTAACAAATTGTTATCGTTTCTCAGAAGACTAATTTTGTGTTTCATATAGATTGTTCATAATCAAAAGTGTGATTACTCTTCTGTCATTTTCAGATACATAACCTCTGCAATATGATGACCATGTTAAAAAGAGGCATGGCAGTTTATGAACATTAACTTAAATTTATCTAGCTTTATCTCATCTCTTTCCCATACAGAAAAAGTAGAAGGAAATGGTTCTTCCAGAAAAGACTCTTAAGATGTTCTCAGGAATATAGCTTAAGTTCTTCTCCACAAAGCTTTAAGTCTTTCTTTCTTTTTATCATATTTTATGAAGGCAAATTAGCTTTGGTTTAGTCAGGGTTACGAAGCAATTTCCATGTACTGCCAAATATTCAGGGCCCTCTTTCAGCACTGATTCATTGTAAGCTGCTGCTATGGACTGAATTGTCCCACTGCTCCCAAATTCATATATTGAAGCCCCAGCCCCCTAATGTGATGGGTTATTGGGAGGTAATTAGGTTTAGTTGAGGTCATGATGGTGGGGCCCTCATAATGGGATTAGTGCCATTATAAGAAGGGACACCCGGGCTTCCCTGGTGGCGCAGTGGTTGAGAATCTGCCTGCTAATGCAGGGGACATGGGTTTGAGCCCTGGTCTGGGAAGATCCCACATGCCGCGGAGCAACTAGGCCCGTGAGCCACAACTACTGAGCCTGCGCGTCTGGAGCCTGTGCTCCGCAACAAGAGAGGCCATGATAGTGAGAGGCCCACGCACCGCGATGAAGAGTGGCCCCCGCTTGCCGCAACTAGAGAAAGCCCTAGCACAGAAACAAAGACCCAACATAGCAATCAATCAATCAATCAATCAATCAATAAATCTTTAAAAAAAAAATAAAAAAAAAAAGGACACCAGAAAGCTTGCTCACTCTCTCTTCCCTACTATGTGAGGACACAGTATTCACAACCAATCACGCTGCTAAAATTACTTCAAACGTTCACTGAAACTTTATAGTACACATCTTTTGTGAGACAGTCTTCATGGCAGCATAATTAGTTATCACAGCAGCACCATGAAGTTGGTGTCATCATCCTCATCTTACAGATGAGAGCATTAGTGCTCAGAGGTGCAAGCTGCCCAAGGTCCAGAGCTAGTCAGTTGTGGGACTGATTTGAATATGGGTAGGAGTATTTCAGGACCTGCTGACTCATCAATATGACAGATGCAATTTATATAAATTGCAAATCTTTATATCATAACTGTGTTTATAAAGAATATTATGTCTAAGTTACATACTTAAGTTACATTTGAAAAGTCCCAGGAAGTTCTATTTAATGGCACAGTTGATAAAGGAATACTTATTCCCTTATTTATATTTTTCACAGGTCTGTTTGTTTATATTAATAGATATATTTAAAGGAAGGTTATCTTGCTGTGATTTGTTTTTTCTGTGTTTTTTTTTTAACATCTTTCTTGGAGTATAATTGCTTTACAATGGTGTGTTAGTTTCTGCTTTATAACAAAGTGAATCAGCTATACATATACATATATCCCCATATCTCCTCCCTCTTGCGTCTCCCTCCCACCCTCCCTATCCCACCCCGCTAGGTGGTCACAAAGCACCAAGCTGATCTCCCTGCGTTATGTGGCTGCTTCCCACTAGCTATCTATTTTACATTTGTTAGTGTAAATTAAATCTTCTTTTTAAAGATTTAATTTTATTTATTCTTGGCTGCATTGGGTCTTTGTTGCTGCATGCGGGCTTCCTCTAGTTGCGGCAAGTGGAGGCTACTCTTCGTTGTGGTGTGCAGGCTTCTCACTGTGGTGGCTTCTCTTGTTGTGGAGCACAGGCTCTAGGCGCGCGGGCTTTAGTAGCTGTGGTGTGGGCTCTAGAGCACAGGCTCAGTAGTTGTGGCACACAGGGTTAGTTGCTCTGTGGCATGTGGGATCTTCCTGGACCAGGGCTCGAACCTGTGTCCCCTGCATTGGCAGGCAGATTCTTAACCACTGCACCACCAGGGAAGTCGCTGTGATTTGTTTTTCAATCATAACTATTTTGTTCTGGTTTTGTTTCAAATGATTTACCTTATTAACATTGATCAGAGTTTAAAGTAAGTAACCTGCTCTTTGTGTCATGCTCTGTATCATCACTACAACCACCCCCTTTAAATTATGCCTTCTTACTAGCCCCATTTTCTCCATAAAGAAACGGGTTTAAAGAATCAACAGAATTGGTAATCAAATCCAATCCTTCTGACTCCAAATACTAAGCGTGTTTTTGTGACTATTTGCTTCTCTAAATAGACACATTTTTTTAAACCAGTCATTAAAGTTTTTACTTTTTGAGGATTATCCACTGATATTAATTGCTATGGGAATAAAATTCCCAACTCTTAAGGAACATTTTGTAAGTTTTAAAAATATACATAATTTTCGAATTGTGTAGAAAGCTGTGGGGAATTAAAACACTTTTAAATGCAACTTGTCTTAATAGTTATAGTTTATGCCTCCTCAGTTTTTTTGGCTAAAGTGTTGAGTTTTAAATCTCAAAGGTGGAAAAGGCTGAAAAAAATCAGAGTTTCTTGGCATACTTCAACAAAGATAGTCGGCCTTTTGTAGTGTTCACAATATGTCAGTAAAATGCAGTCTGCATATTCAAAGTGAAGTCAGCCTATTATTTTAAAATTGATTGGAACATCTTCATACAATGATGAGGGTAAATCAAGAAAATTAAATAAACTTTCTACTGGGAAATGTGTAATATGTAATGGAATACCAGATGCACAAAATACTGTAGTAGATAAAACTTGTATTAATGATGCAGTGAATTGTATTCTTACTGCTTTATGCTACTGCATTTTCTGAAAGATTTATGTATTTTCACTCTTAAATATTTATCTACTTAAAAATATTAAGTAGATAAATATTTGTATATCTATATATAAATATCTATATTTATATTTTTGATAATGTAGATAAATATTTATATATCTATATTTATATTTTTGATAAATTCTTTATCAAAAAAGAATTTCTTCTTTTTTGCCCTTTTTAACAGAAATTTTTAAAAGAAAAAATAATTTTAAAAATATTATTGCTAAAATTCTCTTTTTGTTTCCTCTATTTCTGCCTCCCCAAGCCAAGCCATTGTTACAATACAAAGATGAATTTGTTTATTCTCTGCAAAGGCTGCCTTTTGGTGGACTTGTTCTATTTTAGAGTGAATTATAGTTGTTTTTTTTTTCAAGTTGGTAAACCTCCAAGAGACATGATTTTCATATGAATTTGTTATACACCAGAAAAAAATATCCCCATGAAACTAGCAGAAGTATATAAAGCAAGGATAGTTCATTTGCTACTGACCCAGGAGCCAGCCATTTTATAGAGTATTCCATCCTGTAGGATAGGCCCCCTCAGTAGACTGAGCTTGCTGGTTTAGCATAGACTAACCAGAGAGGCTTGCACCTTTTGAATCATCCTCCTCTCTGTGGGGTTGTGCAAATTATCTAGAGCAGCTCTTTCCAATAGAATTTTCTGGGCTGATGGAAGTGTTCTCTCTGCTGTCTATATATGACTATTGAGCACTTGAATTTTATTTCATTTTAATTAATTTAAATTTAAATGGCTATCTGTGGCTAATGACTGCTTTCTTGGACAGCACAGGCCTAGAATAAAATAGTCTCCTCTCCTTCACTGCTGGAGAAGCATGAACAGATTTCTAGTTTCTGGCTCTCTTATTAAAAATACCAGATATTTTATGTTTTGAAATAACATATGCTTATTAAATAATATTTGTAAAGTACAAGAAAGTAAAATAAAAATAAAAATTATTGTACTCTCATTGCCCCAATAAAACTGTTGTTCAAGTTTTTAGTGATAGTGGATTTCTTCAGTGTTTTTGGTTCTATGAATCATTTTTAATGTAACTATAATTATTTTCTTTGTACAGTTCTATATCTGAAAATTTCATTTAATATTACAGGGTTCATACATTTTGTATGCAAAGAGATTTTAATCCCTGCGTAATGATCCACCAAGTGAATGGAATACACCGTATTTTACTTAATCAATTCCCTGTTGTTGGATAGCTGAGGTGTTTTCAATATGTTGCTATTGTACATCACATTGCTATGGACATCTTTGTGTGTGAAGCTTTCTCCAAATTTAGAATTAGTTTTTGAGGATTTCCGCTAGATTCAGAGGAATGGGATTTACTGACTCAAAGGGTATGAACAGTTTAAAGCTGATAAACATGTACAGCCAGATTATTTTTCTAAAATGTTGTCACATATAAAAATATACCCAAGACCAACACTGGACATCCAATATAGCTTTAAGTTTTAATTTCTGTCATGGCAGTTTTATTTCATGATAACATTTTCCTGAGTTACATTTATCTTATAACTTAAAGAGTAGGAAGTCTTACAAGAGCATCTGTTCTTGTCTGCGTTTTTTGGTAGTATATTACTTTATCTTCCACTTTATTATTTTCTGAATGGAAGAAAAGGAAATAAGAGAGTCTCATGTGCTGTTAAGCAAAGAGGACTCTTCCTGGTTATTTTTAGAGTTGTTAAAAAAAACCTGTGAAGTTGAGAGGCTGAATAAGAGATTTCCTGTATTTTGCCTACTTTTTGTAATAACTTTTTGTTGTATTTTCTTTGTCTCTTATGCTTTTGAATAGTATCTACTTGAAAGTGAGGCTGGAATATAATAGTACCTTTCCAATATTTATCACATTGTGGCTGCTGTGAAAACAATAATAAAGACAATTCAGAAAACAGTTTATATTAAACATTTCCTGTTGTGCACTGTTAAAAAAATCATTTTGGACCTAGTAGTCAGAAAATGATTCACTGAAAATTGCTTTAAACAAAGCCTACAGATGTAAACTTGAATTTATGAGAAGAATGAGTATTTATGCTATAAAAGTGTTTAGGTTTATTACCTATATAGTGAGCTTCACTAGTGAACTTATGTTTCAGTCTTTAACAAAGTGATTTACAAGCCTTAATGAGCTTATCTTTTGCATTAAGTGAGTTTATTGAAATAAACAATTTCCTGAAATACCCTAAGACTGGAAATAGATCTGGTGGTACCTCTACAAGATAAGCTACTTATTTCTCTCTCATCAATTTACCAAGGCTGCTCTGCTGAGTTAAAATTGCATTGGGAATCAAATTTTGCATTTGCTAGCTAGCTTTGGATTTGTATGTCAATAATCTTGATATAACAACATATGTATGTATATATGTTATATACTTAATATTATTTGAGGAAGAAAAGAAGAAGGTAGCTGTATGCATTTGATAATTTTGGGAAATCAGAAAAAAAAAATTTAATGTGAAAGGAAATAGGATCAGAAGTGAGAAAGAAAAAACCTACATGGCAGTGATATTTTAACACTAACAGTGAAAAAGAAATATGCTCAAACAGTGACCAGGGAAGGTAGAATAAGGGATAATTTAAAATGTGGACACTCCGACTGCTGAGCTGAAGCCGTTAATCCATGGCTCCAACCTCACTGGCATATCCTTCCTCAGAATAGTCAATTTTGAGGCTTCATAGGTCAGAGGCAAAGTAGGAAGTACAACCGGGAAGTGTCACTCGTACACCATAGGTTTTGCTCTCTTTTTTTTACTTTTTTTTTTTTTTAATAGTACATTTATTTATTTATTTATTTATTTATTCATTTTTGGCTGTGTTGGATCTTCGTCTCTGTGCGAGGGCTTTCTCCAGCTGCGGCAAGCGGGGGCCACTCCTCATCGCAGTGCGCGGGCCTCTCACTATCGCGGCCTCTCTTGTTGCGGAGCACAGGCTCCAGACGCGCAGGCTCAGCAGTTGTGGCTCACGGGCCCAGCTGCTCCGTGGCATGTGAGATCTTCCCAGACCAGGGCTCGAACCCGTGTCTCCTGCATTGGCAGGCAGACTCTCAACCACTGCACCACTAGGGAAGCCCAGGTTTTGCTCTCTTGATGTTGACACTTGAGCAAAGCATTTGCCCTTTTAAAAAAAGGTAATAATATCAAATAAATATCAGTCAAGATTTGTCCTAAACTTTCTCCTGGGATAGTTGAGACACAATGCCGCAACTTCGTCAATAGATGTCGTTACTTACCTCTGTCATGGGAGATATCCTTTAAAATATCCTTCTTTTTTTCAATAAAATTTTCTTTTTACTTTTTGTTACATGTTGTTTTAAAAATATACTTTGGAGATAGATAATTTAAACATGTTAAAATAGCTTTTCAGATCAGCATGTGTTATAATTGCTGGATTTTTCTATAACCAGGCTACACTGAGGACATAAAGATGTATTACAGACTTTTGATTTAGTCTTTAGATCTGAACTTAGGTCTCAAATCTACTTTACGGGTGTATATTTTTAGACATATCAATTGTGCCACTGTCTGATAATGTAGATACCATCTACAAGCATAGGGGTTAGATTGAAAGATCTTTAAGATCACTTTCAGGTACAAAACAGTTATTTAACTTCAATCCATACCTCACACCGTATAAAAAAGTTAATTAAAAATAGAACATAGATCTATATGTAAAACTTAAAACGATAAAACTCTTGGAAAACATAGAAAGCACTCTCAGTGACCTTGAAATAGGCAAAGATTTCTTAGATTCAACACCAAGAGCATGATCCATAAAATTAAAAAATAAATAAACACGTTTTCATTAACATTAAGAACTTCTGTTCTTCAAAAGATACTTCTGTTTCTTAAGAGAATGAAACGACAAGGCAAGATTGGTAAAAACATACTTGCAAATCACTTATCTAGTAAAAGAGTTATATTTAAAATATAGAATTCTCACAACTCAATAAATAAGAAAACAACCCAATAAAACAGGCAAATGATTTGAACAAATATTTTGCCAAGATGATATATATATGGCAAATACGCACATGAAAAGATGCTCAACATTATTATTAGTTGTTAGGGAAATGCAAATTTAAACCACAGTGAGATGTCATTATACACCAATTAGAATGTATAAAATTAAAAAGACTGATTATACCAAGTATTGGGGAGAATGTGGAGCAACTGGAAGTCTCTTACACCTACACCACAGGTGGGAATAGAAATGGAAAACCATTTTGGAAAAACGATTTGGCAGAATCTTGAATAGTTAAATATACAGCTACTATATGACCCAGCCATTCCACTCCTGGACATTTACCTGAGATAAATAAAAGCATATATCCATACAAAGACTCGTACACAAATGTCTCTAGCAGCTTTATTTGCAGTAGGTAAAAACTGAAAATAATTCAAATGACTATCAACAGGTAAATGGGTAAAGACATTTTGATATATCTATACAATTGAGTACTATTCCGTAATAAAAAGAAGTGAACTATTTATGTATGCGACAACATGAATGATTTCCAAAATCATTTTGTGGAAGGAAAGAAACCAGACAAAAAAGAGTATAAGCTGTATGGTTTTATATTTAAGAACTCCCCAAATTACAAACTTATCTATAGAGATGGAGAACAAATGAGTGGTGCCTGGGGATAAGGGTGGGAGGGCAAGAGTAGGTCTGGAAGGGACAGGAGGGAGGAATTACAAAGTAGCAGGAGGAATCTTCTGGGGGAGATTTACTCGTTATCTTGACTGTGGTAATGGTTTCATGGGTGAATACATATGCCCAAACATATCAAATGCACATTTTAAATATGTGCAGTTTATTTATAGTGTGCCAAACATACCTCTCAATAAGACTTTTAAAAAATATACTCCTTTTAATTTTCTTCCCTAGATAAGCCTTTTTTTCAAAGTAATTTGCAAGCTAGACAATACTTTCTGACTTGATGCAGGTGCAAATGTGGATCTGCTTGACAGTTGCATTTCAGACTCTCAGTTGCTACCCTGGCTTTCTAGTTTAAATCAGTCGCATATGAGGCTGTTACTTGAACTGTCCTTCTCCCACTGACCTTCCTTTTCAGCTTTTCCACCTCTCCTCTCTGAGCCCAACTTTCTTTTAGTGACACCGCTCACCTCCATGCACTCTTCGTGGCTGCTGCATATTCTGTTTTATCTCATATGCTGGTGGTCAGATTGTGAGGTGGGCTTTAGGTTTTCCAGTATTTCTTCTAGCATATCCTCCAGCATCCTTTTATTCTTTGGTAATCTTTTACACTACGTGTGCTATGTGTTAGACACTGTGGAGAGAAATTACACATCTGCCTCACAATCTGGTTGTCAGTAACTTTTTGCCTTAGTCAAAGCTCAGAAAATATTAAGCTAAGTCACTTCTTTTTCTTTCTCTTCATCTACTTAACAGGAGACCAATCCTCCAAAAGAATGGAGGACTTCATCACCTTGCTGCCCATCCCCTTTCTGCCTTGACTCTTAGGCACTTTTTGTGGGTACTTCAGAGCTTACATTATTGACCTGTCAGAATCATGGCCAGACATTTCTCCTGCTGCAGTCTAATTTATTATGCCATTTCTCAGAACTGACAACTCAGAAATCTTAAACTTGTCAGGCCCATTCTCTGACAATAAAGTTTTATTTTTTCACCTCTGCTATTCCTTCATTTCCAGTAAGTCAGATATCAAAATTCATCAAGACATCTGTTCTCAAGAGCTGTCCCTATCACCATAGTCAAATAATCCTTCTTGACACTTCTCTTTCTAAAAGCTTCATTTCATTATGGTCCGTGGTTTCATCTTTGATCCTTTCAGCATTAAACATTCACTAGAATCCACAACTCCCTTATTTCCATAATTTATAATAGGTAGACCTCTCTTTTGTATTTCTGTCACTGAAGCCTTCCACTCTACGTATGAAAAGCTCAGACTTCTTTCATCCTCCTTATCCCATCTCAGAAGAAAAACTCTTCTTATATGTTGAAGAGTTTTATAACATACAAGAGTTTTAAACATATAAGAGTTTTATAACATATAAGAGTTTTAAACATATAAGAAAAACTCTTCTTATATGTTTTCAGAAGATAAAACTCTTCGTATTATCTCTTTCCCTGCTGATTTGAAAGTCAAGGTTTTTATAATTTCAATAATTACATGTACTTGTGTCTATTTCTGCACTTTCCAATCCAGTAATCTTTCTGTATATGAGTTGGTACTATATTATTGCACTTTTATAATGTTTTAATGTGTTAGGTCAGGTTCTGCTTTTATTATTCCTCTTTTAAAAATAATTATTCTCAGATACTTATTCCAGATGACTTTAGGATAACGTTATTAAGCTTCCTAAAATTATATTGCAGTTTTTTTGTTAAAATTGCAATTACAGATTAATTAGAGAATGGATGACTTTAACCAAATTATTTCTCCCATCCAGACACATAATCTCTGTCTCTATTATTAAAGTGTTTCCATTTATCCCTTGGTAGAGCTTGTAGTGTGCTTCTCATAGGTTCTGCTTAGTTATTATTTTAGGTAATTTATACTCTTTATTGATAGTGTAAGTGACATTACTGTGGTTTCCTTCTGACTTTAAATGCTCTCTACATGTGATTTCACCCAGTCCTATAAATTTGGCAATCATCTATCTGTAGATTGCTTCCAAATCTACATTCTGAGCTACAGTGCCGTATTTCCATTATTCTTTTGATCACCCCTTTGTGTTGTAGAGGTACATCAAGTTCAATGTATTTAAAAATAAATTCTTCTTTCTCTGTCACCCCACATTGCCCTCCCTCTGTTCCATCTCTTAAATAATTTTATCACTGCCCTAGCAATATAAACATTAAAACTGTGAAATCCCTTTGTCCTTCCTACCAGTTCTTTTGATTGTGCCTCCACAGTTCTTCTTGTATGTTTCCTTCTTTCCAGCCCCACTGTCTTGTCTTGTTCCATTCTGTATTGTTTGTTCTCTGAGATTGCTGGAATGGCTTCTTTATCAGTGTTTTGGCCTCTAGTCTCTCTTCCTACTCTAAAGCCAATCTGTCTTCTATAATAATTCTAGTATCTAAAACACTGATGTCATTATTGGCCCAAGATGACTCTCCTTTGCTGCTTACCTGATGAATCCCAAATAGCAAGCCTTACACAAAATCCTTCAAAAATTGAACCCAGCATAATATTACATTTTGTTTTAGGTCACACTTCTACCAGCATCGTATCATTCATCTTCCAACCGCTATCTGCATCTGTGTATTACCAAGCCTCAGTTTCTTTACTTCTGTGGTCCAGTCTGCCTGAGATGACTTTCCAGCACCATTTTCCCTATCTTGTTAGTTAGAGTGTACTCTAACTTCTCTTTCATATCCCAATTCCTGTATCGCTTTTACTGTGATATCTTTTCTTCTTCTCCTATACCCCTATCCATCAATAATTCATCATTTCCTCCTCTCACATCAAGGAACATTGTGTACACCTCTATTACACTGCATGTCACCTGAGTCACTATTATATGTTGGTTTCTTCTGTTTTTCCATTTCCATTAGGCTTTTGAAGGCATTGACTGGGCTTTAACTGTATTTTTAACATAGGTTTCAGTAAATATTGAATCTATGAAATAAATACAGCCTGGAAGAACTGAGGGTTATCTTTTGCATGTAGTTAGATATAATGGTATTTGGCATACATTGAGCTCTTACTGTGTTCCAACACCATGCAATCAGCACTGAGCATGGAGTAGCTCATGTTAATCTTACAACCCTATGGCAATGCTATCATAATATCTCTATTCTACAGGCAGAGGAAAAGGAGCCTCAGAAAGAGTGAGTCATTGGTTTCCCTATAATGCTAATACCTAGTGAAGTCAGGATTTGAATCCTGCTGGCTTGACTCGAAGAGTTTTAACTTTTAACCACTGTCTTCTGTTGCCTTAGTTACAGCATATTGGTTGCCTGAAATGCAGCACAAACATACGATTGATTGTTGGTATGAGCTCAAGTTTTTCCAAACTTTCTTCAAAGAATGCATAAAATAAAAAAGAATGTTGATTTTTCTACAAAGTTTCTAATCTTTCTAAAATTTGAAAAAAACAGAAAAGGATGTTTGTTTTTAAATTTAATGTTGAATCAGCTTTAATGAATAACCTAAGATATGGTTTTGGTTATTTAAATGAAATCCCAAAGAAACAATATTTTGGTGTAGAAAATTGAGTTGTATTTTAAATTATATTTTTCTGACTAGTAAGACAACACCTTTAAAGAATTGTTTGGGTTTTTCAGCTAGAAGTGAGACAAATTACAACTGCAGTGATTTTCCACGATAAAATGCTTAACTCTGCATTATGTGGATGCTCTACCGTGTCAAATTCAAGTCTTTCTGCCAGATTTTCTGGGCCTTCCAGCATCTGGCCTTACTCTACTCCACTTCACAGGTACCCACTGCTGGGCCAGCCCATGCTCCCACACAGAACCTCCCAACCCTCGTTGTACAGGCCCTCCAGGGTCTGCCTGGATGAGCAGTCTCCCTCTCCCTCACCTGACTCTCCTCCCCTCTGCGCCTACCTGGCCCAATCTCTGTTAGTTCTTCAGCCATATAATTTGATATTTGATTATTATTATTTTTTTTTTTTTTACAATTCTTAAACTTGTATACATTTTTTAAACTTGTATATATTTTGTGATCAGTACACAGCAAAAATTCAATAAATATTTCAAGTATGACTGATAAATTCTTCTGTGATTTGAAGATTTTAATTGCTGCACAAAGTTTCCAAAGGGCTTGGTTTTTTTCTTAAGGAATAATTTATAATCCTGAGGGGAAGCTGGCTTACTATAGGCTCTCATCAGAAAGATTTTGTCTCTTCTTTAGTGTTCCTATGAATAATTTTTCGTCAGTAAGCATTATAATGAAAAGGATGTCAGAAATGTATTTGAGTCCTGCTTCTTACATTAACTAGCTTCCTGGTGTCAGAAATGGGATCTGATTTCCTTTATCTATAAGTGGATTGGATTATACTAGATTATTCCTAAGATTCCTTCTATTGCTTTGAAATGCTGTCTTGTATATTCCAGAGTGGATGTGGTATCCTGATGTTGCTACCACTTACTCTGTAGAGGATAATCAAAATAGAACTTTCATTTTTAAGTCTTAATTTGCTTATAGGTTAATATTTCTATTAGTCAGATAATGTAAATATTGACTGCATACAGATTTTAGCTGCAAAATATTATGGTTCAACTAGTTGCTTCAGAAAGCCTGGTGATTTTCTTAAATTTTATAGGAAAAGAATGATAAATATGATATATTAACTTTAGTAATCTTGAAAAAATAAATTTTCTCATTTTTCTCCCATAAAATCCACATCATTGAAGCAGGAAGCTTAGATGCATGTCAAGATTTCTTTTTAATTAGAGCCTCAGCATTCGGTCTGGGTAACGTACAAGAGCTTGACCTCTTTGTGTGGCTCTGCTGAAGTATTTGTCCTCTATGGAAGCCAATACAATCAGCAGTGCCGGCATAGATAAAGAGCTGCATAAGGTTGTATTTTAGTGGCAAGGCTGTTTTGTGACCATGTTCTGCAGGCAGACTGGAGGTGACAGTATTATTTACTTTTGTTGCTTGGGGTCCAAAGAGAGAATAAATTGCTATTGATTTTTGAGACATTGCAATGAAGGGTTTGAATGCCTTCAGAAGAGCTGGGTGGCAGGACAGCCAGTGATGGTATAGACTGTCTTTGAAAATGAAAATTCATTTTCTTGTTATTGTCATAAAGATGTTTTTTTTTTCATTCTTAAAGCCTGTTACAAGAAGATGTGGCTGTGGGGCCATTGCTATTATAAATGTTTTCAATCCCCAGAAAGAATAGAATTCAGCACTTTTCATAGCAGTCTGAAATTGATAGAGTTCTGTGTGTACACTTGCATACGTGTAATAACCTGGACTTGAAAGTGATATTTAATTCTCTTCGGATATTAACCACTTTACCAAGGACACTTTCAGTTTTTGCAAATGTTTGGCAGCCCAAAGGAAGGAAATTTGGTTCTTGTCTTATTTTGGTTTAACTTATGAAAAGGAAAAGTGCTTCTAAAGTCATATGTTTGCTTTCCTTAGTGACTTCTTAATTTATCATCCAGATGTAATATTTAAATGCACACTTTTTCAACTTGGAAGGTAATGGAGACATTCTAAGCATATCCAGGCCAATGCCCCATTCCCTACCCTTATAATCCCTTACAAGTTTATTACTCCTTAGAATGTTACTGGTGTTTAAGTCTTTAATCACTCATGATAGAAGCATCCTAAATATACCAGAATCCCATCTTCGGATATCATCTTGGAAAGGCCACCTATTTTTCTAAGAGCCAACACTAAATGTACTCTAAGTTGTGTATCAAATATTATTGTTAATAAGCAAAATCAGATAGAAAATTAACCTTACGACCTTAAGTTTTACACACACATGCTTGCTTTAAATTTATATTAAAAACTATTAAAAAGATATTAATTGTATTTTATCTCATTAGTTTATTTTCTTTAATCAACAACCTGATAAAATGTATTTGTCCCTTGTGTATGAGGAGAGAAGTTCCTCAATATACTCTAAGAGGAGTTGTAGATTCACAGAAGCCTGGGCTAAAATCCAGATAAATTCATTTATAACCCAGGAAGATAGGATCCTTCTTTATGGTGCCACCTGAGGGACGTATACCAAAGGAGTAGCTGCAGATTAGCTCATACCATTTACCTGTCAGTTATTTTTCTTAATAGTGCACTCCTAATTTAAGAATCTAGGATGACTCATGTTTTCAAGTATCTGTTTTGGAAAGTGAGAATTATTAGCATCCGGAAATTCACTGGTATACATAAAAGTAAGAACTAAGTATAAGGCTTGTAATGGCATAGATTGGGAAAGAGACTGCAAATGAGAGTAACTTCCTCGAATTAGGAAGTGATTTTGTAATAAATGTAGAAACTTATTTAAAGAACAAAGAGTTAAATCTGAATTTCTTAATTCTAAATTTTATCTTACTATTCAAACCTCTAAATAAAGAGTACTGTTTAAAACATAATATTTTTGAATGGGGGGATTTGTAACTCAAGAAGATACAACTTTTAATGTTTTTGACTATGTTGTGATTATATAATTGTTTTATGTTCCCTGACAATTTGTTATTACTAATATATTCAGATGTGAACACGTAAAAATACGTTTACTTGATAAAAGATGTCTACACATTTTTTACTTTCACAAGTAGAAATTTCAAGCTTCTAAGACAATGTTAGGGCACTCTTTCCTGTGGATAGGATGGTATAGCAGGAAAAAAGCATAGATTTTAGCGGTTTAGAGACTTGAGTTCAAAACTCAGTTCTTTCAGTTACTCATATAAATTAGGTAAATTGTTTAACCTCTGCAGGCCTTGATGTATCAGGTTCTGAAATGCTGGTAATATATCTATCTTAAAATGAAAGTGAAATCAGCAGTGTAGGTGCAAGTACATTGTTAACATCATCATCACCATCAATCCACCCTCCTAAAATGAAGTAATTGCTTGGAAAGCAGGTATTGTTGGAGATGGGGAAAAAGGCAGCTGAAAGGATATGTCTCTTGTAGTCTTACTGCAAGTTTCCAGGGCCTATTCTTTATTTCTCATTCTACAGTCGTGAATCACCCTAAGCCATCAATTATGATGATCAGTATTTTTCTGCAAGTCTGCAAACTTTGGCAGGGTTTAAGGAGCTTAAAGAAATGTTGATAATTAGTGTAACCTTCAGGTTGGTTACTCCTTTCAGCCTCAAATCACAGTAACTAGTGCCTCCCATGTGCTGGGCCCAGGCCTCGAGGTCTCAGGGTGCTGCAGCCTGAGCCTGCACCTGTACTTCCCATCACACCATTTGCCTCAGCCCTTGAGCTCTGTAGGAAGTTGTTGGGTGATGACTACAGCGTTGGCTGTTTGCCCATTTGTTGCTCTGACCATGTATGGCTCTGCTCCATCTACCTTCATCTAGTGTTCCTTCCTCATGCCTCCTGTTGCTGCTGGCTGGTCCCTCTGTCCTCTGCTACCTCATCTCTCGCTCCACGGCAGTTGTTCCCCTTCTGTAGCCTCTCTGCTGCTCATAGCCCAGGTCCTCAGCTCAGGGCCTTTCCTGGAATGGCTGGCCCTTAGCACTCCTGCAACTTAAGTCCTGTGTTGGTGGGCTTCTGTTTATTCTACCTATGTAGTAATGAGAACAAGATAAAGTGGGTATTTGGATACTACTAGATATGATAATATGCTTTTCTGACCTACATCCTTCTTATCTTTTTCAATCCTTTTACAATAAAGTTTCATATTTTAATGTTATGCTCATGAACTTTTTTATTCCTAAAATATAAATATAACTTTCTATTAAAATACTAATTAGATATTTCATAAGTCTAACGGAAGCTATATCCTCTTCCTTCCTTCTACCCCTAACACCAGTTGAAAATCATTACTCTAATTGTCCAAAGAATATATTTTTGTCATTGCTTTAATCATTATCATCATAAGCTTAAACTGTGGGAAATAGATGACATTACTCTTAAAGAAAAATTCAGTTTTTTTCCTTTTCGTGCTGAAGATTTATCCATTTGAAAATATTTTTGCAGTAATAAGAGCTAATATATAGTAAATATTTATTGTGTGCCGGATTCTGTTCCAAGCGCTTTGTATATATTATCTAATTTATTCTTCCCAACAACCCTAAGAGGTTAAGCACTAATATTATCTTTATTTTATAGATGAATCGGAGGCACTAAGCAATTAAATAACTTGCCCACTTTTACACAGCTGTAAGTGGTGAAATGTGTTTCTATCCTAGATATTCAAGTTCCAATATTCATGTTCTATGTATGCTCTATTTCTATTAGGTACTAAATATTATTTTAATAAATTGTCATAACCAAGAGTCTTAACAGCAATCCAGACCTATATTTAAGAGTCTAATAAAGCCTGATTTATAGTTGGCAGCTAGTATTGTTGGTAGGTAGTTAATTTTATTGGTGGGTATTTAATTCAATTAATTTTATTGGTAGTACCTATTTGTTGAAAAAAGAAAATGAGGGTAAGAGAGAGGGACTCAGAAAGATCTATCTTTTAATAGATAGTTTAAAAATAATTAAAAAAATAGGACACCTATTCACTTACCACATGTAACTCAGTATATAACTTCTTGAAGAATCTATAATTTTATCTGTAAAATGAAATAACAGTAACTTACAAGGCACTTTATATGGCTTAAATTTGAGACACTTTCAATGTACTAGAAAAAAGTTAATCTTTTTTCATTTTTATCACAATTCATGTACCTTAACTTGCATTTATTAAATGTATTTTTGAAAGCTAAAAGATTCTGTTTAGAATCTGTTTAGCAGTTGATTTTATCTACTGTACGTGTGAATTATATACTTTATTTATTTATTTATTTATTTATTTATTTATTTTAAACTAAAAAATTCCTAGCCGGCTTGCATTATGATCTGCCAAGAAAGGAAAACTTATTTTTAATACCAAACTAAGAAAAGCAATATGTTCAGGTAAATCTGTCACACACAGAAATATAATCTGTGCCAATAAAAAGAATTGTTAAATTATCCACTGTTTAGGATTAGCCAGCTCTCTTAATTAGCATGGATAATTGAGGCTGACCATTCTTAGTAGTATTATCATGAGTGTCTTTCAGATGTTAATTTCCTTTATTGTCCTTGATTAATTTGTAAATAATTAGATGGAGTTTAGCAGTAACCTGATATGTTCATTCTTCTTATTAATATAGGTTGAAATTCATAATCCTAATTACTTTGTAACCTCATTTTAATATTCCACCTGTAAATTCAATGTTTGTTTATAATGGAAACAAGAATTAGTTGAATTTGTTTGTCCTGATTATGTGCTTACTTGTTAAATTTTAATGTGCAGTTTGTAGGTACCAGTTACCTCATAGAACCAAGAAACCTCTGTATTATTTTCCTGATGTTCTGTAATGCTTTTAACGTAGATACTAACTAGCCTAAAAATGAGTTTTCTATTTTCAAACCCTGACATAACTTTGAAATTGAGTTTGTACAAACATTTATTTGGGAAATTAATTAATCCCAAATTTATTTGTGACATAAAAGCATTATAGAATGGCAATGCATGTGAACAGCCTTAATTCACCAACTGCATTTGTTTATGTCCTTATTTCCTTTGCTTTCCTCAGCTTCCAGAACATTCCACTCTACCAGGACTAATCTCCTAAGGGTTGTGTGGAAATATGAAATTTGGGTGCTATAACTTGATTCTTGGAAGGAATGGAAACATCATTTGTGTATACATCAATGTCACTTTTTAAAATAATGTGGTGGTTCACATCTGTTTTTCAAGGAATTACAGAGTCTTTGCAGATTTCATTATTTTCCTGGAATCAGTGGAAAAGCCAAGGTATTTGCTCACAGGTGTTAATATTTATATGCTATTGTAATAGTCCTCAGACTTTGAAAACTAGCCTCATTGCAATCACAGTATGAAAAGCATGCATCTCATCATGATAGAAACAAAAGCTACCTCCTCTTTTCCCCCTAGGGAAACCTTAGAAATGAATTAGGAATATAATTGATTAAAATATAAATGATTAAAAGTCTGGTGGGTCTTCACCATTGCAGTTAATAATTGCATTTGACTACATCCTTCCCCTCCAAAGTTTGGGCATTTCTTCCTAAACTCATGTGGGAGTTTTAGAGCAAGGGGTTTGTTTGTTTTTGAATTCATTCTTCTCTTTTTTAAGTGAGGAAGGTTAATCCCCAACCTTACTTGTTTCTCTATTCTCCTTATCTTCTCTTTTTCCTGGGTATGCACACTTTTCTTCCATCTGTAGGATCTCTAATCGTGGCACTTAAAAAGCAAAACAGAAACCTGTATAAAAAGAACATTTTAAAACAAGTTTAAAATGCTCTTATTTTTGCGATTATTTCCTCTGGACGTAAAGCAGTTTCAAGATGACTTTGACTAAACAGAGACACAGTGGTGCTGTTTGCTGCATCCCTCTGTGCTCCTGTTCTCCCAATGCAAGGTCTTCACCCTCCTTTCATGTCAAGGCCTCTGGTCGCCCAATCCTTCCTCTTCAGCCTAGGTCACTCCTCTACCACCCTTTCCCCCAGCCCCAGGCTTTGGAACAGAAAAACTCTGCAAGTTTCAGAAAAACTCTGAATCTTTTCTGCCTCACATTTAGCTAATTGTTTCTCTGAGCCTCTGATTCTGCCTTGAAAAGAAAAAAAAGTGTGAGGGACTAGAGAACAAATCAGATACACAGATATGCATAGATTATTACTTCAGCCATTCCCTGCCATATTTAACAAACTGGGTTTGCTGTATATAGACTTCCAGGACACAGGAAACTTCAAGTGTCCCAGTGCAGAGCTCAGAATCCCTTTGATTGTTTCTAGTAAACCCTGTGTCAGGGTTCTCCTCTGTGCCTGGATGACGCCACTGCTAGTTCCCTAACCAACCCAAACTAACCTGTGTCTGTGGGAACTCCATGTCTCTGCACCCTTGTATTTTCCCCAGTATTACTTAGTTGTCTTTATTCTTCAGTTTCCAGCTGATTTTATTCTGTTCAGCTGCCTGCTGTGTTTAGGCATTAGAATTTTAACAAACATGTCATTAGAAACTTGTTCTTTTGAGTTCCTGACTCAATATAAGAAATTGAAATCAGTACAGGACAATGTTCCCTAACCACTGTACTTTCTTAGTTGAATGTTGTTGCTCAGCACTCAGAATTCTTAGAGTCATAATTTCGTCTCTTCTTCAGTTTGAAAGTCAGGCACCTGAGAACCAAACCCTGGAACCCTCATACACAAATTGGATACAATAGAAAGATTAGATAGGCATTTATTAATGAGTGGGCAAGTCCACAGTTTGGGGCTGACCACTTTAAGATCAATGAACAGATGGTAAAATTTTCATTCTTTTTTATGGCTGAGTAGTATTCCATTGTGTTTATATATCTATATCTGTATATATAGTTATATGTCACATCTTTTTTATCTATTCATCTATTGATGGACACTTAGGTAGTTTCCATACTTTGGCAACTACAAGTAATGCTACTATGGACATTGGGCTATGAACATTGAGGTGCATATATCTTTTCAAATTAGTGCTTTTGTTCTTTTCAGATATATACCCAGGAGTAGAATTGCTGGGTCATATGTAGTTCTATTTTTAGTTTTTTGAGGAACCTCCATACTTTTTCCACAGTTTTCCACAGTGGCTGCACCAATTTACATTCCCACCAACAGTGTATGAGGGTTCCCTTTTCTCCACGTCCTTGCCAACATTTGTTATTTGTGATTTTGATGATAGGTGAGGTGATATCTCATTGTGGTTTTGATTTGCTTTTCCCCCATGATTAGAAATGTTGAGCATCTTTTTCATGTGCCTGTTGGTCATCTGCATTTCCTCTTTGGAAAAATGTGTATTCAGTTCTTCTGCCAATTTTTCAATCGGGTTGTTCAGTTTCTTTGATGTTGAGTTGTATGAGCTGTTTATATATGTTGGATATTAACCCCTTATCAGTCATATCATTTGCAAATATTTTCTCCCATTCAGTAGGTTGTCTTTTCATTTTGTCACTGGTTTCCTTTGTTGTGCGAAAGCTTTTAACTTTAATTAGGTCCCATTTTTGTTGTTGTTGTGGGTTTTTTTGTTTTGGTTGTTTTGTTTTGCTTTTATTTCGTTTAGGAACTGAATCCAAAAAAATATTGCTATGATTTATCTCAAAGAGTGTTCTATGTTTTCCTCTAGGAGTTTTATATATCCGGTCTTACATTTAGGTCTTTAACCCATTTTGAGTTTATTTTTGTATATGGTGTTAGAGAATGTTCTAATCTCATTCTTTTACATGTATCTGTCCAATTTTCCCAGTACAGTAAGTCCCTTACATATGAACGAGTTCCATTCCGAGAGCACATTCGTAAGTCCAATTTGTTCATAAGTCCAACAAAGTTAGCCTAGGTCCCCAACTAACACAATCGGCTATATAGTACTATACTGTAATAGGTTTATAATACTTTTCACACAAATAATACATAAAAAATAAACAAACACAAAAAATAAAGAAAACATTTTTAATCTTACAGCACAGTACCTTGAAAAGTAAGTGGTACCGGCTACATCACCGCTGCTTTTATGCTTGCTTCTGGACATCCTGGGCTTGAAATATAGTGTACTACTGTAGTCTATAGTCTATACAGTACTGTACAATAAAGTACACAAAAGCACAACCACTTGTAGAGGATGCACGCAAGTGACAATGCACGCCAGACATGTGAACTAGCTTACGTGATTGGACATGCGAGTGCACGTTTGCATCGTTGAAAGTTTGCATTTGAAGGCTTGTATGTAGGGGAGTTACTGTACCACTTATCGAAGAGACTGTCTTTTCTCCATTGTATATTCTTGTCTTCTTTGTCATAGATTAATTGACCATAAGTGCATGGGTTTATTTCTGGGCTCTCTATCCTGTTCCATTGATCTGTGTCTGTTTTTGTGCCAGTACCAGGTTGCTTTGATTACTGTAGCTTTGTACCGTAGTCTGAAGGCAGGGAGCATGATTCCTCCAGCTCTTTTCTTCTTTCTCAAGATTGTTTTGGCTGTTCAGGGTCTTTTGTATTTCCATACAGATTTTAAAATTATTTGTTCTGGTTCTGTGAAAAATGCCATTGGTATTTTTGCCATTTGCAGCAACATGGATGGATTTGAAGGGCATTATGCTAAGTGAATAATTCACACAGAGAAAGACAAATACTGTATGATATCACTTATATATGGAACCTAAAAAGTACAACATACTAGTGAATATAACAAAAAAGAAGCAGACTCACAGATATAGAAAACAAACTAGTGTTTACCAGTGGGGGTGGGGAGCAATGTAAGGGTGGGGGAGTAGGGGGTACAAACTATTGGGTGTAAGACAGGTTACAAGGATGTATTGTTCAACACAGGGAATAAAGCCAATATTTTGCAGTAACTGTAAATGGAGTATAACCTTTAAAAATTGTATGTAAAAATACCAGTGAACAGAGCATGTGGATTACAGTCCTTCATCTCATTCATCTATGTACCGCCTTTGTTGATTGTCTCATGTGTAGTGGCTCTAAGAGGTCCTCAGGATACAAGGATGACTAAGAGCTCCGGAAGTCTCCCACTCACATGGGAAAGACAGACAAGTAAATAAATAAGTAGAATACAAAATAAGCACTGATTTAGAAATCTGTATGGGATCATAGAGAAAGAAGGAAACAGTTATCCAAGGAAGTCAGGGAAGACTGCACAACAAACAGTGTTTGAATTTGAGTTTGAAGGATCAGTTTGTATTTCCTAGGTGGAAAGGGGAGAACATGCAAAGGAAATTGCATACAAAGACCCAGTGCATTGGTGAAACAAAGAGATCTTTAGTGGGCACCACTAAAGATCTATACTTAGATCATGATCTAAGTATAGATCATGACAGAGGGAGAGGCGAGAAAGGAGCCTCTTATATGCCTCAATAAGGACTGGCACTTAGTCACGGAGAAAAAACAAGCTCATGTAGTTTAAACAAGGAGTAAAGTACTTAGGCTTATTTCTCAGTAAATGGCAAGTCAGGATGCTCTAAATCTTAAAAAATGAGAGTGAATTCCTTAAAATAATTCTTGAATTTATTTCTGAGGGAAGCAATTTTGTATTGTGGGAGAAATTTGTGTTCTTTGGACATTCTAATAGAGCAGAATAGAATAGGAGGATTGGTAGAATAGGAGGATTATTATAAAATACATTGTATTTTTTATACCATGTATAAATTTCACAGGGTTTTTTAAGATTGTTTTTGATATTTTATATTTATTAATGATATGACTAATTTTAAGTGAAAATGTTTTCTTTGCAGATAAAATGCATACTGTCTAAGCAGAGGCAGTGTGTCTGGGCATGTCATTACTTTCAACTGATAAACCTTTTATGGTTCTATTATTTTAGGAAAGTGTATTACTTTTCATTTTCCATGATGAAAATATAATAATGTAACTTTTTATGAAATGTGTCTGTGGGAAATGTGAAGTAGAGGAGAGTTTGGTTTCATTTATTTTTCTGATGCAGAACTTCAGAGACAGAATAATTTCCTTTTTGGCATGTAGTGGGTTAATGCTTTATGATACAAAAGCCCATTTTTATGTTGAAGTAAAATTACTGTGGAAAATATGCTTTAATTGAAATCCTATTTAAGGGTAAAATTATGTTATTGATTATGATCAAAATGCCCCAGACAGTGATGAATTCATCAATTCGTGTTTCAATGGTGTTATAAATCTTTTAGTAGGAGCTGGAGAACGTGAACAAGATTAATATTTTCAAATTATAGTGGCACATTACTTATTATGTGTAACTTTCTTAATCTGTATACTGTGCAGGAATGGAAATGGCTTTTAAGAAGTAATGTAGTAAAGTAGCTTACTGTTTTACCAATGTCACAAATCAAACGGGAGTGAAACTTGTTCCAATATAAACTTTAAAAATATGAATCTGGAAGTTGACTGAACAGTATATTTGAGTTAAAGGAAGAGTGGCATAAAGTATATAATTATTAAGCATAGACAGAAAGGAATTTTATTTACAATTACAGAATAGCAGCCCCTTGAATTCACATAACTAAGGATGATATTTTAACACTTAACCTTCCTAGTATATTATAAAGATGTGAGAGATTATAAATGATTAACCCTTAAAAAGTTATACTTTTAAAGTCACTACCACTTATGTAAATTAAAGAATTTTCAAGGTTCTTACAGCTTGGTTCTTTACATCTGTATATGTAGGTATATGTTTATGTCTCTATTAATCTGTCTATTTACCTACCTACTGACCTACTTATCTCCATAGAATATACTATTTATTACATTTGCTACCAAAGAAGTGATAAGACCTGGATTAGTTTTAAATATCATAAAAAATTTTAAGTACACTTACCCCTTTAACATTTTTTCTTAAGCTCCTTGAAGTACAGTTTGTCTTGAGTTATATTTGCAGTCGGAGTGGTTTATGTGACATTGGTGTCCTAAGTATCAATACCTGATTATCAGTCAATTTACTGAGAATATGATGTGTAGAGATTTACATTCAAATCTTAAGGTTATTTCTTGTAAAGTTTACGTGGCTCTGAGTGCTGAATGTTCAGTTTGTCTTATTATAAATACATATTATGTTACTATCACCTGGCTCCTCACATGCATTTTATTAAAAATATCTTTGCATAAAGAGCTATACCCTGAAGAAAGAAAGTTGAATAGATACAGTCCCTGCCCACTAAAAACTTAAGATCAATATAGTATGTTGTAAGAAATATGTAATAGTGAGTAACTGTGGAACCAGTGTGCAATGTAGTAATTTTAAGTGCACCTGGTTAAATTTCAGCGGGATTTAGGTGGTGTACCATGCAAGGGTTTGGTTTTGTCACAAGAGTTGGCAATATGTTGCATTCCTTTTATAAGTGACTTCAAAATCTCAGATTTTTTCTCATATTTTATGTTAGTATTTTTATCTGAATTCTAAAATACTGCAAAGTACATCATCTCCTTCCAATAATTATGTGAGATAGAAACACAAATATCATTTCAAATTTGGAGTTGCAGAAACTGAAGTCTTCAGATAATAATGTTACCCAATAATTTGGCGTTTGCATTGGGTCCAGAACTCTCTTGACCTTGTTACATTCCCACAGGAGACCAAACTGAAATAGGAGAGTACAGTCATGATAAGAGTGTTCAGGTTTGCAGACAGTATCAGGAGTCTCCCACTCAGTTCTGGTGGGGGGCTTCTTTGCCATAGATATTTTGCAGGTGTTTTCTTTCAGCCGTCTTACTTTACTGAGTTTGATTCGTTTAATTATAGTAGAGAATATGGCAAAAGTAAGACTTAGACAGCATATAACGTAAATAGCCTGAATAGTTTTCATATCTTAACTGTCTAAACCCATGAAATTAGTTGTTGGATATGGTTATGACATCACCATCATGGAGTTCATTAAGCAAAATAATGCTACTAATTACAAGTTATAATTTACTGAACACATTTATTGAGTCAGAGGAACCACCCCCTGATGGCATTTCCAATTCCCCATGATCTCATCATTTTGCTCCATTGTTAGGCTTCTATAGCAGCATGTACAATTGAGTTCACTGTAACGGTTGATTTTCCAGATCCTTGTAGAATTTTTTTTTTTTTTAATTTTGCTGTATTCATATGGGCCAACAATAGAGTTTCTGATTTCAGGCCAGATGTTGGGCTATCAGGCAATCACAGATATGACTAGGTGCGTTTGGAAACACGCCTCTCTGGGACATGTATACCCAGCACTAATGTCTATTATCTGACTCCCAGAGACTTCATATTTATATATAATCTAGAAATCAAAATATAGAGCCTTAGAATTTTAGTGAAAAAAAATCACATTCTAAAGTTTTAACCTCATACTGTGTTTATTGCTTAATATTGTTAGTAAGCAAGAACACTGCTGTTTATCTCTCTGTCCCAGGAAAACATGTGATTATGCCTACCCTGGTATAATTTGCAAGCATGACCATATGCATATGCCTCAGTATAGATTGGAATAAATATATTGTAATTTCCTATTATTATACTCTTTATTGTGTTATTGTGTCTCCTTGAAAAAATATGAGATATGAATAACCCTGACAAAAATGTTGCTCCAGCCTTACGTTAATGCGAAATTATGACTAAGAATTAAAGGTTTGGGAAGAAAACTCAAAGTTTATGGTCCTCAAAGCAAGCATAATTCATGTAGACTGCATAAACAATATATATTAAGGCATGCGTTTTACTGCATATCCACTAATAAGAAGATGCTACATATGTGCTTCCAATAGGCTGAGTTAGAGTTGCTGTGGGAATCATAATTTTGAATGTCTTCATCTGCACGTTAAATTCTCAACCATAACATGGAAGTAACATAATATTTTTATTGGATGTATTATTTGATCCCAATAGTTTGGTAGGTAAGAAAGATTTTTTTTAAGAGAAGAAAAAGTTAATAAAAATGGAATTTTTTTTTAATAACTATACTAGAAAAGGATAAGAGTATGGGCATTTTAACATAAATTAAGAAAGCAGTAATAAAACATGCTTTTATCATTCTTTGTACACTAAAGGAAGCTATCCTTAGAGGTCTTATGCAGGTGACAATGGAATACACCATGTCATAAGATCTTTAGAACCATTAACACTGGAAGGACTCTTTGATATCACATAGCCCAAATTCATCACCTGCATATCTGAAAACCAAGGTCCAGGTGGGCTAAGTGTTTCATTCTAGGTCACACAGTGAATTCATGGCCAAGTTGGAACTCTAAATGGTATTTTATGGCTTCCCACTCAGTGCTTGAATTGTTTGTACTGCCCCTATTTTAAAAATAGCTAATTATTAATTATCTTTTATGGCGCTTTGATGATAACTATTACATACAATAGATACATATTTTATGAAATATGCATTATAAATTTGTGACTCATCCACATTATTTCTTACTTGAAGTGACTTATATGTGGAGCATTTGTATAAAAATACTCAGGAACTCGTGGAACAGTTTAGGCAACTGTATTTAAATTCCCCTCTGAACTTAATCTTTAACATTAACCAAAATAAATAAATAAGTAAAAGACCTTATATTTTCTAATATTGTGAAGCATATGGCAGTTTCTTTAAATGTATTATTTTGTATTGTTTTGCAAAACTAGAAAACAACATGTTAAGAAACAAAATGGGAATGTGCCTTAACATTGTCTTTTTATTTGATGAAGTAGTATGTAAAAGTCAGTTGAATTTTTATAGTGTAAACCTCAAATGCAAACAGTGTAGACGAAGGTGAGCTGTCATATAAATGAGAAAGAAGAGGAGACACTCGAGATCCAAAGTTCTGTGAAGTGGTCCTCGTTGGTGGTTCACCAACAGTGCTTTGTCTGTTTGGTTCCTGCTTAGGCAGCCTCTGTGCTGTTTGTAGGGATCCTCCCCAGTAGACCAGCTCCTCAGGTGGCTGTCCCCTTCTGCTCTCCCTCTAGAGAATTGTACACATGTCAGAGAGACTCAGAGAACATCAAAATGTTGATTAAGAGTTACGAAGTCTTTTAAAGTTCATGTTACTCTTTTATAGGAGTAAAGTTGCTGTGTGGAATGTATATTATGTGGAATTTTGTTATACACAATTCAGAAACTTTTGGATAGTGTCACACTTCTTCAGTAGATGAAACATTATGTATTCTTTGCTCTGAAAACTTTTAAAAGAACTCTTTTGGTGCTTAGCTTCTTGTATTTTTTTTTTTTAATTATTTATTTATTTATTTATTTATTTTTGGCTGTGTTGGGTCTTCGTTTTTCTGTGCGAGGGCTTTCTCCAGTTGCGGCAAGCGGGGACCACTCTTCATCGCGGTGCACGGGCCTCTCACTATCGCGGCCTCCCTTGTTGCGGAGCACAGGCTCCAGACGCGCAGGCTCAGTAGTTGTGGCTCACGGGCCTAGCTGCTCTGCGGCATGTGGGATCTTCCCAGACCAGGGCTCGAACCCGTGTCCCCTGCATGAGCAGGCAGATTCTCAACCACTGCGCCACCAGGGAAGCCCCAGCTTCTTGTATTTTTCTAAAATTTAATAATTGTTGGAATAATTAAATGAGTGGAATGAAAACATTTATTGATTGAGAATTGATATAAATTTACTCCACTTTGATTTTAAGGATCTTTGTTAGTACAAATTTGGGGATTTTGATTATACCCATATGTGATTATTACTGCAGTAAAATTGGTAATTTATTTGCAATACTGAGCAAATATACATATCAAATAAACAGAATGCCATGCACATCAAACAAATCTCTATTGAATTAGAAAATAAATCTTGTATAGTACTGGCTCTGTCAAGGATGTGATAATCAACTATGGATAATTGCATCAATTCATTCATTCTTTCACTCATTCATTCATTCATGCTAGTTTTCAAAAACTGTTCATTAGGCATCTACCACTGCTAGGCACTGTACCAGGTGCTGTGGATATAATACGAACAGGCACGTCAGAAATACAGTCCCTGTCTTCGAGAAGCAATAGAATTAAACCCAAGGCAAGTGTAGGCAATGTCACAAGAGTCATAAAGAAGTGTGAGAGAAGGAGTTCTGAGAGAGCGACAGTATAGGTGACCTCAGAAGGGAATGTAAATGTTTAACTGACTGAAGAGGAGAGGAAAGAGCCTGTCCAAAGCTTGTGGTAGGGACAGTACCTGGAGGGTGAGTGCCTGGGGCTGAAAAAAGGCAGTGTGGGAGGAATGCCAAGAGGGAGAAGGAGACAGTATGGCCTGAGGCTGGAACATATCTGAAAGGGCCAGATAATAGAAGGGCTAGTTAGAGATAAAGACCTATTTTTGAGATGAAGAGGCATGTAAACTATCATAGGGCTGAGTAGGGATGGTGGTGGCCTTGTGTGCTCTCCAAGGCAAATACCCTGGTTGCAGTGAGGAGAGCAAGGGTTAGAGGGGACAGGTAAGGATGATAGGAAGCAAACTGCAAACATGTACTGGAGTGCTGTGGTGAAGATGGAGCTAACAGGACAGGTTTGATATTTAGAAAGCATTCAGTAGGAGTGATGATTGAATACGGAGGGCATGTGAAAGAGAGGTTCAAGGATGACACTCACCTTTTTAGCTTAATTAATGGGATGTATAATGAGGTAATTCACTAGAATATGAATTTCTGGGGGAAGACCAGGTCACAGGTCGTAAATGGCCAATATCTTCCATCTTGCCTACCAGCTGCATTCCATTGGTGGTGGCTGCCTAGGGCCTTAGATTGAGAAAGATCTTGAAGTTCATAGAATCTTTCATGCACAACTAATTTAAAAACTATTGAGTCAGTTCTTGCTTGCTTTTAAGTCAACTCTGACATTTGTTGCTGAAAAATTGCCGATAGGATGAATGTTTATACAATAGCTATTGCTAGTGAATGCTAACTATGTGCTGGCTACTGTTCTAAGTGTACAGTCTACTTTATGCCATTTAACCTTGAATGTAGATTAGCATTTAGAATGATACAGGTTGATATTGAATCCTCTTCTGTTCAAGAAGAATTTATATAAATTGAGCCTAACGGGCCTTTTAATACTGGGATTTTTATCTGTAAGGTAAATTCTTGGTATATATGGACCCCGAGGAGAACACTGTGTCATGCCACTAATACTCTAAATTACTATTAATGAATAATTAAAAGTCAGTTTACGTTTCACTTAGTGTAGTTATCTCTCATTTGTGGGGGTATGTGTGTTTGTAATTATTGGTTTGCGGCTCATATTCTATGTAAATGGATTGTAGCAGAAGCTTAGAGGAGGAAATGCCATATGGGATTACAGTTTAATGATGACCCAAGTCTGCCTCTCATTTTCTGTATATCTATCTCACAGAGCCAAAGACCTTCTAAGTAATTGAATCTTTCCTTTCTGTGATTGAATTCCAAAGGGGCTTGTTGTAATGCCTTAAAAAAAATTCTTTTTCTGTTATAACCTTAAAATTAAAATAATTCTCTCAATGCTATAACTTACTAAAATTTCCTTAGGAGTAAATTACATGTGAGCACTCATAAAAGCTAAGGGGAAATTTGCTTTGCTTTACTTGCTAATTAGTATTAACTTGTATATACTTTCTCTTTGTATATACTTAAAAAGTAAAGAAGATATGTCTGTATGACTACATAATCAAGCTACTAAGCAAAGTTTCTGGAGGCAAAAAAAAATCCCTGCGGTTTAGTTTTTTAAATGTTGGAATGCAACCATTAACCAGCAAACTACTAAGGAAATTAAATATCCATGGATTAATCCAACTTTGATTGTACTTTTTTAGCCTGTCAGATAGTACCCATTTTTCTTCAGTGAAAATGTGATCAAATATTTAAGGACTAACAACTGTGTTGTAGGTAAGAATGCCAAAATCATTTACATATTGTAATAATAGATTCTGTATTTTTTTATTATTTGTGGAACATTTTCTGTGGAATTAAAAAAAGCATTTTTCAAATTTACTAAAAGATCAATAGCATTTTTAATTATTTAAATTATTTGGTATAATTATACATATAGAATTGGTTAGAAAATCCTATTTGGGTTTATTTATTGAAAGACTAGAACATTCTTTTTGTATGGAAAGAATGTAAGTTTCTGTTTATTAAGGAGACATTAAAAGTTGGTTTTCTCTTTAACGAATCAGAAGATCTGAACAGAAATTTTGAAGGATAAATAACAATTAGAACATGCTACAGGATGGTCTTTTTTGTCATGAGGAAAGGTAAATTAATCCTACTTTTATACAGTAAACTTAAACTATCATTATCTAATAGCAGTTAAATGTGTGTGTAGGACTATGAAGCCCTGCACATTCCTGTCCTGTGGGGAAAAGGCTCTGTGATTCAGATCTTCTCTCTCCTTTGATCTCCTCCTCCCCTCCACCCAGCCACTCTCTGTGCCATAACAGAAGAAACTCTACAAAGCTTGGCGTCACTTAGCACTTTGCTTTCTGAAACGACTGTCACACCCGAGCTGTCCTTACAAGTCAGTAACCTCATCTTTCCTTTCTCAGATTTAAGATATCATTTTCACAGTAGATTCCCTTGACTCATGCCTTCATTGGGAGGACCCTAAGGGAATGGAGAAAGACTGTTGGGCCTCGTAATAAGGCAATGGAAAAAAAATGGGAGACAAAGGAGGATTTTTCTTACCTTTGAGATCATACTCAGAGGTATTTATATTCTTTGCACATAGCTAGTGGGCATGGTCCAGTATGCAATCTGAGGTTTTAGCTGTGGGTGAAGAGTTATCAAACCAGCTTCAAAAACATCCTGGCTTGTTTATGGCTATTGCAGCTCAGGTGGTGACACTTCAGAGAAAATCTCTTCACCATTGTTTCCTGACAGCAGTTTCCAACTAGGCTGGAGGACTGTCAGATCTCTCTTTAAGTCAGTTTCTACTTTAGTGTATATTGGTGTAGAATTCAATTTAATGATTATAAAAATTTTAAAGGTAAATTCAGAGTAACTTCTAACTATTAAAAATGGTAAATGGCAGATTTAGTCAGCAATGCATGCCCATACTCACAATTATTATATCAATAGTATTGCTGTAATTTCATTATTACTATTGCATTTAATAAAATGTCTCATTCCAGGGCCAAATATTCAAGTAGTATAGAAAGACTTATAATCATAAGCAAAACTATCCCCACTCTTGCTCAGGTTGGTGATCTATTTTTATATATACTTTATTGAATGCCTGTCATGTCACAATTCCTTTTATATATGATTTATATATTCTTTCTGATTAGTGCTCATTAATATATAGATTTCTAAATGGCATGATTAAGACTCATAAAAGTTGAATGCTTCGTTAATGTATAACTGAGCTGGGCATAACTGGAATATGAACCCGCAGCACTCTGAATCTAAGATCCGTCTAGGTCTAACCTTGATTAATTGTATACTTCTTAGGCTTTCTGTAATTAACCAAGTACATTGTTATTTGGGGGAAATGGGCCTAAGTTTTACCAAAGGTTAAGGTGATCTGCACCATCCTGTTTTGTCCAGAATTGTTATGGTTTAAGCAGGCTGTCCTGGCATAATTATTACTTGTGTCCCATTTCACCCTTAAAGTGTCCTGGATTGTGTGATGAATTACACGGTCACCTAACCTAAAAATTTAGCTACTCGTCTCAGTACAATTAAAGTATAAGCTCTATGAAAGTAGAGATTTTTGTCTGTTTTATTTATTATTGTATCACTAACATCTAGAACAGTACTTGGCACATAAATGCCCTCAATAAATATGTGTTGAATATTGTGTTGACAGAGATTTGATATGTGTATCAGTCAGGGTTTCAGAGAAATAGAACCAAGAAGAGATAGATAGGTAGATAGATATAATAAGATTTATTTTAAAGAATTGGCTCACATGATTGTGGGGCCTGGCAAGTCTGAAATTTTTAGGGCAGGCCAGCAGGTTGGAAACTCAGTCAGGGATTCTGTGACACAGAACTGAGGCAGAATTCCTTCTCCATGAAATCTCAGGTTTTTTGCTCTTAAGGTCTTCAGCTGATTGTGTGAGACCCACCTACATTGTGGAGGGTAATTTCCTTTACTTTAGGTCAACTGATTGTAAATGTTAATCCAACTACAGGAATAATCTTCACAGCAGCATCTAGATGAATGTTTGGTCAAACAACTGGACACTATAGCCTAGCCAAGTGCACAGATAAAATTAGCTACTGTATGGCTGTATGTTTGTACATACTCCTATCTACATGGTGAGCCAAGCCAAGAGATAAGTGCTTATTGGTAAAAGGAGCTTACTCACACAATATTAATATGATTTTTTAGAGTAAAAGAGAGATAACCAAGACTTTAATTTCCTCAAGAGAGGTGCATATAGAAAGAATTCTTGTAAATACATAGAGATGGACCATTGGAATCTCATTTAACGTAATGTAAAATCTCAGGACAGAGATATATGTTATGAAAATTTGGTATAAAATATGTTCTTAAGGTAGAGCATTTTGAAGCTTGCAGGAGAAAGCTGTCTTGATCTTGCCAAGTAGGCACATGTGATGTTCGATGTTCTAGTCTTGAGTTACACAGTGCTGTCATTTTATATCTCTAGTCTCCTTCTTACTCCTATCCTCAGATCTTTCTTGATTTTAGACTAGAAATGCTGTGACCTTTCTGAAAATAGTTGGGAAGGGAGTGATATAGGGAAATATTTGGGACACTTTCTAGTGATCAACGAATTATGCTCCATAGACAGTTATTTTGTGCTGCAGGGGTAGAGGGCTGACTCTAATCTCTAGAACTGGGAACTCTAACATGATGTTATATAGCCCGGAACTGAAAGTATTTCTCCATACTTCATTGTTGCAACAGAGGAGTGATGAAATGGATGAGAGAAAAGGAATCAAAGGTATTGAAAATAGTGAATTGTGATAACGCTGAGCACAGAAGCAAATTTTCTGCCTCCTTGGTGAGCAGCAGGAAGGACTACCTACCTCTGGCATGCCTGTACAACAAAAAGTGAATGTGAAATGTTAGCTTAATGCTTGCTGAAAGGTCTGAGTAGGTTTTTTTTGAATTATACCCATGAATGAAGAATTCAACCAACTTCTGTATATTATTAGTAATTCAACTTTGAAACCAAACTTATCACTACATCTCATTCAAATTTCTGTATTTGAGATTTTAAGACAGGCTGGTAAAACCATTTCATGGTGTAGCTGCTCATGTGTTTGAATACAGACTTGTAATATTAAGTAACTAAATTAAAATACCTGAATAAAATGAATGTTAGGATTTCTTAAGTCTACAGTTGCCCTCTGTGACATCTGAATCAATATGCTTTTGCTCAAAAAAAGACTCTTCATTCTCTTTGGTTATTTTCATAAATTTAGTTAGCAAAATACTACGTTTGAGATACATATATTTGGATGAATGTATAAAAATTATTCTAGAAGGAACGATAAGAAATTGCTAATAGTGTTAACCCTTGAGGACTTGGCTCGGGGGCAGGGGAATAAGCTTTGACTTTTTATTTTGTAACTTTCTGTACTTTATAGTTTCCTCATCAGGTTTGTTTTACTTGTGTTCTTTTTGTTCTTGACTGTAGAATTGTGAACCATTCTTGTTTTCTTTCTTATGAGACTTTATTTTTTGGAATAGTGAATGCTATTTTAAACAAAAATAACTTTTGTTTATTTTACATATTTGGTATCTTCATAAGATTTTACCTAGGACTGCTGGGATCTGCTTTAGAAAGTTTATGAACAACTGCTCTGGATAGTAATTTTGTCTCCTCTCATTCTGGAAATAACAAGACTGTTTTTTTTTTGTATGTGTGTGGGAATCCTTTGAGGAGACACTTAGAAGTGAGACTGATGTAAAGTAATCTCCTCATCATATCTGACTGACTGGTTACTTGTTCCTTTATTATGAATGCTTTTTTTTTTTGGTCAGCACAATTTAGTTTCCAAAAGACAACTTAACTTAAAGAGCACTTTCCCCCAGCACTTTCTTCCTTAGTATTCTAATACTTAGCGACCCATACAGCTAAATGACTATAACATCAAAAAAAATCCTAGGTATTAAAGAAGTAATTAAAGAATCCGTGACTATTTCTTTTTTATGCTGTAAAAGAGAAAACTAAAAAAGAAGAGCTGTAATAGATCTCCTTTATTGTTGCTCTCAGCTGTCTTCTATAAGACAGGTAGGGTTTGCCATAGCTCAGATGCATAACTGAGCCAACTATTTCCTTGGAGATGCACAAAAATCAATTATAGCACTGAACATTTTGTCTTTGGATTTTCATTTGGGTGCCCCCTTACCCAGCTTTTTCCATGAATGAGTTTATAATGGCTAATATTTCCTTTTTTTTCTCTTTTTTGTTCCTTCTTCCCTTCCCTCCCTTCATCCCTCTTTCCCTTCCTTCCTTCCTTCTTTCCTTGATATTTTGTGTGATTTGCTACATAGAATCATAATAATTAGGAAGATAGAAAGGACCACAGGCACTCATAAAATTAGAATAACTGTCAGTATTCAATGGAATAGTGGGCAAAAAAATAGTAAACAAGAAGGCAGTTTCAACCTGACAATATGTATATTATGATATGAAAAAAAAGGTATAAAACTGAATGTGTAGTTAGGTAGACACTGTATAAATAAGCTATTGAAAGAATAGTTGAATACACTGCAGTGGTGTTCAACAATATTAATAGAAATAGCTCAATAAATTTTAACTATTATTACATTCCAGGGACTATGCTAAGTCCTCTCTTTCTCTCTCTTATAATAATAATTAATATTATACATAGATTAATATATACAATCCTGTATATAGGCAGATAATATATAATTACTATTTAATATTAGTTTATAAATGTCATGTTTATTTAATAAATAATATATCATTATTTTTAATGACAATATATATTGATGATATATTGTCATATCATTAATCCCGAAAACAATTTGAGGGTTGTTTTGTTTTGTTTTTTTTTAAACCAGGAGTCCTAGCCGCTAGAGCACCAGGGGCTAGAGGCTAGAAGCAAAGTGGCCCTGGCTCTTTCCCCCATTTAAAAAATTTATTTATTTATTTATGTATTTATGGCTGTGTTGGGTCTTCGTTTCTGTGCGAGGGCTCTCTCTAGTTGTGGCAAGTGGGGGCCACTCTTCATCGCGGTGCACGGGCCTCTCACTATCGCGGCCTCTCTTGTTGCGGAGCACAGGCTCCAGACGCGCAGGCTCAGTAATTGTGGCTCATGGGCCCAGCCGCTCTGCGGCATGCGGGATCCTTCCAGACCAGGGCTCAAACCCATGTCCCCTGCATTAGCAGGCAGAATCTTAACCACTGCGCCACCAGGGAAGCCCCTGAGGGTTGTTTTTAAGCCTTTGAGAGCCTGTGTTACCCAGTCCAAGCTCATACCGCTCACTGCATGACAGGCCAATAGATCAAGAGACAAGCTGTTGGGGCAAGGAATAGCGACTTTATTCAGAAAGCCAGCAGACCGAGAAGATGGTGGACTAATGTCCCAAAGAACCATCTTACCCAAGTTAGAATTCAGACTTCTTTTATACTAAAAGAGGAGGGGTGTGGTTGGTAGTTGCAAACTTCTTGTGTTGGAATCCTTTGTTCTTGCAGCTATCCAGGTAGGTCAGGTCAGGATGTTCCTGTAAACCTCCAACAAGACAAATGTCATTCTTTGTTCTGCAACTTTTTATCTCTATATAAATGGAAAAGTATCATACCTTTAAATGTCAGAGCCTTTAGAATGGGCTGTCTGGTATATTTCAGGCTGTAGGAGACATTCTTAACTTGTAGCAAAAGCAATGGAATACAAAGGTTAAAGTAAAAGAAACAGATCTAATATGGAGTCAGATTTGTTCTTCCCTATTACACTTAGGTTAGCTTTTCAAGGACATACAGCTATGTAACATCAGTGCCTCCAACCAGGGACTCCAGTTAAGTCAGTAAGACTCCAAAACACATACTGTTTGCAGTATACTATATTGCTCTCAGTTTTGTTTTGTTTTTATATACATGTGCACACATATACAATGTTTAAATATGAAATTTATTTTTGTAGATGCATCAGGAAGGCCTTGGCCAGCAGGACTTAGCCAGCTACAAGTTTACCTAAGAGAATTAGGGTTTAGAATTAGAGCTTTCTGAAGCCGTCTGGGGCTGGATTACTGTATTTTCTGGGAATTGTGGGCTCTTTCTTAGGGCAGTGTCTGTATTTCTGAAATAAGTCTACTGTGTTCTTGGTAGAAGGCTCAGGCTTTGGGAAAAGGCTTCATTCATAATTTAGGCTGCAGATATGTAAGCTCCCAGGGAAGGAGTAGGTATGCAAGCGCTGGCAGTGATGGTGGCGGCAGTGATGGTGGCTCCAGTGATGGTGGTCAGCAGCCCTGTCTTCAGGTGCTGCGGACAAGACATCATGCATTTTCACCCTACAAATGCACTTTAGCTTTTAACCCTGAAGACTCCTCCCAGGTGTGGCCTGGACTGGTGTTGTGCTTCTCCAGGTGAGATCCCTCCATGGCAGAGCAGGATCTATAAAAAAGGGGAGCATAGGGCCTTAATAGCCTAGCTGGGAGGCAGTGGGAGGAAGGAGGGCTGGCAGGGAGCTGGGGACTAGAGAGATAGGCAAACATTTATGATTTATGAGAGATAGGAAGCCTTATATGATTTCAGGCAACTTCTCTCCCTTTAGAGTGTGTCTGTACTACTAGCTGAAAGTGGTAGAAACCTTAGAAATGGCTATACATAAAAGTAAGGACTGGAGGATTGTGATCAGCAAACAATGTTTATATATTTCCAGGTTATTAATATCAGAAGTAGTAAGAGACGAAGCTTGTTATAGATACTTAATGGTTGAATTAGTTTATAGGATGATTAGAAAAACTCCACATTTTGTTTAAAACCTTTTGTCATTTTAGTTCTCAGCACTAATTTTTTTTTAAATAAGGTTGAATCTAATTCAGCAGTTTACAATCATTTTCAATGTCAACTTTTAGCTGTAGTGACTTAAAACTGTATTTTTGTTTAATATTTTCTGTTCAAATTTACTGAAATAATTGTTTATTTTCTGTTTGCCTTTTTATGAATGTGCAGCTTACCTGGAAATTTATGGTCATTCAGTAAAATCTAGCTAGCAGTTTTAAGGTAGAAACCTATATTTTCCCAACATAGCACCTTTTCATTATCATCTATGCTGTTACACAAAACATAAAACACTATCCAAGAAAGGTAAAATATGTATATATATACATTTTACATACATATATGATTTTGCTTCTTAATAATCTGCTGCAGACAGTGTGCACTGATTGTAATTTGAAAAATTATAGAAGCTCAGAGGGTATTAATAAGTTGAATAATTCATTGCTACACATGAAGAAAAATAAGTATTAATTGAACTAAATTATCCAGTTGAAAATTTGGTGTACTTCAGAAAGCATAAAAGCTTTAGGAAATTTCTGGATACAACCTTTGCTTTGAAATTGCTCCCAAAATACACTATGTATTCATGAAATACTCTATTCATAGAGTAAAAATAATCATGAATCAGTATTATTTTCTGTAACTCATACAAAGACTAGTTTTGTTTGATTATTACTTGGATTGATTAGTACTTGAAAATAAACTGATGAAGACTGGATAGAGGCCTCAGGACATCTCACCCTCTTCTACAGGAAGAGCTCAGTAATGGAAGGTATTTGTGCTCTCTTTTGTTTTGCTTTTCTTCTGAGATGTGTCTGCAAGGAGTCCTCCTTCTGGGTAAATTTAAGGTTTGACAGCTCATTTTAAATAATTAACAAAGTGAAAGATCTGTTTGTTCTTCTTTCTTATTAACCCTGTTATCCTTTGGCTTTATGCTAATATCAACTTTTTTTTTCTGATTAGTTATAGAGCCAATGCATCAGTATTTGGGTCTTAAACAATGAAATAGCTAGGGAAAGATAAAACTTTTAAACTCATGTTTCTAAATTTTACAGTCCACTATATCCTATTATTCTTCAATCATTCTACTCCTGGCAATTAATTCAACAAATATTTTGCTGCCTATTTCATGGGAGAAACTCACCTAAGGTTCTAGAAGAAATATAGAAATGAAATGCATATGAATCTCGCCACGAATAAGCTTATTGGTGGTGATGGTTAGGAATTAGGATTTATGCTCTGAGCTATTTTCTGTTGTGTGAGTGGTGATACAGAAACCAAGTTTTTAGTCTTTTAGTTTTTTTTTGTATGCTCAAATCGAAGAAAAATAAAAATATACCCACTCAAAAGGAGAGAGATTCTTTGAGATCTGCACTGATGTGGTTTTTTTTTTCTGGTTTATTTTGACCTGTGTCTGAAGTTGTTGAACTGAATAAGCTATGTATCTGTGTATCTGTGTCTGTAATTCAGGAAAATATTCACATATTGCATGAGTGTAATGTATTTTCCTTTCCAGGTAGGTACATTAGATTATTAAGAATTTTAAAGATGCTTTTCCTAATAGAGATAAATAAGCAGTTATATAGATCTAATATTCCCCAAATTCACAAACATACGAAAACTGAACTTCTAATACTGCGCTAGACTCAAAATAGCCTTTTTACAGAAACTATTAAATAAGAAACATTTAAGACTCCAAGTTCACAAATTAAGGTGAATCTTTGAACACATCAGATTGACTTAGTAATTTTTCTTTAAGAAAAAGAGTTATATAACTTTTCTCTGATTTTTCAGTTTTAAGCATAGTATATACATACATTATATTTTTTATAAGATTTAGATTTTTTTCATGAAAAGACTTGAGAATCTGAATTTTCTAAACTTCTTACATCGGTTTACTAATCTAGTAAATTAACATTACTCTTATATAATGTTTGAGTTTGTAAAATATTTTCAAATATATTTAGCCATAATTTAGACCAATGATTTTCTAACAGTAATTATATTTTGTAGAGTGTCAGCTTAAACATGATTTCAAGACCTAAGGTAATTTCAAAACTTGGATTAATATTAAATTGAGTTAATTAATAAATAATATTTTGGATACCTGAATAATTTCTATGTAAGATAGAATACTAAAACAATTAACGCTAAAGATATTTTTAAATTTTTGTACTTTTGGTTCTTAATTTATGGCTAAAAATCAATGAATGTGTTCATTTTTTGCCATTTCTGGAAGGTATAAAAGAGATGAACGTGGCTACAGAAAATAGTGTGATGTATGTCTATGCGCTTTGCTGATCTGCTAAAATGCTGTATATGACAGACAGTTCTCAGTACCTACTATCCAGTTTTCCCTCTGAAATAGGAGTTACATTTGCTAAAAGTCATAACTAATATTATCACTAGAAGCAATAGTGACAAAGAAATACAACTGTGTAAGTTCTTTTGCTTCTCAAGAAAAAAAAAATGAGATGAGAATTTTCCTAAAGTACTAGTTAGCTCCAGTATAGGAAGACAGGTGAAAGACAGTGAGTATGCAAGGGGTAGAGTGATTGAGGGAAGTGAATTCTATTTGCCTTGCCTTATAATATCTGAATCTGATAAGAAATAATGAAATGTATTAAATTTTCAGTAAAGTTTACTCAGTTTTGATAGGATTATTCACAAGACAGTTAAAAGAAATAGAAGGATCTCTTAAAAACTTTACTGCCAAGCATTGCAGAAATACAAAACTGGAGAGTAACTCACTTTGTTAAAATGATAAATTGATCTTAGAGTTAACCAAGAATGGTAAAAGGTTCTTTACCTACTGAATAATTTGCCCATGGGTCAAGGATTTTGTATCTCACCAATAATTTTCTCAGCTTTGTGTTGACTTCATCGTGTCTTTGATTATTTACAAAAACAAAATAAAACAAACACATGCAAACAACAAAAAAAATTGATGAACAGTGGTTCCTCACTTATGAAGATCCAAAGATTCCATATACTTGTGTGCCTTCTTTTTTTCATCTTGATTAAATAAGTAACCACATATTGTTTCTTATGCTCCTGTGCTTCTATCTTAATTAACCAAGCAAATCTCTTCTGGCAACTCTTGATTTTGCCTTCCCTAGATTAGATGCTAAATTTAGAAAAAAAAATTTTTTTCAGGATATCTTTTATGCTGAAAACTATCTTTGCATTTTTCCAGAGGACCTCTAACTGGATAAGTTAGCCTGATTATTTTTTATTATATTAGACTAGACTATTTTATTAGACTAGTTTCTTAAATTTTTATACTATTATGACAAACTGGATTTTTGTTTTGGTCATATTTTTGCCTATAATTTCAGTTTTTGCTTCTGTTTTGTTTACATATTTCTTTCTTATTATAGTTATACAAAATCAATAATTAAAGCATCCTTCTTACAGGGGACTCCCTGGGAGGTCACAGGGTTAATACTGCAGCTTCCTATTGGAAAACCTGGTTACTATAACATAAAGACAATTGGTTTTCTATCTGTAAGTGATTGTTGACAGTTGCAATTTAATTTTGGCATTAAACTTATAGACTGCTTAATACATCTGACTAGAACTTTGTATGGACTGTAGTAGAACAGTCATTCCTCAGGTGACCTGACATTGAAGTCTGAGGACTCTGCTCTAAAGCTTTTATTTTTCTCTAGAAAGTAGATCACTGTGCTCTTCAGATACCGTAGAAGGTTCATCAGACCATCATTTGGTAGCTGCAAGGTCTTGTGACCTGTCATATTTGAATGAAGCTTTGGAAAAAGATGGGAATTCTACCAAAGGACTTAAGGACTAAAACTGTGATTTCCTAGTTATACTAGTCAGTTTGACCAAAGTCTTTTTAAATTGTGACCAAGTGGTTCTATAAAATTGTTCTCTTGTTCCTTTCTTTTTCAGACTCATTTTGATTCCTATTGATTTTTTGCTTTACAAGTTAGAAAGTGTTTTATCCTGAATACTGATCATCAATTTAGGGACCTGCTTCCAAATACATTTATAAGACAGTACACAATGTATTGATATCTTAATTGCATTTTTGTTGAAAGGGAGGAAACAAAGTGGCCTTTTAAAATACTGGCAGAATTCAAAGGCCATTAACTGTGAGAGACAGGGAATATTACAAGTAAAGAGGTCTTTGCCTCTGAATGTGAATGCTTTATAGAAGGTTCATGGTAGAATCAGTTATTTGGAAATGGAAATATCTTAATTCCCCATTACATGTTCTTCCCTAGATAGAAGTCACGTTTTAGGAAAAGGCTTTTAGATAATGATCACCTCTGCCACGTCAAACGTATATTGAATTGTCAGCGATTGATGTTCATGTTGATGGCAGCTTCTAATCAGGCTAAATGGGAGGATGCTCAGGTTTCGGATCATTTTAAAGAACTTTAATTACTAAGTTCTATTAGCAGTTTGGGTGGCCTGGGAAATCAAAGTAATTGATACTAGTTTTTCTGAAGATCTGTGCAGTATTAATATATATAATTAATATAGGAAGAATATTTCCTATTAAATTCCTTTCCTATTAAAATAGGAAGAATATTTCCTATTAGCTTGTTAGCTTTGCAGGACAGTGTAAAGCTTAGGGAAGAATTTACAGTTGTTTTACTTAAAAGGGCCTTTAGGATACCAATTAATTATTTGATATATTCAGTAATTTTTAATTTTTATACACTATTACTATATGACTAACGTGATAATAAATCAATGTGTTCACTATAAGAGTAAGACACTTGCTGGAGCAGAAAGGTATAGATCTTATATTTCAACAGATACTTTCAGACCATTGTGGATGGTTGATGTATGTGATGAATCAGACAAAATTCTGGCCCAGTAGGAATTTACATTGGGCTATATAGTTTATCCAATTGTATAAAGGGTAGAACATGTAAAAATTTCTGGGAGGGATAGAAGCAAAGATTTTATTAGGATTTAAATACTTTTAAATTTTTAATTTCATATCATTTCCTCTGCTATGCTATCCAACTGCTTGTACTTTAGAAATTAATTATCATTCTAGATTTATTATATGACAGAATTCAAATTTAATTCTAACACTGTCTAAAGCAGATGTCCCAAATTAGATATGGCTTATATAAAATAGATTTTTTAAAAGAGCTAATCACTTTCTGTATTAGAAACTGTTATTACAACATTTTAATGCCTGTCTGCCACATTTTGTGCTTCAGGCTGCCAGATTTTAATGAAGAATTTTTAAATGTTGCCTAAAATAAAGCTATTGCAATATTTTGGTTTGCAATAGCAATTGTTACTAAGCAATTAACATTAATTTAAATGTAAAGCATCATTCCTTTAAATATATATATGTCATGTTATATATTCAGTCATCTGCAATAGATGCTATTAAAAAATATCAATGTTCTTTGACAGTGGTTAAAACAAAAATGTGTGAAAAGACGAATACATTTTTAGGGAAACAATACGGTTAGTAAGAAGTAGCTGCTGTAAAACCTATGCAGTGGGGAGTAGATAGTTAGCAAAAGGACTACAAGACCTTGTGGTCAAGAATTATGTATTAGTTATTTTTTCACACCCCCCAAAAAAGTTATAAAATTGAGTTTTTCTTAATTAACTCAGTGTTAAAACTTTTATTTATTCAATGCATTCTATGATCAACTAAAATATAATTTACAAATATGACAGCACTTTGAGGTTATTTTAGGGTATGTTTTAATCTATAAATAAAAAGAGAACACAGCAAAAATGTTTTCTTATATCTGATTTGGGGCAATAGGAAACCCGTGAAATATCAGATTATTCTTTTTCCATTCATTATGGACCATTATTCAAATTAATGCTGAAATAATTAGTTTTAAATTAGTCATTTGATAGTGATTCCCAGAATGGAGTTTTCACATAGGAAAATATTTGTGAAATAGTACATGAGATATTATTTTAGAACAACTGCCTTATAGAAATGCCTTTACTGAGTTAAGATTAAACATTACAGAGGATTGATGTAAATAACATCAGTTTGAACCATATCCTGTCTCTTTTGCAAAACTAAGGCCATTTTTCATTAAAGCATACATTGGATCCTTATCCATGTATAAGGATACACTAATTGTTGAACTAGTGCTTGAAAAAAATGAAATAATTCCAACTTCTTGTTATTATACAATAATTACTATATACTCTGATTATTTCTTTCTTATTTTATCTGCCAGGAAATCAGCTTCTGCATTCAACACAGGAACGCTACCATTTCCAATACCCTATTTCTAATGCTCTTGGAACAGATGACCTTGTCTCCTGTTTCATAGAGAGACTATCACCTCTGAGATATTCTATCTTCAGTAAGCCTCTCTACTCCATCATTTCTTGACTGTTAATTAGGGATAACAATACCCCATGAGCAGTGTTTGCCTAATTAAGGAAAGTATACAATAAAAATTTGGCACACACTGAATGCTCAAAAACGGATGGTCTTCTCTCTTTCACCTCCAAGGTTATTTCTGTTTAATTTTCCTTCACAATTACATCTTCTCTCTTTGATATCTGAAATGTATCCATCTTCAATCTCTTCTACACTGTGGTCTATACAGTTATGTTGCAGTTCCCTCTATCTCAATTTTCAACTCTACTTTACCCTTGAGCAACTGTCCTTATTTCCTTTGTGTCTTCATCATCAAAATTTTCAGAAAGAATGACCTTTGTTCTTTGCCTTGCCTCGCATTCATTCCTGATTTCCTGATAATCGGGGTTCTATTCCACTGTTAAATTTTCCTCATCAGTGGCTTCCTTACTGCTATATCCAAAGACTTTTGTAGTCTTCATATGTTTGATTATGTTGACCGTATGACATTATGTCCACTCCCTGAAGCCCATGTCCCTTGATTTCTAGAGTATCACTCTCTATATCTTTGATTCTGCCTTCTCAGGCTCCTTGATTTCCTCTGTGTTTTCTTTTGTGGGCTATCCCATAGGGTGGTATCTTAGACTGTTGAACTGACGTCAACTGCCACCTGCCCGATGATGACTCTAATGTCCCTCCCAGCCATATCCCATTATTTGAAACTGCCCACTGCTCGTTCTACTTGTCCCTCAGTTATCTAAAAGTTAACGTACCCCGAACAGTTCTATCAGTTTTTAATTCTTGGAGTTGTTGCTGATTCTTGTCTCTTTCTGCCTATTTTTTTTCGTCACATCATTTTGGTTGCAGATAATTCTCTTAAATCTACCCATTCATCTCCATTGACTCTGCTTAACTGCCCTGTTTTTACCCTTCATCATCTCTCACCTCAATCATTACAGTTGTTTGTTAACTAATCTATTGGTTGCCAGTCTCCCTCACCCTCCAACTCAAGTTACCTTACTCAAATAAAGAAAAAAGTGATCGTATCACTCCCCTGCTTGAGAACCACTGATAACTCCTTATTACCTATTAAATAAATTCCAAAATACTTAGCGTATACTATAAAGCTCTTCACAGTCCCAGGACATCATTTCTATTAAAATCATTTCCAATGACAAATGTTCAGTTGATACAAACATTTTTGAATGAATAATCTCTTAACACTTCTTCCAGTTTATTGAATACTCTATATTCTGGATGCAGCAGCTACAAACCATTTCCTGAATACGTTGTGGTTTTTTGTTTGTTTCATTTTGTTTTGTTTTCTTTTTGCCTCTGTGCGATTGCACATTAGCCTCTTTATAAAGGACTTTCTTCACTGATGCATGTCTATATGTCCTTTAAGACAGAGCTCAAACATCAATTCCTAGAAATCTTCCTTCATCTTCAAGACATACTTACTTCCTCCTTGAAGTTCTCATAGCACTTTCTACAAATTTCTCCTTAGTAAGTTTAAGATGATGTAATTATGTGTTTCTGCCTCAGTCTCTACTGTATCATGAGTTCCACAGAGTGGGGACTTTGCCTTATTTATTCTGAAGTTGAATCCCCCCTAGGACATAGCACATTTAAAACTAGTGGTAATTATCAGGTATTTGAAGCTTTTTCAGCTTGTTCAAAATTTGAAAGTTCAGTTACTTTCATTTTTAAAAAAAATTTAAATGAATGTTTTCTAGAATATAATGCCACTTGAGACATGTGAAGGTACTATATTTTAATCATCCCATGCTCAGGTAATTTTTTAGAATATCCATAGAGTGTTCTAGTTTAGATTTCATTCATCTGTAAAATAGTGAGAGTAGAAATTCATAAGCAAATGTTCTTTCTCTATGATTAGTTTGAGAGTTGTTCTCAAAGGCATTGTGGCTTACTTTAAGGGGAAGAGATTTTTGGAAGCAAAAAAAATATCATCCTATCTGCGAAAGGTCTTATATTTTGCAGATGTAGTGTAGTCAGTCTCTACTTTTCAAATGTTAACATTACAGAAGTACATTAAAATTGTTTTGTTTAAAACTTCACATTTGTTTTGCCATGGAAAACAAACAAATGTGAAAATGATAACTTCCCCAGCCAGCATGCAAATACAAAAAAAAACAAAAAAAAAACAGGTTAACCCATAATGTACCAGAAATATCTCTCATCAGTGATTTTAGTACAAGTAATTATCATTTTGTGGGCAAATAGTTTCTGCATTTTATCTTTGGTCTCAAGTAACACTGATTTTCTTTAACAACACAAGTGGGGATTTTCCTAGCACCTACTCAGTTGTAAATACATCATTCATTAGTCAAAATCTGTCAGGCCAGTGCAGTTCAAGATGTGCTTTGAACTGTGATATAATTTATCTGTTAGAGAAAACGGGCTTGAAGTCCTTCTTGCAAGTTGGTACTAATGAAGTAACTGGAGTAAATTTCCCAATGCTTTTGTCTTTCCTATTTCCATCTGTTAAAAAGGGAATTGTCACTTGCCTTCTTCCTGAGAATATAGAGATCATAATTTTTTAGGAAGGTATGGTGAAATGGATAGTAATTTTCAGGTTTTGCAACTTATGAATAAACAAGGTATATATACATATATGTATATGTATGTATTTATACACACACAAATGGTGGTGATGTGCTATGGAGAAAAAGCAAGGAAGGGAATTACAGAGTGTAATAAATGAGGAGGGAGCTGCTTTACAGTTTTAAATGAGGCCATCGATCTCACCAAGAGAGTGATATTTGAGCAAAGACATTTCTTCTCTTTGATTTCTAGGAGGGTGGAAATGAACATTGACTCCCATGCTGCCATGTTAAGACCAGACAAAACCAAGCTCAGCCTCACGCATCCCCAGGTTAAAACCACTGGATGAAAAGATATGTTTGGACATGCAAACTGGTAACTTACACTAGATCCTTATTTTGTCTGACATCAGGTCCTCATTTTAACATCATACTTAATCTGGTCGTAACCTGCCTATCAGTCAGGCTAGTCTATGCTGCAGTAATAACGGATCCAATAGGTTCACCACTATTGATTTATTCCTCACTCAGTTACTTGTTCATTGTGGATCGGCATGGCATTGTTCGTGCTGTCTTCGCTCTGGGAAAAAGGCTGACTGAGCTGGTCCTATCTAGGCTATGTCCAGCCTATGGCAGAGGGAAGGGAGGGCATGGCCACCTCTTCTACTCCCATTTCATCAGCCAAAGCAAGACATTTGTCCAAGCCTGGCCTGAGTGAAGAAAGGAAGTATAATCCTCCCAGAGGGACAGGTGCAACAGGAAGTGGAAGCAAATGGTACAAACAGTATATTTCCCACATTTAGCGATTTAATTATATTTCCCTTCAAACTCTGAAAAACGCCATTTTCTACTTCATTACACAGATGCTCTCTTGTCACCACATTCCCGATGTGTCCCTCTTCTCTCAAATCTGCCTGTGTTTCCCCCTACTCTGTTGCCTGTCTTCCTCGTCCAGTTTGCCTGAATGCCAATGATCCTCAAAAATGCAGTTGAGGAAAATCTTTCCCTTTTCCTCCATGGTTAATATACTTAAATACTCCAACCTGTATTGGTCTGCTACAGAATTAAGCACTATGCAGTATGGCTTCAGCTTTATATGGGATTTATATTTGATTCTGGAGATTAGAAATTGTGCCTTTTATGTCATAGGTAGCTCTCAAAGTGCATCTACCATTTGATTAATGAATCAGTTGCTGAAATATTTTATTTAATCATTTCCAGTAAATATTTATGGAAAATAGATCTATATTAATTTCAAAATGTGAAGTCACAATTCTTTTTCCCCTGCATGTATTTGAAGAGTGAATTTCAGTTTCCTTCGAGGCAAAAGGTGTCTTTGCTGTGTCTCCAGGCCGTAAAGCTAAGTTATGAGGCGTTTCTATCCCCTACTCCAACTTGCTTAAGCAAAACAACTCCACTTTTCTTCTTTGATCTGTGTATTTGTCGGCACCTATAAGTTTTCTTTTGAAGATTACGTTCTGTGAAAAATTTTTAGATCACTGTTTTAAAATAAAAATAGAATGAGCCTTACTAAATATGCATTTTTATATAAGACATAGTTTTTTTGATCACCATAGCCTGTTGCGCACCAGCCTTGAGACTGAAGACAAATGAACATATTAATACATCAAAGCTAAACAGAAGATAGGTTGTGTTTTAAGATTAGCTTGATTTTTGAATGTGAGGGCTACTACTCTTCTGCCAGTCTTTAGCCTTGATGAAGTCTCTGATTTATCTCGGTTTCCATTGGAAAAGAACCTTACTTTATTTTAATATGCTTCTTTTCTTTTGAGCTTATGTTGCTTTTGTAAGTTTGAAACATAAAAAAGAAATATTATTTGGTGTCAGAAAGCTTAAATGAACTTTAAATTGTAGAGTGTTTAGTGAAGCAATGTTTGCAAAGAATAAACCATTCACCTACGTAATTGCTGATTTTACAAGTCCTTTGGAAAGTGTCATAATGTATATATTCCTTTGAATTTAAGAGAAAAGCCAAGTTTTCCTTATAAAATCTCTGTATTAGAAACTTTAATTATTCTTTACAAGTAAATTATTCCTTACATAAAACATCCTCAAAATGTATTCTCTCAAACATAAAATTTCCTGAATTCTATTCTCAGCATCAGACGTTTATGACCCAAAGAGGCTAACATATGAGAGCCTAGAAAGAGGTTGAGGGTGAAGCTGATTACTATAATCAGCAGACTAAACACAGTAGCCTAATTCTCTTTTGTCCTATGGTAACATTAAAATAATGAAACAGATTTTTTTCTCCTATGGTGAAATTCTACATTGAAGTTGGAAAAAAAAGTAGAAAAGGTGTCCAGTAATGAAATTCATGAAACATTTCACACATAAAATGAAATGTGTCTGATTTGGCAGTTGTGGGCGTCACCTGCTTGCTTTTCTGCTCTTGAAGCCCAAGAACATTCTGACTGTTGACATCCCTTTCATCCCATGGAGAGACCTTCTGGGATAATGTGTTTCATGGTGTAGATGGAACAGTACGAGCTACCTATTAATTGCTATCATTTTTTATTTAGAAAAATAAACTGACAATAAGAATCATTAGATATTTAAGGGAAAACTACATTTAGATGAACAAAAAGAGTAACTGAAACCAGAAGACTTAGGTATAATTCAGGGAACAGAAGAGACTTTAAAAAGAAGTCTAATTAGTACCCTTAGCAGAATTTGAGAGGATATTATAGCTATAACAGGCTATTATGAAAAAGAGGCAGTCAGAAAACAAGAAATTTCCAGGAAATTAAAAATATGATTAGCAAATTAAAATTTTATTGGACCAACTGATAAAGGACATTGTTGAAGCTAAGGATTGTTTTTAACCTTCAAGTAAAATTGAAAATTAACTCCCAACAGTTGAAACAAAGAAAAGGAAATGTAAAATAAAAGAGTTAAGCAGACCAGGAAATAGAGTCAATAGAGTTAACATCTGGTTAATATAAATGAAAAGACAATGAAAGGCAGAGAATGCAGTTTAATGAAAGAATATTTTTATAAGCTGAATAAATACTCTGTGCTAATTAACCTTGGCTGTGTAACACAGGACTGAACAACTTAGTGGCTTGAAACAGCTACCATTTGTTTAGCTTATGTGACTTGTGATTTGGCTGGTTGATTCTTTGGGTCTGGGCAAGGTGTGGCTCTTTTACCTGAACTAGCTCATGTGACTCTGGGCAGTGGGAAGATTAGCTGATATAAAATAAACTCATTACGTGACTGGCGGTTGACTGCGATGACAGAAGTAACTGAACACGTGTCTCATCATCCTGCTAACTTTGGCTTGCTCTCTTGGCAGCAGGATTCCTAGGGGCAGCAAGAGTGGAAGATCTAATGCACAGGGTATTTTCAAGGCTCTGATTACTTCCCTTGCCAAAGCAAAGGTCCCAAGGACCAAAGCAAATTACACGGCCAGTCCAGAGAACCAAAAGACTTGGATTTCTGCAGGCGTACAGAAACTAGGCTATCATTGCACTAAATCCACCCGAGGCATCAGTTATCAGATTAAAAAGTCTAGCAAGCAAGATGGGTAAAAGTGAACTATATGTAAACAAATCTTGGTGAAATTTCAAAATTCTTATGATAAAGGAGAAAATGCTACAGTCTTCTGATGAGGATAAGATAGATTATCTGCAAAGAAATGAAAATCAGGGTAACAGGGTTTTCATCAGCAACACTGGATCCTAGAAGACATCCAAGTGGTATCTTCAGAGACCTAAGAGACAATTTAAATGTAGAATTCTGTATCCAATTTCAGTTATACTCCAGAGGAATGCAAAGATTGATAAGGGATGTCTATATGAAATTATATTGAGTGATAATCAAAAAATTTTTGGGTAAAAGGATAGTATGAAGTACAGGAAAAGTGATGGCTGAATATAACTGGGAAAACTAAAGGCAAAAGATATTCCACTGAAGCCTGAAACGTTGGAAATTCCACTTCATGGAGGCAGACTTTACTGTTAGTATGAAAATTCCCTCTCTAAGGATCTAAACATATTACCTGATTCTGCTATGAATGATATTTAAATAGGCATAGGACTAGAAATGTGCTTACATTGAATTCTAACTTTTAGAATCAAATTGTATACAGAACATTAGAGACTATAAATTATTGTCCTGTTGTTATAAAAATAATAATATAATTAACAATAATCAGAAGATGACTGGACAAGGAGATTGTAGGAGGAAGTGTATGTGCAGCAATTCTTCATCTTTCATTGAAGCAAGAATTGATTTCAGGTTGACAAATCAACAAGAGAGTTTAAGTATATATTACTTTCAATTATAAATGGTAACCAGTGGAAGAGCAAAAAATAAAATATAAATGCCAAAAGTTGAGGTAGAGTAGGAAAGAAGAAAGGAATAGATATAAGTACCCTTAATTCCTCATCTACCATAGCAGACAAGCAAAGTGCACTGAGCAAAGTAGATACATCAAGGAATAGTATGTTATTTAAAACATTATATAAAATTATACTGGGATATAGCATAATAAATGTGAAAATATTACCTTTATATTTGGAAAAAATATAAAATGTACCATAAAAACACCCTCCTTAACATTTATTAAATTGTAGGACATGTATAAAGTGGGATGTATACATTCATTAGAATGAATGAGGACTGTATGAGAGATGCCCATAATATATTGCTTAGTGAAAGAAGGAAACTGTAGAACAATAAGGGTAGAGGAACCATTTATTTTAGATATGCTTTAATCTGCTTGCTTATCTCACTTTCTGTCTGCCTATCTATAGTGTGTACGTGTGTGTATATAGTGTATATGTGTGTGTGTTTATATGGATGGAAAAATTCAAAGAAGGATAGATAACAGTTCTACGTTGCTGCGTTTCATGTATCTAATAGTTTTTTAAGTAGAACAACCTGAAAACACAAGTATCCAGGTTTGGTCAGATTTGTCATCCATCCAATCTAACAGTGGCATCAAGACTCATGTGTTAAAGTCGTAGTTTTCCCTTTTAATGTTAATTATTAAGGGATTTATTTTTAAACATCCTAATTCCTCTGAGTAGTTAATTCTAAAGTTTACATTCCTAGGCTATTTACGTATTTTCAGTTTAAACCAGCTCTTTGGAGAATGGAATCATCATGTTACTGTTCAGTATCTAAGGTAGTGTATGCATTTTTTCTAAATTTATTTTGTCTGTGTTATTCCAAAAGAACTCTAGTCAAGCTGCTGACACCAGAACACACCTTAGTTGTACCTGCCCCTTTGTTCATGCTGTTGCCTCACACATTTTAGGTACAACTTTATAAAGGGGGATATTGAAACATTTCTGTTATGGTTGTCATTATCTACCTTCACAGTAAATATTTACTATGTCTCTGCGATGTTAACACGATATAGCAATATATCAAGGGACAAGAGTAGAATTAATTTATGAAATTAGGGCATACAATTAAGGTGCAGGAGTTATATGCACATATGGGCTATGGATAGAATAATAGATAAATAGGTTCTATTTCAGGCTCTGTTCTTAATGAGTTGTAACCTTAGCAAAGTCCCCTTGAGCCTGTTTTTTTCACCTGTAAAATGAAAGTTACTCAAGATCAGTGTTTTCAAACTTTTACAAAATAGTATCTCACAGTAAGAAATTCATTTTGCATCACTATACTGTATGCTTGTGTTTGTGTTTACCTGACAGAAAAGTTTCCCAACACAATATTTGCTCTTACTACATGTAATATTCTGGTATTTTCTATTTTGTTTTATTTATTTTTTAAAAAACTCTGCGACTCATTAATGGGTCAGGATTTATACTTTGAAAAGGACTGAACTAGATATGTTCAAGGTCCATTTTGTCTGAAACATTATTTGATTCCAAGAGTCTAAAAGAATGTCACCTTCATTTTAAAATTTGTTTTTAAAAAAATTAGTCATTATGTAGCATTAAATCAAGATTCATTGGTGTAATAAAATCTAAGTGTATTATGTATTTTAATGTTACTATATGGAGAATCCTATACTTTTTTTTTAACATCTTTATTGGAGTATAATTGGTTTATAATGGTGTGTTAGCTTCTGCTGTAAAACAAAGTGAATCAGATATATGTATACATATACCCCCATATCTCCTCCCTCTTGTGTCTCCTTCCCACCCTCCCTATCCCACACCTCTAGGTGGTCACAAAGCACCAAGCTGATCTCCCTGTGCTATGCGACTGCTTCCCACTAGCTATCTGTTTTACATTTGGTAGTATATATAAGTCCATGCCACTCTCTCACTTCGTCCCAGCTTACCCTTCCCCATCCCCGTGTCCTCAAGGCCATTCTCTGCGTCTGTGTCTTTATTCCTGTCCTGCCCCTAGGTTCTTCAGAACCACTTTATTTTTTTTTTTTAGATTCCATATATATGTGTTAGCATATGGTATTTGTTTTTCTAATCCTATGCTTTTTAAGACCTTGGGATGACCTGGCTATCCCTTCATGGTAGCTTTCTAATGCTCTGAGAGAGTTTGGCTTTCTTACTGCAAAGGAACTTTGGACACCATGTATTGCTAGAGTATTGGTTTTTCTCTCCACTGTAATATCCCCAAAGCCTAAAACAAGATGTTTATCTTTTTGATAGACAAGCAATTAACTTTTGGAGGGAATTTAAAGGCAGTAAAGCACATCTTTTAGGACATTGGAAATAAATAGGAATTTCTGACAGGCAAACATTATAGCCTTGCATTTGTTATGTTGTAGCTAAAGCTATGTCAGCATTTTTATTATAAACCTGGGGATTATCAGTCTGCATTAAAACTCTTTTTGGACTGAGGCTTATTTAGATTCAGAGCTTGCTCATGAAGAACATTTGCTTTCCTGCACAAAGGAAAGTAGATTTGCTTCTGCTTAACTCTCTAAGAGAGAGATGTGACTGGGCTGACCATATAATTATATAAATAATAAACATATTTGATTTATTATAAGCTAACTCATTGATTATTAAAGTACATTATTTAATGTAAAGCAATGTGGAAACCGGTTTGGCAGCATAGTAACTGAGTAGGGCTGAAAATAATTGTTTCTGACGAAGTAGTACTGTAATGGGTTTTTGGCAGTTGTCAGATAACTCACCATTATCTGTGCCTTGGTAAGATTGAATACACACTTCATAAGATCCTCTCCTTAAGATGTTGAAATTTGAGTGGCTGGTGATTTTCTGTCATCCCTATCCTAAAATGTACTCCAAACAGTTTAAAAAATGATTTCAGTTTTAGAAAGAAAGAGGAATAAAACAGTATTTTATTTTTATTCACATTTAAACATGAAGACACTGAAGAAAGTATAATGTTTAACATTAAGAGCATGGGTTTAAACCCTGGGTCTACCAATTTGCAGTGGGTGTCCTGAGAAAATGCCTCCAAGTGTCTGTGCCTCAGATTTTTCGTGTGTAATAAATACTGACAATGATTGTGCCTGTGTCTTTGGGCTGGTGTGAGGTTTAAATGCACTAATCCGTAGAGAGCCTTCAGAATGGTGCCTGGACATATTAAGTGCTCAATAAGTTTTAGGTAGTATTATTACTTGTTTGTTATTAATAGTTTTATATTTCATCATAGGGTCATAAAACCAAAAATTCATTTTTACATTAAAAATCTAACTTATAATTCACTTTGTTATAAAGCAGAAACTAACACACCATTGTAAAGCAATTATACTCCAATAAAGATGTTTAAAAAAAAAATCTAACTTATAATGCCATTACATTAAAAATTTAAAAAAAATCATCCAAAGGTTCTAGGTAGGTCTCTCCCATATACTATTTTCTTGTCATTGTTGTTGCTTAATAATACACTTGTGACCTGGTCGTTGCAACTTAATAATTTCAGAAAAAAAAAAATGTATCTCTTATGGAGTAAACTCTTGGTCTTTAAGTGTGAGAATTCTGTCTTCCTAGGAGATTCATTTAAAAGTCTTATTCCTGCTGATGTTGCTGACTTTAAAAAAGCATTCCTCTATTATATTGTGAAGTATAGCAAAGGAAAATGCTGTTACATAATGTATATGTCAAGGTATATCAAAATAGTGGTATATTATGTAAGGCTTTCTCCTGCTTCAATTCAGAGGAATGGCAATTTTGTGCTATATAAATAAATTGATTGATAGAAGATAGCAGGAAAAAAACATATCTTGGCTCAGATATGCTTGGCTACACACCATCTCACCTGTATAATATAAGAATGGTGCAGTTACACTTTAGAAACTATGTAGTAAGTATATTACAGGAGGGGGGAAATTATAAATGTACAGGGTATCATGGAACAATTATATACGCATCACTGGGATGTAGTGTGCCTTTTATTCTTTTTATAAATAGTATATGTGGATTCAAGATGGCGTAATAGAAGGACGTGTGCTCACTCCCTCTTGCGAGAGCCCCAGAATCATAACTAGCTGCTGAACAATCATCGACAGGAAGACACTGGAACTCACCAAAAAAGATACCCCACAGCCAAATAAAAGGAGAAGCCACAATGAGATGGTAGGAGGGGCTCAATCACAATATTATCACAAGAAAATCAAATCCTATAACTGCTGGGTGGGTGACTCACAAACTGGAAAACAATTATACCACAGAAGTCCACCCACTGGAGTAGTGAAGGTTCTGAGCTCCATGTCAGGCTTCCCAATCTGAGGGTCTGGCAACGGGAGGAGGAATTCCCAGAGAATCAAACTTTGAAGGCTAGTGGGATTTGATTGCAGGACTTCGACAGGACTGGGAGAAACAGAGACTCGACTCTTGGAGGGCACACATAAAATAGTGTGTGCATCAGGACCCAGGGGGAAGGAGTAGTGACCCCATAGGAGACTGAACCAGACCTACCTGCTAGTGTTGGAGAGTCTCCTGCAGAGGTGGGGGGCGGCTGTGGCTCACCGCAGGGACAAGGACACTGGCAACAGAAGTTCTGAGAAGTACTCCTTGGCATGAGCCGTCCTGGAGTGCGCCATTAACCCTACCACAGAGCCTGTAGGGTCCAGTTCTGGATTGCCTCAGGCCAGACAACCAATAGGGAGGAAACTCAGCCCCACCCATCAGCAGACAAGCAGATTAAAGTTTTACTGAGCTCTGCCCACAGGGTAACACCCAGCTCTACCCACCACCAGTCCCTCCCATCTGGAAGCTTGCACAAGCCTCTTAGATAGCCTCATCCACCAGAGGGCAGACAGCAGAAGCAAGAAGAACTACAGTCCTGCAACCTGTGGAAGGAAAACCACATTCACAGAAAGATAGGCAAGATGAAAAGGCAGAGGGCTATGTACCAGATGAAAGAACAAGATAAAACCCCAGGAAAACAATTAAATGAAGTGGAGATAGGCAACCTTCCAGAAAAAGAATTCTGAATAATGATAGTAAAGATGATCCAGGACCTCGGAAAAAGCATGGAGGCAAAGATCCAGAAGATGCAAGAAATGTTTAACAAAGACCTAGAAGAAGTAAAGAACAAACACCTAGGAGAATTAGAGAACAAACAAACAGAGACGAACAATACAATTACTGAAATGAAAAATACACTAGAAGGAATCAATAGCAAAATAATTGAGGTAAAAAGAACGGATAAGTGACCTGGAAGACAGAATGTTGGAATTCACTGCCGTGGAACAGAATAAAGAAAAAAGAATGAAAAGAAATGAAAACAGCTTAAGAGACCTCTGAGACAACATTAAACGCACCAACATTCACATTATAGGGGTCCCAGAAGGAGAAGAGAGAGAGAAAGGACCCGAGAAAATATTTGAAGAGATTATAGTCGAAAACTTCCCTAACATGGGAAAGGAAATAGCCACCCAAGTCCAGGAAGCGCAGAGAGTCCCAGGCAGGATAAACCCAAGGAGAAACATGCCGAGACACATAGTAATCAAATTGACAAAAATTAAAGACAAAGAAAAATTATTAAAAGCAACAAGGGAAAAATGACAAATAACATACAAGGGAACTCCCATAAGGTTAACAGCTGATTTCTCAGCAGAAACTCTACAAGCCGGAAGGGAGTGGCATGATATATTTAAAGTGATGAAAGGGAAGAACTTACAACCAAGATTACTCTTTCCGGCAAGGATGTCATTCAGATTCAACAGAGAAATCAAAAGCTTTACAGACAAGCAACTGCTAAGAGAATTCAGCACCACCAAACCAGCTCTACAACAAATGCTAAAAGAACCTATCTAAGTGGGAAACACAAGAGAAGGCAAAGACCTACAAAAACAAACCCAAAACAATTAAGAAAATGGTAATGGAGACATACATATTGATAATTACATTAAATGTGAATGGATTAAATGCTCCAACCACAAGACACAGGCTCACTGAATAGATACAAAAACAAGACCCTTATATATGCTGTCTGCAAGAGATCCACTTCAGACCTTGGGACTCATACAGACTGAAAGTGAGGGGATGGAAAAAGGTATTCCATGCAAATGGAAATCAAAAGAAAGCTGGAGTAGCACTACTCATATCAGATAAATAGACTTTAAAATAAAGACTGTTACAAGAGACAAGGAAGGACACTACATAATGATCAAGGGATCAATCCAAGAAGAAGATATAACAATTATAAATATATATGCACCCAACATAGGAACACCTCAATACATAAGGCAAATGCTAACAGCTACAAAAGAGGAAATAGACAGTAACACAGTAATAGTGGGGGACTTTATCAGCTCACTTACACCAATGGACAGATCATCCAGACAGAAAATTAATAAGGAGACACAAGCTTTAAATGACAGAGCAGATAGATTTAATTGATATTTATAGGACATTCCATCCGAAGGCAGCAGATTATACTTTCTTCTCAAGTGCACACAGAACAGTCTCCAGGATAGATCACATCTTGGGTCACAAATCAAGCCTTGGTAAATTTAAGAAAATTGAAATCACATCAAGCATCTTTTCCAACCACAATGCTATGAGATTAGAAATAAATTACAGGAAAAATAACGTAAAAAACAGAAACACATGGAGGGTAATCAATGCATTCCTAAATAACCAAGAGATCACTGAAGAAATCAAAGAGGAAATTAAATAATACCTAGAGACAGGTGAAAACGAAAACATGACGATCTAAAGCCTATGGGACGTAGCAAAAGCAGATGTAAGAGGGAAGTTTATAGCAATACAAGCCTACCTCAAGGAACAAGAAACATCTCAAATAAACAATCTAACCTTACACCTAAAGGAACTAGAGAAAGAAGAACAAACCCAACCCAAAGTTAGTAGAAGGAAAGAAATCATAAAGATCAGGGCAGAAATAATTGAAATGGACACAAAGAAAACAATAGCAAAGATCAATAAAGCTAAAAGCTGGTTCTTTGAGAAGGTAAACAAAATTGATAAACCTTTAGCCAGCCTCATCAAGAAAATGTGGGAGAGGACTCAAATCAATAAAATTAGAAATGAAAAAGGAGAAGTTACAACGGACACCGCAGAAATACAAAGCATCCTAAGAGACTACTACAAGGAACTCTATGCCAATAAAATGGACAACCTGGAAGAAATGGACAAATTCTTAGAAAGTACATCCTTCCAGAAGTGAACTAGGAAGAAATAGAAAATATGAACAGACCAATCACAAGTAATGAAATTGAAACTGTGATTAAAAAACTTCCAACAAACAAAAGTCAAGGACCAGATGGCTTCACAGGTGAATTCTATCAAACATTTAGAGACGAGCTAGCACCCATCCTTCTCAAACTCTTCCAAAAAATTGCAGAGGAAGGAACACTCCCAAACTCTTTCTACAAGGCCACCATCACCCTGATGCCAAAACCAGACAAAGATACTACAAAAAAAGAAAATTACAGTTCAATATCACTGATGAATATAGATGCAAAAATCCTCAACAAAATACCAGCAGGCAGAATCCAACAACACATTAAAAGGATCATACACCATGATCAAGTGGGATTTATCCCAGGGATGGAAGGATTCTTCAGTATGTGCAAATCAATCAATGTGATACACCATATTAACGAACTGAAGAATAAAAACCATATGATCATCTCAATAGATGCAGAAAAAGCTTTTGACAAAATTCAACATGAATTTATGATAAAAACTCTCCAGAAAGTGGGCACAGAGGGAACCTACCTCAACATAATAAAGGCCATATTTGACAAACCAACAACAAACATCATTCTCAAGATGAAAAACTGAAACCATTTCCTCTAAGAGATCAGGAACAAGACAAGGATGTCCACTCTCGCCACTGTTCTTCAACATAGTTTTGGAAGTCCTACCCATGGCAATCAGAGAAGAAAAATAAATAAAAGGAATACAAATTGGAAAAGAAGAAGTAAAACTGTCACTGTTTGCAGATGACGTGATACTATACATAGAAAATTCTAAAGATGCCACCAGTAAACTACTAGAGCTAATCAATGAATTTGGTAAAGTTGCAGGATACAGAATTAATGCCCAGAAATCTCTTGCATTCCTATACACTAACAACAGAAGGTCAGAAAGAGACATTAAGGAAACAGTCCCATTCACCATTGCAACAAAAAGAATAAAATACCTAGGAATAAATCTACCTAAGGAGGTAAAAGACCTGTACTCAGAAAACTATGACACTGATGAAAGAAATCAAAGATGACACAAACAGATGGAGCGATATACCATGTTCTTGGATTGGAAGAATCAATATTGTGAAAATGACTATACAACCCAAAGCAATCTACAGATTCAGTACAATCCCTATGAAATTACCAATGGCATATTGTACAGGACTAGAACAAAAAAATCTTAAAATTTGTATGGAAACACAAAAGACCCTGAATAGCCAAAGCAATCTTGAGGAAAAAAATGGAGCTGGAGGAATCAGACTCCCTGACCTCAGCCTATACTACAGAGCTACAGTAATCAAGACAATATGGTACTGGCACAAAAACAGAAATATAGATGAATGGAACAGGATAGAAAGCCCAGAGATAAACCCACACACCTATGGTCAACTAATCTATGACAAAGGAGGAAAGGATATACAATGGTGAAAAGACAGTCTCTTCCATGAGTGGTGCTGGGAAAACTGGCCAGCTACATGCAAAGGAATGAAATTAGAACACTCCCTAACACCATACACAAATATAAATTCCAAATGGATTAAAGATCTAAATGTAAGACTGGACACTATAAAACTCTTAGAGGAAAACATAGGAAGAACACTCTTTGACATAAATCACAGCAAGATCTTTTTTGACCCACCTCCTAGAGTAATGGAAATAAAAACAAAAATAAACAAATGGAACCTAATGAAACTCTAAAGCTTTTGCATGGGAAAGGAAACTATAAAGACAAAAGACAACCCCCAGAATGGGAGAAAGTATTTGCAAACTAATCAATGGACAAAGGATTAATCTCCAAAATATATAAGCAGCTCATGCAGCTCAATATTAAAGACTCAAACAACCCAATCAAAAAATGGTCAGAAGACCTAAATAGACATTTCTCCAAAGAAGACATCCAGATGGCCAAGAGGCACATGCATAGCTGCTTAACATCACTAATTATTAGAGAAATGCAAATCAAAACTACAATGAGGTATCACCTACACTGGTTAGAATGGGCATCTTCAGAAAATCTACAAACAACAAATGTTGGAGAGGGTGTGGAGAAAAGGGAACCCTGTTGCACTGTTGGTGGGAATGTAAATTGATACAGTCACTATGGAGAACAGTATGGAGGTTCCTTAAGAAGCTAAAAATAGAATTACCATGTGACCCAGCAATCTCACTCCTGGGCATATACCCAGAGAAAACCATAATTCAAAAAAACACATGCACCCCAGTGTTCATTGCAGCAGTATTTATAATAGCCAGGTCATGGAAGCAACCTAAATGCCTGTCGACCAACAAATGGATAAAGATGTGGTACATATTTACAATGGAATATTACTCAGCCAAAAAAAGGAACGAAAGTGGGTCATTTGTAGCGACGTGGTTGGATCTAGAGAGTGTCATACAGAGTGAAGTAAGTCAGAAAGAAAAAAACAAATACCATATATTAACGCATATATGTGGAATCTAGAAAAATGGTACAGACGAACAGGTTTGCAAGGCAGAAATAGAGACACAGGTGTAGAGAAGACGTGTATGGACACCAAGAGGGGAAAGCCAAGGGTGATGGGGGTGGTGGTGGTGGGATGAATTTGGAGATTGGGATTGGTATATATATGTATTAATATGTATAAAATAGATAACTAGTAAGAACCTGCTGTATAAAAAATAAAATAAAAATTGAAAAAATAGTATATGTGCTATATATTGAGGAAATAGCAATGGTAGCAACAGGAGTGGGGCAGAAGTTGGAAACATTGCTAAGTTCATTTATTCACCAAGTTTTGAATGAGTATTAGGAGCGAGGTGTCTTAGGTGCTGGAGTTATAAAAATAAGTAAGCAGTTTTCCTTGTCCTCAGTGGGCCTACTATCAGACAAATAAATAGTTATTTCACCATGTGCCAAGTGCTATGGGATAATCCACAGAGCAAGATCTTCACAAGGCAGTTGGGTCGGGGGTCGCATCCAGAGAATGTGGGTAGATGGGTGTTAGATAACAGAAAGAAAGCCTATTCTACTTTCCCAGAAAGGAAGCCCAGGAGGATAAGTTTGCATGTAATAATATTTGTAGGTTTGATAGCAGTAAGTGGTGGTGTTCCTGGATGATGGCTCTGGCTTTGAATGCACAGGTATAAAATTGCAGGGAGTAAAGTTTTATTTCCATACTAGCAATAATAAATAATGTCTAAAAAATAGAGCAACCTCTTGTTGTTTAGGTCCAACGAATGCTTACATTGGTTAAGTATGAATTTATACTCTGCTGATTTGGATCATAGGTATTCATTACGTGCCTTCTGAATGAATGAATGAGTGAATGCAGAGTGTTAAGAGTATGTTAATTAATGAACAAACCAAACCTTTTCACTCAGATGCCCCCTGACTAGCTGGGCGTTATATAGTTCATTCTTTTTCTCTCTTTTCTTTCCCATCTTGGTTTTAAATTGTATTTACCAGTTCCTCCAAACCAGATCTTATGTTAGCATATTTGGTAATTAATTCAGGGTGGCATGTAGGGAGATATTAGTTACTATCCTTTCTAGATGACATATGCAATGAAACATCTGCTTTAGACTAATAAAACTCTAACCCAAAGAAGGATTTCCGAGGAGATCTTTGACCTTGGCTGGGGTTGGGTGTGCATTGCTCAGCTACCTTCCATGTTCTCACCAGTCTCTGCATTTGTGTGTGCCTGCCAGGGATGTTCATAGTTAAATCTATTTGGGCCTAAAACAAATCCTAATGGAAATTGGATTTAATGGAAATTGAATAAACCAAATTTTGGAAGGTGGCCTGAACTACATAACAGTATGGAAACTGAAATTCTTGGAATGTTAAGTGTACCAGTATAAGATTAAAATATTATGTGGCGACTGTAACTAGTCAAGTCAGAGTAGCACTAGTAAACGTTCTCAAAATAAATATATTTAAAAGGTACAGATCATTCATTAAAATGACTTTTACATTTAGGTTATATAACTTTCTAAGGCATATTTTGGTTGGAGAATTTCTTTTATATGGGCTGACAAAGTGCAATGAACTTGGAGACAAAATAAATTATACTATTGTTACTTGAAGTACATGCTAATATTTTGCAAGAAGCACACTTTTATTGTTGTTTTTAATCATCTCATTAAGACATAATGATCTTTTTCCAGCTGAGGTGTCTAATTACTGCCATATCCAATAGTCTGTTACTTGGTGAGAATAAAGCAAAAACCCACCATGGACACATCTTGACTATATTCTCATTGCATAGAAATGGAGTAGACACAGAGTAATTGTTAATTACATTTGTGGAGCATTGCCTATAGTCTTCACTGAGCTCATTTTCTTTTTGTACAAACAAGAGCAAAACCATCTGAAACATCTATATGGCTCTTTTTTTGCTAGGTATCTCTTAGTTTTTTGAATACAGGCTTGAGATTTCATCAGTCACAGTTCACAAACGTAAAATAAATGAATTGTCTTTGTAGATTCAAAACTTGATATTAAAAGCTCAGACACATCTTCTTCTCCCAGTAAAGTTTAGTGTCTAACCTTCCCTTCATGAGCATTCATTTGATGTAGACAAGATTTCCTCTTCTGCTATTAATCCAGAGGTCATCCTTAAAAATATTCTTATGTTTAAAAATTTATGTACATATTTGGCATTTATATATTTGATGTGTAAATACAAATTTAAGGCATAATTTAAATATATTCATGGTTCTAGAGATTTAACAAGTTTTTGCACACATATATTAGAGTACATATAAATTAACATATTTGATATAAACCATTTTACAAGGGCCATTAAAATATTTTTAAAAGAGAAACTAAAATGGTTTGTAAAGCATAAAATGTGACCCTTGGCCTGATTTTGCACTTAGGGGCTATGACAGCAAGCTTCCTCCATCAGGAATTGCAGTCACTATTTCACTTTTGTCATCACAATAACACTTGTTTAGGATTTCTCAATACACTTGGAAATAAATGCAAGAGCTACTTCTGTGTCCATCCTGGTCAGTCTTCTTTCTACCTTTTTGAGTGATATGTTTCCATGACTTACCACTTTCATCCATGCCATCGCCACCATCATCTCATTAGTCTCCATTAAGGTAAGAGACATTCAGGTGACTCACTCTGAAATTGTCAGGCTATTTAATTACAAAATTCAGATATATCTTACATGTTCAGGGGGTGTTAAACTGTGATTAGATTGTTACTATAGGAGAAGATGAAGAAGTATTATTGCCAGGATCTTTTGACACCCACATATACTATAGATATATGTTGAAATGCAAAAAGTATTCTACCTAATATACATGAATTTTTGAATAAATTGTATTTTTAATTTTTACTATTCCTGCCACTGCTGAACCCAGGGGCATCGTTCTCTTTGTTCATATTATCTGTATTCTTCCCTGAACCTTCTTAATAATTACTATCTATTCTTTTAAGATCTTGACCTTTCTGTTCGTGACTCTTCAACAGAACATGCTAAATAATGCACAGTGATTTTTTTCTCAGATAATGACCGTAATAGTTAGATGGTATTTTTAGTTCTGTCACATCTAGCGTTTCTTTAATCAAATCCCTCATACTTGGTCATCTTACATTTTGACCTCTAAGGCATTTTCTCTAGCTATCCATGTATACAATGACACATCTTCTCAGGAAGGATGACATTTTTTCATTTTTTTCTTAGAGGAGTTGCTTTATGTATATTTAAAAGCTCAAGCATTGTAATTGTTGGTGAAGAGATAGAAGCAGTTGTTGCAGGAATCAGTTTTTATCAAGATTCAGTGATAATCTTCAATAAACAGCCACAAGAGTTTTGCAGGGCTGTTTATACTTGACAGGCCATTTTACTGATAAACTTCTGCACCTGTGCCTGGCTGTGAGGGGACACAGGGAGTCTGAAACATAGCAAAGGCGATTTTCCAGAATTATTACAAAAAATCTAGTTTATCAACAAGATAATTCAAACTGAATGTAATACAAGATTGAAATTAATATCCTTGGGTCTTATTCAAATTCCCTTAAATTAATAATTGAGTCTTAACCTCTCTTCCCTGAAAGGCAGATTTACTTTATTTGGTTGGATAAATCTACAGTTATTTCTTTCTCTCTCTTTCTCAGTATCTCTCAATATCTCTCTTTTAATTTAATGCCGGTGCTTTTAAGTGCAAGAAATGTCTGGTCATCATGGTTGGACCTTGACTTTGGAGACTGATATTCCTGAGCTTTACTACTAACCCTACAAAATGTCAGATTTTAGGTGAGTTAGTTTATATTTCCAAATGGCATTTTCTTAGTCTATAAAATGGAAATAATAGTAATAGTGCCCCCCTCATGGGCTGGATGCTAGGATTAAATGATAGGTCCTCTTAGTATTCATCTTAGCCTCTTTAACCTATATTTTGATAGTAACAAACTTTCAGGGTTAGAAGGAACCATAAACATTTTACTTTCAGGGGATTATAGGTCAGTGGGGAGAGACTATATGCAAACCTACAATTTAATTATCCAGTGGTATAAAAACGTCCAAGCAGCCTAGACGCTGGCCTACCTAGCGCCAGGAACAGGTGCAGGCGATCTTTGTATCTCCACGAGTTCCCTTCCCCCACCCTTCCCAGTGAGCACCAAGAAGCTCACGCTAATGATCCTGCAAGAGCTTACGCTAATGATCCATATTCTTCCGTTTAGGGAGCATTTAGAAACCCTGGTGCCTTGAACCAAACTGAGCATCGTCACCTGAGGGGAGGAATCCGGGGCTGTGCTGTGCGTCTCTGCCTCTGGGATTCCCATGACCTAGGAAGCTGCTCTCCCCATTGTCAACACATCTAAACCTGCATCTGGCTTGGTCCTTCCAGGAGAGGAACTTTGGCAGATATTCTATCCTAGGAGGCCTCTAAATAGCACAATGGTCTTCTTTTAACTGAGTTAAAATTTGTTTTCCTGTGACTTCCAAACTCTGGTCCTGGTTCTACTCTGGAGGCCAAACAGAATAATTTGTGTCCTCTATATACATTCTTTCAAATATTTGAAGATTTTCAATCTTGTCTTCCTTTTTTCTGCACGTTTATGTACATTAATTTGTTCATTTGTACAACAAACATTTACTCTGCACCTACTGTGTACTAGGTGTTGGTGACAAAACTAAGGTGCGGTCAGTCCCTGACCTTGGGGAACTTTGCCTCAGTGGGACATATTCCTCATGTGACATGATTTTAACACTCCGTCATTAACCTGGCTGTTTTTCTCTAAAAACTTTCAGTTCACGTGTCCTTCTTGAAATGCAGCACCCTAGAACCTGAGGTGTGCTGTGATAGCACAGGGTAGATTGTCTGCTCATTTATTCTGCGTTTTATACAGTCACTACACACCTAAGATAACATTTACTCTTTTGATGGTCATACACTGTGGATTTATGTGAAAGCTGTTGTCAGTTAATACCTAATCTCCTTACTTCCCAGACTTGTAAAATTGTTTTTTGAAACTCAAGCACAGTTATTTCTATTAAACTTCATCTTCATAATATCAGCACATTGTACCAAACTCTGAATTTTGTATTCTTATTCTTTCATCCAAATATTTGAAAAGCAATAACATGCTTTAATTTGTCATTGATACACATTGAAGAGAACAGGGCTACGCACACCCTGTAGCAAAAGCAGAGCCTTTGCTTCGTGTTTCTTTCTTTATTAATCATATATACGGCACTGGTGGTCTTTAAATAATATTTATTTACTTAGGCAATCTTATAGTGCTTTTGCCGATACATATTATAAAAAGATTTACCACATTATTTCTCCAAATGAGGCCTACTTTTTACAATAAGTTTTTTGATTTATTAAAAAAATCTGTTTCTTAGCGGAATACAAAGTTAATTATGATTATACTCTATACTAACTTTACATCTACCCTTTGTAAATATAGTATGCGTATGGTATTATTAAAACTTTATTCTAATTGCATACTTTTCTCATTGAACCTATGTACATATCATGATTTATTTAGTATAAAATCTTGAATGAATTAAGCATTCCTGTTATTGAGATGTAAATTGCACAGATTTTAGTATAGTCCTTGTTCTTTTGGAAATAAAAATGCTAAGATGAAATATTGCTGATCTGGATAGTAATATAATCCATTATGAAAATTTACTGTTATTTTGCTGCTACTGGTCATGTCCTTATTGTAAATGGAGAGGAAGCTTTTTTGAGGGCATCAAATACCTTAGGATACTTTTCACTTTGCAAACCCATCTTACTCTGTTGCTATGGTTACCGTTATACCGCAGGGCATCCTTCATTCAGGTATAAATTGTTTTATACCTTAAAGTTACTTGTTAATACTCTAAAATCTGTGAACCTGCTGAGGAATTATAGCAGGACACAATTGATTCCATGTTTGAAATAGTGATGTCTAAACAGCAGAGTAGCACACTCATTTTAACCTTATTAGTAAGCAAGAGTGCTAGAGCTATTTTTTTTTTTTTTTTTTTTTTTTTACAAATGGAATCCTGCATATGAGAGAACTGTGGTTCATCATGGTTAAGAGCCTGGATTCTGGAGCAAGTTGCCTGGGTTCAGATCCTACCTCTGCTACTAACCATGTCTGTGACCGTGGGTGACTTACATAACCTCTTTGTCTCAGTTGTGTGGTGATTAAAGGGGAATAACAATAGGGCCTACCACACAGGATTGTTGTGAGGAATAAATAGGTTAATGTTTGCAAAGCATTTATTTTATTTTATTTTTCCTCTGTTACTATTTCACAGGCTAGTTCTTCAAGTCTTCAGAGGACTAGTGTAAGGCAAAGCAAGGGACAAGTGGAGTGTCAGAAACATTTGTGGTCTGGGGACCATAGGACCGTGGCTTAAATTGGCTATTCTGGCCCTTTTTGAAATTCATGACCCTGTGAAATCAAACTCTAGGAGTTTGATCCTAACTAAAATTTGATCAAACTAAAGGAGTTTAATTAGATTAGCTTACATTTCTTCCTAGCTTTTACTTTTTCTCTGAGATGGTGGGTGCAGAACTAGTGTCTCTTCCCAGCATGAAGTGCTTCAAGGCTTCCACTTTCTCACCCATGCTGCATTTTCTCCACAGTATCATCATTGCTCCGGTTATATCAGGGAGAAAGCCTCACTGTGAGGGAGGCAAGGCCATTGCTCACCCACTCCCCAGAAACCCTGGAGACCACCTTCGCTGTGCAACTGACCTACACCCTGCTGACCTTCATTCCTGAAGAGTTGGATACTTCCTCCTCCTGATCACCCATCCATGCTTTAAATCACTTTGCCACTCACACTTCCGCTGCATAGCCAGCAGTCTCCTATATTCTCAACTTGTCCTCCTAGTCTTAACTCAATCCTGGTGTTCCTCTGAGGTCCTTCATTCCCTGGGAGCCTTGTCGAAACACGAATATTAACACTCCCAGAAAACTCACCCTAGGGCCAGGACTTGGGATTGGTGACTTTTTTTAGTCCGAATTTCTGCTTTTCTGTGCTCTAGATCCATGTATCTATCTATTTGCCTTTGTGACTTTCTACACTTATATGTCTCAAAGGCACCTCACACCCCATATGTCTAAGATTAAATTCAGGACTCTCTCCCACCCTTCCACTTCCCAGTAGGGTTCTCTTCCAGCATTTCTGTTTCAGATGGCTATACTGTTCAACCATTTACCTGGGAATCTGCCTTGCAACTTTTCTCTTACCTCAGTATCAAATCTGTCATCAAATCTTGTCAATTTTACCTTTCATCTCTAGGTCTCCATTTTATACATAACAGTCCCTAGTCCAGTCAACCATCTTTTCTTGACTGACCTACTTCAGTGAGAGGCCCTGGATGATACACTGATTAATCTACCAGCTGGTTTATCCACATCCATTCTGATTCTTCTCCAAACATTCTGTTCATTGTCATCTAATTGATCTTTCCAAATCAAATCTAATCTTGAATAAAAGGTTTTGCTGGATGGCCTTGGAATCTAAGATTCACAATAAACTTTGAATCTGTGCATTTGAACTCAGTGGCATTTCAGTTGCATAAAATTTTTGTCACTGCATATAATTGTATTTTATGAGACAATACATTTTAGAGTCTAAATAATTGGCTTAAATATGAATGCTTAAAATAGAAGCTTTTGGCAAGTCTTGGTTGATCTTTATTTCTGGCTTAAGAAACTTGAAGTGTCTATACTAGACATTGCAAAATGTTTGTACAAGGCAGTGTGATATGAATATATCATTTTGACACTCTGTTTTCTTTCTAGATGTTTATTTGCTGTTTGAGTATAATAAATCATTGCTCTAGTACTCCGCATGTATCTGTATATAAGTATATGGATAAATAGTTCTTGCCCAAAATGCCGTTTTTCTTACCCTGTTTTTTTTAAGGTAACTTCTGGCTATGATAATTTATTTTTAATTAGTTACATCAACCTGTTGTAAAACAATTATGTAGTTTACTTCACTATCTGGACTTTTTAGTAAGAATGTTTTGAATTACTAAGGTAAGTTCAAGTTTTAAATTTATTTAATTATACCAGGGGATTGAAAGCCTAGGTTTTCTGGTCCTATAAAACCTCGTTGATGTTGACAAAATTCCATTGCTATTGAATTATATGGCTAACACAACACGTAGGTCAGTAAAGTTGTCAGTAATCTTAGTCAACACTCCCTTGGGTTTTGGTGTAAAATAGTTCTTAGCGGGGGAGGTGTGGGAGACCAAAAATCTATCAAGAAGTAGGGTGGAAGTAGGTTAGCTAATCTTGTCTATTCCTATTGACCCTGTTGCCATTTAGTCTATATTTTTACCTTCATTTTTAGAGTTAGAAAGTTTAACTGAAAAAAAAATAACATGTACCTGGTGTATTATAAATATATTAAGCTGAAAGTGAAGGACTCTGTATCACCTATAAAAGGATACTGAAAAGATCACTTTTGGCTGGTAATATATACTTTATGATTATGCATCTATGGGTGAAAAGTCAGGGTATTGAATTCATGTAGAATGAGGTGAAATGTTGCCTAGATGAACTGAACATGCATTTGAAAGAGAGGACATATTTCCTAAGCAGTTGCACTTTTGCCGCAGGCTGATAAATAGTGGGGTGTGGAATCGATTTCACCATTGATCTGAAAGATAATCCTTTTTGTGGCAATCTTGTCCTGGGGTTTTTACTGTCAGAGGTGAAAATTAATAGCAGAGTCTAAGTAAAAAAGGAGACGGGAGAGGAATTAAGCCTATGGGGAAAGTGCTGTTATTTGTCTGTCACACAAGAGCTCTTACACCAGAGACTTTGCATGTGGGGGTGAAAGGAGGGGATAGAACATGTACCCCGAGAAGATTTTGTTCCATTAATTGCCAGAACTATGCTCCAACATTTACTAATCAATTATATTTACTATTATACATGTGGAGATAAGAAAATATAGGGTGGATGGTAATTTGGCAGGCTCTTCAAGGGTGTATAGTGCCTTTCCAATCAATATTTTGTACTTCATGCTAGCTTGACCAGGGGAGGCAAGCTGAAAGTGTGGAAAGCTATGGGAAAGCAGGGTATTTGACTTGGATGGGTTTTATTCTGTACTGGCCATGAAACGAATAAGGATTACCACAAGTGCCTCCGGAAACCCACAGGGAGATCATGCTGGGGTGCAGTTAAAACAGTGCTGGATGATTCTTTCTGAGGTGGAAATGAAGAAAGATTTTGCGTTCTCATGCCCAGATTTATTAAAGCAGGTACTCTCTCTGTTCAAGGAGCGGTACCGAAGCTTTCCTATTAAAAGAGGAAAGGTTACTCTAGTCAGACAGGCGTGGTTGCTCCAGGCTCAGGATTGTCCTCTGGTCTCGTTAACACCTGTCTGCGGGTCAGATGGGGATGGGGGGAGGTGTGGATTCACGCTGCTGCACAGTGTGTGTGAGCCTCCCCTTGGGATCCTTGCAGCGTTAAGGATCCGAACTTACAAGTACCTCACGAAACACTCTGATATCTCTATCCTCTTAAATTCGAGTCTGTCTGTGGGGGCTGGCGGATATCCCTTAAATGGTTTTCTAACAGGTTAATCAGCCTCCCTAGGATCCCTTTCAGAAAATTGACAGCCTTTCCATCTGCTGATGTCACAGGTGGGTGGTTTCCAATGTGCTCCACTCTCAAGCAACTCTCGAGTTTTATACATCTGAGTGTAAAGAAGATATGGGGTGTAGCTTTGGGGTGTTTTTAAACCTTTCTTCTTCTTTTGTGATTTCAATGACTGTTCATTTTTATCCTTTCAATAACGTTTATTAAAGAGAATATTTTAGGTGCTGCTTCGCTTAGAGCAGGAGTCTGCAGACTTTTTCTGTAGGGGCCGCATAGTAAATATTTTTGGCTTTGTAAGCTATAAGGTCTTTGTCCCAACTACTCAGCTCAGCTGTTGGAATGTGAAAGCAGTCAGAGCCAATATGTAAACAATAGGTGGGGTTGGGTTCCAATAAAACTTTAATTACAAAAGGATTTGGTTTGCAGGCTGTAGTTTGCTAAACTCAGAAGAAAAGCTGAGGGTAAAATGAGTATATTTTATTCAGAATTTTCAGTGATTAAGGCTGGAAGACTGTGGTTCCAACTGATGTCACTTAGTAGCAAAATATGTAGAAATTCGAAGACCTTCATTTTCTAGGTGTTAACTGCCATTTTTAACTGCTGTACCTCTACAGCCTTAATAATTCACAGTTGAGGAATTCCTCACTGAACAGTCATTCACAGGGACAGAGAGATTTCCCAGAGTGATCTACAGTTCATTCATGAGAAACACACTGCCAGCCAAAAGAGCAAATTCTTTGCTACATGTGAGAACTAAAGTTTGACACTAATGACAGTGCATCCTGGGGCTTCAGGGAGAACACACTTGTCAAAATAAGTATTGAGGAACCCACTGGAGTTTGGAAGCTGGACTAAACCTTCGCAAGGATGAGGTCAGCTCTGAGTCCCAGGAAGTACGGAAATGACACAACATGGTCCCAGGAACTCAGCAGCCTTTAGCTTGTCCACTGCCAGGCAGAGAACACCAATTTGCTTCTCCCATTGCTTGCTAGAAGGCTACTATCTACTTTTTGCTTTAAGGATGGCATTTTAACTTTGAGAAAAGTTTGATTTGTTTATTATTAGGTACATATGAGCTTGTATTTGTTCTCATGTGAAATGTGGAAGAGAGGTGCAAGATTCTGTATTTCTATAATTTCTAGCCTGCCTCCACCACCATCATTCAGGACCCCAGCTCCTCTAACCTGGATGACCACAGCAGCCTTCACATGCATCTTCTCGATCCTGTTTGGTCCCACGCTGGTATGTGTCCACTTTGCAATCAGAATGATGATTCCAAAACACACGTGGGCCTGTCTCATTCCAGGTTCAAGTCTTTAGTAGCTCCTCGGAGTCTTCACAATAAACTCCTAATTTTCTAACACCTCCTGTGTGGCCCTGAATGTTCTGGTCTCTGCCCATCTCTCTGGCCTCACCTCCATTACTCCCATTTCCATAGGTTAAGAGAGAAAACTGCTGAAATGAACACAAATAATATAGTTAAATACAATGAAGTATACCTTTATAGTTAATTTATTTTTTAATTAATAGTTAACTATTAATTTTTAATTAATAGTTAACTATTTGGACTCAGAACACTGCATTTCTTGAAGGCCACATGTGTGTGGTTCCTGGAGTTAATAATCTTTCTGCACTAACACTCTATGACCCTCTTGTCTGTAGGGAGGCAAGAAGGGGATTCCCTATGTATTCAGCTTCCTTTCCTTAGGAAGTCAGGCCTTTCACTGGGCTCCTGGTAGAGATCATTCTCCACTTAGCCTTGTCTACTGTCCTCATTTTAAAACCATGCCTCATAGTAGGACTATAGTTAAGTCTAAATGCTTGTAGGATTCTGTCAAAAGGTAGATTTGCATAGCTATTCTAGTACACTCAGATACCTGGTTTCAGCCATTAATATAATTTAAAGTGTGTAGATTCTCTTTTATGGTAGAAAATTCATAAGACATCAACATTAACATTGATCATAACAGTTTTCTGCTTTAGTTTCTATAAAGAATGATTTATTCAAGAGAAAATACTTAATTGCTTTACTTCGGTGTCTAGGAAGTTATTGCGTGTTTTTTTTTTTTCCTCCTGAGTGTCTGTGTTGCACACTTTATGGAAATATTTGAAATATTATGTGGATCTGCTTCTTAAGGTAAATATACAGTAGGAAATACCATGTTTTAATAATCGTTACCTTTCACTCAATAGACATGATTAGCAAGAAAAATAACAATGAAATATTTTACATTTGCAGTCTGCCTTTGAAATATTGAAACATAATTGTGAAACATTTATAAGTCATTCAGTGACCTGTGGAAAATATAAGCAAGAAAAAGAAAAAAAATGATAATTCAGTTATTCTCCTTTGGCTTTGACTATTTCATGGGGAAGGCGTGGATATGAGTGGTTTTTATAACTACAAGTTAGAGCAAAATATTTAAATTTTTTTGTGTATGTTGTTATTTTACCTTTTGTTGAGATATCTACAGTTTTGACTTCTTGATATCTTTGTGTTATGACATAGTCTCATTATTCAAGCAGTCCTAGGCAATTAAGATTTTTTCCCCAAATGTACCTTAGTTTCTAAAACAGATTTCTCAGAAATAAGGTATTTTGTATTAATTTAAAAGTTAGACATATTAGGACTTGATTATGGCATTACTAGATAAATATTGATGAATGAGCCTATGTTCTTTACTATGAAATAAAAATCTAATAAATTTTTATTTGTTAACACTAACATCTGTAACTCAAATGGAACCTCTTCCTTAAAAGTGAGTTAATAAGTGTTATTAGAACTCTGCTATATATATGAGCAAATTTCCAACCTTAACTCCCTCCTTTCTGATCTTTTTAAAATGATTTTTATTTACTTTTAGGTTAACATTAAAAATATCCTTTCTATTTCAAATATAGCAGTGTATATAGTAACCTAAATGGGAAAAGAACTTGAAAAAGAACAGATAAATGTATATATATAACTGAATCACTTTGCTGTACACTTGAAATGAACACATTGTTAATTAACTATACTCCAATATAAAATAAAAATTTTAAAAAATCCTTTCTATTTCAAATTGACACTTTAAAATTATTCAAATAGAGTAGCACCAAACATATAAAAAAACATGATTTCACAATTATTAGAGTTAAACCCTAAGGGGAAAAATCAAGTTATTATCATGTTTTAAATTTTTTAAAAAGTTACCACTTTTTAAGATAACTTAATTCTGAACAACTTTTTATTTTTGTTGCAGGGTTTATTGCAGTTATGTGTCATTCACTTTTCTGAAACGGTCTTCAAAAACTGAAAACAATTTCTAGGACATGAAATACTCAACAAGACCATAATAAAAGCATACAGAAGTATTCCCACATAATATCCAAAATATGTCATGGTCAGTAATGTCAGTAACGTTCAGTAACGTTTCAGACTTGGGCCACTGTATTTTTTAGAACAAATTTCATAGTAAGAATTTGAGATGTGGGCATTTTATAACTAAGTGAACTTGGATGGCATGTTCATTTTATGCTTACTGAATGCCCCTAAGTAGCCTAGTTAGTGGAATAGTCTATGTAATTTGGTTGCCATGGAAATCATGCATTTTTTCTTGTTGTTGTAGAGACTGCAGAATGATCAATAAGACTTTGAAGCATAAAAATATATCGTATTAGAATAAAATTCTGTAGTAGTATCCTTTAAAGAGAAAAAGGGAGTGTATAAAATTTCCAGCTGTTTGAAAAGGAACTTGTTTATGTATTTTTAAAATGAATGATAGGGGTATCATATCATTTTGGCATGCACTTGCCCATAGTAGGCTTGGCTGGTTGTGCTTGTCTCTGGGCCTTTCTGACTTTACCTCTGTGTTCCTGCACTGTTCTCTTTTACTTCATAATTGACCTTTTTTTTTCTGTTTTGTATGTACTTGTTTTTCACATTCAGACATTGGCAGAACTCACTGTAAGCTGAGATGACATCTAGCACACTTCCCCTCCTCAGGCTCCTTGTCATACTTCTTGGTGTCCTTCCACAACTGGTCCTGCATCACACACTTTTGACTGTAAACAGAGTTTAGAGTTTATGTCCTGTGGGTTTTGTAATGGTGATGTGTTAGCTACTTTTAAAGTTTCTTTACATACATTCTGAGATTGTGTTGTATTTCATTCTCTTAGAGCTCTTACCATTCATAGATTAATATTCTTCTTATAATACTCAAAGGTAATTTTTTATTACATTGAAATTTTCTCTTCATGTCCCACTCTTTTACTTCTCCTGAATTTTTTTTTTTTAATTGTTTTAGTTTACACAAAGCTGTGAGTTATGGTTGAAGAGAACCAAGGTATTTGCTTGGTTTTATTTCCTTATCAAGTAACTATATGTCCAGGGCAGAAAATAAATCATACTTTTTTTGGTGACACCTACTTTATTCCATGTAGATCCTGAAGCTGTGGTATTTGGAAACAGGCTGATGATGTGTAAATAGGCAGATGACGATCAGTCCTTTAAAGTTTCAAAGGATGTCTCTATTGGGGCAAAATGATTATGGATGGATCCCACCATAAATCAGCATATTACTCAACTATAAAAACCCCAAAGGAGCTGAAACATGAACAGTGAACCAAATAATCATCACAGAGCAGAATCTCAAGTAGTTGCCAGAAGATGTATTCCTGAAACAACTATTCATAAAATGTGTTTAATGAATACATGGATAAATATGTCAGCTGTGAAGCTTTTAAACAAATATTTGCTATTATTGGGACCTCATCTTCTTTCTCTTATCATGCTTTTTTTTTTACATCAGTAAAACAATTTCTAGCAGTTAACTAGATCTAAATTAGAATGTGGGTCAAAAATCACTAATTTTGATTATTCCTACAAAAGGAATTAGTACTTATTCAGTTCATACTTGCTATATAATTGTCAAAATAGTTATCATTCATAGCAGAAATATTTTAAATTGCTGCTAAATTAGCTTAACTGAATTTTAACTTAAATCCTCAATGTACTAAGTTCCTCAAAGTAAACGCCTCATTCCCATCTTACTGATTTTGAAGAAAGAGCTACTATTTAGCTGATATTTAGTATTAAGATTTTAGAATACATAGAAAAGATAAACAGGAATCCAATAAAATGTTCCATTTAAGTCATTTGTGTCCTTACAATAATACTTTTTAAATTGCATCATTCTACATGTATATTTCCAGCTCTGTTTGCCTCTCTGTGTCCCTTGCCATTTGTAATGATTTCCTAAGAACCATTTGGATCTGGATGCGTCATCTCAGGCTGGTTTACTTTTTAGCACACAGCCTGACTTAGGGGCCTCATCATTTAGAATCTAGCCTGTGCTCAATTCAAAGTGCCCTTAGAAGCAGGTGACTGCTTCTAAGATATCATATGTGGTGACTTTGGAACTAGTATAGCTCCTGAGTTGAGAGGCTAGTTTTTGTGAGCTATTCCTGCATGGCCAGAATGATCATCAGGCTCTTGTGTGTCCCAAAGGTGTGCTCCCAAGCGGCATGTTGCACCTGGGTGTGCATGTGGATCACAGGGTTGTTCTTGATCACTGATTCACTCATAGCAGAAAGTTCTCAAGAGCAATGATTAAAGTTTGATCAGTCTGCAGCTTATGTCAGTGTTTCTTACCGCTCTCATTGTGGCTTTCGTTGTTTTTGTTAGTCTTCATTGAGACTGGAGCCAGGGATTTGTTTGCAGTGTGTGCTTCAGTGAAATTGGTTTAGGTTGTAATACCATTCAAGACTGGTGGACAGAGGATTCAGATGGAAAGTGGCAAGAAAGCCTGAAAGATCAATGGAGGCTTGAAATGTATTGTACTAGCCACTTTTTTCTACCTTACTGATTCACTTTCCTAATAAAAAAAGAAAGGTGGCTAACTTTACAGATAGATTAAAGTTGATTTAAAGTTGGAATTAAGATCATTACTTTCACTTTTCATTTAGTAGATTGATCAGCAGTTATTTTAAAATTTTATGCCAGACATTTTCTTTTTTTTTGGAAAAAATAATCTGAATGGCAATTATATAGTTTCAGAAGGTTAATATATAACCTTGCTAAAATATATTACTATTAGACATGAGCAATGAAGAGCTCTTTTTCTCTCTATAGGTAGGAAATTTTCCATAATGAGCATTTATTACTTTGCTAATGAAAAAAATGTACAAATTGTATTTTAAAGTAAAAGAGAAGATAATTATGCTAAAATAAAACCATCTGGGATTTTTGGTGAGGCCCGCCCCCCCCTCCCCCCCCCCCCACACTGTTATGTGAAAACTTTATCAAGGCAGAATGTAACTAATACATTTATTTGGTATTTCATTCACAAATTCTTTAATCCCTAATGAGTCGTTATTCCTTATAATTAAAATCTCCCTAAGTAGGTCCAATTTGGAAAGTATTTCTTTAGTGCCTACTGTGTGCAAAATACTGTGCTAGATACTGTTGGAGATATGAAGTTAAATTACAGTATTACTGTGACAAAAACAAAAACATAAAACAATAAAATAACCAATGTGTTAACAGGTGTTCATAACAACCAGGCATGTTTTAATGGAAGAAAATGAAAAGAGTAACAAGATCAGATTCCTAGTAATGATTGAAAGTATTAAATACAAACACAAATGCCAATAATAACCCCAAGTTTATGTTTACTTTCAGTACACATCCTTGCTATTATAGGAGGTGGGGGGGAAAACAGAGCTACACTTGTTATTCAGTTGCACCATAAAAATAGCTGCTTTGGGTGCAGATAATTCCAAACACAGAAAAAAATGTTTACATTATGTTAAATTTTTAAATACAAGACAAAAAATGTACTTACCTTATTATTACAGCTGTTTAAACGCAGAACTGCTGTACTTCCTTCCCTTAAAAGCAGGAATGAGGAAGAAAAAGACTGGGAGGAAAGAAAACAAAATGTTAACAAGTCTTTGTTTTTGGATAGTAGAGGCTATAGATATAAAAATTTTTTTCTCTTTTTTTTGTATTTTCATATTCTTCCATAGTGAACATTTATTACTTTACTAAAGGGAAAAATACAGATAAACCCTTTTGAAGAAGAAGCAGAAAAAGATAATTGCTCTGATATGAACCCAGCTGGGATTAGGGAAAGGCCCAAAGAAGTCAGCTGTGCCCCCTGACAGAGTATCTTGTGAGAAGCCTGCCCTCTGGGCTGTAACCCAGAAATGGAGATGCAGGCCACACCTTTGAAAAGCTCACACTTCAGTCCTCCACCTAAATCAAGGGAAAGAACAAACACAATCAAGATATAAGGTATTTACATTGAAGGAATGGAGAAGAAGGCAAGAAAGTATAGTGGTGGTGTTTTTTTACCTCTACATAGCTGTGCCCTTGCATGAAATATCTCCATAAAGGCAAGAGCACTAAGGGTATACTGTTGGTGCTGCCTTCTGGCTTACGAGACTGTATAGAGAACACTAACACCTATAATAATATGTAGCTTGCCAGTCATACATTTTGACAAAATCCCAGCTGGGGCATAACAGGATCAGAGTGGTGAGCCAGAGTGATAAAGCTAGAGTTCATGTAGGGAAGGAGAGGCAGACAGTGGAGGACAGTCATGGTAATAATAGCTACAACTGACTGAGCACCCACCACGTGCTGAGGGCCACTCCAGGTCCTTTATTTATGGTACCGTGTTAATGGGAATGAAAACAGCTCTGCTCCAATAAAGCAAAGGGAGATGGAGCGTAAGGGTCGAGTCTAGTGCCCACCTGCCTGGAGAATGTCATGAAAGTCCCATTTTCCTGGAAAACTCAGTTGTTTTTAACAATACCAGTTTGATATTGCTTACTATTTTTATGTTCTTAATGTGGGGAACATTACCTTCCAATCATCCTAGGCTTACTAAGGAAATTTCCATCCCTTCACCTTTGGATTGTCTTATTCACTTTCCAAGTCAAGAATATCACTTAGCCTTTTTGTCAGCAAAACTCATTTAGCTCAGATAAATTCATCTTGCTACATAATTTTTTCCAGAGGCAGTATGAAAAGTTTCTATTTATTTGTGGTATTGAGAGCACAAGTTATAAGAGCGATGTTTAATCTCCTTGCAACATAGATAATTACAATTTTCCTCCCTTTTTTTTCTGCATGATAATTCAAGTTAGTAAGGGTTTCATTTTGCTCAAGATTGCTCTTTCTATGCTTCTCTATAAGACAAGTCCTTTTTAATTGTCACAGAGGTTTATTTTGAAATCCTTAAAGATAAGTCATTGTAACCTGATTGATAATCATTATGCTTATTTTTAATTACTTATTATGCATCTGTAGTAATTATCAGATTATTCTTTGCATGAAAATAGTATAATGTAATATTTACTCTGATTATCATTGGTGTATTGCTGTTTTCTGTAAGGGGGAAGGGCTGCGATTTGTTCTTGAGACCATGCTTCCATTTTTGGCAGTTGCCACCGGATCAAGAAGCAATGCTAGTCTTTATGCCAGCAACAAGTGTAACCTCAGAGTTTAATGGACACTACAATATGCTTACATTATGTTTCTATTAAAATGTACCTCTTTACTAAAATAGCAAATTAATAAATCACATCCTTCCTGTACATGGATATTGCTGCTTTAGTGCATATATCACTCTGCATGAGTTACCTTTTGTATGACTGTTAGATCACTGGAGCATTGATATCAGGGATCGTGTCTGCACCACTAGGGCTTACCACAGTGCCTATCCCATGTATATAAGGCACTTAGCAAATGCTTATTGAACTGAACTTAACTCTGTAAGTAACCAAGAACCATTCCTTTCATTGCAAGCTTTAATATTTCAGGTATCTTTTGCCATATTCTTTCTTTCTCTCTCTCTTTCTCTTTCTCTTTTTCTCCTTCAAAGACATTCACTTTTACAGAGCTTCTCTTCCTGTTTCAGGAAAAAAAAGCCATCCATTTGATTAAAAGTCCTGTTTGCTTCTTGATATTAGATTCAATATGCAGAAGCTATAAAATTAAAGCTCAGCTTCTAGCCCCTCATGGTGATTTCCAGTCCTGATAGCTGTGACTTTTCCCCCCTTTAACTCATAATCATGTCGGAAAGGATTACACAGTGTGTCTTTCTCTTCTGAGACTCCCAGGACACTCATTTTACCAACCAGAATTGGTAATGGGTGATTATGGTACTCAGTAGTCAGTAGTGTTTGTAGATTTAACATTTTAGAAAACCAGTATCCTCCATCATATATATCTTTCCCCCTCCGTGAACATCTAAGAACAGATTTCTTACAATCATAACAGAACATTATAGTGGTTTCTTGGAGATTGCATTATTAGGTATATGTAAATTTCTTTTTGAAATAGAAACGTCTTTTATCATGCCAACTGTTGGAAAGCAATGACTTCTGAGATACTGATAATCAGGATATTATAAAATCTGAGTTGCTTATAAGGCTTTTATCCCAAAGTGATACTTTTCATTATTTTTTTTGATACTTTTCATTATTATGACATCCCCCCAAATTCACATCTTTATAAATTTGTTTACTGAATTTTTATATGACTTTCCCCCTTGTCACCCGGTGGATAAAGAGTCAGGTTAACTTGGTATGAGCCTTGGCTTCTCCATTTGGTACTGACATGACATTGGGTTAGTTAACATCTCTAAACCCAGCTTCTGCCTCTAGTATTGATGTTAATATTGAGATAAGCTTGATGTGATAATTAAATAGCAAAGCTTATGAAATGATCAGTGTACATCCCCTGGAATGAGGCTACAAAAATAATTGCTAACATTTACTGGGAATTTATTGTTACATCTTATTATTATTCATATTTGCACAATTAAAGAATAGCTGATAGAAAATAAGAGAAGAATGGAATTCTGGTAGGTTCGAAAAATAATTTTGTGTACACCGATGCCCGCACACTGCCTGATTTGGGGGAGACTTTGAGTAAATATTGTTGGAATAAATGAATGGAGTCAGAGAATTTTCAGTGTGAAGAGCACAGAAGAATTAGATACAGCCACCTGGTGATGGGAGAAATGTGATGCATAAGGGAAATGAATTCATTTGGTGGAGGATAAGGTGAAACAGTTACAGAAGTTTTAGATGTGCTAATATATTTATTGTGATTGGATATTAATTTTAGGTTAAAAGTGGTTGGGCTAAACCACTTTGGGCTAAACTTGGGCTAAGAGTGGTTGTATAATTATTATCTGATAAAGATAGAGTACTATTTCTAGTACAGATTATACAAGGTATTTATTGTGTGAGTCTTGAAAAGTTAAACAACTTACAAAATATTCTGGCAATACTTTTATACAAATGCCCCAGATTTGTCCTATGGCTGGCTTTCTTTTTCTTAATCAATTAGTGAATCTGAATATAACGACATTCAAATGTAAATTAATTACATTTTTTTTACTTGTGATTCACTTTCTGATTCCTAGATCCAGAAGAAAATGGTGTTACTCTAAATATTTTTGCCTGGTGAAATTTTCACAAACACTGTTACTTATCAGTAACAACTAGGTTTAAACTCTTTTAGGGGCAGGGCAGGAATCGACATAGTGATAACCTTAGCAATTGACTTTATTTACTAATTAAAGGAGGCACTTTAATGGTGTATCAGATAATATTTTGCACACGGTATTCCGTGTTCTCTGTCCAGACAGGCGTAAATGCAGTCAGCTTTAGCCACAAAACTCCACTGAAGCTTCAAGTGCAGATTTCTAAAGATTTCAGAATATTGGTGGTGGATTATATGCTTGCATGGCTTTTCTGAGGTTTGCTTTATTTTTATTTTTTAAAACTTTCTTTGCTTTATAGGATAACTTGCTTAATTGGTATCTCTTTCCATTTGAATGGTGGAAACCCTTCATTGTGTTCACAAAGAGTTGATGGGTCTTGCTACTTGTGGAGAGGGATAACTCTTTAGAATGGCTGCCCTCTGGGAGACGGAAAGCATAAACAGAAATTCTGAGTGGTAGAATGTTACTAAATCAACACATCCATCTAAGGAATAATTGTTGGATTTGTCAGTGAGAAACAATTATGCAGTTTAAGGAAAACCTTCAGGAATCTACTTGTTCTTTCACTGCCAGTCAGCTCTTTTGGGTATTAAAATAGTATATTCTTTCACAGGTGGGGTTTTTATTTGTTTACTTATTTATTTCTTTGTGTGTGTGGAAGGAAAAAGGACTCTAGCATCTAGCAAACAATAATCCACAAAGAATTCCTGACAGTTTTGTTGTATGATATCTATCCTTCCTGGTTATCTCAGAAGCTGACTAAACCCTGAAGCTCTATCTAGGTTTTGCCACATAGAATGATCATATTTTCATAGATACTGTCTTTGCATTTAGCTAGAGTATATAGCAAAATGGCAATTTAAAGGATTATTATTCTTGCTGTTGAGTTTAATATTGTTTGGAGACATGTAAGGTACCATTTATAAAACAACCAGTAATTTATTTGAGACCCACCGTGTACCCAGCACAGCAGTTAAGTCTTAGGTGGGATTCAAAAGTTTAAGGTAAACACAAACCACATAACCATTAGGTTGGCCTCTGTTTATTAAAATGCAAGGAGAAGTGAATTTAAGACCTTGTGACTCTGCTTTTAAGAGGGATAAAGCCCTGCAGACATTGTCATGCAAATTTGAACTTGAACTTGGTCCTAGAAATGGATTTCTATTCATAACATCTTTTCTTTCAGGGACACTTGGACTATCTATATGACAGAATAAACCATGTGGAAAAAAAAATACAGGGGCCATAATCAGGATATCTTATCCTCAGGATTCTTAATTTCTGAAGCTAGAATATTAACCAGATGATACAGAAAATGTATTCAGATTTGATGTGTTTGAAGTCGTATAGACATGTGTTTTATTACAATATATTTTGCTTTCCATTTAAAAGTATTTAAGGCTAATTCTTACACATTTTAAGATCTATAGAGGATTTAGAACTTTGTAGAAGGACAAGACTTCCTCCTACAAGCCCTATTTTACATACATAACCTTGTAGTTCTGTACTTCAGTGCTCTTCTCACAGATTGATATGTAATGTGTGAAATAATAATGTCATCAAAGAGATTTATATGTTTATTTATGTTTTATAGATAAGAGACTTAACCACAAGGAATTTAAGTGACTTGACTATAGTGGTTGCACTCTGTATTTAGAAATAAATGATTCAAATTTTTATCTAAGTCTGTTTAAATTTTTTGCTTTTACATTCAAAACCATTATGAGTGAGGTCTGCTTAGCTCTGAGAAGACAAGATTTTCCTTCCTTTGGGTTTTTATGGCCAACTTTTGCATCACAATTTTGGCCAAACCTATCATAACAGTATTCCAAAAGTAAATTGAATAAAAATGTGTAGATAGTTCACTTAAACTTGTTTTCTTTACTTTACCCGTATGTTAGTTGGAAAAACCTCTTAAAATACGAGTTTAATAATTATCTTTGTATATAAAGATCTATAAATTGTTATGTAAGAAGTTCCTCAGCAAAACTGAAAATTGGCTTCCTTTTTTTGGTCTGGTCCATGATGCTGATGAGTTAGGAATTTAATATCCATTTCTACTTTTTTATTAATTACCATAAAACTACCTTGAATATTTTACTCTTCATTCTAAGTTAAATAATCTTTCAAAATCTCTCCTCAAAAGTAAATCACTTATAAATGAATCTAACCATCTCTTTTGCCCTCTCCTTAACCTCTTATATCTCAGATGCTTGGTATTCTTTTGGGGAAAGGAAATCAAAGTTATATTAGTCTCAGCCCTCTTTTTAATACATTTAATCTTCTTATTAGCCTTTGTGAGAGCATCTTAACTTAGTGGTGACACCTTCATTGAATCTGTGGTGGCACTTTTGGCTCTTTCTAGGAAGAGCCGTTTCTGGCATTGACTTCATCCTAGTACCCAAGGAGCATGGAATATTAATGTATTCTCAGTTCAGCAAGTATGCTTAGCATTCCACTGTATTTTTATTACATATGAATGAGTAATAGGTGTCTCAAATTTGGGGGGGAGGGGAGGACTCTTTGAAGAAATAGGAAAGGCACTGCTCTCAACAAGCCCTTGGGAGTTTGCTGTAGACGTAGCACCTACCTGAGCCTCAGATTCATCAACTGGCTGAGATACTTTACCTTTCCGTTTACCATTTGTATGCTCCTAAATATAAGTAGTTATGTGTGTGTGTGTGTGTGTGTGTGTGTGTATACACACACACACACACACACACACATATATACACACACACACATATATACACATACACACACACACATATACACATATATAGTTTCTATGGGAAAGGGGACCTCCTCTAGTTACCTCACTTTATTTATTGCCTAACACAATGCCATGTGTCTTTTCAGATGCAGAGGGGTGCCCCGTAAAACCTTTTCTTTCCTGTTCCTGATCTGTATTGTGGGGGATCTTAGGGATTTTTTTTACCTTCTCTGTCTCTTATTATCACCATCCTAGTGTAGAATCTTTTTACCCCTGGCTAGGTTTGGTAATAGCTAAATTGCTGTCAATTCTCAATCCTGTCTTGATGTTATTTCCAAACTTTCCAAAGCACCATCTGATATGATAGTTCCTGGCCTCTGGAAGTGCACTGTCTCCCAGCTGACCACCATATAAACTCCCGGCTACCAAGGAAATTGTCTAAAAATAAAGATAAGTTTCGTGATAGGCCATATTTAATTCATCCACAGACTTGTGGAGAATATGTTATGGGCTGTTGCCTGTCTAGGGTAGGTAATGGGTATATATAGACCAGTGAGATACGGCATACCCTTAAGGAGCTTAGAGTCTGGTAGGGAAGGAAAGATATGTAAACAAATAATTCCAATATAAGCTAAATAACTCTTTTGTGTGTGTGTGTGTGCACGAACACATGCTCAAGCAAATATGTGTGTTGTGTAGGTTTTACCCAGAGAAGGAAGTGGGCACATATTCACATATTCCACTATAGGGATTAGAAGTCCCTAGGGAAGAGATGATTAAATTGAGTCTTGACAGACAAGGGTTTAATCTCCAAAATATACCAACAGCTCATACAACTCAACAACAAAAAAAACAATCCAATCAAAAAATGAGCAGAAGACCTTAATAGACATTTCTCCAAAGAAGACATAAGGATGGACAGTAGGCACATGAAAAGATGCTCAATATCACTAATTATTAGAGAAATGCAAATCAACACTACAATGAGGTACCACCTCACACTGGTCAGAGTGGCCATCATTAACAAGTCTACAATAACAAGTGCTGAAAAGGGTGTGGAGAAAAGGAAACCCTCCTACACTGTTGGTGGGGATGTAAGCTGGTGCAGCCACTGTGGAAAACAGTATGGAGGTTCCTCAGAAAACTAAAAATAGAATTACCACATGATCCAGCAATCTCGCTCCTGGGCATATACCCGGACAAAACTATAATTCAAAAGGATACAGGTACCACTATGTTCATAGCAGTACTATTCACAATAGCCAAAACATGGAAACAACCTAAATGTCCATATCAACAGATGAATGGATAAAGAAGATGTGGTACATATATACAATGAAATACTACTCAGCCATAGAAAACAATGAAATAATGCCATTTACAGCAAGAGATTATCGTACTAAGTGAAGTAAGTCAGGAAGCGAAAGTGATACCGTATGATACTTATATGTGGAATCTAAAATATGGCACAAATGAATATCTACAAAACAGACAGACTCACAGACATAGAGAACAGAGTTATGGTTGCTAAGGGGAAGGGGGGTGGGGGAGGAAAGGACTGGGAATTTTGAATTAGCAGATGTAAACTATTACATATAGGATGGATAAACAACAAGTTCCTACTGTATAGCACAGGGAACTATATTCAATATCCTGTGATAAACCATAAAGGAAAAGAATATAAAAAAAGAACATCTATATGTGTATAACTGAGTCACTTTGCTGTACAGCAGAGATTGACACAACATTGTAAATCAACTATATTTCAATATAAATAAATAAATAAATAAATAAATAAATAAATAAATAGTGACTTGAAGTACAACTAAGTATATGCTAGGTGTGGTAAATGAAAGATTCCAAAGGATGTTTTAGGTAGAGGAATTAGTATGTTTAGTGTCAGAGACTTGAAACTAAGTCAGAGATTTGATGGAATTGAAATCACAGCATTGGAGAAGGAGAAAGAGGGAAATAGCAAGCTGGACCGGCTATGGTTCCCAGTATAAGACAGAAGAGAGCTTCAGGACAAAGCAGTCCTCAAATGGAAGAAAGTCTATGAGAATGGTGAGTTTGGAGTCTGCTGGTAAAATGCAGTTCGTTGTGAAGCTCTGAGCAGTGTTAGGAGCAAGCAAGCTCAGAATCTGTTTTGCAGATCATAAGGCTGAAGACCAAACAGCAGAATCCTGATCAAGAAGGGATCTTGAAGAAATCATGGCCAGCATTAGACAATGAAAAACAGGAAAGAATGAAGTTAGGATTAGGGCCTAGGTCAGTTAGAGGTTTATAGCAGGTTACAACCTGTTTCCTAGGAAAAGGGTCACTGTTCATTTGCTATGTTAAAGAAGAATATGGAATATGAGATTCTAAGAGGAAAAGTTGTTCTGTAGAGTGCTGAATCATGTGTGGGTAAATAAACTTCTTGAATAAGAATTGAAGGCCAGGGTGCTTTTCAGTCTCATGATGTTTAACTTAACTTCTGTGTCACCCTCGAACTTTTGGAGCTTCAGTTCATTTACTTTTAGTAAAATTTGTTTTCCTTTTTCTAAGAAAAATAGAACATAAATTAGACTTAAATGTATTTTTTGGAGATGAAATAGCTCTTATAAATTTTGCATTTTGATGAGATGAGTTTAAATGAACAAAATGCAATCAAATGAACTGCCCTTAAAATACACTATGTGTGAAAAATCATATCAAGAATGCTTAGAGAAAAGCATTTAAGGCTTTATTATATTGAGACCATTTGAAAAAATATTCTGAATGATGAACAAATAGAATATGTATGTGATCAGGTTTTTTTTTTTTTTATCAATTTATTTATTTTTGGCTGCGTTGGGTCTTCGTTGCTGCGTGTAGGCTTTCTCTAGTTGTGGCGAGCAGGGGCTGCTCTTTGTTGCGGTGCATGGGCTTCTCATTGCTGTGGCTTCTCTTGTTGCGGAGCACAGGCTCTAGGCGCGCGGGCTTTAGTAGTTGTGGCACGTGGCACATGGGCTCAGTAGTTGTGGCTTGCAGGCTCTAGAGTGCAGGCTTAGTAGTTGTGGTGCAAGGGCTTAGTTGCTCCACGGCATGTGAGATCTTCCCGGACCAGGGCTCGAACCTGTGTCCCCTGCATTGGCAGGCAGATTCTTAATCACTGCACCACCAGGGAAGTCCTGTGATCAGGTTTTATAATTTAAAACTGACTTCTCTGTTTTCCATGGATGTATTACTTTCTTATTCTACATACAATTTTCTTAAATATATTGCCCTTAAAACAAAATCATTTTAAAAACAGTGTTGTCATTCCGATTGTAAAAAATATTTTTACTTTGTTTAAATATGTATACAAATCTAGAAAATTTGAAAAGGAGGGTAAAGATCACACTCATGTACACATACAAGAGATAGCTACTGTTAAACTTTTGTTGCAGAAATCTCCAGCCCATTTTGGTTTGCACATATAGGCAGGCATACACACACATACCTTTTTTATACTTAATATTTTAATAAAAAAAGAGGCTTACACCATGTCTGCATACTGTTTTGTATATGTTTTTCACTTAATAGATTAACATTTGGGTTTTGGATTACTACTATTTTTAATTGCCAAATAGTATTTTATGTCTATGTATTTCCTCTGGATAAACCCCTGAGTTAAATTGCTAGTTTAAAGAATATATAATATTTAAAATTTTGACACATATTTATTATCAATTGGCCTCCTGAATGGATTTTTATGTTCCCACCAGCAGTATCCAGGAGTGCATATGTTTGTAGACCCTGATCAATGCTGATGTTAGTTTTCTCTTAGTCTTTGCCAATTTAGAAGTTAAGCTGATGGCATAATTTTTTCCATGTGATTTAATTGAATTTTTTCTGTATATTATTAGTATCTTTATTTTTCTTGAGTTTTCTGTTTAAATCTTTGCTTAATTTTTATTTGTATATTTATCTTTTTCATGTTCATCAAAGTTTTTTATAGATTAGAAATATAACTTTTTAGTAATGATTATTTTTTCTGCTTGATAATGTATCTTTTTATTTGCATTTGTGTTGTGTGTGTTTTGGCATACTCAAATTTTAAAGATTTAGGTAGTCAAATTTGTCATCATTTTTTTCCTTTTTTTTGTTTTATCTTTAGGGTCATGCTTAGAAATGAAAGGCATTTATTTTTGCCACTTTTCCTTTACTTGAAAGGAAGAAACTGTGCTCACAAACTGAGAGTAAATTTTTAGTTGCTAAGATGCCCTGAGAGCTTTCACATCCTCTGTATCAGTTCTCTTATTCAAAATTTACAATAAGTAGTCCATTTTTTAAAGGAAATAAATGATTATCTAGGAAAGTCTGAGAGGTTCCAAATTCAATCTGAATGTTTAACATTGGATAATTCTGTTTCTCTTTCTATAGCTTGACCTTTATTCGAGTTAGTAGTATCCTTAGTACAGTGTTGATTTTGTCTCTTAATATTCAGTTTCCTTGCTTATTTTTCGGTGTTTCTAGATAGCATGCTATTTTAGATTTGACTTTTATTAATAATTATGTGTAACTCTCCAAGCACTTCTGGGATTATCTCTCCTTTCTATTTTAAGAGTGACTCAGCAGAGGTGACTGCATATGCAGAAGTACATAGGAGAGAGAACATTGTATATGGGGAAACTGGAAATTAGGATATGGTGCTGCAGCGAGGAGAAAGGTTGCAGAGTGAGGACAGAGCCTGAAGAAAGAAGTAAGGTTCAAGGCATTGCTGATCTCATAAACCCAATAAGGAGGTTGAACTTCATTTTAAAAGCAATGGAACCAAGAAAGATTTTTACCAAGGGAAGAAATACAATCAAGATTCATGTTTTGTGGCTGCAGTGTGCAAAACCAGATGGAGCTGAATAGAGGTAGTATGGGTCTAGAGGGCACAGGTTATGTGGAGATTATCTCTCTCTCTCTCTCTCTCTCTATATATATATATATATATACACACATATATATATATGGAATGATACTGGTAGAGAAAGGAATATGACTCTCAAAATGCAGAAACATTAGTATCACTTGAGTTAGTATAAAAGCATGCGTAACTCATTTAGTTCAAATCACTTAAATAAAAAAACAATAAATAACTTTATAACAAAAGACAATGAACAGAAGAAGAACAGACTTAATAGGAGTAAGCTGGGACTGGTTGGAAGGTTTTTATAGTAAGAAAATTTTAAAGGTAGAAGAATTAGAATGTGGTGTGATCCTCAAGGAAGGAAATAGATACACATGCATGGGAATGCTGAATGTCTGCAGTCTGCCGAGAGAGCTTGGAAGGTCTCCAAAATCAGCCCCTGGTCCTGGGATGGGTGGATCTAGAAACACAAGGGGCATTGCCTGGTTCAGAGAAGCAACATCTTCATTGGAGACCTATATAAAAAGGGTGTACGCACTGAGAATAATGGTGTTGAGGGCTTAACGTTAAGCCTGCATTTTGTTTTGCATAATTGCTAAGGACTCATTCTCTGTCTTGGAATCTGCCTAAATACATATATAAAACATGCTAAAGGTGGAAAATGAAGAACCCAGAGGTGAAAGAAATATTTGTAAATAAAATTAATAGTGAAGATTTTGAGAAAGGTGGGCAGTTAAAGGATAGTTCTTTAGATACTCTGTAATATTTGTGTCTGACAAATCAGATCTTAATGAAACATTTCTATTGCCTTTTATTGAATGTGTGTAGTGGCATTATTAATGAAGAGGGGTTGACATACAGATAACAAAAGCAAAGGAGAAACACTTGGGGTTAAGGGGAAGAGCACCAAGGTTTTTTTTAGGTCACACACAGTTTTGTTAGGCCAGTTGCACAACCACTGGACTATAGTAGGTTTTCCATAAATATTTTTAAAATAAAAGGTGGTAATATATGTCTATGTGATAAATATTATAATTCATGATTTCCTGATCAATTTTGCTGAAAGACATAGTAAGATTCCTTTAATATTTCTCTTTCTGTAGAATTGATAATATTTTTCTTTCCTAGGTAGGATATTTTGTAATTAAATAAGGACGTTCTGAAAGGAATATTTTAGTGCTTCAAATACTGTAAAAACTGCTATTTTCCCCCATGAGGATGTTTCAGTCACTCTACCTAGTGACAGAGTTAAAGACGTCTGTCTACGTATGGCTCATCAGAGCAGTAATTTGGATGCTTTGACAAGTGAGCCATTCCATTGTCTTCATTCTACAGATGACACAGCTGAAGCAAGAGGAGGCCAAATGGCTCATTCTAGATCACAAAGCAAATAAATGCCAGAGCTTAGTTTCAAATCTTCATGTGTAAGTCTTAGACATGCTCTGTGAGCCATAGATTCTTTTTCATGAGTGTTAAGTATTTATTCTGCAATAGTACATAAGTATGTACAGAAAAACCTGAGTTCTTTAATTTCACGCAAGAGATCATAGTAAAGAATGATTTAGGATATAGATTTTTCTAGAAAATTTAACTCAGCGTGGCACATTGAAAGCCTAGGTTGTATTCTGACCTTACTTGCAACCCACATGGACATTCAAAGGCATATTTGTGGCAGATAATATAATTCGTAAAGGAGATAATAGAGGACAAGGTCCACATGAAAAGTGCTGAGATGAAGGCCAGACAGAAGGAAGGATGTCTTCTATTAAAGCAGAAGTGAAGGTGGGCAGCACCGTTGCTGAGGGAAATAAGTTGGGAGAGGGCAGAGAAGGGGTTTCTTCTGATGAATGGTCTCTATTCTCCCAGTAAAGTAGGAAGCAGGAGGTCTCTTGGGGCCTGCCTTTGTTAGATTGGCTGTTTGTAGATTAAAAAGGCAATAATGTTACCACATTCTATTTCAGTCTGTGAGATAACCTGTTCTGCAGAGATAATGTGTTTCTAGAGGGCTGCACACTTACAATATGGTAACCAAAAAGAAGTCATGTAGAGCTTGAACTGAATGATGCTGGACCTGGTTGTTATTGGTCTTCATTTAACTGCCCTTTTTTTTTTTGGTATACTCTTTATCAAGAACCTGCAAGGATAGACCAAATAATACTTAAAGTATCTGCAATAAAGCTGCTATATAATCTCTATATTATGTCTGTATATAATCTCTGTACTTATTTTGTTTACAAATGCGTGGGAAGTTGCATCATCAGTAATCTGAAGCATATTATGTATTCAGATATTGATAGTAACCCAGTCGATATCTGGATGCCTACTAAAACCAAGCTCTGGAAATAGGGGTTCTTGCTTTCATAGAGCTTAAAGACAGATGGAAAATGGTGAAAACAATTAACAGATAAACAAATAGATAAGAATCTTAGATAATAATGTGTCTTGAAGAAAACAGGGCAATATGATAGGTAACAGGATCCTCAGTGGGGTGTAAATTTAGACTGGTCAGGGAGAGCTTCCCAGAGGAAGAGACTCTAGAGCTGAGGTCTGACTGGCAAGGGGAGGAAGCCACAGTGTGGCAGGGAGGGGGGAAGAGCTGGAGGCCTTGAAGCAGGTTGTTGTGAAAAGGGAGCCAGCGAAGCTGCACTTTGTGAGCAGGAGGCTGACGGGGGTGAGGCTGGGGGCACACCTGGCCCAGAACATGAACGGCCCCAAGACTTTGGGAGGGAGCTGGTGTTTAGTCTAAGGGCAACAGGATGCAGCTGAAATAATTTAAGCAGGATTATGGTCTAGTGGGATTTAAATTTAAAAGATCCCTCCACTGCTGTGTGAAGAATTAATGGGAGGGGAGGAAGCTATTGCAGTAAGCCAGGGAGATGATGCCTTTGACCAAGTGGTAGCTGCAGAGATGGAAAAAATGGATAAACTCAGGTGAGTTGGATGAACAAAATGGGGGACAAAATGGATGAACAGTAAGGAGGTATATAGGCCTGTTGACTAGATATGGGAGACAAAGTGGGAGTCAAGGGTGACTCTTAGGATTTTTGGCTGTTTGTTCTAGAATAGCTCTTCTCAATAAATAAAATAAAAAGTATTATCACACAGTAGTCATTGAATATTTATTAGCCATCTTTAGGGATCTTTATTATGACCATTTTATTGATAATGACACTTGGCCCCTTGGCCACCGTTCCAAGGTCACTCCGCTGATGAGTGGTGAAGTTGGGAGAGGAAGCAGGTCACTCTGAGTTTGCTCAGAGCCTGCTTCTGTGTTCAGGTATGGACCAAGAAAATGTGTGGGTATCAGCCCCTGCTCTGTTCCTCACTTTATCCTCAACTTAGGGAGGCCAGCTGCTTTAAGCACTTCTGATGCCCTGGCTTTAAACGTAAAACATATTTATAGGGCTTTAGATGTCAAGAGAAACCCTTTTATCTCTTCCTCTGCCCTTCAGCCCCAGAGATGGGTGGTATTTCACAGGTGGTTTTGTACACGGGCATCCCTCTGAGAGAGGAACAGGGGCTGATGAACTGTCCTTGGATGGGCTGGACTGGCCTCAGACCTCTCCCACATGCTGGGCCTTCCTCAGGACCCCACAGTGCCTTGTTTGATTGGAGAAGGTCCCTGGGATGATTAGGAGGCTCTCAGAGAAAGATTATGTTTATCTTCTGGGGTTTTTGACATAACAGAGGGGAGAGATATTCAGACTAGTCACTGCCTCACTCCGGGTAAAGGGATGGTCAAGGTACACCAATTGCTTAATCCTCAGTTTGTATCTGAAATGTCTATTTTTTTGTTGTTCTCTTTGTTTTTATTTATTATTATTATTATTTTAATTTTTCTAAGCAATGCTTTCTTCTAGGTCATCTATACTTTCATTATACTTGTTCTAACGGGAACTTTTGAATTTAATGGTCTGGAATGACATTACAGGGTAATAAGTCTCACAATTATGTTTTATTGATAATGCTCAGTAATTACTTATCTGCTCTCCTGCTTCTCTTAATATTTTTCTTGCTGTTTATTCTGTGTGCCTTTTATGGACTCTCATTTACCATGTGACATATGTATATTAGATGATTTCAACTGCAATCATATTCTAACACATCACAAATATGTTGACGCTTAGTCTTAGCTGCACGCTGGGCTTCTCCCTAGTGACAGATCATATAACTGCCTGCTGGATACCTTCGCCTGGATATCCCATAGACACTTCAAATTCAGCTAAAATCATCATCTCTGCCCCTAAATCGGTAACTGCTTTTTCACTTGGTGAGGCACATCTACTCAAGCCTCCACACTGGGTTCTCCATATCTTAACCTTCTCACCTAGTCTCTGTATTCACCTACTCAAAGTCTGTCAAAGCAGTTTTTTCTTTTTTTGCCCTATCAATGCCCTAGTCAGGCCATGTGTCATCTTTTAACTAGATTCTTTTTAACTAGTTAGCTATTAGCTTTCTGCCTTGTTTTACCCTTAATTATCTATTCCACTGCTATAAAAATTTGCCTATAAAGTGAAAAATATGACTATGGAATTCCCATGCTTAAAACTGTTGACTAGCCATCACTGCCCAAAGAATAAAGCCCAAGCTTCTTCTTTTTTTTTTTTAAAGCCCAAGCTTCTTAATATGTAAGGCCCTCCACAGTCTGGCCATCCTACCACCCAGCTCTATCTGGATCACTCCATGAAATTAAGACTGCAGCCTTATCAACACCAAACTGGTTGTAGTTGCACATACCTTGTGCTGTTTCTCACTCTTAAGCCCTGCTCATGTGATCTCCTATGCTGTCAATCCTCTTTCCTTCTTATTTAGTGCCATCTGGTTAAACACCTGTCAGTTAAGGTGCAGTTCAGGCATTACCCTCTTGCTAAGTGTTTTCTGGTATTTGGAAATGCTCTTTATTATCCTTGTCATTATTATTCCATTTTGGTGCCTTAATACCCAATGGGCATCTCTATCACTGCCAGGACTTAAATGTTTTATAATGATTGGTTTGTCTGTTTGCTTCTCCCTCAGGGTTGTAATTGAGAGCATCTAATTCATCTTAGTGAAGTTTCTGAAAAAGGGTAGGCACATGATTAAATTGAATAAATAAATGTTGGCAATTGATATTTATGCCATTTTTTTGGTAATGCATTAAAGTAATCTGCAATTTATACTACAGAGAAATACCAAATGTAAAAATAAGAAGGCAGTACATTTTAATGGAAAGAGCATTAGAACAATGGAGTCGTAAGATTGGTTCTAGTTCGTGTTTTGTGATACATTGTATGTGTGACCTTATTAAAAATCACTTGATTTCTGTGGACCTTGGTATTCACATTTGTGAAATACGAGGCATGGCCTAGGCAACAACCTAGAGGATTTGTTTGGGCTCTGTATTTCTTTTAACTTCCAGATGTTTTTTATGATATTACCTTGATATTTCTGTTTCTAATTTGGAATTGTCATGTGTTAATCCTTTATGAACTTATACAATTAAGTGAATGAATGCTTTTATGAAATAATTATGAATTTTTTGGTTAGACTGTGATTTTTAACCCAAGATTATAATATATGTATTATTTCTAGTTATGAATCTAACACAGTCAAGGAAAAACATTTTTTAAGATTTTTACTGCTTTCAGACACAGAATAATTTTATGGCCCTTCACTTAATGAATGGCTATCTTGAAACCTAATTATAATCTCTTCTTTAATGAGTGTAGTAGGGGAAAGGAATTCACTGTTAATGTAGTTGACAAGTATGTCTATCCCCTTATGTCATCATATTAATTGAGAATGAAATACATATAAATATAAGTTTAATAATAATGGTCTCAAATGTTAATTGACTTTGCTTCTTATGATCTCTCAGTTGTGGTTGGTTAGTCACCTCATTATATATGGAAGAAAGTTGAGACTAGAGAAGTTAGTCATGGTCACAGACTAGGTCACAACAGTTTGACAAACCTAGATTATTTAGAGACACTGTTTTCATTCCATAACTTTACTTTCTCATATATGGGAAAGTTTTAGTCTCCTATTTAATTTCTGATGTCATTAGGATGTTTGTTCCTTATTGATAAGGCATATTTGTAAGGAATAAAGGGCTGAGTTACAGGTGGAAAAGTTTTAAAAAATAACTACTAATGTATGGGAAAAGGCACAAAAATGTACAGTTTATATTTTTAAGGTTTACCGTGGCCATTGCTTTTTATATTGCCTCAATAAGTAAAATACCTTAAGAGATGAAGCTTTCCTTTTTATTAGTGGTTCCAGCAATAAGAGAAATGCCTCATCTGGGATGAGTCAGAGCCTTTCACCAGTGAACCATAGATTTCTTGGAGAAAGGGCTCTCAGCTTTTTTATGTAAAGCCATCCCAGGGGCAAGATGAGCCTACAGGACAACTATGGCATCTCTTCCTGGATGTCAGTTACACTCAGACGGGATAGGGTAGGAGGGGTGGGTAGGGTCATGTGTATGTGGCCATGTGTTTTTTAAGGTTTTAATTAAATAAAAATATTTTCCTGCAAATCAACTTAATGGCCTGTCACAGTTTGTGTCATATGTTTTATTTACAAATATAACACTTGTATTTTTCATTCCCTCTATAGTGAGTGTTCTCGTAACACAAACATTTTGGAGTTCAGAATGTTCATATAACTTACCAATTGCCTTTTAAAGTAGAAGAGTTTCAAATTATATGTTTTTCAACTGGGAATGTTATCAATATTTAAGAATAGGAAGATTAAAGAGTTTGCTTAAAAATAAATGAAAATATGTAAAATAATTGGAGTGTCCTGAATAGTTTGAGATAATATAGGCTATGTCATAAATGACATTGTCTCTGAGATGACACCTAATAAACTGGTTAGTGAAGATGATGGCGTAATAGTCTCAATAAAGAAGAGTGATTTTTTTTTTTTAAATTATTTATTTATTTATTTATTTAATTTTTGGCTGTGTTGGGTCTTCGTTTCTGTGCGAGGGCTTTCTCCGGTTGCGGCGAGCGGGGGCCACTCTTCATCGCGGTGCGTGGGCCTCTCACTGTCGCGGCCTCTCTTGTTGCAGAGCACAGGCTCCAGCCGCGCAGGCTCAGTAATTGTGGCTCACGGGCCTAGTTGCTCCGCGGCATGTGGGATCTTCCCAGACCAGGTCTCGAACCTGTGTCCCCAGCATTGGCAGGCAGATTCTCAACCACTGCGCCACCAGGGCAGCCCAAGAAGAGTGATTTTTAGTCGTCAAATCACCAAGTACAACCTTTGTAATAAAGAGCAGCAATCTAAAGAGTAAGTTTAAAAGGATACCTTTAGATGCTTGTGTAATGTATAGATTATTATTGTGATTATGCCCAAGTCATAATCACAGTATGACTTGTTTTTTTGTAAGAAAACTAGGCGATAATTACAAATTTTACTGCTCTTGAAGCTTCCTTCAATGTCTGATTCCAGATTACCTCCCGAGTTGAAACTCATGAAACAATAGAAAAATTTGGTAAGGACTTGTGCCGTGGCCGCCTCTGGGGGGTCAGAAGACATGCTGTTATTCCACAGCAGCTCCACTCAATGCCCGTTGAAGCCAGGACAGCTGGTGGAGTGCACGCTCCTCATTCTGTGCCCAGGCTGGGTTGCTGGGGTTCCCATGGGGACCAGGTATAGCTGGCTCAGTGCAGCTGCAGCCAGACTCAGGGAAGCTTGTGCCACACAGGAAGGACGTGAGCCTCTGACGCTGGCATTTTTGTTCACCTACCATGCTGTGGTGACTATAGGATGGTGTACTATAGAGACTGGTCGAGTCAGAACATATGGGATTAAGTGTGACAATAGCAGTATTTACTATTAATTTTAAAGGCCTTCAGAATTCTTCCAAGCTGGAGCCTTATTGAACATTTTTTTAAATTTAATTTTTATTTTATATTGGAGTATAGTTGATTTATAATGTTGTGTTAGTTTCAGGTGTACAAGCTAAATGATTCAGTTATACATATACATATATCCATTCTTTTTCAGATTTCTTTTCCCATGTAGGCTATTACAGAATATTGAGTACAGTTCCCTGTGCTATTTAGTAGGTCCTTGTTGATGATCTGTTTATTGAACATTTTTATATTGAGCAAAAGGAATTGTTCAGTGTTCTGTCTAGGCAATGTCAAGGGTTTTCTCGATATGGGCCATGATACATTCGTTATACTCATAGTGCGAAGACAGTGTCTTTCTCTACAATATTGCTTGGAGATAAAAAAAAAAAAAATATATATATATATATATATATATATATATATATATATATATATATATATATATCTTCCTGTTTAAATTTGGTCTCTTCTTACCTGCTTTTATTTCTTCAAATGGAGGAGGTATTTATTTACCTTTATTTGTCATATACCCCAGGAAGGTAGCATCAGAGAATGACTGGTACACTAGGCTGCTTTGCCCTTTGTAGGACTGACTGGAATTCTCAGTTCACCTCACAGCCAGACAATAATCATGCCTATTCCACTTGTTTTATAAGCAATATTTTCAACATGATACACTAGAGGAAAAAAAAGAAGGTCTCTGCCAAACTGCAAAACACATACATACAGAAAATTTGAGTAGTTATGGCTTCATTTCTTCTACCTGCCTCCAGTTGCCTCTGATCAAAACTGCTTCCAACTTGAGTTTCCAAGACATTTCACAGATAACTTATAATAGTGAATACACAACCAAGTGTGCAGTGGGCCTGGCCTGAGATTTTTTTCCCAGGTTATTATATGTATTGCTTACCTATTGCTGTGTAGCAGATTACTCCACAAACTTAGTGGTTTAATACAATACACATACATGTTTTATTATAGTTGTAAACTGTATCCATGCACTGAAATTTTTAAACTGCCCTTTTCATTACTGAGAAAACTTTGGCATAACAGCCCGGAATTCTTGTTAGACTAATACTCTTTTTGATGTACCCTAAAAAATACTTCATGTTTTTGTTAATTTCATTTTAGTTTTGAATTCTTTAAGAAATTGACTGTGACTGAAATTTCAATGGAATGCTATTTATAGATAAAACTGAAAATTTTTGATTTTTTGTATTTTCAGCTAATTTTATAACACTAACATCTTTTATGGAAAGATAACATAGCTTGAGTTTATTTGGAAAAACAAAACTGTGAGATATCTCAGCAACAGTGGTGTTGTTAAATGTAGTTGACACCTATTTCTGGTGAAAAACTAGTAGACAGGAAAGCTTATAATTGGATAATGTCTAACAGTTTTTCTTTACCCAGTTAATTAGTGTAAATTTCTCTCTCATTTTCTTTAGGGAAAGATTTGATGAATACAATTACTCCAAAAGCTGGGAGATATATATATATATATATATATATATATATATATATATATATATATATATATATATATATATTTTTTTTTTTTTTTAATTTTTAAATTTGGCCTCCCAGTGAAGTCTTGCTTTAAAAAATATTTTAGTGGTTGGATTAGAAATGAATTAATTTTATTTAATGTACTTCAAAATAATACCATCAGATTTGATTTAAAACATGTATATTACTCTAGAGACCATTTTAAATTCATCTTTACATAAATATCTGTAGATATTATTGACTTTTGCAAATCATTTCTATTTGCACTGGGGACACCAGGTACCGAGCTGTATACCAGCCTATGTGCTTTTCCTACTTGGTTCAGTTGCTTACGACCGAAAGCTTGTTAAAAGCACAGCCCCTTGCATATAAAAGAAGGCAAATAATTTTTAGTTGGATATATAATAGGTGTAGCTGAGAATGCCTCCTTTCTACAAAGTCCCCCAGATAATTATATTCCATCATTTTACTTAATAATTTATCCATTCTGCTTTTGGAATTCTTTTTCCATGATCAGCAAACTCCATTGTTGAATTCCCAGTCTTGTTTTAGAACATTTCTACTACCATCTGGCCTTAAGTAGGCCTTTCTGTTTCTCCTGAGTCCTTTCCAAGGTGAGGCTGTTTAATCTCACACATGCATCCTCAGGTTCAGGTAGTGAGGTCATGATGCACTTTCTCCACAGTACCAACCAGACCACTGCCTCATCACTCTTGTTAAAACTCCTGAGCTTTATGCCATTTGGCTCTACCAGGCTCTCCTCCACATTGATACTGTCATCTGCTAACCTTCTTGTCCCTCTCCCAACCTGGATCCCCCTCGTTGAAGATTTTATCATCTCCCCCTTGTTCTCTGCTCCAACTTCTGTCAGTTTTCTTGGGAGTTCATAATTTACATGAATAATCCACCCACTATCCTCAATCCTAGTTCCTTCATCTACTCCTCTCCAGTGAACTTTTTTTCCAGTGTAGTCTAAACATTCTCCAGGTGACAGAATTAGACTATGTTTTTGTCATCAGCAGAAACTTCTCTGCCTCCAAAATTACACACTCATTCTTGTCGTTGACAACAGTCCATATGCTCACAGAGCTCTTGCTCTCTTTACTCTCACAGAAACAATAATTTTAAGCTCATTCATTCTTTTTCTCACTCTTTCCCAGCCCTTTACTTCTGCCTTTATTCACCCTGGATTCCATAGCTCAGCATTTTATTCACTTCCCTTCAGCTGCTCTTTCCCAAGCTCTTTTTATTGCACTTTGAGCAAGTTTATAACTTAAAATGACTTTGGTAATCCATCTTTTTGACTTTCATTCTCATGAAGCTTTAAGGTTTTTTTTTGAGGGGAGGGTGTTGTTTTGTAGTAAACAACATTTGAATAAACAGAGGACACTATAAGGCTGCAGTCAGAAGATTGCTCTCCAGTTCCTGTTAATAAATAGTACCAGGATTTCCTAAGCAAGTAGGAATTACCACTTTCTTTAAGCACCAGTTTATACCTTTACCTTGGTTACTGGGCCTGACACCCTTTCCATCCCTCCTCTACCTCTTTCCTTTTGGCTGATGACTTTGCCATATATTTCACTGAGATTTAAGAGGAAGACACAGGGCACTCCCTCCTTCTTCCCACCTGTTTCTTGAGAAACATAACCTCTTTCCTGCTCTTAGATACTGAGATTGTTAGACCTGCTCTGGGCCCCCACCTCTTGGCCTTATCAGATGATACTTCTTCAGTTAGTCACCTCTCCCTTGAATCATTAACCTTTCTCTTTTTCTCTGTACACATCATATTTTAGTAATATCCACCCTTTAAAAAATCTTACCTGGACTCCTCTCATTTCTCTACCTCTTGCCGTGTTTCTTTCTTCCCATTTACTTTTTACTCCCCTGAGATCCTTGTCAGGATGACCAATAACTTTGTATGTTGCCAAGCTCAATTACATGTTTCTTTCTTCCTGTCTTCCTTCACTGCTTACCAGCGTTTGGCACTGTTCACCATCCCCTCCTTGGTGAAACACGCTCTTTTCTTTTCTTCTGAGGACCCGATTTTCCTCCTGCTTCTGTGGTCTTTTCTGCTTAGCTGTCTTTTCTGGCTCAAATGTGACCAAATTCTGAATATTGAAGTTCCTCATAGCTTGGCACTGAGTTCTCTTTATCTTCTCTTTACATTACATTCCCATGGCTTTAAAAACCATCTATATGCTAATAACTCCCAAATTTATATCTTGGGCTCGGCTCTTCCCTCAGTGCTTCTTTTTCATTTATCCAAATTACTTACTTGGCAACTCCACATCCGTGTTTCTCAAATGTCTCAAACTTAATGTTCTCTATACTAAACTCTTGCTTCTTCCCATGGAAACCTACTTCTCCATGGATCTTCTCAGTCTCAGTAAATGATATGTCATTCTACCTGATTGCTGCAATAGAAACCTGATTGCTGTTTTATTCTGTCCCCTCCAACACTCCATATCCAGTCCATTCACAAAATGGTTGATTTACCATCGGAGTACGTTTTCTATTGCTTGTGTTACTACACTAACTCACTTACTGGTACTTTGCTTTCTCTCTTGCCACCCATTAATATAGCAGTCAGGGTCATCGTATTAAAGCATAAATTGTGTCTCTTCACTTTCCTGCTAAAAACTCTTTATTTCCTTTACATTGCACTTAGACAGCAATTTTAATCATTACTCTTAACCTAGATAGCCATGCATGGCCCGGCCTCTGGCTTTGTTCTCCAACTCCTGCCTGTGGTGACTGCAGTCCAGTCATCTGTTTTGTTTGTGGAACAAACCAGACTTAGGTATTCTGTTCATGCTGTTCCCTTTGTTTAGAATGTTCTTCTCTTCTCTCTTCCCGTGGCTGGGTTCTTTTTATTAAAGCTTCCATCTACAGCTCATCTCTGATTTAGTTCTTTAATCACTCTTCCTTGTAAGATACCGTGTTATTCTTGACCATAACATCATTTTTATTTCCTTTGTAGCATTTCATGTTTTGTAAATATTAATTTGTATATTTGCTTCTGTATTATCTGTCTTCCACTAAACCCTAAGTTCCATCACCACATACCTGCTGCTGAACACATATTAAGTATTTAAGTAATAATTGTTAAGTAAATGAATAACTTAGTCTGCCAGTCTCCACAAAAAAAGAAATATTTAAGGATTGTAGAAAATAACAAGGAAAGACATGGTCCGTTTCTTCAGTTAGTTCACAAATATGTGCTATAAGGACTAGCCAAGAGCTTTCACATGAGTTTGCTTTGCCTTCAACAAATACAGAATCATCTGAGTGGTTCTTATATAGGTGTCTTCACTTTGTAAAAATTGTGCCATGCACTTCTAAGTTGTGTACTTTTGTGTATATGGTTGTACTTCAATAAAATTTTTAATTTATATAAATAAATAATAAAATAATAAAGAAAGATTACAAAAGGGAAAGAGGGAAAATGCCAAGAATTACTTGCCCAGTTTTCTGCAGTGAGACCTTATTTTTCATAATCCGAAGGACTGATAATGATTTTTAAGAAGAAAAAGAAATCTCTGAATAACTGTATATTTAGAAAAAAACACATTGTTCATTCATTCTCATTCTTCTTTTGTTCATGATATTCTTCTGTAGCTCTTCTTTTATGTTTATAATGCTTTAAAAAAGTTCCCTAAATTAATTTTGCTTGTTATAGACAGGAAATTGGATATAGTTTTCAAACATTGGTCTGACCAGTGATTTTATACCTGGGAGAATTAGTACATAGTTTTGCAATTTGTATTCCCATGTGCATATTTACTATCAAATTTTCTGCTTGGACTATTTCACCTGGCAAACCTGAATCTTAATAGGGTCTCATTGGTATATATGTCCCAGGGACTACTCTGAAGAGGGGAACATTTACCAATGTGACTTACAAGCATCAGATCACTAGATCATTAAGGGAGTGTTGAAATTACATACATAGGAGAACTTGTCATCACACTTGGTCCCATATAATATCTTCTCAGTTTTAGTACTAGCAACTTATCAACTGAGTATGAGTGAGGTATGAGCAGAGACCAGCCAACCCAAGGCCTCCCTGGTGGTGATAGTCTTTTACCTGCTGTACGAGATCTGAAGTCAACTCCATCATTACATGCCATTTCATTTAGCTGTTTGACATGGCACTCTCACAACTTGATGTGTGGCGAAGTGTTTCTGGTCTCCAAAAAACTTCTGAAACCCATGTCTTAGATGCATCTTCGTAAGAACTTGAATATGGTCTTACGTTATTGCATATCCACCAGAGACTTGAAGCCTTCTGTTTAAGACCTAATATATACTTAGATATTAATGAAATGGACTCTAGAAATAACTCTTCTGGAATGGATCCTGTAGTAACTGAGGCTACGCTGCTCAGAAAGTTTGCCACGTGGAGGTAGAGTGCCCCAGCCAGGCCTGGGAATTTACATCGTCCTGGGATAGTCTTTAAGGAGTAACAAGGGTGGAATTTTTCTCTAGCTCCACCTACCTCCCCCCCCATATCCTCTACCCCTCCCCCAATCAAGACAATCTGAGGGCTGTGTCCAGAGTTCCCCCTGGGAATGAGCCAAAGTTCTCCTCCACAAGAGTCTGCCTGATGACACATGCTTGTTGGCCTTACTTCCTTTCCCTGTCCCACTTTCTGACTCCCTCTTCATGTTTCCTTTAGGAGAACACTTCCTGATAAATCTGTTTTACTTAGGGTATGCTTCTAGGGAATCCAACCTAAGACAAGCTTTTTTTCTTTTTCCTTTCTTTTTTTTTTTTCCCTTTTTTTCCCCCTTTTCCTTTCCTTTCTTTTTTTTTTTTATTGAAGTATAGTTGATTTACAGTGTTGGGTTAGTTTTAGGTGTACATCAAAGTGATTCAATATAATACATTGAATAAAAGTTATTCAATATAATACATATATATATTTTTTTCAGATTCTTTTCCCTTATAGGTTATTACAAAATACTAAGTATAGCTCCCTGTGCTATATAGTAGGTCCTTGTTGGTTATCTCTTTTATATATAGTAGTGTATATATGTTAATACCAAATTCCTAATTTATCCCTCCCCCTCTTTCCCCTTTGGTAACCATAAGTTTGTTTTCTATGTCTGTGGGTCTGTTTCTGTTTTGTATATAAGTTCATTTATATCATTTTTTTTTAGATTCCACATAAAAGTGATGTATATCATATATCATGTGATATTTGTCTTTGTCTGGCTTACTTCACTTAGTATGATAATCTCTAGGTCCATCCATGTTGCTGCAAATGACATTATTTCATTCTTTTTTATGGCTGAGTAATATCCCATTGTATAAATATACCACATCTTCTTTATCCATTCATCTGTTGATGGACATTTAGGTTGCTTCCATTAAGGCGACCTTCTTTGTACCTAGAGGCTGAATTTATTGTGATGATAGTTTATAATCCTTTGACTTTTAACTGCTTATTATATGTTACTGTAGTTCTTGTTTTATCCTAAATACTACCTTGATCATTGAATAACCTTAACCTACCTACACATTAATCTTTATTTTCTATTTGTGAAGATGTTACTGGGAACCATCAACTGAAATTTTACCACCTCTGTGGAACATCAGAAAAATGGTGAGACAAATTTAGTCTCATCATCCTTTGTGCTCCTTCATCTTTTTGTTTTATATTAATCCATATTAGAGAAATTATCATATTATATCACTGTTAGTTCTCACTTCCCAGATAGGCTGTTATCTCTTCAATGGCAGAGCTCAGCTTTTATTTATCTTTGAAAATGTGTGCAGAAACTGGTGCTTAGTATTAAAAGGTAAGTAAAAAAAATACATAATTATATGAGCATGTCAGTTTGCCCAGAGATAACATGTTGAGAGTACTATTGACATCATTTCTGTAATACCTGAGAAGTAACCCAAGAGCAGGACTACCATTTTTTTTTTCAATTTCTCCAAACAGACTTGATGAAAACTTCACATGGAGATGATTTGATGGGAAATCTCTTTATCTCAAAGGACAAAAAAAGTCACCCACCTCTTGTCAGGGAATATCATTTATCTTCCCTAGTCAGCAAGAAGATGAGGGAAGCTAGAGGATTCATGAAATAGACCTGAGAGCTAATTGCTAAATGCCAATTTAAAAGTGTCAGATCATTTAACTTGAAATGATTGCCATGTGAAACAACCTATGAAACAGCTCTTGGTCTTTCTGAAATTTTGAGTCATCATTAGCCTTATTCATAAAGACATTTGCACCTGAGCTCATTAATGCTAAAGCTCAAATGACTTTCAGTATCTTTTAGCTTCAGTAGGAGGACAACCATGCTCACAAAAGAAATTCACAGTTGTAATAATCTGTCTCCATGGATTGTATTAGAATCCACCTAACAAGTATTTACAAAGAAATGAAGCATTATTTGGATGCCAGTGGTTTCTAGTGTTAGAAATGGGATTACATGCTTAACTAGAGGGATTCATGTTCTTGGGTCCAGATTTAAGACTGATCTTTGTGTTTGCTGTTGAGTTATGATTTCCTCTCATGGAATATAGGCAGAGATCTAAAATATGCATTCACATTTTTTTTTGAATGTAAAAAAAAACCATCACTCAGAGAGTAGGGCTGCCTTCCCCTCACAGGAGGGAGGTTGATGATGTTTCAATCCCTGTCAACTTTGTATCCTTGGAAATGAGCCTAATGAGGAATGGGGGAGAGCCCTGGTTGTGGGGTTCAAGACTAGTTCTGATCTGGTCTTGGCCCTGTTAATGACTAACTGTGACTTTCTATATGCCACTTAATTTTTCTGGGTTCCATTTATATTAAATAGGAAAAAAAGATTCCTCCCTACTTCAATCAGAGGGGTTTTGTAAATATCCGATTAGATAATAATTCTGAAAGTCCTTTGGAATAAATAGTATAAAGAACTATATGGATATAACATATTATTTTCATCTTCGATAAAATTTGACTGTAATATGAGAAAAGTCTTAGTAAACCCTGCAACACCCTCAGTAAATGCTGCCAGCATAACTAATTTTGTTACATGACATATAGATTATAAACATAGGGGGAATTTATCATAGTTTTGTTGTAATTTGTTCTTTGGTTTATGCTAGCTCTTTGGACAAGATGGGAAAAAATTCTGTAATGATGTGTATCAGAATCACAATACACAAGTCTCATTAAACCACAAGCTTCCTGATTGAACTCTAGCATCTGGGAAATTCAGTGTCTGTTATCAGTTGAGTGTTTTGATTGGCATATGTTTGGCATTTGTCGAATTGAGACACTGAGAGCACTGAGCAATAATGGAATAGCAAGCCCCTCGGCAGAAACAAATAGAAAACGTTTTATCATTAACCCAATGAAATAAAACTCTGATAAAACCTATGAATGATGCAAACAGAGGCATGTGAGAAAATAGGATCAAGGGAAAAGTGATGTTTTCTTCATCAGTGCCTTGTTTGTTTTTGTTTTTATCCAACACTTACATTCACTATATTTCAATTAGGCACATATTTTGCTCCTGTTTGATGAAAGGGGACATCAAATTAATATAAGAAATAGTGTGCTTTACGTGGCTAAATGTCCTTGGCCTGATTACAGGATCAAGATAGTATATACTTTGACATGGTAATTGCTATTTGCTTAGATTTAACTTTTTATTTTTCAAAAAAAATTAAGATAACTGAGGATAATCCCTGTTACTACTTTGCTGTAGAAGATCCTTATACAGATAAATGGACAATATAGTGATGCTTAACTTCTAACCTCTAATAATGACCCTGAGCTAACTCATCTGCTATGTATTCTAAATTCTTCAGCCTTCAAGCACTGTATTCATTTGCTTATTGCCTACCCATATCTGTTGTTTTCTTAACTACCAATTCTGAGGAAAAAATTTTAGACTTCTTTATTAATTTTTCCCTCGGTAGATTTGAAGACAATAAAGTGATATCATCTGCAAGTAATTCAAAGTTAACTATTTCAGCATCACATGACATTTATTACCTTCCCTATACATTTGAGTAATAGATGTGATAAGTTTTTAAAAAATTATCTGTATTAGAATGACATAAATATAATTATAACTTGAAATGGTTTTCTCATATATAAGAAAAAAGTTAGTATGATTCCTAAATTAAGCACACTTAAAATCCAAGTAGCTGATGGGAAAATGGGCAAAAACCATGGCCACTCTGGCAAGCAGCTTACCCTTAAAATCCCAGTCCCTTTGGTTCTCCTTTTTAGGGAAATGAAGCAAAATCTGATGCTAGCAGTTCATAGAAATCAAGACTAATATCTCTTCTAGACAATTGGAGCTGGCATTGGAACACCAGGACCATCCAGATTTTAAAATGAATTTGAGCTAGCACAGGAGAAAAATACTTTGTGAATACATTAAAAGTGAGAAGACAAGAAAGAAAAATATAAGATCACTGCTTATCAGACGAGGAAAACAAATGACACTGAGATGGGTGAAATTTTAATACCTACAACTTTGCTTCTGTTGTCACTAAAAGTATGTGATTTCAAACAAAGCTTTTCTATTCCATCGCACTACATAATTAAGATAACTTTATTGTCAGTTAAATCACAAAACATCCACCCTCTCCCGGTTGCCCCTTTCAAATAACTTAGAATCACTCTTTAATTCTATGCTATTAGTATTCTTAGGTCCTAAATGACATGGTTTTACGTCAGTTTTGTTTGTGTAGGAGTGCTGTAGCCTATTATACTCAGTGCAGTGACATTACTGGCCTATCTGTTTGTACTTTGGGTTGTGTTCTTTTATGAGGGTCTATACTTACGTGACTGTGTATCAATTATGTACTGCCTGTTTCATATGCATTTATGTATTTATGAATATAACAAACTTTTTTCCTTGGACATTTACTCTCAACATTTGTGTCCATGATTCATATGAAAACCTAGAAGTCATACCATATTTGCAGATGATACAAATCTGGAAAGGAGAACTAATACAAGGGAAACAGAATCAAAAATCAAATGATTGTGGCAAAGGAACAGTAAGGGGGGAAACTGAAATTGGACTTATTGGAGATGAAGTTAAAGGTTTGATTTTATCTTTTAAAAGCATGATATTGTACAGTTACAAGCTCCAGGAGGAGCACATGGACAAAAGTGAAGGTGATGGAGGTTTTACAACTTGAGCTTGACCAGGAGCTCAGTGTGGCCAACGGTGTGAAGTGCAGGTGTGACAACAGTTTCGGGTTGGGTCAGTTGAATTATGACAGGGTCCAAAAAATTATAAGCATTATATAATTCTCTCTTCTACCTAATAATGAGGGATATTTTGCTGAGCTAATTGGGGAGGGGAGAAGCTTAGAAGAACAGAGTTTAGAAGAACTTAGAAGAAGAGAGGCTACCTGGGTTTGGGATTGGGCTGGTGGAGGGGATTTCTCAGTAGATTGGGCAGAGCAGTGGCAGGGCCTCAGAGGGGAAAAAGGAGAGAAGGAAAGATTTGAGCAGAAACTAGAGGGAGGGGGAATTTTCTGCTGGTGTGACTACTCTGGGCAAAGGCACCAAGGTGGTCCAACAGGCTTGAATTATGAAGTATGCTTTCCTGACCAACCATGTCGTGTAGTGGTCCCACTGCACTCTGCTTATTTTATCAGTCTGCTTCTTTGTTCTTTGCCCTGGGCTTTGCATATTAAAGGACACGGAAAAATACTAGAGTTTTTCTAGTAGAGGAAAATTGGGATATTATGTTGTTTGGAAATTGTGATGGGAAGGACTTCTGACCCAAGTTGCTATGTTTAATTTGGAGAAGCAAAGGCCAGGGACGTGACTGACTGTCTTTTGTTATTTGTGGCATTGCCACCTGGAGAGGTGTCAGTGGGTGTAGCATTGCCCAGTGTTGCCTGGTAAAGGTGGTCATCATGTTGCTAAGAGAAAGAATGTTCCAAATGACTAGAGCTGTCCATGCCTGGATGAGAGGACCTGGTCACCACAAGAGATGTCCAGGCACACCTTGATCCTCTGTCAAGGAGTTTGTGGAAGTGCTCTGCATGGGGAGGAGGGTTGGGTGACTGTCAAGATTGACTTCCAAGTAGGGGGAGAAGGAATTACTATCTGTATTCCATGCTCTGTGCCCCATGAACTGCACATTTTTTCTCACTTAAATTTCTGAGGGGTGTATTATCTCCTATTTATGAATGAAGAAACTGAGGCTCAGGTATGTAAGTAACTTGTTGATGAACGAGTGGTCAAATAAGGATTCATCCCAGATGTGTTTCCCTCCAAAGCTCATGTTCACGACTAATCTTGTTATTTCTGGGAATGAACCATCTCAATATTAAATTCTCATGTTGAAATGCCATATGTTAAACATTTACATCAAGCATGATTTTTAAATAGATTTAGGAGTGGTATATTTTAGTGGTTAAGACATGGGCATTGTATTAATCAGACAAAGGTTAAAATCTCAGTTCTGCCTGTTATTAGCCTTGTGACCTTTGGGCAAGTTTCTTAACTTCTGTGGGCTTCAGTTAACCTGTACAGTATTTACCTCACTGGGCTGTTTGAGGATTAAGTAAGATCATGTACAGAGGAAGCACCTAAGTTAGTCGTTTCTATTACCATAATATACCATATATAAACAGTAAAGGAACAGTGATGAAGTACTAAGTAATATCCCTAAAAGAAGTTCCCAAACTAATGATGTTTAGCATCATTAGACTAATTCTTGTACCTATAGTACCTGTTATCTGGATTCCCTTAGCTTCCCACAACCTGGGGATTTCGGTCCTGTCATATGATATAACTCCAGCAGTCAATGTTTGACATGACTCTCACTTTAACACATTCACCAGACACACCAGCCTTACGTGTTAGCAAGCCCTAAGGACACAGGAATCATTAGTTAAATCAATGACCAGGAGAGTCATAGGTTTGTCAATACTCATATAATTCATCAGTTTGCCTGTTACTAGCCAGCCACCAAATGTCAACATATCTCAGCAGATATTGTGACTTAACTCTCTTGCTAAGTGAAAACTGGACAGTTCAGTTTCTAACACTTATGTATAAGGTTTCCCTTCTCCCCTTTTCTGTCCCAGTTGTTGAGCATGAACAGATGCTACACAGGTGTGGGCTACGTTTTGTAGTGGCTAGCTGACGGAAAATATGCAAATAGGGATTGGACGCCAAACTGTCAGGGATTCAGGAGAACTGTGTTTCTGAAAATGGTCTTTGAGTCACCCTCAGCTGAACTGCCCAGGGAGCAAACAAAATGCAAATTCCTGGGGCTCGGACTTACTGAATTAGAATTCACCCTTTCTGAAGGGGAAGCCTGAGAATTTTCATTTAAAAGTTACCTTGGGGGGTTCTTTTACACTGTAACCTTGAAAGCCCCCATGGCCTTCCCGGCTCACTCAGATGGGAGGCTAAAGCCCAAGCCTTGCAGAGGCCTTCCTCCCTGGCTCACTGCAGCCCAGCCCCACTGGTCTTTTGCTGCCCCTCAAGCAGGGCAAATGCTCCTCAGGCCAAGCACTTGTACTTGCTCTTCCCTCACCTGGACTGCTCTTCTCGGGTTGTCTGCATGGCTCACACACTCACCTCTGAGGTCCTTGCTGAAATGTCACCTTCTCCATGAGGCTACCCCTGACCACCCTGTGTAACAGTAATGCACTTCCCTCTCAACCCAGCCACATTCTCTGCCTGGGTGGTTTATTTAGCTTGTGTCTGTCTCCTTACATGAGGGCAAAAGTTTCTGCTGTTTGTTTACTGTTTAACTGCCAGAGCCAAGATCATCCAAAGTCTGGCACCTAGTAGGTACTCACTGTTTGAAAGAACGAGTGGAGTAGCAGAGAAGAGAATCCTCCGTCTTGCAGGGATCTTCAGAGATTTCTGAAGACCTCTTTTGATTCTAATCCTTCACGTCCCAGTTATGTTAGATTGTAATTTGTAACTATTAGGACAGATTAAAAATGTTGAAAACTTTAGACACATAGACATCAGCAACTTTAGACATTGCTTTCTAGATAGTTTGAGTGATATGATCTCTGGACAGTTATGTTGAGAATGTCTAGGGTCTTTTTTCCCATTTTTAATGTTATAGACTCTATCTTTTGTATGTAATTTAGTATGTGATTTGTTATTAAGTCACTGGTTAATTGACTTTTGTCATTTAGAGATTTTTATGCACCTTCTTACCCATATAAATAATACATAGAGATAGGTAAAATATTGTGTTTATTTTCATTTCCATAGTAAGCTAAGTATCAGTTAATAATCTCCTATCATAATATTAGCTGGGGAGACTGGATTTGACTTATATTGTTTCAGCTTTTGGCACCTTTTCCAGGATTGTATCCTACCTACCTATGTTATTGAGGTTTTAATAAGCATTGATGGGTCCTAGAATTTATGTAAATTCTCCAGAAAACTTTTTTTGGAGAAATATCTCTTTAGGTAGGTAGAAAATTATGATAGTATTTCTTCTATTTTGGTTTTAATGTGCATCTTTTTCTGTGTGTCCTTTATAATCTTTCACTATTTAATATGAGAGCTTATTAACCACCATTAAAAATAGCAGAGCTGCAAAATTCAGTGTCAGCAGCCTGGCATTTTCTTCACATAGATGTTGACAGGGATTTTCTTCTATTATTATACGAATGTAAGAATCTACTGCACAAGCAATTAAGCTGTGATTCAAGTGGTCTGCATTTTTTTGAGCAAGTCTTTTGTTCCATGCATCTCCATGAGACTCCTAGAATCTGCATCTGAAACAAAGGAAATGTAACCGTGTTTATAGGTATTGTGTGAGATAAATCTTCAAATTGATGCTGCTGATCTCTTAATATTTTTACCTTTAGACAAAGAAGCTGTAGGTGAAATAGAAAGGAGAGAATTGACTAGGGAAATTTAAAACTTAAATCAATTTTGGTAAGGGAAAATGGAAGGAAAATTGATGTATCAGTGATGAATAATTATGAAATATCATTGGCCAGTTTTCCCAAATATTAATTTACCCATATGTCTAATTTTCTAGATGAAAAGAGAATTAAAGAATCCTGGGTTTGTTTTCTGTGAGAAATGTTTTTTCTCCAGAAATAAAGATACAAATGTTATTTTAAAATTTTCTCTATTTGTCCATTCTTGTTAATAAAAAAATTCCTTATCTATACAGAAAGATTCAATATAAATACATTTTGCAGCTTTGGTCAAAGCCACACTTTTAAGTAATTGGCCACTGTGTTAATATGTCCCCAGCTTTCTATTTTACTGATGCTCCTTTTTAGAATTAAGCCGATCTGTCTTCGTATTTCCTTCCCAGCCCCGCTGTAATTGACTTGGCAGTCCGCCACGCTGCATCCCAGAAAGTAATCACTTGGAGAGGATATCCTGCCTCTCTAATTTGACTGACAGGACAAGCCCTGTTTTAAAATCACTGTCATGTGCTTTTTATCAGTAAATAACACCCATGTTACTGAGCATGTACACTGCAGTAGACAGCTCTGTCTTTTTAATGTGCTCTCTTCCTAGCAGAGGAAAATGACTAAAAACAAGCAGGGTTTCGTGTGCTTGTAAAGGTCCTTCACTCTGAGGACAGTGCTTGTTGAAATCCAACATAGTCGTAGGGTTTTTTTTACCGCTTTGCAAGAGAGCCATGTCCACACTCCATAGGTCAGCTGATCTCAAGTTAAATAGGCGGCTTCCCACACATTGTGATTTCCTTTTAGATTCCATCTAGATTCAATATTTTTAGTTACAATAAAATACAAGAACACTAACTTATCCTGGAAAGTGCTCACTATCGGATGCACACCGGATTCTACACCACATAGCAAACTTTCTGCCACTTTTTCATTAAGACATTTGATTTTAGTTTGATGTGTAGTGATGGTTTTTAAGTTGTATTTGCCTTAGGTATTTAGATATTTCTGGCTTTGATATTTGAAATTATATTTTTCTGTTACTCAATGAATTGTTATGGAAGTGATATATTAATTTGTAAAGATGACAATATTTATAACAGTATCAAAAGAATACTATAGTAACTGCCCACTAGATGTTTGGGAGTAATACATTTTATGAAGAGCATCCACGAATGTAGACCTCACCAAGAGAGAAAGGCAAGCCCTGAACTATCATACAATGATCCTTGATGATTTGTTTTTTCACCTAATATTAAAACATTCCACATACATGCAAAAACCATAGGAAAATTATGGATGACATAGAGATGGACATTTCCAGTGGAGAGAACAGGAGATGAGAAAAGATAAAACATTAACAGGAGGTTGACATAGAAATAGGGATGTGGAAAGAATGGGGGAAGTCATCTATTTCAAACTTTGTCTTATTTCCAGAAGGGTTCTGTTTGGCTGAATACAGGGTCCCAGAAAGGGGACCATGGAGATAAGGCTACAAAGCTAAGGGCATCTCTGATGGTAGGGGGCCTTTGAGGAGCTAAGCAGTGTGAATTTTAAAAGATGGCACTGGGAGAGTTCACACCTGCACCATGGAAAGGTAATCAAGCTGCAGCTAGGCAACTGGGAGATAGTTCAAGACCATCCTGCAAGTAAGGGAAGATATGAGGAGGGTACAAATATAACATATCACAGAAGTAAAATTGATATTCTTGGCCAATTGTGTATGAGGTTAGAATATGTGGCGACTTACATAGGAAATTTGGGGGTAAAGTGAGATACTAGTGAGATGTCAGATTACATTGTGCAGGCATTTGGGAAATATGGAATTGGGGGTAAGCTGAAATGGATAATAGAGAAAGAAATTTCCATTTATTGATTGGCTACCATGTGTCAGGTATTTTGCTCTTTAATAGTTTTAAAAGCTCCCCAGGTGAATCTAATGTGCAGCCAGGGTTGGAAACTGCTGTAACCAAATCCTTCAATATAATTAGTTCAGGCAATTACCATTGAAGCTAGACTCCTAAAACTTTTCTGGGAGATTTATGAGAATCTTTTCAAAGCAATTTTTTATAAGTGATAAAATAGCAAACATAAGTGATAGAAAACTCTAAAAAATGACAACATGCAATTTTCATTGGCCAACAACCATATATTTCTTAAACACACATACACACACAAGCACACATATACACATTTGTGTACTATATTGAATTTGGAGAAAGAAGAATCAATGCAGTTTTGTGCATTGTGTTACGTTTTAGTTTTTTTTTTTAATTCTTTTCCTTTTTAATTTTATTTATTTATTTATTTTATTTTTGGTTGTGTTGGGTCTTCGTTTCTATGCGAGGGCTTTCTCTAGTTGTGGCAAGCGGGGACCACTCTTCACGGTGCGCGGGCCTCTCACTATCGTGGCCTCTCCCGTTGCGGAGCACAGGCTCCAGACGCGCAGGCTCAGTAATTGTGGCTCACGGGCCCAGTTGCTCCGCGGCATGTGGGATCTTCCCAGACCAGGGCTCGAACCCGTGTCCCCTGCATTGGCAGGCAGACTCTCAACCACTGCGCCACCAGGGAAGCCCCATTTTAGTTTTTTTCTATGGAAGTTTTGGGTTGCTACAATTGAACATAGGTTCCACAAAAGTGTGGTTTTTTTTTCATAATTCATGCAGTCCTTTAAAAGGAACACTCAGACATTCCACAATGAATGAATATATCTTTCAGGTGGATAATAGGGCATATCTAGTGTCATCTGCTTCAGAGAAAGAATTCTGGCATTATTTTAAATAATGTTGTGACTTTTCTTAGAATTGTTAACATTTCCAGCAAAAAGTGCTTTCTTACATGTCAAGGTTGAAGTTCTAGAAACATGTCATATTTTAATTAATTTTGTATCACCTTGAAAGTTTCTAAATCACACCAGTTCTGAAAATATGCTTAAAGGACATGAAGACTTCTACAAAAGGCAATTCCAAACTTATGTCTGATTGTCATGGACCAAATAATGCTAAGAGCTGTCCCTGATATTTTCGACTTAAGCAGCAGAGAACTTCACCATCCAGGAGATTCACTGTGACAAGACCTAGACATAAAGGAATTTGTCAGCACCCCAGCATTGACACACTGGGATTAGTAATTAGGGAGATGTGTGTGGCACGGTGGCCAATGCAATCCCTATCTACAAGCAGGGAAGGAGGACCACTTGAAGAAGATACAGCAGTAAACTTCAGTTTTTATACTGAGTTCCATCTGTTGTCTTTGTAAAAAAAAAAAAAAAAAAAGTCACCACAATTCAGAGCTAATATTACATCAGGCACCCAGAGGAACTGGAAAGAATGGGAGGTAGGAAATTATATTGGGCTGTGCAGAATACTTCCATAGTCACAATGAAAGGACGTTCTTTTGTTTTGGATATTTAGAATAGAAAATCCTTTCTGGTTAGTCCATTTTATGACCTAAATACTCAGATTTTCAACATATGGTAGTAGAGATATTGCTGAATGAATCATAGTACACATATTTACGGTAGTTGTTATGGTCCTTTAGTAAAGTGGCATGACTGGAAATAACCTGAGACCATTTTACCATCCTGTAGAAGGACCACAGCTCTTTGGTTTGGTCTCAAGTTGCAAGCAGAATGCTTTGGAAACAGTCCTTCTACCATCTTCATGGAATAGTCAGATATTGGAATTATCATTGGTGTGTCTTGTTATGGTCCAATGTAAATAAAGTACTTATTTAATAAAATTCTATGTAAATAAGGTACTTACTTGCTGTGTTGGAGAGAAGTTTAGGGAGTGGTTTTCAATATATCAGACCAGCATCCTCTAGCCCTGTGCCAGATTTTATATTTGATTCTGGAGTGCTAGAGAATTACTGTCATGAATATGGATTATTGTGTATGGCAAATAGAAAACAGAGAGTTCTTTGATTAGAATATATATATATATATATGTATGTATGCATGTATAAATATGTATCTATTTAGTGTCTATCTATATAGGAAATGAGTACTCAGAGAGGTACATTGTCTTGCACAAGGGCATTATATGTGTGTGTTGCCATATACGTATATAATGAGGAGGGCATTGGTCAAATTATTAAACATAGTAATATAGTTTAGGAGCTGAGTAATCAAGAGAGAAAATTACCTGCAACACCAAGGGAGAAGCATTTTTCAAGGCAGATGCCATGGGCAGATGGGGAGACTGGACCCTGAAGGAACGTCCTAACCCACTGGAATTTGTAGTCCAGCTATTTTTCTTAGGATGTAAAAAGGCTGAGCTGCTGATAACTTGGGGAATGTGCACACAGCTGGCTCTGGGTAGCACTGGTGTGAGGGAACCTCTGTTATAAAGACCGCAGAAACCCTGAACTTTCCCTTTGCCCCAGAACCTGCTATGAGGGTTTTCTCATATCCTTAGGGATTAGACCTGAGGAAGGGAGGAAGTAATTGGACAAATAGTGTCCTTAAGTACAGATGCTTCTCCACTGATTCCTTAGCAGAATGCTCAGAGAAGGCCATGGGAGACACTAAGACTTAAGGTCAAGTCAGAGTTTAGAAATTGGGCCTTCACCTAGTACCTGGTAGGAATGTTCTCTACCTTTCAGCTGGGAGACTGAGAAAACACAATGCAGGACACTTCCTCACGGAGGCAGTTTACCTGGCCAGTCTCCACCTGGTCTCTGCCAGGAGCTTCTGGCAGTATAAGGAGCATATCTGGAAAATAACTTGGGACATGGGTGACTTGAGTGCCAATTGTCCAAGGCTGGAGACAGTATATATTTTGTATATGTGTTTGCTTAGTAAAGTAGGCTAAATTTCCTTTGATTTAATTGCTCTCTTCTAAAATTTTAAAATATCTTCAGTGTATATTGAATAACTACTCCATGCAAAAAATACAATCAAATAAACTTCAAGGAGTGTGCAATCTAATGAAGAAGATAAAACTTATAATCAAGTGATTATATTGGAAAGCAACATGACAAGTTGTAAAAGAAGTGCCATAAAAGAGCCACAACATGCTTTGGATGTTCAAAGTAGGAGAAAAGGAAAGTAGTTTCTCAGTGGACTCATGAAAGTTCATGGTAGAGGGAGTTCTGAGAAATGGTGGCAGAGGAAACCTCACGGGGAAGGGTGAGGAAATGGAAGGACATTAAGTGCTGCTGGGGAACAAGCAGTGTCCAGGTGAACTAGAGCATCCTGTTGGCGGGAGGAGAACATACACCTGCAGTGGTACTTTGGGGAAGAATCACATAAGATCTTTAAGAACTAAGCCTAAGGAATTTTCCTTTTGTTCAATAGGCAACTCATTTGTTTTGTTTTGAGCACCCTAAATACTCAGTTTTAAGCAGACCAACAAGAGGGATTTTTTGATGTGGATTCATCTGAGAGCATGATCTCTAGTGTCTTGTATGTGAAACTCTCCTCTTTTTATTGTGGTCAGTTCTGGTAAGTTGCCTCATAACTTTGGCTCGGCTCTTTTAGTCAAGATCACTGTCAATTGTTACTGCTACTTAATAGCAGTTTTATATTCACACCTGAATTTTATCTCTTGTCATCTTGGGAATTAATTTGTTTGTTGGTGGGTATCCATGTGTCCCACTGTACTTTATGTTCTTAAATGACAGAAACCCATTTTATTCATCTTTCTATACCTACGGTCTAGCAAGGAAAGAGAAAAAAAACAAAAATACAACTGTGCCATGCACTGTCAAGTACTTTAGATACGTTATCTTATTATTCCTCCTCCAGACCCCTTTTTACAAGAGAGGAAATGGGTACTCAGGGAGACTCAGTATTTTGTGGAAGATCATTAAGCTAGTAAAGTGTAAAGCAGGATTTAAACCTGATATTTAAAAAAAAAATTTCTTGGAGTATAATTGATTTATGATGTTGTGTTAGTTTCAGGTGTACAGCAAAGTGAATCCATTATACATATACATATACCCACTCTCTTTTTTTAGATTCTTTTCCCATATAGGCCATTACAGAGTATTGAGTAGAGTTCCCTGTGCTATACAGCAGGTTCTTCTTAGTTATCTATTTTATATACAGTAATGTGTATAGATCAATCCTAATCTCCCAATTTATCCCTCCACCACCATCCCCTGGATATTTTTTTTTAAAATATAAATTTAGTTATTTATTTTTGGCTGCATTGCGTCTTCGTTGCTGTGTGCGGGCTTTCTCTAGTTGTGGCGAGCAGGGGCTACTCTTAGTTGCAGTGCGCGGGCTTCTCATTTCAGTGGCTTCTCTTGTTGTGGAGCACGGGCTCTAGGTGTGCAGGCTTCGGTAGTTGTGTCTTGCGGGCCCTAGAGCGCAGTCTCAGTAGCTGTGACGCACAGGCTTAGTTGCTCCGCGGCATGTGGGATCTTCCCGGACCAGGGATCCAACCTGTGTCCCCTGCATTGGCAAGCAGATTCTTAACCACTGCGCCACCAGGGAAGTCCCTCCCCTGGATATGTTTTGACTAAATCTCTTTCCAATGCATCACATTGCCTCTAAGATGATTAACCGATGCTTATTTGTTGAATGCATGAAGGAATGAATGGACAAATGAGTTGTAAAATATATTTACTTTAAAATTGATTGATCCAGAGAAAAATAGTATTATAAGTGGGTAAAACATGAGCGTCCCATCTTAAGAGACTGCCACTGATCTTCTGATCTTTACTGTTGTTTACAATAATATCAAGTTGGAATTGGCTAATATGAGAATTTGAAAGCCACAAGTCTGTTCCCATATTTTAGCAACATTATAATTGTGAAGTGCATCAGTGCAGCTAATAAGCACCCAGAGCCAGAAGATGTAGTTTAGGTTGTCAGTGTTTGGGAACTGACATTGCCAAGACATTATTGTATCTTTTCTGCTTTATTAAAGGAGACTTGTAATGATGACTTCCAATTCTGGCTTCTGGCAACAACATAGAATGCTGGCTACTGAGTGTACAGGGTCCCCCAGGGAGAGAAACAGACTTTTTCAGTTATGTCTATGTAGAAAGGTGTAGCTGTTTCCTTTATTCTATGTACAGAATGCCATACTGAGATTTAATTCTGTTACAGATAGGAAATCTTTGTTAAATCCAGGTTTTATTCTGAATCCAGATTTACACTGGCCGTTTGTGTGGAAGAGAAAGTATCTTTTATCGCAAGTGGTTTACATCTCTTGTTAACTCAGACCAAGTTAATTCACTCAACATCAGTAGGGAACCCAGTGTCTACCAGAGTTGGGTAGGGTGCTGGGACACAGAGGAAAAGGACACCATTACGCCCTTGAGGAGATCACAATCCAGCCAGCTTTAGGTCAGAAATCATGAAGGCTGAATAAGAAATATCAGACTTGAGCACACAGAAGATACTACCCAAGGGATTCTTAACTGCAAGGGGATGGAACAAAGATAAAGCCAAACCCCTGGCTGCCAGCCCGTGGAGGAATGTGTACGTGATATGTGTTATGAAATGTGTGCTCAGTCTCCACGATACAAGTTCAGCTCTGGGAGAGGACAGAAGTATTCTGTGTGCCTGCATATATAATAGCTGTATATTTTCACTAATGTCAGTAAAGATGTTTGTGGAAAGCTAGGCTGCTCTTTTTATAGACACATAAAAGCAGCTATTGAGCGTCTGGAGACATACTTGGCTTTGTGCTATAAAAGTTCAGTTAGGGATTGTAGTCATTGTATTATCTGGAGAAAGAGAGAAGTTGGGGTGACAGACCTCAACAAAAATATGCATCAGGGTAACATCTCCAATTTGGGTAAACAAGGGAAATACATTATGTTGTAGGCCAAATTGGAGATGTGGTTGATTCTAAGAACTGGTTGTTAGCTGAGTCTTATTGTAAAGAATATTAGAAGTTTTAGAACAATATGGTCAAAAAGTAAATATAGCATATGTTTATTTTTCCAGCAAATTTTGAGTGGCTGTACAGAAAGTCAATAGCCTTAAAGCTTTTTTTAATATCCTTTTGTGCTTTCTTTTGTTACCTCCCACTTACTTCTCATGACTGCCTGTTACATACTTTTTTACTTATTATTTTTCTTTAAATTTAAGAAGGTTTTTGTGCTTTGAATATAGAATATATACTCCATTAAAAATACTACTAACAGTCATTGATGCATGCATTGGACCTCCTAAGACCCTTTCCAATGCTTTTCTCACTGCATACTCACAGAAACCCTAAGTGATAGCTGAGGCAGAGTATTTTCTTCATTTCACAGATGAGGAAACTGAGACTGGGTATTTAAAATCTTCACCTAAGAGCAAGGCTACTAAGTGGTGGGTCTAAGACTTTAAAATGGAACTTCTAACAAATTCTTTGCCTTTTCCATGAGGCCACACTGCTTTATGACAGCCTGTGTAATTTCAATGAGCCATGGTTCTCTGAATCTAGCCTAGGACTATCTTCTAAGGCTGACCTGAGTATCCAGCTGCCCACAGGAAATTTCACCCAGCTCTTTCTCAGACAAGACAAATGAAGGTGTCTCTCTATCTTGCCCCACTATCATTTTCTAGCAAACTGCTCGTCTGTTTTCTATTTTCTGTCTTGATGTTTGGGCCATCATTCTGTACATTTTAAGAAACTCACAAAATGAATGAAATTAAGAACTGTTGCAGTATACTATCTTTATAATTTTCTATCGTAATATAAGTGTTATGCTTTTCAGGGTGGGATTTGGAGAGTGTAGAAGAGGAAAAGTGTTTAGAGTATATATCTGTGCATTTTTAGTTCCTTCAGGTATAAGGTTATTTTAAATGTAACAAATAATTGTGACTACTCAGCCAAGTGGTATTTCTATACATTCATTCCCAACTACTAATTTTATCAAGTTATAATGAAACTGATCACTATAAATGTATAACTGAAACAGCTGATATGGTGATGCTACTCTCTTCTAGGTATTTTACTCCCTATGGCACTGCCTCTTTGCATGAAAACATTAAAATTTAATTGGTAATATATTAGCCTCCAAACTTTATTGTTTCTATGTTATTTGCTATTGTTTACATATTACTTTAAATTTACACTTAAAAAGACAACACTGCCCTTCAAGGAGAAGTTAAAATATTCTGAGAGTAGAATTTACTAACCTGACTACAACTGGGCTCAAGTAGGGTCTAAAGTACTTTCTGTAAATTATAGATCTGTTATTTACATTTCTTTCTTATCTCTGCTTTTATTATAACTTGTCCTGAGTTCTGCCTTGTACTTCTTGTTTGGATCATCTGAGTAAATACCAAATTCAGTCAATTGTCTATAATGACCAACCTGTCTGTTTGGGCCATGGCTCTGTGTCTTGGAAGGAGTGCCAATTTGGACCCAGCTGGATCAGCCATTGCCACTTGTTAGTGTGCCTTGGGCAGGCCACTTAACTTTCCTGAAATGTCCTAATTCTACTTTCCGGGGTGGCTGTGAGATTAAAACGAGTGAATGTGTATATGGTTGACAAGAAAATATCCATGAGGGTTATGTTGCTTTCTCCCATTATTTCTTCTCCCTCCTTTTAAAAATTCAAACACATATAGGCTATATCTACATGTATAAACAGTTTGATAGTTTGTTAAATTTAGTTTTTATAAGCTGATTGCAAGTTAGTTTTTTGAATTGATCAGTTTTAACTAATCACAGTCAGGAGACTGGTTTTACTTTTATACATATCTCAGTTATTTTACTGGTTTTAATGAAAGGAACTACAACTATATGCTGATAGTTCTGTTTTAATAAATCTTGTTCATTTTATTTACCAAAAAAATTTATATCCCAGTATAAAATAATTTTCAGTTAGCTAATTTTTATGTAACCTTTGTAATTATTTTGTGAAAAGAAAATCACCTAATCTACTTATTTTGAATTGTCCTGTTTGTGAAAATGGTTTTTGCATACCTACCAAAACTGTGTTCTATAAAGATTTAAAATGTATGGTTAGCTTCATTATATACTTACTAAAACTATGCATCCTGCTTTACTGTAACTGTGCATCGTTCTCTGGGCTATGGAATACTCAGCTGTGTTCTATCCCATTTTCAGATTAGAAATAGTGCTCAGCATTGCTGGAAACTATGCCCTTTCAATCAAAGTTAAAGTTCCCAGGGAGAAACCAATCATCCTATCTACGTATATGTCACTCGCTCCTGCTACCTTGGACTAAACAGAGAAGCATGTCTCCAGTATATGCAAATAGGAACTTGCTTGTGTAGGGTGAATTTTGTTTATTTGGGTTTTGGGTTTTACTTTTTATTTGCTTGTTTTGTTTTGATCGCTCCCTGGGAAAAGCGCAAGCCAAAACCAGGTTATTCCCCCTGGTACTTTATATGGTCTACAACACAGTTTCATTTCGTCATGTCATACTTAGGGAATGACCAATCTTTCAGTGTGCCTGTAAGGGCTAACTTAGGAATGATTAGTTATGTGCCATTCATCAATAGGCTACACTTTGATGTACTTTTTATTGCTTAAGTCAACAGCATCTGAAAATCTAATCTTCTGTGAGTGTGTTTGCTGAGTGGTACTTAATTCTCCAGAGCTTTCTCTTTCCTTGTTTTCCTCCTCTCTATCGCCAGACCTGTTACTCTCTTATGCAGCTTTTTTTCCCCCCCATCTGGCTTTCCTTCACCAGGCTACAGGTCAGATTTTTAGTGCTTCAGACCAGAGGTCACAGCTCTGGTTTAACCCACAAACCTAAGGTATTTATATTTTTGGTATATGTTTAAGCCTTCAGGTGTTTTCTAAAACTATTTTTTTAACTTAACTTCTACTAAAACCAAATACTTTGCAGTTCTTATATCTTACTTTTATTTAATTATTTTATATTGACTCCCATAGCATAATACATTTTATTGTTTCAACAGAATGTTAAAATGAGCTAAAAATAGTGAATCATATGTTTCACAATTTGGTAAATTCTAACTATGACATCTCATTTGGCCATCACAGCAACCTTATAGGGAAGATTCAGTCATCCATTGATTACACAGATATTTTTTAAACAACTATGACTTTGCAGACATTATTCCAAGTCCTGAAAAACTACAGATGTGAATAAAATTGACCAAAGTTTCTGACTCACAGAGCTTGCATTCAGATAAGAAAGGAAGAATATAAGCAGAAAAAATAAGTTAGATATATAGTGTATTGGTGATGAATGCTAAGGAGAAACATAATGCAAAAGGGAGATTGGACTTGGGAGGGTGAGGAGGGGGCTGGGGTTTATCTGTGATTTTAGTTAAGGTGAGACCTCACTAAGCAGGTGACGTTTGAATTAAGCCTGACCTTTCTGAGGGAGTGAGCCACGCAGTCATCCTGTGGCCCAGCATTTCTGGAAAGGGGAAGAGCATTTCCAGAATGGGGAAGAGGGAGTGCAGAGACCCTTGGGCAGGGCCTGAGTTGGGGTCAGGGGCTGAGGAACAGGGAGGACAGTATGTCTGGAGTGAAGAGAGTTAAAGGGAAGGTAGCTAGAGGTGAAGTCAGAGAGCCAGCAGGATGATGATGACGTGATTATTCCCATTTTATAGAGGGACAGAACAAAACAAAGGAAAAGATCAGATCAGAGTGGTTCTGGCAGTTCCCCCCACCCCCACCCCCGCCCCAGTGGCTTACAGCTAGTAAAGGGGCAGAGCCAGGGTAACTAGTTGGCGCCCAGGCTTGGGGGTTGGGTCTTCTGACACAGTTTTAATCTTTGCTATAAGTAGTTGACATTTTATTTCTCTCTTTGCTCATCTCATCTTTGGAGAGGAATAAAGCATATCTGTTTCTGGAATTCTTTAAGGAAAAGTCAATTCTTTTCATTTTAAACTCCATTCTTCCTCCTTTTTAAAGAATAAGTGGCATTTCAAATGGAAAAGGCAGGGGCCAGTATATATCACACATATTCTTCACTTCAGCCTTATTATAACCTTGGGCTAGTGTGAAACATGAGAATTCTTTAGAGGACATAAAAACCTTCATAAATTAATTATGCTGCTCACTTAAAGAGAATTTGTCCTACTAAAATTTTGGAAAGAAGTTTTTGATATATTATCATAAGAGGATTGTTGTTATTTTAGGTGGTGAACTTACCTCAAACTAGTTAGCCTTGCTAAGCCAGCACTATAAGTCACCCCAGCCTGGTGGTCTAGATGCTTTGTAAATGAATTGTGTGCAGCTAAGACAATGCATCAGTTGTTTCTGACTCTGAAAAGAATTCACATAAAAATGAAAGTAGCTCAAGAGAAGGGAATTGTTGATGAATATGCCCTGAAGTAAATTGCTCTTCTCTAAACCAAGATCCAGGCATTATATTTATAGAATTCACAGACTGTTCTTACTATGATAGGTCACTATTAACCCTTGAACAGTTTGGTTACCCAAAAATACTACCAAATTCAGAATTATCAACAGTCTGAAGGAATTCTAAGGTCAAAAAATAAGTAAGTGACTCCTTTAAATGATGGGAACACTTCATCCTTCCCTCTCTCTCACAGTGACATCTATTAAAGTAAAATCCCAGATTCTTGTTCAATATTTATTGGTTGTAGTCATACAGAAACATGATGACTTAGATAAGTCATAGCATAAAATATGTAGATGAGAAGGTTACAGTTAAACTATTAGGTAGAAAATCAAATTTTAATGCTGAAAGAGATTTTGTAATTCATCACTTTTGTGCTTTTAGTGCTTTGTTATGCATATTTGTTTTCCATTTAATCCTCAAAAGAACTGTACGGTATAGGTACTGTTAATATCCTCATTTTACAACTGATGTTTAACTGAGGCACAGAATGGTAAAGTGAATTCTTCAAGGTCACATATCTACAAACAGAGCCAATGTTCTGGAATTTATTGTGAAATACACCTGTTAGCACCCATTCCACACTGATACTACTTTCATTATTCTAACAGTTTTTAACCTCACAGTTCTCTTGTCCCCATAAATAAATCTATTGCAATATCCAGTGGATTTTTCCTTTCTTGGCTTATTTCATACTATTTCCAACTTGTCATAGCTTACACTGAGACCTTTAACTCCTTGTGTCTGAATATCTTCAACAAGCCTCTCCCATTTCTTGGTCTCCCTCCACTCCCAGAGTCCTGTGAATTCCCACTGCCTTGCCTGTACTTTCATCAAATCATTCCTAATTTGATTAACTCCAAATTGCCCACCTGGTCACTTTCTAAGCCCTCAATTTAGGTAGGTGATGACAGAAATGGAGAGGAGGAAACAGTTGAACCATTGGACTCAGCAGCTTCTGGGATGTGGCTGTTGGTATCTGAGTAAAGCATGAGTCATGACTCCAAGGTTTTGACTCTGGTGACTGAGTGAACAGAGAATGTAAGAGAAGGAAAGTTTGAGCAGAGTGATTGGGCTTATTTGTTGGAGAGGTCAAGGCTGAAGAGTAAAGCATTTATATTTTTTAAGGCTGTGTGATCCAACTGAAATGCCTCCTATTTTTTTTTTCTGAAATTATAAGTGTATAAACATTGATAATTTTTGGCTGATCAGTTCTGACGGGCAGTATTATGGGAGAAAGGGCTATTTATTGCATAACGGATAGAGTGTTTTTGGTTAGCTGTTTGGAAGTTTTTCACAAAGTGAGCCAAACCCAGTGATGCTGTTTGACATGACACACCTACTGGCTCTTGGGATGAGTTATTGACTTGCCTCAGTCATTGAATTTTAACCTCCCAACAGCCCATGCAGAAGACTGGATAGATGAAGTGGCTTTTAGTGAAACTTGCTTGCTTAATAATAAAACAGTTTAGAGAGAGCAGACAGCAGAAGCAAGAAGAACTACAATCCTGCAGCCTGTGGAACGAAAACCACATTCACAGAAAGATAGACAAAATGAAAAAGCAGAGGACTTCCAGATGAAGGAACAAGATAAAACCCCAGAAAAACAACTAAATGAAGTGGAGATGGGCAACCTTACAAAAAAAGAATTCAGAATAGTGATAGTGAAGATGATGCAGGACCTCGGAAAAAGAATGAAGGCAAAGATCGAGAAGATGCAAGAAATGTTTAACAAAGACCTAGAAGAATTAAAGAACAAACACCTAGAAGAATTAAAGAACAAAGAAACAGAGATGAAAAATACAATAACTGAAATGAAAAATATACTAGAAGCAATCGATAGCAGAATAACTGAGGCAGAAGAACGGATAAGTGACCTGGAAAACAGAATGGTGGAATTCACTACCATGGAAGAGAATAAAGAAAAAAGAGTGAAAAGAAATGAAGACAGCCTAAGAGACCTCAGAGACAACATTAAACACACCAACATTCACATTATAGGGGTCCCAGAAGGAGAAGAGAGACAGAAAGGACCTGAGAAAATATTTAAAGAGATTATAGTCAGAAACTTCCCTAACATGGGAAAGGAGATAGCCACCCAAGTCCAGGAAGTGCAGAGAGTCCCAGGCAGGATAAACCCAAGGAGAAACACGCCAAGACACATAGTTATCAAATAGACAAAAATTAAAGACAAAGAAAAATTATTAAAAGCAACAAGGGAAAAATGACAAATAATATACAAAGGAACTCCCATAAGGTTAACAGCTGATTTCTCAGCAGAAACTCTACAAGCCAGACAGGAGTGGCATGATATATTTAGAGTGATGAAAGGGAAGAACCTACAACCAAGATTACTCTACCCGGCAAGGATGTCATTCAGATTCGATGGAGAAATCAAAAGCTTTACAGACAAGCAACTGCTAAGAGAATTCAGCACCACCAAACCAGCTCTACAGCAAATGCTAAAGGAACTTCTGTAAGTGGGAAACACAAGAGAAGGAAAAGACCTACAAAAACAAACCCAAAACAATTAAGAAAATGGTAATAGGAACATACATATTGATAATTACATTAAATGTTAATGGATTAAATGCTCCAACCAAAAGACACAGGCTCGCTGAATGGGTACAAAAACAAGACCCATATATATGCTGTCTACAAGAGACCCACTTCAGACCTTGGAACTCATACAGACTGAAAGTGAGGGGATGGAAAAAGATATTCCATGCAAATGGAAATCAAAAGAAAGCTGGAGTAGCAATACTCATATCAGATAAAATAGACTTTAAAATAAAGAATGTTACAAGAGACAAGGAAGGCCACTACATAATGATCAAGGGATCAATCCAAGAAGAAGATATAACAATTATAAATATATACACACCCAACGTAGGAGCACCTCAATGCATAAGACAAATGCTAAAATCTATAAAAGAGGAAATCGAGAGTAACACAATAATAATGGGGAACTTTAACACCTCACTTACACCAATGGACCGATCATCCAGACAGAAAATTAATAAGGAAACACAAGCTTTAAATGACACAATAGACCAGATAGATTTAATTGATGTTTATAGGACGTTCCATCCGAAAACAGCAGATTACACTTTCTTCTCAAGTGCACACGGAACGTTCTCCAGGATAGAGCACATCTTGGGTCACAAATCAAGCCTCCGTAAATTAAGAAAATTGAAATCATATCAAGTGTCGTTTCCAACCACAACGCTATGAGACTAGATATCAATTACCGGAAAAAATGAAAACACATGGAGGGTAAACAATACACTACTTAATAACCAAGAGATCAATGAAGAAATCAAAGAGGAAATCAAAAAATACCTAGAAAGAAATGACAATGAAAACACGACGACCCAAAACCTATGGGATGCAGCAAAAGCAGTTCTAAGAGGGAAGTTTATAGCAATACAAGCCTACCTCAAGAAACAAGAAACATCTCAAGTAAACAACCTAACCATACACCTAAAGCAATTAGAGAAAGAATAACAAAAAACCCCCAAAGTTAGCAGAAGGAAAGAAATCATAAAGATCAGATCAGAAATAAATGAAAAAGAAATGAAGGAAACAGTAGCAAAGATCAATAAAACTAAAAGCTGGTTCTTTGAGAAGATAAACAAAATTGATAAACCTTTAGCCAGCCTCATCAAGAAAAAGAGGGAGAGGACTCACATCAATAAAATTAGAAATGAAAAAGGTGAATTTACAATGGACACTGCAGAAATACAAAGGATCATGAGAGATTGCTACAGGCAACTCTATGCCAATAAAATGGACAACCTGGAAGAAATGGAGAAATTCTTAGAAAGGTATAACCTTCCAAAACTGAACCAGGAAGAAATAGAAAATATGAACAGACCAGTCACAAGTAATGAAATTGAAACTGTGATTTAAAAACTTCCAACAAACAAAAGTCCAGGACCAGATAACTTCACAGGTGAATTCTGTCAAACATTTGGAGAATAGCTAACACCCATCCTTCTCAAACTCTTCCAAAAAATTGCAGAGGAAGGAACATTCCCAAACTCATTCTACAAGGCCACTGTCACCCTGGTACCAAAACCAGACAAAGATACTGCAAAAAAAGAAAATTGCAGTTCAATGTCACTGATGAATATAGATGCAAAAATCCTCAACAAAATACTAGCAAGCAGAATCCAATAACACATTAAAAGGATCATACACCATGATCAAGTGGGATTTATCATAGAGGTGCAAGGATTCTTCAATATATGCAAATCAGTCAGTGTGATACATCATATTAACAGATTGAAGAATAAACAACATATGATCATCTCAATAGATGCAAAAAAAGCTTTTGACAAAATTCAACACCCATTTATTACCAAAACTCTCCACAGCGTGAGCATAGAGGGAAGCTATTTCAACATGATAAAGGCCATATATGACAGACCCACAGCAAACATCATTCTCAGTGATGAAAAACTGAAAGCATTTCCTCTAAGATCAGGAACAAGATAAGGATGTCCATTCTCTCCACTATTTTTCAACATAGTTTTGGAAGTCCTAGTTACGGCAGTCGGAGAAGAAGAAGAAATAAAAAGAATGCAAACTGGAAAAGAAGAAGTAAAACTGTCATTGTTTGGAGATGACATGATACTGTATATAGAAAATCCTAAAGATGTCACCAGAAAACTACTAGAGCTAATCAATGAATTTGGTAAAGTCGCAGGTTACAAAATTAATGCCCAGAAATCTCTTGCATTTCTATACACTAACGACAAAAGATCAGAAAGAGAAAGTTAGGAAATAATCCCATTCACCATTGCAACAAAAAGAATAAAATACGTAGGAATAAACCTACCTAAAGAGGTAAAAGACCTGTACTCAGAAAACTATTAAGACACTGATGAAGGAAATCAAAGATGACACAAACAGATGGAGAGATATACCATGTTCTTGGATTGGAAGAACTGATATTGTGAAAATGACTATACTACCCATAGCCATCTATAGATTCAGTGCAATCCCTATCAAATTACCAATGGAGATTTTTACAGAACTAGAACAAAAAATCTTATAGTTTGTATGGAGATACAAAAGACCCCGAATAGCCAGAGCAATTTGGAGGAAAAAAATGGAGCTGGAGGAATCAGACCCTGACTTCAGACTATACTACAAAGCTATACTACAAAGCTACAGACTATACTACAGTAATCAAGACAATATGGTACTGGCACAAAAACAGAAATATAGATGAATGGAACAGGATAGAGAGCCCAGAGATAAACCCATGCACATATGGTCAGCTAATCTATGACAAAGGAGGCAAGGATATACAATGAAGAAAAGACAGCCTCTTCAATAAATGGTGCTGGGAAAACTGGACGGCTCCATGTAAAAGAATGAAATTAGAACACTCCCTAACACCATACACAAAAATAAACTCCAAATGGATTAAAGACCTAAATGTAAGACCGGACACTATAAAACTCTTAGAGGAAACCATAGGAACACGCCCTAACACCATACACAAAAATAAACTCCAAATGGATTGAAGACCCAAATGTAAGACCGGACACTATAAAACTCTTAGAGGAAACCATAGGAAGAACACTCTTTGTCATAAATCACAGAAAGATCTTTTTTGACCCATCTCCTCGAGGAATGGAAATAAAAACAAAAATAAACAAATGGGTCCTAATGAAACTTAAAAGCTTTTGCACAGCAAAGGAAACCATAAATAATATGAAAAGAGAACCCTTAGAATGGGAGAAAATATTTGCAAATGAATCAATGGACAAAGGATTAATCTCCAAAATATATAAGCAGCTCATGCAGCTCACTATTAAAAAAACAAACAACCCAATCAAAAAATGGGCAGAAGACCTAAATAGATATTTCTCCAAAGAAGACATCCAGATGGCCAAGAGGCACATGAATAGCTGCTCAACATCACTAATTATTAGAGAAATGCAAATGAAAACTACAATGAGCTACCACTTCACACCAGTTAGAATTGGTATCATCAGAAAATCTACAAACAACAAATGCTGGAGAGGGTATGGATAAAAGGGAACCCTCTCTCACTGTTTGTGGGAATGTAAATTGATACAGCCACTATGCTGAACAGTATAGACGTTCTTTAAAAAACTAAAAATAGAACTACCATATGACCCAGCAATCCCACTACTTAGCATATACCCAGAGAAAACCATAATTCAAAAAGACACATGCACCCCAATGTTCATTGCAGCACTATTTACAATAGCCAGGTCGTGGAAGTAACCTAAGTGCCCATTGACAGATGAATGTATAAAGAAGAGGTGGTACATATATACAATGGAATATTACTCAGCCATAAAAAGGAACAAAATTGGGTCATTTGTACAGTCATGGAATCTAGAAAAATGTTACAGATGAACTGGTTTGCAAGACAGAAATAGAGACAGAGATGTAGAGAACAAACGTATGGACACCAAGGGGGGAAAGTGGGAGCGGGTGGTGGTAGTGGTGGGATGAATTGGGAGATTGGGATATATATATATATATATATATACTAATATGTATAAAATAGATAACTAATAAGAGCCTGCTGTATAAAAAAATGAAATTCAAAAAATAATAATAAAACACTTTAGCAAGAAAACGAAAGCTAAATACTCTTTTTAATCTGCTTCTTTATGATGATATAGCTATTGCTTTATTGTTGACTAATCTCATCAAAATAAAATCATAATTGATTATACAAGCATTAATATTCTGACACTAAATACTTCTTATTCAAATAGAACTCTTAGGTTGAGGATAATAAGCATTAACCAGGGACTTTGAAAAGAAAAACGAAACAACTCTATAAGTAACCCCACTAAAAGTTCCTTACAAATTTACAGTTTTATACTCCATTTCACTGAACCTCCTATGATCTGAAACAAAAGAACACTGAGTCAAAATAAGGTATTAAGTTAAAATTATATTTATGCTTACGTGGCTGTAACATTTATAATCAATTTGCTTAAATTTTCTTAATCTTTCATTAACTAAAGTGTGACTTTTTTTTTTTTTTTTTTTTACTTTGAAGCATATTATATTTTATACTTCAACCATATTCCTTAGGCTGAAAGTGTTTGGTTGACAAACATAGAAATATGTGTAATACATACATGTATACTATACCTGTAAGGTAATTACCATATGGGGTTGTATTTGTGTATAAATATTAAAGATATTGTTTTTCTGAGAAACTGAGTTTTAACATTATAGAATATGAGAAGTGATTATAATGCATTTAAGCCCTACCAATTTTCCATCTATAGACAAAAATGGATATTTTCATGAAGAATATACCTTTAACTTTTCACAGTAGTTTGAATGAACAATGGTGAAATATTTCAGGTTATCCAGAGGGAGAAAATCACCCTGTAGTTTACAGGTCTTTAGTTTACAGACAAAGTGTAGGTGTAACTTACAAGGATAGATTTGAACCATCCATTCTTTGCTCTGTTAGCTAGAGTTTGCCCTCTCAAGTTGGTAGTTCTTTGCAAAGAGAGGATTTTGTATGCTTGTTTATAGTTTTGGAAAATGTGAGAATTTAATGATATATTTTTTTCTTTGTGAATTGAATATAGATAGAAATGGAGATAATGAATGGAAGATGCAAGTGATAGGGATTATTCTGATGGAAATGACAGTGATGATGTAAAAATGAAATCAATTTCATATTTAAATTATCATAGTAGTATTCATTAAACCCCTTTCTTAAACAGAGCTAGATATTACAAACAGGAAAAAATATTAATCATTGATTTGCCCTAGATTTTTCTGTATTAGTCTGGCATGAATGTTTATATTCAAGCTGCAAATAGTAGTTCGCTAGGTATTCAGAAGTTAAAAGCAATTTAGATTAAGGATGTTTAAAGCTCATTTGTAAAATGCTCATACTATTTGAGCTGTTTTAAAAAAGATTTGCTTAGCTAAAGTCATTGGATCAGAATAATTCTGACACTCTTAATCTTCCTTTTTTACTAAGAGCCTTAGACATTTTCTTTCCATTTAAAAATCTGAATGACAAAATTTAGTAAGTAATTTAGTAGAAATAATGCAGTAAAGAACAAATTTGTATGGAGGGGGAAAATACACTAAATTTTAACCAGGGAACATAGCAATTGTAAGACAATACACTCTATCCCTTCTTTGTGTTTGAACAGTTTTTAAATGCATTAGTTTATAGTAATAATTGACAAGAGATTCAGAAGTAGTTACTGAGAAGCCAGTTGTACATAAAGAATGGATTTCATAGGTTAAATGATTATGTGACCAAAAGAATACCAGCACATGGGGAGAAATCCCAGGAACTGGTGGACAGAGAGGAGGTGAGAGGGAGGTCTGAGATGATACAAACAAATGCAACAGAAGGATGTTTCCCTCAGTGGACCTCAGTGTAACCTTAGGTCAATCACTCTTGGCCCCTCTGAATTTCAACATTATATTTGAAAATAATTTGGAGGTGATAGGTACTAATATGATGCTTACAGTTTTTATAACTGCTGTTATTTTTTAATGAAACTGGTTCTTGTTTATATTAAAACATCAGCTAATAAAATAGAATTTGCTTTTTTTTTTTTAACCAAAATTGTAGCCAGTAAGGTGTACCACAGTGTAGATATCTTAGGAAAGTCTGAATTCTTCTTGGGAAGGTAAATGATCAGTAGCTTCCTTTAATTAATTTGTAACTCCAAAAATATGTTCTTCTGCACTGCCATAATTTTTAACATGATTGAGTGTACTTTGATATCTTTGATTATGTTATTGATTCACAGAAGTGCAATATATTTGATGTATGAAGATTTCCTTCATATGTCAGATGACAGCAAAGAACAATGTAAAACATATGAACTCCTCTTCTTACCCAAGGAAGACAATTTATTTCTTGAGTCCATTGAGTCGTGGATTAAGTGACAAATATATTAAAAGTAAATGCATTTGGACTAAAGGGCCATTTATTCACAAGGAATCAGAATAAATGAAATGGGCTTATATTATGTGAGCTTGTTTATAATTCCATCATCTCAGGCAAAAGTCACTATTATGCCAGTTTAAACTGGAGATCTCTATTTCTATCTACATCTATATCTACATTTAGCTATCTATCTATATCTATGTTATCTATAGCTAGCTATATATAGTTACTTTCTGTATAAATATATACATATAATGTTATCTTTGTAATTTCTCTATATATGTTATCACTTCATCTAAGCATCCATGAGAAGAGGAAAAGTAGGTGCATATCAAAGAAATGCAGTCAGGGAAGATGAGAAGAGTTGGTGTTAACAGAATTTACACGGCGCGAGGGGGCACATTCTGGCCACACAAAACCAAAAATAAACATATAGGAGCCCCTCAACTAGACTGATGGTAGTAGCTGGCCTAGAGCCATGAAAGTTAAACCAATGTTACGCAGTAAGGAACTGAGAAGGCTAAGGTCATTTGCTTGAGCTACCTTTGGAATCTGGAAGACAACTGAGTGCCACCAAGCCTAATTCACTGGTGTCCACCCTGGGACACAGTGCTTGTCTCATGCCAGTTCACATTATTCTTTACTGGAAATGAGCCACTTTGTAAATATTGTGTCTCTCTTATTCCCAGGAGGTTTTTTGTGGGTTTTTTTGCATTTTTTTTTAACATCTTTATTGGAGTATTCCCAGGAGGTTTTAAATGTTCAGTAGCTAAAAGCCCATGTTTTGAAGGCAGAATTTAAAACATGAATTAACGTGCGTAATAATAGTGTATTAAGGAACTACTGTGTATGTATTATCCATTTAAAGTGGCAGGCAATTTAGCCAATGTTTGATTGCTCTTTGCTTGTGACGAACTATTGTGAATTATCCAAATTATGTAGGTGTGTTTTCTAAAGCACTAAACTTATATATATTTACTAGTGAGTTTAAAGTTAGAACAGAACCCGTGCTAAATGCAGTAGTTACTATTAAAGAGAGAATTATTAGATTTCTTTTTTTTTTTTGGCCACACCGCACGGCATTTGCAGGATCTTAGTTCTCTGACCAGGGATGGAACCCGTGCCCCCTGCAGTGGAAGTGCAGAGTCCTAACCACTGTACTGCCAGGGAATTCCCAGAGAATTATTAGATTTCTTATTATTTAAATTTGTTAAGCTACTGTGAAATAATTCCAAGCAATCTGCAATGAGGTATATGTATGCATATGTGTGTATACATGTATGTATATATGTGTATATATACACATTTAATTTAAACATAAATGCCCATACTAATATTAAATTTTTATTTTCTATATTTTTAATGAAAATTCTAGTAATTTTTATATAGTAAGTGAGTGATTAGTTCATTATGCAAGTAGTTCTATAGGTGTATTGACTTATCTCAAACTAATGGGTAGTTTGTTTCACTGGGACTGCAAAAGAGGCTCTAGGCACATGAAAACATGTTAAAAAAAACAATTTGCACAACTGTGCCTTAACTCAGTTTGATCACTTTTACTATTTGTATGCATTTACAACATCTAATAAATAAATAGGTCTGTTTAAAATATCAACATAGGAATAAGATAAGATTTATCTGTTATGAATTTTTTCCCCTGATATACATATATCTATTCACAAATACAGTTTCTAATTTTCAAGCCTAAAAGATTATTGGTTAATATAATATCTGAATTAATATATAAACAGCTTCTCAGATAACATGAAATACTGCTTTGTGTCTTTTAGTTTAGTAAAATTATTCCTTCATTCAATTATCTATTCAACTACCAAATCCATATTAAGACTCTACAGTGAACATTGTGCTATACTAGACTCTCTAGAGTTAAAATTAGTGTGAGATTATCTTATCAAGGAAGCAATGATCTAGTTCACTGGTTCTCAGACATTGCTACACATTGGAATTGTTTGGGGATTTTAAAATATATATATTAATGCTTGGGTTCTACCTCCAGAGATTCTGGTTTAATTGCTTTGGGCTACAGCCTGGGCATCAGGATTTTTAAAACTCCCCACAAGATCATAATAGGTACAACATTTGGGAACCATCAGTGTGGCTAGGACTTAAGATAGATCTATAAAGATAATTGAGAGCTTTCAGAACCCCTCACCTCTCACCCTGCGCACTAAGTAGGAATTGACTCCTTTCTCCACTGTAATCCCATATATATTTCCACTATATGACATTTTCTTTTATCCTCTTATTTACATTTGTGTCTCACTTTTTAGCTTGTATGTGCCTTAGTCTTTGAAGACCAGTGTATATCTGACCAATATTTTCAACTCTTGTTAGAATTCCTGGTATATTAGGCACCAGAGAATGTAATTTATTGAATACGAGTGAGAAATGTTCAAGTAAGAAACGTTTTTAAATAATATAACTTTTAGTACTGATGTAGGAGTTGAGTTGAGTCTGAGGTAAGAGACCACTGTTCTGTCCAGTGGAGGTGGATGGGACCTTATCTTCTTATAGGCACGCAAATGCAGGGTGCAGGCACTCACCAGGGCAGGAAGGAAGAGGGTCTGGGAGTTCTTGTAGTGGGATAAGCTGTCACTTGGCCAGGCTACAGATGTTGAAATCTCACAGAGGGTTACTTTGAGTCAAGGGACCACAAGTCAGAAGTCTGATGACTGGACATAGCAATTAGATTTCGAGAGCTTAGAAGGATCAGAGAACCATGTAGAGCAGATAAAGGGGAATCAGTGACTGGGAGGTAGGGCTAGTCTCTGGCGTAGCCCTCAACCCCATTAGTACAAAGAAGCAGCTTACTGGGGTAAGAAACAGCTTCCACCATAAGTTCCCATAGGAACAAGTGGTACCAAATGGCTCCATTTTACAGTAGTTCAGAATATCCTTGGACCTCCCCTCTTGAGGATCCTTCTTGACGGTCATATGTGGCCTAACCTATTAGCAAGCAGTGCCAGTTCATTGGGGACAGACGGCTCCTTTGGTCTAGGTGTTTTCTGAGTCCTTTTTAGGTAGGAAGCAGAACTCCTTATCTTCATTTACCCCTAAGGTCAAGGGCTCCCAGTTTCTTGGGTTCTTATTTGTTTAATAACTCCATAACAGAAAATAGCAAAAAGCTGAAGACTTGCAATTAGAGATGGGGCTAGGAGGAGAAAATTGATTAAAGTAAAAAATATATATATATTAAAAAATTTTGGATGACTGCAACCTATAATTTATTCCATAAAAAGTTCACTCCAAAAACTGTTGCTTTCTCTTCACACTGAAGTTAGTAATTTGCTTTACCAATATTTATACTTCTTTCCTGACTATACTTCTTCAGATTTTATAAGTATATTGTTATGACTTGGGAAGTTTAGGTGTTTTTTTAATTCCTATAACACTTACTAAAATTATTGGAGTTCTCCCAAACCATTAGAAGCAAAATTAAATTGTCAAAGCCTCCTAAATATGGTGTTCAATGCTTTTTTTTGTCTCTTAATATAGAAGCATTTCTAGTTGTCTAGAAGAAAAATTCATCTTTTTTTTGTCCACTATCACTTCTTCAGTTTTGCTTGTTAAATAAAATCAGTCTAACAAATATATCTTTAATACTATATTGCAAATAGGAAATGTGTTTTACTAACTGCATAAACTTCCTAAATGGATTTAATGAAATAAAAATTATTTTCTCTAATTTTAATAGTTTTATTAGTCAGAACTAAAAACAGTGATTCTCTCTAGATTCTATTCTTATAGAATCCTGGCATTTATAATTTTGTGCGATGTTCGGAGAAACTTCAGCCATCGTGACAGGACTTTTATGTCTCAGAATTATGAAGAAGAGGTGAGGAGAGAAAGGTAAAATAGTTTAGATGCATTTTTGATTGTCTTAAAGCTAGGCATTGTGATGGAGGGCCCTGAAAGTACTAGACCCCTGGCCCTGTCACTTGTTAAATGAGATGGCTCACTTTCTCTAGCCTTCCCCTACAGCTGCCCCACTTGACTTCACATCTTTGTTTGAAAATCAGTTAGGAGCAGCAAATTTACCCTGAATTTGATTTAGTTTACTTTATTAGTAAGAAAAATAAATAAATAAAAATTGAAAGTCCATTTCTGCAAGATGAAAAGTGAAATGCTATGAAGAAGCATGTTGGGACCAACCAACCAATGGGGTTCAAAAGAGAAGAAAATAAATAACTAGCCTTGAGAAGGTCTCCTTATTTTACTTATTCTTGTATTTTGTTTTGTCCATTTAAAAATTCATTTAGGGAATTCCCTGGCAGTCCAGTGGTTAGGACTCCATGCTCTCATTGCTGGGGGCTCAGGTTTGATCCCTGGTCGGGGAACTGAGATCCCACAAGCCGCACAGTGTGGCCAAAAAAATCCAAAAAACAAAAAACAAAACTAAGCTAAAAATTCATCTAAATTTGGCTTGGAGGATTACTGTAAATACGCGTGTTCTCTGGTATTTTAATTTTTAGGTTAAGTTTCAAAAGAATAAGAACAGTCTCACCATGTAATGCCTAAAGTCATAAGTGTTTGCCTTAACTCTCCTTTCATAATCGTTACCGTCATCTACATCCATTTATGTCCAGCTTCTTTTCATCACTCCCAGCCTTGAACTTTAAGAGTCTAGGAATGAAAAGCCATCAGTTGTCCTCCTTCCCACAGTGTCCCCTTTAATGCCTCTGTGCCTTGGTTGTGCTGCTTCCTAGAGTAACATTTCCATTTTTCCTTTCAAACTCACGGTGCACTGTTGCTTGGACTGAGAAGCATATTTATAAATTTAGTGTCTCTGTCACTCCTACCAAACTATAAATACCTCAAGGGCAAAGACTATGTCTTACCCATGTTTCAAACACCTGTGCACAGCACCATGAACTGGGCTGATCTTTACCATTAGAATTGAATAATTGCAGTGTTTCCCCAGTTTTACAGGAAAAATGAATAAATGAAGAGTATATTCTAAAGATTTTATCCTGTAATTGTTCTTAAACTTACCTTTGTCTCCTAATGAGAATTAGTTAGGAATAAACGGGGAAACAAATATAAACAAATATTGCAGGAAAGCGCTGAGTCAGTTGTCCTTAGATGGATTTCTCACTGCTTTTCTTGATGTGCATGCTTGTAATTGTGAATTTTGTAATAATACTGTTATCATTTATGCTTAGCAAAATTATTAATACCTATGATGACATTAGATATAACAATAACTGCAGAGAGCATTGTGGCTCCAGGTGTTCTGACACTTAAGTATGAGAACCTCTGAATATTATAAGGGAAATTCTCTTCTGTTGTCATTTTAGCTGAAAATGTGACTTACCTGAAAATGTGAATCGCATGCTGGTGATTGAGACTAGCATTAGTTATTTCTAGAATATGCAATCAGCAGTGTAACATAAGCTCCAAGAAATCTTCAAGCTAAAATGTTTTCAACTTTTTTTTTTTAAGTAAAGGTAGGTATACCTTGTGCAACTAAATTCTTATGCTTATGCTTGATTTCCATCCCTCCCCCAACCTTATTAACAATATTCTCATCTCGGGAAACTTGGGTTATAATAAGAAATGACATAACCCATTTTTAGTAGGGGAAGCTGTAAGGAAAGTGATGATAGTGACATTTTCATTCTTCCAGTTTAATTTGTTACATACTGCTGTGCTAGATAGATTCATCTAAGAATCCTAATCCATTTACACACTTCCTGTGATGTTTAGCATATTGACATGCAGTGAACACTTTTCCTCAGCCTTTCTGTGCTGTTTCCCTAACACAGCATAAATATAAAGTGGTCCCCTTCAAATAAGTCTCCAATCACATGTACATTGCATTAACTGAGGCTTATTTTCTTTGAGAAATCAATGTGTTCTAATCTCCATTACTTTTAAATTATTAGAAATTACATGTCTTTCTGTGAAATGCATTTTTCAAGAGACAGTACTCACTAGAGTTGTGTCATTTTTCCATGCAAAGCTGTGGGTCAGGTATCACTGAAGGCTGGTTAGCTTCAAACTCAGGACCACCAATTTAGAACTTAATACCACTGCCAGAGGGGTAGATGATGGTCTCTAGAGTGGTCTGGAGTTAATAACAATCCCTTTATACACCCCAGATTACGGGCTTTGTTTGTATGATCTCTTTAGTTTTATACATATGTTAGTCCATGAATAATATGGAGAACCTCAACAATGGCTTAGAGTCTGATTTCCTATTCACTCTTAATTATCTACATTTTCTATGTTAGAAACTTTTATGTATAAGAACTTTAATGTCTAAATCATTTGAAAACTGTGAGAAAGGGAAACAGATTGTATCTTATGTAGACTTTCTTCAGTGCAGTGTGTATAGTCGGTATGCATGTCTGCAATCCTAGCATCATAATTTTTCCAGCAAGTAAAATAAAGAAGCTATACTTTAAAGGACTGTAGTAAATGTGTATTTGGAATGTGTGTAAGTAGGCACAGTTGCATTTCATGCTTTCATTTGGATTTGTGCTAGCGTATCTCAATAAGCCCTAGAAATACAATTAGTAAGTGATACAAAAGAGTGGTAGCTTTCAGTCCTTCAAAGAAAACAAAAAGTGATATTAAATTAAGCAGACAAAAAGATAGAGTACACAATTAAAATGTAAAGTTACTGTTTCTTTCTATAGAAAAACTTCAAAGGCAAAATCATGAAAAAACTTTTAGTGGAAAACAATAAAGGTATTGGTCTTTATGAAATTACTCTTCCTTTCAAATGAAGGAAAATTTCAATATTCCATATAAATAATTTTTAAGGAGGTGAGAAAGTACTTAACATTGAAAAGGGAGCACAGGCAGCTTTTCAGTCGTAAATAGGCAGTGGGGAAGTCAGGAGGTGGATGTTTTCACTTGCCTCCCCAGAGAGTGGCTGCCCTTGTTCCCCAGTGCAGCTTGCCTGAGGAGCATTTGGTAGAGACGAGTGCCTGCTTTTAAGAAAATTCAGAGATTTGACAGTTACTAGACTTGTCTAGGAGTAAGTACCTCCCTCTTACTTGAGGGAGAGCGTCTGCCATCCTTGTATGGAAAATGCATCCCAAATTCTAAACAGGTTCCGTGGCATGAATCCATTCATAGAAAAGGCATGTTCTAATTTTTATTCAACCAACAGAATATCAGTTACAATTAAAAAAAATAGAATGCTCAAATGTATCTAACTGCTTGGACCACTCTGTTTTTGGATTGAGTAAATAAAAATGTATATTTCTTTAACATATAATGCTGCAGTGTTTGGTACTGACAGTTGTTTTGGCAGATTTCAATCTTTAATGTTACAAGGGACAAAATACTTTGCATGAAAATACTCTTCCTTGAAGAAATCAAAGCCTTTTGGGCCTGACCTAATCCTTGTGTTTCTTTGTTATGCTTCATAATGCCCTTTTAGTACTGCTGTAGAGATTTGTTGCACGTGAAATGAGGTCTTCAGCATAAAAGAATAACATGCCAAATGAAAGTTCCTATTTTCTTCTGTGTAATAAGGGGTTGTTTAATTTACCTGGAGGAATAGTCCACATAAGCAGTACCAGCAGGTCTGCTTATCCCCAGCTAGGTTCTAGCAGAAGTGAGAAATTGTCTTTCAAATTCAAAGAAATCTAATGATTTACATCACTTTTATTAAAATAAATAAATAGAACTGTGTAATAAAACAACTAATGACTTTTTAAATACAGCAGTGACTGTGTAAAATACTGCCCAAGGGATAGCAAAGGTACATCTTCTGTGATGTAAGACATTTGCTGTCTCAGTAACTCTTCCATCATGGGCTCATATTTTACTATTATCACTTTCAAAATAATTTATTTTTAATGATTTGCAATATATAGCTATGCATATAAAATGTTTTAAGAAAAAAATGTATGAATTATGTATGATTTACCTGAGAGAATGTCCTAATCTTGTTTTTAAGATCAACTAATGTCAACATGTGGATATTTGATCAAATTCTCTTCTGTTGATCCTTTACATTTAAATATTCAGGAAAAATGACAACATAATATAAATAAACTTGGCCATATATCCTGAACTACCTATAGGAAATGGTCAGTAAAGATTTTGCCAACGTGTACGGGATGGATTCTGTGTGCCAAACTAAACTCAAAGGGCTCCTAATGGAGAGGAGGTTTCTGGTTGTAAAGAAACAAGTCAGTGATGGTAATACATGCTTTAAAATTATATTTTAAAATTGGAAGCAAATACAGGTTGACTGTATGTTTGCAGGAGGCTTAATGGATGTGTGTATACAAACACTCATTAAAAAGCAGAAGGACTATGATGTTAAAACTATTTATTTTTATAAATGATAGATGTATTTATTGTGGTCCATAACAAGGATACTTGCAAGGCATTATAGGGATTTATTTGAAGTGTAATGACATCAGTGAAGGTCACTGGCTTTTCCTCATTCATAATTTTTTTTTTTTTTAAAGGTGTAGGCTTATTTATTTATTTATTTTTGGTTGTGTTGGGTCTTCGTTTCTGTGCGAGGGCTTTCTCTAGTTGCGGCAAGCGGGGGCCACTCTTCATCGCGGTGCGCGGGCCGCTCACTATATCGCGGCGTCTCTTGTTGCGGAGCACAGGCTCCAGACGCGCAGGCTCAGTAATTGTGGCTCACGGGCCCAGCTGCTCCGCGGCATGTGGGATCTTCCCAGACCAGGGCTCGAACCCGTGTCCCCTGCATTGGCAGGCAGATTCTCAACCACTGCGCCACCAGGGAAGCCCCCATAATTTTTTGGTAATGATTCTAGTGAATATGTGTCCCTGTGATGTCCACTCTGCCTCTTTTTTGTAAAGAACCTACAGTTTCTCTCTTCTAGTTCTAACTCTAGGATTCTGAGATTCTTATAGGTAAAATTTTTTAGGCTTGAAGGGTCTTAAAGAGAAAATGTATAAAGTGTGTGAGAATCTTACCCTGAGTGCACTCTGGTCTTTTGAAAAATCGGTCACAACTGCCATCATATGTTTTATGAAGGATGCCTCTCAGAAAATGGAATGGCAGATTCCGTTGCATATTTAAACCGTCAGGATTTATAGTGTGTCAGGAAACAAACTGACTCTTCCTGCATTCTATGCACTGGCTAGGTATCACAGATTTTGATAATAGGACACTCAGTCTTTTAATTTGCTTATAATGCAGATCATTTTATGGTATTCCACAGATGGGAAAACCAAGGCTTAGGAAAGTAAAGTGACTTAGGCAAGTTGCACACGTGCTTAATCACAGAGCTTGGCCTTGGACCTTTCATCCTGTCTGGGATCCAGACCAAGCCTTTTCTATTGTACTTCTTAGGGTATTCAAGAATTCAACTAACATTTACTCAATATGTGTTCAGTAATTCAACCAATATGTATAGAGTACCTACAACATGCTGGATCTATGCTAGCATAGAGAACACACCTGTGAATAGAGTAGATATAGTCCCTGACTTCTTGAAGCTTATAATTTAACAGGGAAGATAGATATTAATCAAATAATCATTCAAAATAATTACAAAGAAAGCCCTTTAGGAAAAAAAAAGTACAGTGTATGTTTTTTTACTTGTACATACCATGTGAATGTGTTCTTATTATTAGTTCAGTTAATTCACCTAAACTCACACAAAGCAATAATTATGAATTATCTAGTAGGTGTTACGGTAACTTAAATTTAACAAGTATATTTATTCGTCAAAATCACTGAATAGAACTTGAGGCTTATCTGTATGGTACTAGCAAAAAGAATGAACTGGATGTTTTTAATATTATATTTAAGGGAATTTTTTTTTTTTTTTTTAATGGAGAGAGCTCACCATTGCCTTTCCCATTTCTCAGAGTCAATGTCTATGTCTAGATTTAATTCTGAGCACAGTGGGAAGCCATTGGATGGTTTTAAGCAGGGAAGTGAAATCATGTGATTTACATTTTTAGAATGTTACCCTGGCTTCTGGGAAGAATGGGTCATAGAGGATAGGAAGTAAATAGAGTAGCAGAAGAGAGACTAGTTACTGATATTGTACTGTTCTGGGGGATAAGTCATGGTGTTTTGAGCTAGAGAGAAAAAAAGAATGGATGGAAATTCAATATATTTTGGAGGTGGCTGTAGCACATCTTTCCGATCACTGGATATTTGGATAACACAGATATTGGAGTAGTTGCTTTGTCAGTCTTCACTGTTAGAGAAATTCTAATTTTTTTTACCCCCCTCCAGTTCTTCTGCTATCAAGTCGTTTCTTTTTTAATCACATAACTCTGCTCATTGGACTTATTATGTAAAAATATATATATATATATATTTTTTCATCCTTGATGCTCTCAAGATGCTGGATGGTAATTTTTTGACCACTTTCCTTGGTAAACTCTATTTTCCATTCTCCTTGGCAGCTATCCCAACCTGGTTTCTCCTTCTCAACCCCTTAAATCCACTTTTGGTACGTGTTATATGATCTTGCCTCCAAGTTCACACTTGATGGAATTTATTTTCCCCTTGAACTTTTCTTAACTTATCTATACCCCCTCCCAGCTTATGTGTATCTTAACTCTTCTTTATCTTCTGCCCTCTCTTAAAGGAGTCCCTCATCTTTTCCAAATCTGACCCTTTCACCAGGCTCATAATTCCATTTTATCCCACCTCTTCCTAAACTTAAATCCATCAATTATCACTTCCCTTACTTATATTTTTGCCTGAGAACATTTTAAAAGATAAGTCCATGCTTGCTGTTACCAAGTCCATATCACACATTTGATCTTCCAGACAGTATAATATGACTTCTTCTTCAAGGCCTCTAATTAAATAGGTGTTTCAAGAGGGAGAAGGACTTTCAAGTGATCAAATTCTCTTCTTGGATCACAATTCTCTTGTCAGTCTTTAGCTTTCTAGACAACTCTACCACGTGTTCATTTCCATTGTGCAGAAATCTGCTGGGGAGATTCAAGATGGTGGAGGAGTAGGTGGACATGGAGTTCATCTCTCTCCACAGATGCATCAGGAATACATCTATAGACGCAACAATTCTCACAGAACACTGGCTGAAAACTAACATTTCCATTGTGCAACTCCCTTGACCTTACTAGACATTGTTTTGCTTTTGTTTCTACTCCTACCTGAAAGGCACTCCTCTATTTTTTGTTTTCTCTTTATTTTCCCCAGGATTCTGTCCTCAACACTCTTTTCTTCTTGCTTTACACATTGTTTACCATCCCTATATCATATACTAACTGTACAATGAATACATTCAATTTCTCTCTAGATTCAGATTTTCTGTTTTATATTTTGTCAGAAGAATTTTATTATTTTCCACCTCCAAGTAGAGACTTTGTTCTCAGTCTCCATGCACTAGTTATTCAACCAAACTATACATTTTGGAAAGTTCTTTGACTTCCCCTTCCAGCATATAATAGGTTATCAATTCCTATATATTTGACATCTGAAATAGTTTTTTTTAGTGAATCCCCTGTTTCCCCTCTTGTAGTTAAAGCCACTTCACCTAACTGGGTCATTGAAACAGCATGTTAACTTACTTGTCTGCCTGCCCCTAGTCTCTCTCCTTACAAGTTTCTCTACACCATGGTCATCTTACAAAACCATGGACTTGGTCATGTCACTGTACTTCTGCAATATGTAAAAGGACCTGAAAAGTAGAGAGAATAATTTAACAGACATTCCTATATTTATCACCCAGATTTGATAAATATTAACCTTTTTTTTTCAAATTTGCTTCAAATATTTTTGCCAAGTAAATCAAATATTACAGGTACATTTGGAATCCTCTCCTTTCCATTCCTACTACCCTCCCTCCCTCCTCAGGTTAGTGTATATTCTTGTGTCTATATAATATGTTATTTATATTCTTAAGATTTATATTCACTGTATTATAGGCCTGCCTTGGAGATATTGCAGTTTTGGTTCCAGACCACTGCAATAAAGTGAATATCACGATAAAGTGGGTCACACAAATTTTTTTGGTTTCCCAGTGCATGTAAAAGTTATGTTTACACTATGCTGTAGTCTGTTAATTGTGCAATAACATTATATCTAAAAAAAAAAATGTACATACCTTAATTATAAATACTTTAGTGCTAAAAAATGCTAACCATCATCTGAGCCTTCAGGTAGTAGCAATCTTTTTGCTGGTGGAGGGTCTTGCCTCCATGTGGACGGCTGCTGGCTGATCAGGGTGGTGGCTGCTGAAGGCTGGGGTGGCCGTGGCAACGTCTTAAATGAGGCAGCAGTGACGTCTGCCCCATCGCTTGACTCTTCCTTCATGAACCTTTTCTCTGTAGCATGCAGTGCTGTTTGATAGCATTTTACCCACAGTGGAACTGCTTTCAAACCTGGGGTCAGTCCTCTCAAAACCTGCTGCTACTTTATCAGCGAAGTTTAGGTACTATTCTAAATCCTTTGCTGTCATTTCACCCATCTTCACCAGGAGTAGATTCCATCTCAAGAAACCACTTCCTTTGCTCATCCATAAGAAGCAACTCCTCACCTGTTAAAGTTTTATCAAGAAATTGCAACAATTCAGTTACATCTTCAGGCTTCACTTCTAATTCTAGTTCTCTTGCTATTTCCACCACATCTGCAGTTGTTTCTTCCCCTGAAGGATTGAACCCCACAAAGTCACCCATGAGGGTTGGAATCACCTTTTTCCAAACTCTTGTTACTGTTGATGTTTGGACCTCTTCCCATGAACCATTAGTGGCACCTAGAGTGATGAATCCTTTCCAGAAGGTTTTCAATTTACTTTGCCCAAATCCGTCAGAAGAATCAGTAACTATGGAATCTATAGCCTTGCACAATGTATTTCTTAAATAATAAGACTTAAAAGTTGAAATGACTACTGATCCATGGACTATAGAATGGAAGTTGTGTTAGCAGCATGAACAGAACATTAATTTGTACATCTCCATCAGAGCTCTTGGGTGACCAGCTGCATTGTCAATGAGCAATAATATATTTTGAGATATATATATATAAAATATATTTTGAAAGGAATCTTCTGGGTGTAGGCCTCCATAGTGGGCTTAAAATATTCAGTAAATCATGTTGTAAATAGATGTGCTGTCATCCAGGCTTTGTTGTTCCACTTTTGGAGCACAGGCAGAGCACAGAATTTAGCATAATTCTATTATTATTGTTACTAGCCCCTGAATATTAGTTCCCAGTTTTCCTTTATATTGTATGGGCTCAGGTAATTCTATTTGTTTCCTTTAGTATGTTTAATTACTATTTCCTGAGGGGCAGATTCATATGCCCTATCCTACAATACCAGGCAGTGGAATCATCCCCATTGAAACGTGTCTATCCCATAATATAATTAAGCAAAAGAGATGTAACCATCTTATATAATAATAATGAAAAAGTTTGAAATATTGCGAGAATTATCAAAATGTGACACAGAGACAGGAAGTAAGCAAATGTTGTTGGAAAAATGGTGCCGATAGACGTGCTAGTCGCAGGGTTGCCACAAACCTTCAATTTGTAAAAAATGCAGTATCTTTGAAGCGCAGTAAAGCAAAGCACAGTAAAATGAGGTACGTCTGTATATTATATGCTTGCCCCTTTTGGCTCAGATTTTGACTTTGACACTTATCCATGTGGATACATGCAACTTTGGTAGAGCAGTTCTCAAGCTGGAACCACAAGGGCCTGTTGAAACACAGGATGCTTAGGCCCTTCCAGGGTTTGATTCAGTAAATGTGGGTGGGGCCCAAGAGTTTGCATTTTACCGAGTTTTCAGGTGATACTAATGCTGCTTCCTGGACCATGCTTTGAGAAACATTGCTCTTATAGACTCGTTGTAACCATGGTATGGCATGCCTTTTTATGATATCGCCACAAATTATGTGATCATAGTTCTTTTGATAAGCATTTCAAGTGTTGCCAGATTTTTGCAATCACAAAAAAAAGCTGGAATAAACGTTGTATATATTTACTTGTACATAAAAAGAATACCCCTAGAACATATTTTTAGGTGCGGAGTTACAGGGTCCAATGGATTGTGAATGCTAAACTTTATTAGATATTTTCAAATTTCTCTCCAAGCTGGTTGTACATATGTATTCCCACTTTCCCACCAGCAGTTTATGAAAGCTTTCATTGCTCCTCATTTTCACACTCACTTAGTATTTGCAGAATTTTACATTTTTCACCAGTGAGATGGGTATGAATTGGGATATCATTGATGCATTAATTAGTGTTTTCCAAATTACTAGTGAGGTGGAACATCTTTTTCATGGCCAGTGGCTATTCTCTTTACACCCTCTGTGCATCGCCTGGCTCATCCTTTCTCAAGTTTTCTATTTTTTTTTTTTTTTTTTTTTAATTTCCATATTGCTTTCTAGGATTGCCTTATTTTGGATGCTTTTATCAGGGGTGTTTTCTTTCAGTTTATGGCTTGTCTTCACTTGGCCTATTGTGTGTTTGTTTGAACATACAGATGTTTTAAATTTAATGAAGACAAACATATCAGTCCTATCTTTCATGGCCTTTTTATATAAAACCTTCCCTAAACTAACATTATAAAGAAATCCTCCTATATTTCTGTCTAAAATGTTGACATTGTGCTTTTCGCATTGGGCTTCATTGCCATTTATTTGGGTGAAATTTTGTAAACCCCATTTCCATGGATCTCATGCAGGGTCCTGAATTTAAGCACTTTTCTCAGATCTAGCTTTCTGCCTCTTGTGGTCTCTAAAATAATGTCTAGTATTGGTGTGAGTGTGTTCATCTCCATCCTTCAACCCTGGACAGCAGGGTCTGGGTCCAGGATCCTGGGCTGGCACTGAGGCAGCTGGTGTTCCTACCACTCTGGATTGGCCTTTCATCATTTCTAACCCCTGGAGATTCCCTTTCTCACTCCTTCCTTCCCTTCCTTCTTGATCTCTCTCTCCCCCTCCCACTCTATTTCCCCCCTTCTCTCTCTCCTCCACCCCTCTCTCTCTGCCTCTCTTTCTCTTTCTGTCTAAATCTCTTTAGCAATTCCACAGGATTGGAGCAGGAGGAAGGACTTATTTCCCCTCAGTTCAATCAACTGTGTTGCTAAAAAGTCATTCTCTGTGCTTCTTAAAAAATTCTTATATGTTGTTTTTAAATCTGAAAGTAATTCAGATTTTTTTTTTTTTTTTTTTTTGGTATGGTATTTGCAGTCTTCATACTCAGACTTAGTGTTGCAGCTTTGTCCTTGCCCACTTTCCCCTATCACCCTCTTTCCACCCATATTGGCTTCCCTTAGGCTATATCTTCTCTCAGTGTATGACAGCTGGTCAATTCCTCTGAGCTCAGCCTTTTCGATATTCATATTTTAAGTATTTTTTCACTTAATTTACTTGTAGATAATTGTAAGCATAATTTTGCTTTTCTCTTTTGTTCAAAGTTTAGAAGACTTACTTTTTAGTCCAGTGGTTAAAATACTTATCTTCTTATTGTTTGGTTATACTTCTTTGGCTTATGTTTAAATATTGTGGTCTGTAATTTTCTTACATTTGGAATTTATTAATTTTTTTCTATGAGGTCAAATACACATTCTATTATTGCAAATGTTTCATTTAAATGAAAGAAGAATGTATATTATTCTCTGTAGGATACCAAATTCTGCACTGAGAAATAGTAATGCATGATCTATAGTTATTAATGCATTAATTTTATATTTTAGAAGTTACCTATTAAATATTATGCAAGATTATTATATTTTATTTTTCTGTCAAGAAAGATAATACATGAAACTATTTCTTTTTTAAAAATTAATTAATTAATTAATTTTTGGCTGTGTTGGGTCTTCGTTGCTGCCTGCGGGCTTTCTCTAGTTGTGCGAGCGGGGGCTACTCTTCATTGCGGTGTATGGGCTTCTCATTGCAGTGGCTTCTCTTGTTGCGTAGCACGGGCTGTAGGCATGCGGGCTCAGTAGTTGTGGCTCGCGGGCTCTAGAGCGCAGGCTCAGTACTTGTGGCACACTGGCTTAGTTGCTCTGCGACATGTGGGATCTTCCCAGACCAGACCATGAACCTGTGTCCCCTGCATTGGCAGGCGTATTCTTAACCACTGGGCCACCCAGGAAGTCCCTGAAGCTATTTCTATATACAGATTCGTTTCATTTAAAAGAATAAATATAAATAAATATAAAATTATGTAACATAGAATATTATGCTGGAAAAAACACTGGGTTGGGAGTCCAAAAACAGATTTTATTGAATTTACCCCATGCAAGTTGGATAAAATTGAGTAATTATTTAACTTCTTGAGTATCTTGTGTTTTTATGAAATGAGGAATTTAGATTTGATCATTACCCAGGTATTTTCCAATTCCATAAAATGCTGTGATAATCCCTTTCCTGAAAATATATATATTGTTTTCACTTAGAAGTCAGTTTTTCATTTTATTTAAATCATTTCAGTTACAATTTTTAAATGGAAATATTAATGACAATAAATGTGCCATAATTAAATTATAATTATTCAAGTAAAAGAAAATTTATTAGTCATGCTAATTTGCTGTATACCAATTTTATGAATATTTCCACTTTGGAATGCTACACTTTAGTGAAGCTCCCCCATGACATCTTCATCTCAAGGAGGATAGTTCATCAGTTTCAACAATCTAAAATATCCTAGTGATGATGTTTGCTTAACTTGAACAAAAGTTAATATATTTTAAGGGACCTAGTTATTCTGTTGCTTGAAAAACAGAATGGTGCATTCCCCCCGCCATGGTCTTTTTCCTTACCATTCTTTCTAGCCCGTTGGTCTATTAAAAGAATTTCTAAAATTGTTTTATTCCTATTTTTCCTACACTGCAACAGTATATCACGTATCTCAGTCCTCAGACAACAAGTGGAGCTTGGAGAGGGCTGCAGCACATTTATCTGCGTTGCCTGTAGGCGAATACTTCGTGTCAGCTGTCAATTATTTCTTATCTTCAAAGGGTGTCACTCTGACAAGACAGTTGGTGCCCTAGCAATTCTATTAATATAAGTCTTGGTTTTGCCTTCTGGCATCATTTTGAGACGGCGCTGTGTGTCGTCCTCCATCTTGAACTTCCATGAAAACGTATTTCCAAATTCACAGATAAGAGTTTTAGGAGCTTAATTAAGTTTAAAGATACTGAGTTCATGAGGTCTGACTTGAAGTGAAGGGACTAGTGGAAATGTTTTGTTGTACTATGTTTGATTGTTTTTATTCCATTTAAACATTATTAATCCCGTCTCCACTAATTCAGAATTTATCTTTTAGAACGTGGGAGGAAAAGTATTAAAAAAAATCTTTACAGAGTAAAGTAATGATATTAACAATATTTAATGTATTTATTTAATTAATGTATTTATTTAATAATATTAACAATATTAAATATGTCCAGAGAAGCATAATTTTTAAGCACTTTTAAGGCCCTTATTTTGATATGTTCAAATTTTATACAGACAATATATTAATTGCATATTGTTTTGTTAATTAAGATTAGACTTAATTAAGATAAGACTTCAAAGGCAAATACCTTATTTAATTTTTCGTGTTTGAAGGCATTTCAGTTATTTGAAGAACACAGGCTCTGGACTGATTCTGTAGTTTTTCCTTTATAATTCAGATTGCTAAGGTTTTACAGTATGTGAACATCTGTTAAGAATCCTCATTCATCATACCTTTCTGAGAGATGGAGTGTAGCCACACTTGATACTCAGAAAGGCCATAGGGATAACTGTTTGGTTTGACAAGGAAGAGATATGTATCTGAAGTGAAAGGAGGCAGGACAGGAATGAAACACTGCCCATCTCTGCAAATATCAGGAATGTGGCTCATTGGATAGGCTTTAGAGTTGCCATGACAAAGCTTAGTACTAGATAATGTCATTAACTAGGAAAGAAAATAAGTCATCTCTTTATTAATTCAGATACTGTTTATAGATATATTGTCAAGGGCAATCTTTTTTTGTAAGATTTTATTTTGATTAAAATCTTTTGGAAAAGATGATATATTTGACACCTCATACATTTTATCAGAGACCTGTCATAAGCAATCTGGAATTAAGATAGAGAATGTCTCCTTAAGCAAACAAACAATCTTCTTTGAAGTTGCCAACTGTTCCCTTTGGCTAGAGACACATTAGAACTTTGTCACTTCTAGAAAATGTCACACAGCCATGGAACTAAGGCAGACTTTTAAAGCTTTAGCTAACTCTAAGAGTGCAGAAAAGATTAAATAATTTTCCAAAGGTCTTTCAATCTTGACAACAGAGTCCGGGTCTCTTGAATTCTAGTTAATTGTTTCTTCTCTTTGTCTTGGTTGCCCCAGTCTCCACGTTTTTCAGTAATCAATAACATGTATTGCGTCAATAAACATCTATAAACGTGTATTGGGTGCCTACAATTTGCCAGCCCCTATGCTGGGATCTGTATACAGATGTGAGTATCATACTGCCTGTCACAGTCTAGCTGACAAGATGGAAAGAAACAAATTTGAAGAGATGTGATAAATGCTATGACAAAGATGAGGACAGGTTGCTGAGAGTACCCAAAGGAGGAACAGCTAATCTAGAACTTAACTTAGACTAGGATATATGGAAGACTTCCCAGGGCAGGGTGTTGCCTCAGGTAAGTCATTAAGGACATATAGGAGTTAGGAGAGAAGGGGAAAATCTTCCTTTCAGAGAAAATAATATCTACAAGAGGGATAAAGGGAGTGAAACAGTAAGACAGGAATAAAGGGTGTAAGTAGGGAAATAGTGAAATGAGACTAGAGATAGGGAGGGATCAGACCATGAAGGGACTTGTGTTGAATGGGTAAGACTTGGATTTATGCTGAAAGACATTAGGGAGCCACTGAAGTATTTTTAAGTTGGGCATGTTCAAAGCAAATTTCTCTTTGGCGGTAATAAATATACTCTACTGAAATAATTACTATATTTGTTTAATATATGAATGAGTAAACGAATGAATGAACACACTTTTTTTTCAGTCATACCTGGACAATGACCATTTTAAGCAGCATCATGCCTGTACATGAAGGAGGGGGATGAATCGTACAACAGCAGTTAAAGGCTACTGTTCAAAACAATAACCCAGCCTCTGTAAACATCAGCTTGTTTTATCTTAACTGGTAGAGTTTAGATTGTATCCAGAAACCAGGCGACATTAAAGGTTTATTTAGAAAAGATTTCATAGTCAGAGTTACAAAGGAGGGAGCTTGGTTTGGGAATAAATAGTATGTGAATGTATGGAAAGGGAGGAGCAGGAGTGATGGGGCCACTGGCCAGCGGTGCGGTTGCCCAGGAGAGGGATGGAGAGAACGTTGATGAGGGGGGCGGCAGCATAATGGAGATGTTTCTAGGAGGGACTCATAGAAGTTGGTGATTAACTATAAACACAGGTCGTAAGAGAAAGAAGAGGAAAATTTGGCACTAGTTTTTTAAACTTGTGAGATAATGAGAAAGTGACATGAGCAGAGAATTTGGTAAAGGTGTATGGGTCTGAGGACAATGATGATATTTTATGGAAGTGTGTATGCTCAATGGTGGATGGTACTCTGAAACTGGATCTGAGATGAATCAGTGGGATATGGGTGTCAGTTTGAAAGTTGTAGTGAAGTGAAGAAAATGGTTCCCTGACCTCTTGACTTTTGGATCCTAACCACTCACCCAACACTTCACTGGCTCACTGTGCAACCATGGGCAAAACATTTAACCTTATTTTAAAACGTGTGATACTGAAATTAAAAAGAGTGAAAGGTGCCTTACAGATCAGAAATCTTAGATTCTTTGAAGGGCTTAAATTCTAATTCACTGAAGGAAAACCAGCTTTATATAATTACATATTTTTGGAACAAGATATGGTATACGTGATTTAAATAAGTAAGAAGTATGTTTTTTATATTTAAGTCCATCTCAAATAATTCTACTTTGAATAAATTTTTCATTAGTAAGAGCTGAAAAAGGAAGGATTATTTCACTTGGCTTTCAGTTAACCAGAGTATTCCATACACCAGAATAGTCCCATTATATGATGCCTTACAGTGAACTATCCTTTAATATAGATATTAAATTCCTCCATTAAAATTATATTTTCATTAAGTGCCATTCAAATATCTTAACGTAATCAGTGCTACTTTGGTACCATTCTTCCTGGCTTTGCCATCATTTGCTTGGAACAAAAGTTAAATGCTTACCTATATTAGCTACTCTATTCTCTGCTCTCATAAAAACAGGTTGAGAAGCTATTGCATTTTTCAGGGGAGCCAGAGCTCTGTTAGCTCGGTCCCTGATAGGTCAAGGGCAAGATGCCTACTTCTGTTAGTTCTAGCTATGGAATAACGAGAGAGACTTCCTTTGCAGTATAATTGGGATTTTTAGTTAATCAATAACATTGTTTATTGGGCATTCTGTGCCAGCTTTACATTCACTATGTCACTTAACCTATTTAAGAGATTTAGAAAAGGTAAGTAACTTGCCTGCGGTCATATGGCTAGTAAATGATGGATTCAAGACTCCAACCCATATATGTCTGATTATATGCATAAGAGGAACAGGGATTTGACCTTACGCAATTATGAGAGCTGGTCAAACAGTCTCTGTTAGGTTGTTCTTTTCACACCCCATGCTGGTGTTTGAAGTCCATGGGACAGGCACTGGGGAAGAAAAATGGAATATAAAGTAGGGGAGAGCAAGGAAAAAGCTGTAAGTCACAAGCACAATATTGGAACCCTTGCCAGTTTTCATTTCTATGACCTTGATGATGTCCTGCAAAGGCCAGGGCCCTTCAATTAAGGAGCTGAACAAGCACCCCTAGCCCAGGAGTCCGAGACACTGAAGAAGGACTGGGGAAGGAAGAGTAGTTGCAGGCCCATCTGAGGCCTCATGCCATCACCAGGGCCACCAAATGAGCAAGAGTGTGTGTAAGCTACTTCCCTTCCACATTCCAAATCTTCCCACCTAACAGTCTGTCTGTGGCCCACCCCAATCAGAGACATTTGGGGAATGGAATTCTGGGAAGTATAGTGCAGCCAACCAAGTTGCCATATTGCAGAATCTCCACAACCAGGAAGAAGAGTTTGGTGGGAAATCTTAAAGTAAGGAGTGTATTAAATATGGACAATGTGACCATCCAACATCCAGTTTATATGTAACATTTCAGAGTGAGAAGGGGACATAGATGTCATTGAGTTTTCACCTTCATATCATGAATGTGAAAGTCTAGTCAAAATTTAAGAGGTATTATGCACTGAATGTTTGTGTCCCCCCAAATTCATATGTTGAAATTCTATCCCCCCCATTGTGATGGTATTTGGAGTTGGGGCCTTTGGGAGGTGATTAGGTCCTGAGAGCAGAGCCCTCATCAATGGGATTAGTGCCCTTATAAAAGAGATCCCAGAGAGCTTCCTCATCCCTTCCACCAGGTGAGGACACAGCAAGAAGATGGCCATCTGTGAACCAGGAAGCAGGACCTCACAAGATGCCGAATCTCTTGGCGCCTTAATCGTGGACTTCCCAGCCTCCAGAACTATGAGAAATAAATTTCTGTTGTTTATAAGCCACACAGTCTACAGTTATGTTACAGCAATCCAAACAGACTAAGACAAGATGTGAAGTAATTTTCTCAAAGACACTGAGAGAGGCAAGCTGATATGAGGTTGAAATGCCCTCTTCCCTCATCTTTCATTTTCCAGGTTTAGATGGTATAGAGTAGTCAATCAGTAATGTGGACTTGGTGTCACATATCAGGGTTTCATTATTGAAAGAAAGGTGGTCTCATGCAGGGAATCTTTAATCAAAGGGAGGGGATTCTTTTATTATTTACTTACCACTCTTAAATATTCAAATTCAAAATAACTTTCAGTATTTCCCATTTGGCTCATAATATTTCTTAGCTCTGTCTTTTTTAGTCATAAGCTGATTATTCTTTCTTCTCTTTGATATATGTAGTTTCTTAGACCCAAGAGATAAATCTTTTAAATTTAAAATATGAACCTCTTCTCCGAGCACCTTATAGTCACATGATATCTATTTGTGGAATTAAGTACGATTCATATCATTTCTAGATGTCCTTGGCACATTTCTGCCTGATTTTCATTCTTCTTGTCACCAACTCCATCTGAAAAGTTTTTTTCAGGTATAGTGTATCTCTTTTTCCCCTACAAATCTGGCAAAATTCTCTTTTAACTGCTCTAATTTTCAGCCATGAGGAAAGATAAAGGGAGAAATAATCTTTGATCGTTCTCTTTTCACACGCTCTCCCTTTTCCATTTTAAATTGCCTCTCTCTTTCTCTGCATAAAAGGTTGGTGGTTTCAAGCAGCATCAGGTTGGAGATAAGCATGTCTTTGTCCTGACCCTGCTGACTGAGCAAGGGAGGTAAGAGATAGGATGGCATAAAAGCAGCAAAACTTGGAAGAGGAGAATTCATTTCTCCTGTTAACCCCTTCCCCTTCCCCCCAGGTGTGGGTGGAAGGCGGGAAAACACAAAATAATAATATTTTTTGGCACCATGTTCTTCTGTTTCCTGACTTCCAAAATGTATGTGAGGGCCTCTGGGTGCAACTCTTCCCTCTAATAAAGAGCCTCAGCCCAGAGAAGGAGCCCTTGAGGTAAGAGAGAGGTGGGGCTCAGCACCTCCAAGTTCTGCTCCTGGAGACTGCAGTCCTGGAGCTCGGCCAGCAGCCACCACTGGAAACCTCATGCTGCCCTAGCTCTCCTCTGACACTTGGATGAGCCAAGGGGAAAGGAACCAGGGACCAGAGGGCTTGGCTGTTTGTCCACTGATAACATGCCAATTACTAGAACACTTCTGAGCAAAAGTGTCCAGTCAGCAGAGCTTATGTTCTTGGGAAATGAACTGCTATTGAGAAATTGCTCTGGCTAAAAGCATATAGGGTGGCCAACTATCTGCCAAAAGCCATGGAATAAATGCTGGGATACCCCAGCTCTGTCTCTGGATCATCTGGATTTCAAAGCATAACTGTTGTGGAGGTACCTTAGGTGCAGAGGAAATGAAGATGGTGCTGTTTCTTCCCATCAGGGCTTCAGAACTTTGCCAAGGCCCCTGCCTGCAGTTGCTATTCTCTTCCTCTCTCTTTCTTGCTTCTCGAACCTCACATTGGCCTCTTACAGTTAGCCTGCAGTAACAAAGGCCAGATGCCTAAGTGACTGAAATGATAAACGTTAGCCTTTAAGGGCACAGTGACAGTTGTTACCGGAAAGGGTAGAAATGAACGATTAGAGTTGGAGTGCCCTTGCATGCTATTTGCAGGAATGAGCTCTTGTAGAATTCTCCTACACCCCATTTTGTTTTTAGGCTTTTCCTTAGCCTGAATCCGCTCCCACTCTCCTCACCCCTGCAGCCCCCACTCCCACCCACAAAAGCAGAGTCTATGGCAAAAGTTTCCTTGTAGCTACTTCACTTTGGCAAGTGCTCCCAGGACAGGAGTAACTGGGAGACTGACCCAGGGAAGGAGGGAAAGTCAGTCCAACCCAGACCCTGACCCTAACCCGTTGTGAGGCTGGTCACCACAATGAGCACCTGGGCCTCCGTCCGCTGGGACCCTCTGAGGAACTGTGTAAAGGGGGCCTCAGGTATATCTCCTTGAGAGACTGGCTTCAGTTATCTCAGGTCAAGGTGACCCTAAGAGGTCAGCTGCCTGCTCTTCCGGGTTTGTGCATATGCCAGATTGATTGAGTGCATCCCCACGTACATCCCACAAGCTGGAAGCAGACGCGGTTCGGGCGGAAAGTGAGGGAGCCGTGGCGAATGGAACTACGGTACTGTCAGGTCAGCTGCTGGACTGGCTGCGGTAGTGATGGCTGCAGTGAGAAGGCGGCCCGAGGCTGCGTGGCGGTGACCTAGCAGCACACTGTGCTGCTGCCTCCGTGGGGATCCGGCCACCCGGTGAAATGTGGTCACCTTAGGTTTTCCTTCATCCTGTTCTTGAAATGCTTCTTATGCCAAGCAATTTGTTGTCTATACCTCCCATCCAGTTGGTCTCTGGTGTCATCTTTTGGGACCATGTATGAGTGAAGACAACTTCAAGGCTCGAATAATACTCTTAAAGCTTTCACCAAATCATGCACCCTTGCACTTGAAGTTTGTAGGGATAGGATTATGGCTGCATTTTTCTTGGTGAATATTGACTCTCTTCCTTTTTGGCTTCATCTGTCATTATAGAATCTTATTAGAAATACTAGATAATGGTCAAGTTAACTTTGTTTTCTTAAAGCAAAAGGTAGAAAACCTCTGTAGATTTAGAGGGATTACAGAAAAATCTGAGCTAAGAAAATCTTGGGTTCTGGACTTAGTTATTGCCGTCTCGGTTTTCTGACTTACTAGTGGGTTTTTTTTTTTTTTTTTTTTTATTGCACTGACTCGGAAAAGTATAGATGAAGATATTCATGATTTTATGGGCATCAAACAAATTTAATGCTATAAGATTTAGTAAAATATGTGTTTCCATTAGGAAGTTTAATGTTGGTTGTTTTCTTTGTAGTTTGGAAGTAAATAAATGTTTTCGTAATATGTCACAAAGGGGTAGACTTCAGAAACAAAAGCTCATGGCTTTCTTGTTCATCATGAGGAATTGCCCCCTAAGTAGTGTTTAGACCCTGCATGCACTATTTTCTGTTCTTTTCTCTTCCTCTTTTAATTTATTTTAAAAAATTCCCCATCTTTACTGAGAAATAATTGACAAATATAACTGTATATAGTTAAAGTGTACAATGTGATGATTTGATATGCGTGTACATTGTGGAATGGTTACCAAGATCAAGATAATTAACACATCCATCACCTCACATAGCTAACTCTTTGTGTGTGTGTGTGTGTGTGTGTGTGTGCACGCGCGCACGTGCACGCGTGTGCTAAGAATGCCTAAGATCTACTCTCAGCCACTTTCAAGTATACAATATTGTATTATTAACTATAGTAATCAACAGATCCTCAGAACTTCTCTTCTTATAAAAGAAAGTTTGTACCCTGTGACCTGCATCTTCCCATTTTCCTCTCTCCCCAGCCCCTGGCAACCACCATTCTATTCTCTGTTTCTATGAAATCAGCTTTTTTAAAAAATATATTCCACATATAAGTGATATCATACAGTATTTGTCTTTTTCTGTCTTGCTCCTTTCTTTGTGAAAATCACCACATTGCCCACAGGGACAGGCTGAGGCCCCAGCACTGCAGGGAACCTGGAGAGAGTGTGCTGTCATGGTGGCAAAGACATTCACCGCTACTTACAAAGGAATGGTATTTAATTGTTAGGGGAGTGCAACATTATTTGAATCTGTTTCCTTATCAGTATTCTATTGCTTTAAGACAGAATGAGAATTTAAGTTTTAACATACTTATTAAAATCTGCTTCAAACAATTGGAGGCTGGTGATGAGGAAAGGCTGTGGCCCTAGAGTATAGAGAAGAGTTACTGAAGGTAAAGAGGCAGTTACCTGTAGGGAAGTGGAGACAGCCAGCATCAGGTATTTGGAGCAGGTGCAGGTGAACATGCCGAACAGGAGCTGTGAGATCTGAAATGCCACAAGGGACCAAAGTAGAAAGCAAATTGGAAACTGTTTTCCTACAAGCAGGGAGTGACGGAGCTTGGGAAAGTAATTCCGGGATTGCTGCCCCAGACATACTTATGAGTCCTTTGAAATGTGGGGCTTGAAATGTTTATTTAACAAGTTCAGCCATGTTGTAAAACAAAATACGGTTTTGCCATAAAATATGGACTCAAAACAAAGATTGATTCATTAGGCATGGATTAAAAGCAGATCGGGTCCAGTTTTTTGTGGGATGAATTTTCTGTCTTTCCTCAATGCAGGCAATTGGAAAATATAGATTTTTAATACTCTCCCCTGAATGTCTTTCTAATGTTTTACTTGGTACACTTTAGAAAATAAGTATTTTTCTGTGAGACAAGCTAAGGGTATGCTCTTTCAGCTCTTACGTGGCATTGGAGGAGGGCTAGCAGATGAATTCTAGAATATAATGCCATCATTGATTGTTTTAGAGAGATCAGTGGAATTTATGTGCATTGCAGTAAATGCTAACATTGTTTAAGGATTATTAGTCTGTTCTTGAAGACATTACCTTATTTCAAATAGTTGACATTTATAATATAGGGGAAAAAGAAGGAAAGAAGGGTAAGTTTCTTCTCCCTGGAACCCTGTTCCGTTTCTTCTGTGCCTAATTGTTAGCTCCTACTCATCCTTCAGATCTCAGGGAAGGTCTGTCGTGGGGACACCTGCAGGCAGGTGCAGACACCACAGACTTCAGTAGCACCTTTGCCCTCCTCTTAATATAGTGCATCCTAGATGCAGTTTTCAATTTCCCTCATTATTTAATACCTGCCTTTCCCATTAGAATGTAAACACCATCAGGGCAGAACATTTTATTGCTCAATAATGGATTCTCAACGCCTAGGAACATGGCAGGGGCTGGTCATAATCACCAACGCTGTGGCATGCTTACTGTGTGTCAGGTCCTGTTCCAACACAACGTGGATTCACTTATTTAATCATCACCACAACCCTATACAGCGGGTATTATTCCCATTTCTAGAGAAGAAAATGATGGTCAGAGAGGTAAGTCACCTGTCCAGGGTGACAGACTTAATAAGTGGCAGAGCTGGCATTCATAACTGCTGTCTGGCTCAAATATTTGATGGGGCCATCAAATATTTTGGGACTATCAAAGCGAGGAAAAGAGTAATAAAAATATTCGGTCTGAGCTCTGTTGATTTTATGATATGTGGGCTGGAGTTGAAGATGATCCACACCTAGTAGATAGATGTAGAGAAAGCTCATCAGTGGAGAATGGCTTAACACCTACACTGTTGGAACTTGCTTCTCAATAATTTTGTTTTTATGGGACAAATTTGGGTAAAAATGGAAATTCTAAATAGGATGAAGCATAGGAGTGGTTCTTGAATTTGATGCAAACCATGCATGCCTGGAGATCCTCATTGGTTTAACGAGACAAAGAAGGAAAGGCAAAGAAATATCTGAAATATTCAGCTAAAATTAATAGGAAATCTTCATTATAGTTATTTTTGAACTATTTAAACTTTGGAAATCTGGGTTTTAACAGCACCAGTGAGCTATCACAGAGCAGTGGTTCCAAAGTATTAGTCAGCAAGTCTTTACCCTCAGCCTCAAAGATGAGGAAAGGAAATGGTAGGTAGTGTCTGTACTTTAGTCATGGGAGGCAGCATTGGCAAGACTGTCCTTTTTGGTGTTAAAATAGTCATTATTTTATAAAAGCAGTTTTGCTAGTAGATTCAGGGTTGGTTGGTTATTTTATTTTGTTTCGTTTGTTTTTATTTTTCATGTATTTGAAAAAATAAATAATTGGTGACCCCATGTTGAATTTCCCGCTTTTGTCTCCATTTTCTTCTCCATGAAATCCCACAGTTTGGGAACCAATGATCCTAAGAATTTAAAGTCAGTGAAACTTTTTAAAGGAAATCTCTGTATAGATTTATGTAGTTTTTTGTTTGTTTGTTTTTCCAGTTTTATATGTGTTCATTTCCCTGATAAAGAAAATGAATTAATGAGAAAGCATGGCAGCAGCATAGAAAGAATGACAGGGAGTGTTAAAAGGACCGCTACCCACGAGTTGTGTTCTGCTGCTTGTGAAGGCTCCGCCTGGGACAAACTCACGTCTGAGAGTTATCACTACGGTCTTTTTACTGAAGGAACAAAGTAGAAATTAGTGTTTGCTTTTTTTAAGGAAAAAAAAGAAACAGCAGAAACACTTAACCTTTCTGTAAGAACAAATGGAAACACTACTTTTTTTCCTTCTTTTTTATTTCCACAAAAAGTCTTATCAGCCTGTATTAGAAAATGGAAATGTGACAAAAGCTATCTGGTGAAGACAACTAATAAGCATTCTACAATGAAGCATCCTTTTGTAAAACAAAGTTGACCTCCTGGAATAAAGCTTTAAGCTTGTGGCCAAGGGATTAGCATTCATATGTTACTAGGTTGTTAAAAATTGGGTGATTGCCATAACTGCTGAGGGTCAAGTGGTGGCATTACCAGAGTCTATGCCATTCATTGGCTGAAAACATTTCTTCCCCTCCGCCCATTTTCCAAGTGTTCTTGGGGGTTGATTGTGAAGTTTCTCCTTGAAGTGTTTTTAAATTGGTGCTAATGTATTTATCCTGTGACATATTCCATAGTGTGTTACATGTAACTAGGTTCTTAAAATAGTCCTCCTTGTTGGTGGAAGTGTAAAGAACAACAACCATTTGGAAAGGCATTTTGATAATTACTACAAAAAATTTAAATGCACATATCCGCTGACCCAGAATTCCACCACTCATATTCTGTCCCACAGATATATATGAACAAGAGTATATCTTCATTAAAGAATTCTTTTTAATCATGAAAACCAGCGGCAGTTGGAATGTCCCCTAAAGGAAGAACGTTTACATAAATTATGATACATGCATAGTATGGTACACCATGACACTAAAAGAAAGAGTGGAGCAGAACTGTAGTTACTTTAATGGAAGGAGTATGTTGATATATTATTGAGTACAAAATAGAATTATAGAACTTTTAGTATGATACCATTTTTTTAAAAAGAAGTATAGATGGATATGTGTGTGTGTATATATATATATATATATACACATATATATACATATATACAAATAGATAAGTATGCAATATATGATATGTATGTATGCACATTGAAAGGTCTGGAAAGATGCACACCAAATTGTTAATAGTGCTAACCCCTGGAGAGCAGAATTAGGTAGGTATTGATAGGGTGAGTAGGCACTTACACTTTAAAAATTTATGCACTTAAAAAAATAAAAAGCAATCAATTTATAATTTAAGAAAAAATACTAAACAAAATAAAGGCTGAAATAAAGCTCTCTTTAATGTCAGATATTAATTTATTAGAGATTTGTGTCATTGCAGCTTAGCTGCTGATAATCATTTGAAGTAAGACGTGCTTTGCATATGCAGTAGAAGATTGTGGTTCTTTGGGCTCCTCCAGCAAGCCTGTAGACTTAGTGATGAGATTCCATTCTTGTCAGCCCATAGCTGTGGTTCCCTCAGATATCAGTCACCTTGTGGTTGCTCACATCTAATGAAGAACTAACTGAGGTGAGTAACTGAGGTTGAACAGGTTACTTCAACAGGCAGTCAACCCAAATTAATGTGAACAGTCGTTGGGTCTAAAGACAACTGCAGTGGATGTCAGTACAAAGCAGCTGTTTCCTTGGTGAGTTAAACAGCGAGTGGCATCTCTGTACCCTGCTGCTGCATCAAATTTAGTTACTAGCTCTGGAGACAAAGATAAATGCCAGTGTGCAGGTGGGAATCAAGTGCTAATTTACTATTTTGAGAAAAGCCCATCACATTTATTTTGATTTTCTACTCTAACATTAAACCTGCTCCTGACCTCAAAGGAAATAATTACCTATTTTATAAAGTCATTGGTTTTACAGAGTAGCATTTAAAAAAATAGCAATGTCTTTTATACTACTCTGGTGTTTTTAAAAATAATTGAAGAAAATCACTGTGCCAACATGTTTTAAAAATATGCTATACAAGCACAGTTATTATCTCTAGCTGAGTTTTAACGCTGGTAAGCAAAAATAATAACTACCATTCCTTTAAGGAATCTTAGTTCATCTTGGGCTTTGAATTGGAGAATGTCCCTAAATATCCATTTTTTTAAGAAATAAAGCAATGCTATATAACTTTATAAAAGATATTCCAGTGGTTTAACTATGAAAATGACAAATGCATGCCCTCAAAACCTAATTTTTGTAAACCCTCTGCAATTATATAAAACGTATTTTCCCTGTTGTAGAACTTACATTAACATTAACAATCAGTAATGAGATTTGTTTTTAAGTAAGTTTTTTTCTGATTGTGAAAGGAATATATGACAGAACGTAGAAAAAAATTAGTAAACGTAACTACATAAAATTAAGAATTCCTCTAAGAAAAATATTATAAACAATGTAAAAGTGATGAACTGTTCTAACAAAACAGTTTAAAAAGTTAAAAAAAAAAACCTTTTAGTATATATGATAAAAGAGCTAATTTCTTTTAATATACAAACAGTCCTTACAAATTAATGAGAAAAATATGCCTAATATGCAGATGAGCAAAGACTATGAACAGATAGTCACAACGAAAGAAACGAAAATGACCAATAATTATAAGAAGGATGCCTAGTCTCAATGACAATTGAAAAACTGCAAATTAAAAGTAGGTATCAGGAGACACTTTCAAAAGCTATTTTTTTAAGGTTTTAAAAGTTTATTGGATCCACACTTTATATACCATAAAATTCCCTATTTAAAATGTAAAATTCAATGATTAAAAAAAAAAAGTCAACAGTTAGGCAGGCACCACCAGAATTCAGTTTTAGAACATTTCTACCACCCCCAAAAGTTTCTTTGTATCCATTTTCAGTTAATGACCATTCCCATGCCCATTCCTAGGGAACTGCAGATTTGCTTTATGTCTCTATAATAATTTCCCTTTTCTGGATATTTCATATAAATGAGATTATAAAACATGCATCTGTTGCATCTGGCTTCTTTCAATTAACATAATGTTTTCAAGATGCATCCATGCTTTATCATGTAACAATAGTAAATTTCCTTTTGTTTCTGAATAGTCGTGCGTTGTGTGGACATACCACATTCTGTTTATCCATTCACCAGTTGGTGGATGTTTGGATTGTTCTGAGTTTTTTTTTTTTTTTTTAATTAATTAATTAATTAATTTTTGGCTGTGTTGGGTCTTTGTTTCTGTGCAAGGGCTTTCTCTAGTTGCAGCGAGCGCGGGCCACTCTTCATCGCCGTGTGTGGGCCTCTCACCGTCGCGGCCTCTCTTGTTGCGGAGCACAGGCTCCAGACGCGCAGGCTCAGTAATTGTGGCTCACGGGCCCAGTTGCTCCGCGGCATCTGGGATCTTCCCAGACCAGGGCTCAAACCTGTGTCCCCTGCATTGGCAGGCAGATTCTCAACCACTGCGCCACCAGGGAAGCCCCTGTTCTGAGTTTTTTGCTGTTATGTATAATGTCCCTGAGTCTTATGGTAAATATATGTTTTACTTTTTAAAATTCTTTTTTTTTAAGTATAGCCGATGTACCATATTGTATAAGTTATAGGTGTACAATATGCTGATTCACAATTTTTAAAGGTTGTACTCCATTTATAGTTATTATAAAATATTGGCTATATTTTCTGTGTTGTACAATATATCCTTGTAGCTTATTTTATACCTAATAGTTTGTACTTCTCTATCATCCTATCCCAATATCATCTTGACTCAAAAATCTAATGGAGTCTTTACTTTAATGGAACCAAAACAGAATTCTTGTTTGTGTCTTTTTACCCCTGTTAACTGGCTTGTTACCCAGTCATACTCATCCCAACAAACGTCATTTACCCAACAGCTTGAGCCAAAGGTGCAGATGTCTTCCATGAGTCCCCTTTCCCCTCTCATCCTTTATATCTAGTTATTGTCACGTCCTGTAAGCTGTACTTTCAGAGCATACTCTGGATATGTCACCTCCACCAATGCCATCCTACTTTACCCACAACTCCTCCAGAAGAGGTCTCCCTGAGTTACTCTTATCTCACAATAAGCCATAATCTTCACCTAACATATAGAATATTTTTTTCTTAATTAAAATTTAGTCTTTATTTTTCAAAATAGGTAATATATTCACATGGTTCAAAATTCAATATTTGCCAAAGGATATACAGTGAAACATTTCCCGCCCACCCCTTTTACCCATACAGCATCTGATGTTATCATCACTTTTTTGTGACTCTTTCAGATATATTTTGTACATATACAACTATATATATACAGAAATAGAATTACTGGGTCAAAGAGTGTGTGCCTTTGTAATTTTGAAAGAAAATGGCCATATTCTTCTTGGAAGCCATACCAATTTAGACTCCCTCCAGCAATCTATGAGATTGCTTGTTTCCCTACATCCGTTCCAACTTTTTGATCTTTAATGTTTTGACAAGTAAAACAATATATGCCCCTTTCACCTTCTTACTCTAACTGAAAGCTGAATCCTTGATGATAGTACTTGAAGAAAGATTATATCTCTTTTCTCCCAGGTCCTTTTATCACTGGGGATGTGGTAATTGACCTCCTAGATTCTCATAGCTTCAATCAAATCATTCTTGCTCCCTCCTTCCCAAAGTCCACCGCATTTAAGTCTCATTTAACCAGACATTCCCACCTACTATCCACTATGGTTAAAGTTTAATGTGGAAAAACTAGATGTGTTCCCCTGAAAATCCTTGACAAGGCTGTCCATCATCAGAGTATTATTTGACATTGTTTTGGAAATACTAGCCAATGCAATTAGAGAAAAGAAAGTAACTAGATGTGTAAAAATTCAAAACCATGAGGAGAAATTTTCAGTATTTGCAGATACATGATTTTAGCTTAGAAAAGCCAAGAAGCTATTGCAAACAATAAGGGAGAATTAATTAGGGATGCTGGAAAAAAATCAATTTATGAAAATTCAGTTGCTTTCCCATATATAAACAATACCTAGACAAGAGATCATGGAAGACCCTGCATTCACACAAAGGATGAGCATCATCAGAGTGGGCACAGCAGGGATCCTAAGGCAGGCCCATTCCAGGGAGATTCAGGACACTCTGACAGATGATTGTGGCTCACGGGCTCCCCATTGGCCTTACCAAACATTCTTAGGACTGCATGGAAGTCTAAGATTTCTTTCCTTCTTTCCCTCTCTCACCCACACACTCTGTCCTCTCCCTCCTTCCCTCCCTCCCTCCTTCCCTCCTTTCTACCCTTCCTTCCTTCCTTTTTTCTGATCAGGATTGGATCTGCATTACAGTCTGATGTCTCTCCCAGCCTCCTATGCCTCCCCAGCCTCCTATGCTTCCCTCCCAATTTTTAAATATATTTTAAAATAATTACGTTTACATACAGTTAAATTCACTTTTTTGGTGCACAGTTTTGTGAGTTTTTACACATGTATAGATTCTGTTAACCTTCACACACAGAACACAGAACAATTCTAACTCCCCAAAGAATCCATCCCTGTTTTCCCTCCAGGTGTTCCCTAGATAAATCTTCTGCACATCTAATCAGATCTTGGTGTCTGTTTCTCAGAGGACCCAGACTAACGTATCATGGTTTAATGTATGTGGCAGGTGAATTGTCCTTGAGGCAGGAGGTCACGTTGTGTTTGTATTTTGGTGATGTGACTTTTTACATTTTTTTTTATGCATAATATTTGTGGAGTATATAGTGATTATAATAATGAGTTATAGTCATTCATTTCTGGGTCATAATGGCTTGAGACCTTACATATCAGTTAAAGGTTGAATTCTAACAAATAGAGTTGTGCAATAGTGAAATCTGTGGGCACCATGATCCCAACAGTGCTTCAGCTAAGGATTGTATCGCTTTGGTATCAAGGGCGATGTATAAGAAATTTTTACATTGGAATGTGGATTGGACAAGATGAACCCTAAGGATCCTTCCACTGATAAGCTGAAGAGATTTTGTGATTCTAAGAGTCTATCCATTTCCTTCTAGTGTTGGGTTTTGGAGTAGATTTTTATTCCTTCTCAGCTTTCATTTATTCATTTTACAAAGTGTACCCAATTCATGTATTATTCCTTTATTGTCTTTTATATGAAGTCTTTTAAAAAACTATAGATAATCAATACTAGATGCCACAATAATTACTTTCGATTCCACATTATTAGTATTACTGTTGCTATTATTGCTGTTTTTTGTTGTTGCTGTTGTTATGCAGCTCATCCCCTGGTGTACTCTCAGTCACACGATTTTATGAAGTTTTAGTCTCATGTGTTTTGACATATACATAACTTGTCATAATAGGTTTCCTAGGTAACCACCATGGTTCTTATATGCTTTCAAATGGATTTTCTTCAAGTGCACTTGAGTGGGTGAAAGATGGAATATTTATATGATGTTATATTGGTCAGAATACTGTAGAAAATTAATTTTTTGGATACTAGATGGACATAAAATATAAAGTTGTGAAAGTATAAAAAGTAGTGGAAAGCCTGTCCATACATCCTATTAAATATTTTTGTAGTAAAGTCAGTGCCTTGTATAAAATGTGGAGATATTTAAAAAGAGTCTTTAAGGTGCTTAAATCTCCTTTTGGGATTTAACCTCAGTATCTCAAGAGAAAAGATTATCACACTGCTTTTCATTATCTGAGTGAGTGAGTATTGCCATGGATTACAAAACTAAAGTTTAAACATGCTGAAAAGGTAAGACCCAAAGAAGAAGAAAAGGGGCAAAACCAAAACTAAATGGAGGGCACCATGAAATGCCACACCACTGAAGATTGTTCCTTTTATATGTTCAGCCTGGAATAAATGTTTTAATAATTTTAGTCTGAGGATTTTGTGTGCTAGTGAATCCAGATACTTCCAGAAATAAGGCGAACAGTTTGTATTGACCCGTATAAAGAGCACACACAAAAGAATGCATTTGTTTTTTTCATAGGAAAATCATTACCTGATTGGTCTATAGTGCACATTTTTTGACTTGACTTTTAAGGTAGTGCGCTGGTCATTGGCTTATTGTGCCCTCATTTGAAAAAAAATATTTTAGTTAATCAAATCTATTTTCTAAAAGAGTTTAGAAAATAATAAATTAATGGAGCTGCTCTCTTCACTTTATGAAAAATGTGTTGGGCAGTAGTGGTGCCCAGTAGCACGTAGTGCCCCTTTTGCACCCCAGTGAGATGCCAAATACCATGCTAGTTATTATGAATATGACACACACACTCTCAAGAGGTAGAATCAGCCTACCCTTGACTTTCTATTCAATGGAAAAATTATAGGTAAAAAAATTACATCTGTTGTGTGTTTTCACCAACAGTGGTAGAGTTTTAAAAGGAAACCTTAAAATATACTAGTTTTAGAATATTGAGATAATAGCATTTACAGATTTTGAAGAGTTATAAGTTTAGCTCTCCTTGGGCATCAGAACAATGTAGTTACAAATATAGCTAGGACATCTGTAGACAGGAATTTGTGGTCTCATAGTTTAGTAACCCATTTGCTATTATAAATCTGAAGCTGGCTAGATCAATAGAGAATCAATTATTTTTGACAGTTTCATTTTGCCATGCAGCTATCTGCTTAATCCTTTAAGTTAGAACTTTAAATTTTATTTCTGATAGGCTGAAAATCAGTTTAAATGTACTGTATTCTTCCAAACCATCTTACTCAGAGTGTACTAGATGCAACTTAGTCTTTTCTTGGTGACTCGGTGGCATCATTATTTGTGTGTTTTGATTATTGTGATTATTATTAGAGTCAAGGAAGCCCTTATATCTGGGGTGGCGGTGGACCGAAACATTTTCTTACCCAGTTGTCCCTTGGCTAACATTCTCTGCCTTCTCATGCCATAGTCTTCAGGGACTTTTATCGTGCTGCTGTGTGTTCCTGATCTTGTAACGGTCATTGTTGGGTGACTACTTTTCAGTCATGTTAGTCTGTGATTCCACAGAACGAAGAGTCATTTCCTCAAGCATTCTTTTCTCCTTCAGAAATAGCTTTTACATCCACGTTTCCTCCTTCAGTGTTGCCATCATCTTCTTCCTCTTCTTTTTTTCTAGTGGTCAGTAATGGTCTGTATCATTCAAATACTTATCTCCTAGTTTCTCCATTGGTTACCACAGACATCTTTTTATTTGCTTGTGCTTGCTCTTCTCTCTTTCTACAAGCCTCAAGTTTGTTTCCTAGGCTGTGCAGGAGGAGATGCTCCTCACCATCCCGAGATTTGGGCCAACATATTTTGTGAAGGTTTTATTCCAAAGTGTTCATGGGTTTTTTGCTTTAAGTCTTTATTGAATTTGTTACAATATTGCTTCTGTTTCATGTTTTGGTTTTTTGGCCGTGACGCATGTGAGATCTTAGCTCCCTGACCAGGGATCGAACCCGCACCCCCTGCACTGGAAGGCGAAGTCCCAACCCCTGGACCACCAGGGAAGTCCCTCTTAATGTGTTTTTCATGAACAGATATATGACTTCTGTGGGATTGATGTTCTTCGTAGTGTTTGACTTCAAGCAGAATCTCAGGTACTAGCAACATTGGAAATCACATTTTTGACATTATTGTCAGTCACTTTCATCATGAATAATTTTACTTTTTCTTTAGAGAACCCTGATCCACAGACTGAATCAAGGAAGTGATATTCAAGAGCAGAAAAGTAATATCTAATTATAAGTCAATTTTAAATCCTATTTCTCAGAGTAAGCTCTACAGTTGTTCATAAAACTAAACAAATATGTGTCAGTGCTTCTTATATGAGAGGCTGTGGTAAGTTGTATGGGAAGAAAATCTCACAGTGAATAAATAACATATTTACCCTCTAGGGTGATCTAGGGTGATCTAGGGTGATTTGCACTCTACTGAAAGTACAGATACATAAGCTAGGAACCCTAAGGCGAGGGTAAGTGCGGTACAGTAAATGTTCTTAGGGTTACCAAACAATGGAGGAGGATATAGGAATGCTTATAAAGGGGTATAGTTTGGAAAGAGCTCCTCAAAGGTTAGCTTCTTCATGGTTAATGAAATATGGTGGGAAGATTATTCCAGAGAAAATGTATGGTTTGGAAAAAAAATATATTAATTATGGCATAAGAATATAAAGCATAATCTGGAAACAAGCTCATTGTGGCTGGTGTTTAGGGAGTAGAGGGAGGCCATGGCTAAGAGGAGTAGGATGAGAAGAATGGATATCAAAAGGAGAAAGTATAGTGGGAAACAGCTTGAAAAAGAAATTGTGAAGGGCTTTAAATACCTAATGAAGGACTTTGAATATCATTCTCAATGAAAGAGTTTTTCAAAAGAGAAGGGGCATAATGAGATCTGTCTGGCAATTGCTTTTTCTCTAGTAAGCCAGTGGTTCTGGAAACATTCTATTGATATTAGTTAGGGATCATAGATGCAAAATGCCTGTGCAGATTCATGAATTAGTGTGTTAATCACATGCTTGAAAGGCCTAGGAGGTGACATATTCATCAGAGACTTTATTTTGTGACTGCCTACAATATCATCATGAGCAAGAATAGCCAATCTGTCCTGCTTTGTTTGAAGTCCAAGGGACTCACCTTAATTTACTGGTACCTACTAGTATAGATGTTGGTACGACTTGATGAAGTACCTTAGATCAGCATTGTAAAAATATTAAGGGGACAGATTGTGCTCTTAAATGAGTTTTCAGGAAAAAGACATCAAATTTTCTCTAGTGTATATTCTGGCTTTATTTTATTTTAATTTTTTTAACCACCTCAGAGAGTCAGATGCATTTGCTCAGTGACTTACCTCTTCATTGAGCATTAGACTGGAGGTAGAGTATCCACTGTCTTTCCTTCAGAGCTGTTGAAACTTTGGTCCCAGGTTAGATTCCAGTGTAGGTGAGAGACAGAGTTTTGGAACCAGACACATTTGTGCTTATCCTGAGCTCCTCCATTTATCTGTATAATCTTGGGCAACTTAGGGAGTCTCTCTACCTTCTTTTTGCTTGTGCACATAATAAGGATGACAATGACAGGTTTGCAGGCTTCCTGTGGCTAATGATTCAAAAGCACCTGGCATAGGACCCACACATGAATGATAGAAATAGAATTGTAATTATCTTTATCATCATTATTCTTATGGCTGGATTATCATGTTTGCTAATTTTCCCTTGCTTAGGGGGTTGATCAGTGAAGAATTTAAATTGCTGCCTCTTCCAAGACTGGACATCATTCTGACCCATCAAATTGGCCTGTGCTTGCCATTTCCATGTTCTGCACTGCTTCTTTTCTCTCTTACAGTTAGCAAGCCTATAGCTTTTGTTTCACCCATTTGTTTTCCTTGAGGAAGATAGCGTATTCATAATGCACTTAATAAGATTTGCTAAACTTTTTTTTAAACTTATATAATTTATGAGTCTGCAATATTATTGTATGCCACTTTAGAGAAGTCTCAGGACTAAAATTTTAGAGGTTTATAGTTGTGAACCCTGCCCTTAAAAAGTGTGATGTCTTAAGCTTTCAGAGATGTGATGCAGGCAGCCCTGTCCCTGCCCACTCCAAGTATATACACATGCGCACGTGCACACACACACACGCACACACAGTTTTTACCTCTTTCTTCTCTCTGCATTTCTTGTCTTCTCCGCTAACAGTATGTCTGCTGCTTACTTGTTCCTATTTTATTCTGATCTTCCCTCTCAGTTTTTCTCTTTATTCCCTCTTCTGTTATTTCTCCCATTCTTCTCAACCTTGGTATTACAGGGCTAGACTTTGAAGTTAGCATTTTGCTCTGCTTAAGTCGGCTTTTGACTCTTCACACTAGACACCATAATCCTAGGAGCCCTTGCATCTAGTGAGCCCTCAATAAGGACGGAGTGAATGGGAGCCTTAGCCCTGTGGACCAAGATTATTTGACTGTGCATTTTCAGAGACTGTTTTTTTGTTAAATGGTGATGAGTTTTTAATATTTTTCCTGGTCTTAGGGAGTCTAGCATGAAAGCTATTCCTCAGATTATTGTTATTAATAGTGTTGATAAAAAGTAGCAAATATATGTAAAGCATATAAGAAGGTAGATACGATTCATTATCTTGAGTTTACTTTTTTTCTGGAGGGGAAAATGAAGAATTCTCAGAGGAATTTCTAGAATTTAAAAATATACTATTTCATTTTAAATTCAATTTTCACTTGCTGTTTTTAATAATGGCAGTATCAGTATGTTCTTGAGCCTTCATGCTTTTCCTTTTTCCTTTTGCTACATTGGGCCTATGGTATCAGGCCTGCCCATACTCTGAAGCCCAGCTCTGGCCCAACGTAGGAAATATCCTGCCTCTGGTGGCATTATTCCTGTCTTAATATCTGATCTCTTGATATTAAGAGTTTCTAATCATCTGATCATCAGATCAGTGCTTAGAACCTTCCTGCCCAATCCCCTTGGGCTGGAGACCTCCAGGAGCTGGCTGATTCTTCTTGCCTTAGATGATCTCTGTGGACTTCACCCTGGTCTGCTTGTTATATGCTATCAGTCATCATATCCTCAATCTAACAAATTTTAATCTTTGGATCTTGTAATGTTGCTTCATGATTAACTTGTTTTACATTTTCCCTGAAAACTTTCTTTGAACATAGCTTTTTTTTTTACTAATATTACTATCAACATTTAGATTTAATAGACTATTTTAAAACAAATAGAATTTATTGCAAAAAATTTTAATACTTTTTACATTGACTTCCTGTGATTTGCTGAAAAGCTTTGAATTTATATTATAGGCTTGAAGATCATGTTTATAACATAATAGTAAGTAGTCTCCCATATTCATTTTTTTCTTTAATTATTTACCTTTTTTTAGTTGAAATAGGATTTGATGGTTTCTCACTAAAAACTGAATAACCTTAAAAGAAATATAGTTGTTTCTAAAAGAAGTGTTCAAACATATTTTCACAATTTATTCATTCAATATATGCAGGAGAAAATTAAATACAGATAAGTTACTCTTCCTGACAGGTTAAAGAAGTTAGGTATATGGAATGTCCCAGCTGTATTATTGGAAAATAAATAAGATGTATTATGCTGGTTTATCTTCACTTTGTCATTCTTAACATTAGGTTAAGATGGATATTCCACCTATGGTATTATGTTATATAAATATTTCTGTACTTTGTTCTTTCAAAGATATTAAATCATTTGAATACTATTTTCCAGCTTCATATGAGTGGGGAAAGGCCCTTCTATTACTAATAAAACAAACAGATCTGCAGTCCTGGAGTCATCCATATTACCTTTAAAATGCCATGTTTTAATTAAACTAATTGAAAAGATTGGAACTCTTCTTCATTAAATGGTTGTTGCAGCTGAAAGGCTGGTGGGAAACCAGCTATGTTTTTTGCATCATTTTAAAACAAAGACTAACCTAAATTGTTTAAAGTCTATAATTGCAACACTTTTAATAGATTAATTCATATTCAGTGTTACGGGTAGAGTCGTGTTAATATAGTAACCTGAGAATGCAAACTGTGCTATTTCTAAACTTCCCATTAGCATATGGCCTGACCGCTTGTTTGTAGAACTGTGCCTTCCAATATGGTAGCCATTAGCCACACGTGGCTAGTCTGAAATGAATTGTGCTGTAATTGAAAACACACACCACATTTCAAAAGCAGTATGAAAAAGTAGAATTTAAAATTATTTTCTTATACTTTCTATATTGATTAAATGTTGAAGTGATAATATTTTGGATATACATAAAATATAATTAATTTCATCCTTTTCTTTTTACTTTTTAAAATTTTGCCACTAGAAGACTAAAAATTACATATGTGGCTCACATTTATAACTTGTATTATACTAGGAAGATTAAGTGGGTGGTGTACAAATGCCACGCCCTTTGCAGGTAAGCATTGAAAATGATTATATCTAATGTCAGACTTAATGTTGGCAAAAGTAAAGAAATGCATTTGGAGAAAATTAATTCAAATTGTGCTTACTTGATAACAAGGCTTAGCGTCATTATGTCCCATTCTTTGAAGGTAGTAGTTTAGTATAATGCTTTTACCTAAAAGACCAAAATGCAAGACAGTATTTACTTGCAAAAGACAAAAAATTACTTTCCAATCTGTACTTAAAATTATGGTACTTTCCTACTTGAAATATCCAATTCTGGTAAGCACCCTAACAAAGATGCAGAAAGGCTAAAAGAGTTTCAGGGGAGATAAAATGATCAAGGAATTCATATTTTATGATGGCACATGTGGAAAAGTTAGGTCTTCCTGGGTTAAAAAAGATAAAATTAAGCAATTAAGAAAGGCAGATAGTAGGTTTAGCAATTTTACTTAGTGCTTTCTTTCAAGGACCTGAACAGAAATAACTGCTATTAAAAAAGTACAAGAACTTATACCTCAATTGAATAAGTTTAGCCCAGCAAAATCCAAAACATCACAACTATAGGTTTCTGGAGTAGCTGGCTACAACATTCAGGTATATACTGTGGCACTGCCTTGCAAGTGCAATTATTTAATATTGAGGCTGTCATGTGGGTTTTCAGCCCATAAGTGAGGGACTGTACAACTCAGTATTATGTTGAATTATTTGTTCCAAACACCTTTGGAATATTTTCTCAAATTCCACTAAGTTATTCAGAAAATATAAGGAAATGTCTTACTCCATGATGTGACAGAGGTCAAAAGTATAAATAAGTTCTACATATGTTTAAATCAATAAGGATTAAATGTATATTTTTAGAGCTGTTCTGTCATTATGTAGAAGGCAAAATTCTCTAGTATCATTGACTTGATGTGGATCAATTGATCTAACTAAAATGGAAATTCTTCATATTTAATGTTCTTATGTACTTAGCCAACACAGGGTGTTTACTAAGTGTCATTTGATGATGATAGCTTTTTATATCTTCTTAAATCTAAAGACAGCCCACAAAGACGATGATAGATGTCTGCCGTTCCAATTAAGGGATTTGTTTTATCAATTCCAAAAAGAATAGTGTTCTAATAATTTTAATAGTGCGGTAAAATATGAAACCACAGAAATGCCACAAGATTGGGAAAAATAAGCCTAAATCTGCATTTGTATATATGCATATATCATGCTATTAAAAGATCAGAAATATATACGTCTTTTAATTTTTATCCTTATTCATAATTCATAAATTTTAATAATGAACCTTGTATTTTATAATTTTTTAAATGGACATTTTTAATGTGTAGGAGCTCAGACCCAAGGGAACGCATTAATATCTAATACTTTAGTAAATGGCAAAATATATTTTATTAATGGTTGCAAAGTATAAATAATTAATTATAAATCATTGTTTTGCAATGGTGATGAGCAAAGCAATAGATTAGAGTGGAAGGGAGAAGATACAGCAGTGATAAAGGCAAAAGGTGCTGACAGTTTTTGTGACTGAAACAAATGGCTATATCCATCATAACTTCTAACTTAAAAAGAAGAGATGAATGAGTTTCTCTAACATAGCTTTGCCTCAGACTAGCACTAAGTAGCCTTATTGTTCCAAGCCATTTAGAATGTAAGCTTCACAAGTATAGCGATTTTTGCCTATTTAAGTTCACTTTTGCAACCATGGCAGCTGTAACAGTGCCTAACAAAAGCAGTATTAGGTAAATGAATGAATGAATGAAAAGTTATCCTTCCCAATTTTTATATCACTTTTCATTATATCATAGAATATAAAGATCTTAGAATCTGGCAATCATTTGATCCAATTACCCATTCAGTGTTCACATCTCTCACATGATACCTTTGCCAACAGGACATCCCAGCAGCCATGGGAAACCTGCCATTGGTGGAGAACTCTTTTTCTTGTGAGATGGTTCAGGCTTTCTCAGGACAGTGCTGTTAGTTAGCCCTTATTTATAGTGAATCAAAATCCCTCTTCCTATAGTTTTCTAGTTCTTTGCCCTGGGATCATAAATAAGGGGTCTAGTATTTCTTCCACATAACTGCCCTTTGAATATTTGAAGACATTTATCAGCTCCTTCCTTCCCCACCATTCACTCACCCTCTCTTCATATGTTCCACCTTCCTGTGCAGATTCTTCAGTAGTATAAGACTTTTAGCAATTCCAAGTTCTGTAGCAGCAAGAGTCCTCATTATCATCTTGGCTGATTCCTCTGAATTTTTTTATAGTGTGGTACCCACTTCTGAACATACTAGTCTGAGTTCTGAGTGTGGTCTGTCTGGCACCGGACTGATTACTGCTTTGTAAATGCACTGAAGATGAAACGAGTTTCTATGACAGCTGTGTCACAGTAGTTTTTACAGAGTACTGTAAGTTAAAATCCCTATGTGATTTTTATGAGTAGTCATATTCTGTATCACCTCCGTTTTGTAGATATGTAGTTGGTATTTTGAACTTGAGAGTAGGACCATATATTTATCTGAGTTAAATTTCATTAAAAAAATTCATCCCAGCCTTCTAGACAGTTATCATCTCTTGGATTTTGATTAATTTATTGCTTTTGTTTTCTTTTCCTTTGATTTTCGTATGATGTTGATAGTAGCACACTCTTTATATATTCATCCAGTCTATTACTTTTAAAATGATGTTAATAGTACAGGGGATAGATCTGTGCTAAGTTGCCAGAAAACATATGCACCCTTCCAGGTAAGAGATTACACATAATACTTGTATTGTTCTCACATCAAGCTCAGCACTTGGATGGTAGGAGCTGCTCAGCAAATATTTGCTGCCCTGAATGAGCTGTTGAACACGCTCCACGCTCTTGGAGTGGAACTCTTCATCCAGCCATTTTGTGGCACCTAATCTGTTAGCAGGGCTACTATCCAACCCACATTTCTGCGTTTGAAAACAAAGAGATAATGAAAAATATTGCCACATGCCTTGGTGAAATGTGTGTCCTACATTTATGAAATTATCAAATAATTAAGAAGTGATATCTCCTGTTCTACACTCACAAGCCAAGTTACCATGTACTCTTTCCAGCACTTGACGAACACTGAGTAAATGTCAATTGAATGAATTCAACATTTTCTCTCAGTCCAGCTATTGTATGCAAATCTTTATGAACAAATGTATTTCTGGGAGGCACTCATGATAGCAGTAACAGATTTAATGTTTGTAATTCACGTCAACATTTTTAGCACACCTTGTAAGTGCTAGGTATTGGAATTACAAACATGAGGGTTGCACGCTCTGGAGAAGAGAATGTTATATTTATTGATTCAGTTGCTATATATGGAGCAATCCGTATATGCAAGGCATTTTATTAGTTCTTGCCAATTCAAAGAGGCTAAGTCCCTGCCCTGCTTACATTTTAATAAATAGCAAGCAAACAAGAAATCTGATAGTAAGAACCATGGCAGTAATATACAAGGTGATGAGAGAATGACGGGGGGAGACCACTTAATTAGGGTGGTCATGAGAAGATCTTAATCAGGGTGGTCGTGAGAAGATCTTAATTAGGGTGGTCATGAGAAGATCTTATATGAAGATGGCATTTGAGGTACTATACAAAGGATGAATGTGGGCTTTGTAAAGATATGGGAAGAGTGTTTCAGGAAGAGGGAATAGCAAACACCAAGACGTAAAATTCAGAAAGAGTTTGGCTTATTTCAGAAACACAAAGAAAAAGCCAGTATGGCTGCAGCATGGTGAACAATGTAGCTGAGCATGGTGCGTTGAAGTTTAGAGGCAAGAAGGAGCCAGGTGATGTAGCCCTACAGGTTGTAATAAGGAGCATGGATTTTCTTTTGTGAACAACAGGAAGTAATTGAGAGGTTTTAAGTAGGAAACAACATGACTTCATTCTTGGGTCAAGAGATTCATCTGACTGCTTTTGGGAGGGACAGGTATACAGGAGAAAGACCTGTTAAAAGGGTATTGCTCTTATTCAAGAGAGAGATAATGGTGGAGACAGTGGAGATAGAAGTAGAAAAATCCAAGATATATTTTGGAGATAGAACCAAGGGCTTAATGATAAGAAAGGTGAGGGAAAGGAATACATTGATGATGGCTGCTATGTTTTTGGCGTTAAGCCATTTATTGTTGGCACTACAGCGAAGACTAAGAGAGGAGCTGGTGGTGTGGAAGGAATGTTTGATGACAAATAAGATAAATTGTGGTAAGTGCTCTAATGAATACCTACTGTACTTCATACATGTTTATAGTATTCATCCTATTTTTATTGAGCAGCTAGTATGTGCCAGACATTGGGGATAAAGTAGTGAACAATACAGACACAAATCCTGGTCTTCATGATGAAGTATGTCTGGTATTGATAAATACTGTGGAGGAAAAGAAAGAAGGGAGTAAGGGTTAGGTGTGCCAAGTGAGGGGATTATTTGTGGTTTTAAAGAGCATAGTCAAGAGGGCTTCCCCCCAGAGTTGACGTTTTAGCAAAGACTTGTAGTATTAATAAATAAATGTAATCATAGAATCATAGGAATAATTCATGATAATTGAGCTCAGTATATTTTTATTTACCATATTTGCTTATTTATGTCACCTACTATTCTGCTAGAACTTGGGGATAAAAGTAGGAGATGGCTTCTTTGCTGCTAATTTCTTGAACGAGGTAACTGTTATGTGCAATACACAGGAATAGTTCTTATTACCTTGCTTAAAGTTGAGAAGTTAGCCAAATCCATCTAACCTTTAAATAAATTAATAGAGTTTAAAAGGAGAAAAAGTGAAAATCAGACAATAGTGGTCTTTATTTTATTCTGCAATAGAAGCAGATGCAACAATGGCATATAAAAAAATAAGGTGCCAGCTTTTATTCAAAATTAACAATAGCATAATACCTGGGGCATAGGTGAATATTAAGTGTTAGCACGCACAGCCCATTCTGCAGATTATCACTTATAAGTCCTAAAGACAAGTCCAGGCACATTTCACTTCATAACACAGGGTGTAAGGGAACAAAGAGAAAAGCAATGAGAAGTGTTACTTTCTTGAAGTGATTTATCACAACTGTTGCTTCATCAGTACATGTATAAACTTCCACATCATCAAAAAGGGTAGTAGCTATTTCTGCAATCAATCTAGAAATAATAAGCTGGGCATGTTTCTTTATTAGCTTCTGTTATAAATATAAAAATATATACCTGCAAGTATGTCAAGAAAAGAAAAATATTGGTGGTTCTGGTATTTTCTTTCAGTACTAGTTATTTGGAGTTGTCATCTTAAGGAATAATATAATAAAAATACTGATATACTGAAATACATTAAGATATATTAGTCACCATATAACTAGAGGTTGCAGATAGGCAGAGAGAGAGAGAATAAAATTTGAGTGTGATGTTCTTGTGATAACTTTGTTAAATTCTTAAATATTGTCATACCCTCCTCCTAACTCAATTTTAGTGGATTTTCCAGGGCATATAAAACATATGGAAGAATTTAGCCATGATTAAATTTTCATATTATATGTTATATGGGACAAAATTTCCATATCAGTGTGTGCAGGTGAAGTCAACGTTGTATTTTTTACTTGCCATTAGCACTTGGCGTTATTTATTAATGTAACATTAATATTTCTTATTCTATCTTGAAATTTGTAAAGAAATACCACCATTTAGCTAAATAATACCTCCAGAAAAAAACTTGTTTGCATTTTGGTGTCTTTGGAACACTGAAGTCATTTGTTTAATCTGTCTCTTCTAACATAATATTAGAATTCCGTTTCTTTGATCACCATTTTTATTGACATTATTTATGCCAAACATGAAAATGCAGCAGATATATTGCAGCTTGAAAATAATATTCACTTATTAGTGATATGTATCTGTACTCTTTACACCGAAATGAGTGATCATTCCTTTATATGAAGAAAAGGCCAGAAAAATATAATCCTAAAATCTAATTCCATCACTACTTTCAAATTACATTCGACCTAAGAATTTATAAGAACCATAAATTAGTAAGACAGGTGTCTAAAGTTATCATATGGGGTGAAGTGGAGATATTTAAAAAGTCGCATGGTATTAAAAAGGTGTCTCTTCTAAGTATTGGGTCGATATTGGGTGGTCATTCTAGTTAATGCACTAGTTCCCTTGTCGCCCTGTTGCCCACGGCCCACGCAAACACATGGCCACGCAAGCCAGATTGCCCCACTCCTGTGTCATCCGTCACAATTTACCATTTTACCTTTCACGTAGTTTCCTAAACTAGAAATCTTTTCTTTCTCCTCTGATCATAAAGAACTGAAAACCATGAATTACATGATTTTTGACATTGTGCCACCTGAAAATGCTCTGACACATACACGATTGAGCTAAAACAGGGGCACATGGCTTGTCTAAGTCAGGCAATCTCCTATGTGGGTTTTCTCATCATAAGAATGAGGAATCATAGAATTTTTGTTCTATTTAATGAATGCAATTTTTCTGTTATCAGGAAACTAAGTAACTTTTTAAAGTTTAAAATTAAGTTAATTTAGAGGCATTTCCCCCATTTTAAAGTATAACAAGAAATACAGAAGAATGAGGGAAAGCAAATAAACTCATCTGTAATCTCATTGATCTTCATGTATCCAGCTTGGAGAAGGAGTCAAATATAATCACATACAGGGATATTTTGTTGCCATTACATTCAGAAATCTTTTTAAACTGTTATGGGGCTTAGCTCTTTTTCAGTAGTCAGTAAATCCCAACCCGTGATGCCCATCAAGCCTCAGCCTGTCATTAGTAGTATTTGCATGTCCTTCCACTTGGTCCTAAGAACACCCTGTTTTACTGGGTGTCCAGTGCCAAAGGACTGATTTGGGAGGGGGCATTAAGGGATAAATGCGGGCATGCCTTCTCACATTGGAATAGCAATTTTTGCTTCCTCTCCGTAAATAGGGCTTTTATGTCTCCACTTCAGATTTCACAGGCAGCTCCCTCCTGTCTTTTAAAGATGGATTTTCACCTCTTTTATGTAATGTAGTTAATACTTCTTCAAAGCCATAAAGTGGGCACACATCACAGCATTCTCTCCCCAGGACTGATTTTTTTTTTTTTTAACTGAGACATAATTGATATATAACATTATAGTTCTTTTAGGTGCTAGACTGAATTCTTAATCCAAATTCATTTTGTAAAATATTCAGGACTTTTATTAGCCAAATCAGACTCTTTCTTGTATTCAGTGATTTCAAACTATATTACAAAGCTATAGCTTTTCTGGGGGGGATAATGAAAATATTTTGGAACTAGGTAGTGGTGAACAACTAGAGTGGTTGTGTAACTGTGAATATACTGAAAACCAATAATTGTGCACTTTCAAAGGGTGAGTTTTGGCACACATGAGGGGTGGAGTGGTGGGTGCTGAGAGTGGCTGAGGACCTGGAAACATACCTTGGAGGGTTGGGTAGCCCCTCTCCCCAAGCTTCTGGAGGAAAGGGCCCAGGTGTCCCCACTTGCCCCATCTCAAGGCGGGGTACGCAGCTGCTGGCCCTCGAGAGAAGTTTAAAAAAAAGTGAATGTTATGGTATATGAATTACATCTCAATTAAAAAGAGATCAATCTTTCTACTTCTGAAAGAAAATCAGAAGCTTTGTGAAACAATAATGTGAACTCATACTGTTGAAATATAATGAAAAGCATAGTAAAATTTCTGGAAGCCTCCTTCAACGTCAGGTATAGAATTACTGTTATGGAAGATGATCCTTTCGTGAGAAAAGACAATTTAACAAAGCTTGAAATCCAACCTGTAGGTGGTCCCCAAACTGGGGATCTAAAATTGAAGGAAAACAAAGGGTAGTTCTATAAATAGCAACAGAAATCAGGGGATAGATTTAGAGATGTCAAAGAAGGACTAGTTGAGAGAGAAGCTAGCCCACTTCTTGGAGTTGCATGAAAGGTTGGACACAGAGGATTTGACTATTCCACTGGCTTTTCTCTGCTATATTTATAGAGGTGATATCTGGGAAGGCAGCTTAATATGCAAAGATCTGGATGATAATATTTGGAGGAGAAGATTTTCACATACTCTGGGAGTTTTTAGGCAAGCATCCTCTCCATTGGAGTGAGGAGTGCTGAATATGGGTATGTTACACAGTTGGAGGACCATGGTCAATGTGAAGGCCTCTGAGCATCTCAGCAGCCATGAGAATACCTGGGTCGAAGATTGGCCTGTTGATCGTCTCAGGGTGTTTACTGTAGTGACGAGGTTGTTAACATTTATTACAAGGGCTGAGGAGAGCTTTTAAAACACACATTTGTAGATAAATTTGTAATGAAATGGGACATGACTTTGAAAGTTTGCTCTACCTGCATATGAGTGCTGTATTATTTGGGAAAATTCTAGATTTTTAAAAATCAAACCTCAATTTTCCTTTAAGAAAATAAAAAAGCTTATGATAAATGATTAAAATCTTGGAAAAGGTGAATGAAATACTTTGTCATTTAATTATGAGTGATTTGCAAAGGTTATTTATTTAGTTAGTCAATATATCTATATATCTATGTAATACTGGATTCCTGATACCCATTTATGAGATACATTCAATTGGGATTGAAGACTTAAGTGTGAAAGATCAAAAATAAGTAATCACCTTTTAATCAGCACGAGCAAGTTCTCAAAGTGAAAAGGAAAACGACTATGTCATTTTTCTAAGTTAGCATGTGCTGCACCAGATTGTTAGATTGTTAGGATTCTTTAACTTGAAAGTACTTATACTAGTTAATGAAAGTGTTTTTGAAGCTTAAGCATTACTTAGTGATCTCATCTCAAACAAAACAGAACAAAACAAATGAACAAAAAAACCCCAAAAAAACAAAAAGAAAAACAAGGTAGGGAGTGTCCTTGATTAAAATAAAGACTTGTATTTTATTTCAGCCCAGAGTGCATTTTTATTTTATTTTCAAAATATGTTTTATGGAGTGCCCAAAAAATAAAAACAGAAAACACCCTAGAGAGTGAGAACATAATGCCTAAGGCAGGGAATTGATAGGCAGTGGCAAAAACCATGAAGGGTCTATGATTTCACCCTCTTTGTAAGCTAAATTCAGCCTGCCACAGTTGCGTGGATGCTGGTAGAAGACATGAGACTTCTGGGTCAGAGAATAGGATCATTTATTACTCACAGCAACATCACTAGCCATGCTATCAGCATCCCCCATCCCCAGTCCCCATAGGGCAATGTGAAGAGGGCCAGGTGACACCTGCACTCACAGTGGGTGGCATTAAGGTAGAGGAACCCGAAAGTTAGGGAACCTAAATCTTTTATAAAAGACAGTAAGCATGCCTGCCCTTTGGTCCAGATGTTTGCTATACAAACACCCATGAAAAGACTGTGCAGCATGGAGGGTAGTGAAGCAAAATTGTAGAAACACCAAAGACCCAATGGAGAATGATATCCTGATAGAAAGATTTGAGTTGAATTCTTCCTTTTTTGTGGCAAATATTAACATTATACTGATTTAATGGAAAACTTTTTGCTTTAAATAATCTTTACCATAATGTTTGTTGTAGCTCCTCAAGAGTGATCATTTGAAGTAGGTTCAGAGCATTGCCCACATTTAATAATGAAGAGTTAAATGATTTATTACAAACTCTTGCAGAGACTTTGCGTCAAAGCAAATATTCACATGTTCAAAGATGAGTTTTAATTTACTGGACTAAATAAAGTTCTCATTGACTCCTTATCTTGAACTTCAGGTATTTAGCCTTAAAATTATCTACTGGACCTATGATATTTTCTATCAGTGTTAAAATTTGGAAAGTACTTGTCCATCTATCAGAGCACATAGTTGTTATTACAGAAGGCCCTGTAGAACTCTGTATGGTGAGAGGATAAGAAACACATTAGCTTCTTAACCCTTAAAGCTTATATTGGAGGAGGCTATGTGTGTGTGTCTATGTATTTATATGTATACACACACATAAATTTGTTGTAAACATCAAGTTGAAGTGAAATGGCATGATGTTTTTGATAGTTACAGTTGACCCTTGAAAACATGGATTTGAATTGGGTGGGCCCACTTATAATGTGGATTTTTCTTCAATAGTAAATACTATAATACTACATGATTTGCAGTTGGTTAAATCTGTAGATGCAGAACCTCGGATACCAAGGAACCATGGATGTTGAGAAACTACATATATGGAGGCCGACCATAAGTTACATGCGGATTTTCGACTGGTCAGAGGGTTGGCACCCCTAACTCCCGAGTTGTTCAAGGGTCAACTTTGTATTAATCTACATAGTAGAACTAGAGATGCCTTTGTGAGAAACCATGCACAATCACACAACTGATGCCCAATTTAATTAACAGTAGACATTTGTTAACCAAATATTGGCCTCAGGTGTGAAGTTCATAATCATGATACAACTTTTAGAATATCATACAGTTCAGAATATAAACATGTAGATATTTTAACATATTCCTTTTTAAATGTGGGATACCCAGATGAGTTAACATATTGTCTGAATATTGAAAGATTGTTCTTTTGTGCAATAGAAAACTTAGCCTTTTAAAAGTTTTAAGAGACACCTTTAGAGTTCTCAAAATTATTTAAGACACTTAGTGCTATCTGGTCACTCGCTACTGCAAATATATCCATCCATTATAATACTGATACACTCATGGCTAATGAAAACCCCTTGTTTTTTCCTAAAAGAGAAATTAGTATACTATGACTTTTCTTCTGTCGCAATAAAAAAAATATCCACTTGAAAATCCATTACTTATTTTTCTGTATCTGCCATAAATTTTCCTTTATCTCTGAGATATTTTGAACTCCTCCAGCCTTTAGTCACTCCCTCTTCTCTGTTCTCAAAGCATTCGGTGTATTGCACATGGTACAAACCCTAATATTAACATACAGCACGTTGTAGTGCATAATTCTGTTTTTATCATCTCTGCCCCCAGGCTGTGACTCATTTTTCTGGCATCAGTTTCTAGCACTGTGCCTAGCACATAGATACTTATTCAGTAAATATTTGTTGAAAGTACGAACGAATGAATTTTAATGTCACCAGCAATTTGTTCTAAATCTTATTCATACTGACTTTAGAGCATATGGAAATTAGAACAGTGTTAATAATTTGAGCAAATTAGAGTTTCTGTATTAACATTGAAATATATGTTGCCTTTTTTTCATACCATTAGCACTAGTCTGGGTCCTAAAAGCACTTCTAAGTACAGCAACTGTAAGATATTTAACAACAAAACTTTACCACATTATAAAAACAAACATCTAAATGCAAAAGATGACATTTATGAATTTTTTAAGTTTCTTCCTGTAATTGCAGGCTTCACTGATGAATAAAAATAGGAAAGAAAGCCATTTAAGATTAAGTGAATGCACATTGATTTATTTGCTTATTCCCAAAGTACTAAGTAACTGTCTTTTGCCAAGTACTTTAACAAGTGATGACTATCTAGAGATGTTTCGGGAGGAGTTGTGGGTAGAAAGCTATACTGAGATATAATTCACATACTAAAAGTTTCACCCATTTAAAGTGTAAATTCATTGTTTTTTGGTATATTCAGAGTTCTGCAACTATCACCACTATCAATTTTAGAAGATTTCATCACCCCGAAGAGAAACCCCTACCCTTTAGCAGTAACTCATTTCTCCCCAAACGCTCTCCACTACTGCCCCAGTCAACCACTAATATACTTTCTGTGTCTAAAGATTTGCCTGTTCTGGACATTTAATATGAATGGAATAATATAACTTGTGGTCTTTTGTAACTGGCTTCTTTTATAATACTTAGTACTTAAGTTTCATTAATGTTGTAGTATGAATCAGTACTTCATCCCTTTTTAATTACCACAAAATATTTCATTGTATGAATATACCACATGTGTGCATATATCCATTTATTAATTAATCCATCTTTTGGCTGTTAAAAAGGAGGCTGATATGAACATTCACGTATAAGGTTTTACATGGACATATGTTTTCATTTCTCTTGAGTATATGCCTAGGAGTAGAATTGCTGGGTTATATGGTAACTCTATATGTTTAACTGTCTGAGGAACTGCCAGGCTGTTTTCCAAAGTGACTGCACCATTTTACATTCCCACCAGCAATGTATGAAGTTCCAGTTTCCTCACATCTATAGAGATTTTAAGAGACGATTTTAACAAATATATCTAAGTGGAGCTTAAGAATGTAACATTATTTGGATGACTACCAGAAAGCCATTTTCCAATTTATTTTGGAAAATGTGGTTAATTTTTATTGTTTAGTTATAGCTGCTAACATTTACTGAGTGTCCACAATATACATGTGGTCAGCCATTTAATCCTTGTAACAACCCTAGAAAGTAGGCATCAATGCTGTTTTTACTTTTGAGGGTGTTAAAGCATGGAAAGGTTAAGTGACACATCAGGAAGGTTGAGAAGAGAGTTCACCTAGGTGGCCTGGCTTGAGAGCTCTGTATCTGAATTCACACTCTGCCCTGGCACATGTTGAGTGGTGCTGCCACAGGTTTAAGTCTTTGCTGGGAAGTTAGAAAATATATTCGCAAATGGAATTTTGTATTTAAAGTTTAAGAGTGAAACGATAGTGTAAATTTTGGTCTATGAGACAAAGACTCACTGACCATTTTGTTAACCATTAATTACGAATTGTATTAGGTCAATGGAAGACATTTCTTATACACAATTAGTACTATCATTTAGTGAATGTTTACTGTGTGCCAGACACTCTTTCAAGTGTGTTTCTTCATTCACTCAACAGTAGTGTGATGCTGACTTTAGAAGAGATTAGCTTAAATGTCTTTAATGCATGAATCAATAATGTATATTAGCTCACAATGAAAACATTTACTTCTTCCTTTCTTTTACTCAATTCAGATAATTTAATTATATTCATTTTCTTCATCTTGAAAGTTAGTGGCTAATGGACATATGAAAATATGTTTAACATCGCGAATTATTGGAGAAATGCAAATTGAAACCGCAGTGAGGTGCTACCTCATACCTGTCAGAATGACTATCATGAAAAAATCTACAAATAACAAATGTTGGAGAGGATGTGGAGAAAAGGGAACCCTTGTATACTGTTGATGGGAATGTAAATTGGTGCAGCCACTATGGAAAATAGTATGGAGGTTCCTCAAAAAACTAAAAATAGAACTACCATATGATCCAGCAATTCCACTCCTGGGTATATATCCAGAAAATTTGAAAACACTAACTCAAAAACATGCACCCCAGTGTTCACAGCAGCACTATTTACAATAGCCTAGACATGGAAGCAATCCACAAATAGATGTTTTAATATATCAACAGACTATTGGATTAAAAAAGTGATATATCTGTAGATATGAATATATACATGAATTTATATATATGTGAATATTATTTGGCCGTAAAAAGAAGGAAATACTACCATTTGCAACAATGTGGATGGACCTAGAGAATATTATGCTTAGTGAAATAAGTAAGACAGAGAAAGACAAATACTGTATATCACTTATACATGAAATCTAAAAAATAATACAAATGAATGTATATGCAAAACAGAAACAGACTCATAGACATAGAAAACAAACTTGTGGTTACCATATGGGGGGAGCGAATCAGAAGTATGGAATTAACAAATACAAACTACTATACATAAGCTAGATGAGCAACAAAGATATACTGTATAGCACAGGGAATTTAATACCCATTATCTTGTAATAACCTATAATGGAGTATAATCTGCAAAAATAATGAATCACTATGCTGTACACTTGAAGCTAACACAACGTTGTAAATCATCTATACTTCAATACAAAATATTAGTGAAGTAAATTTGCCTTAGTGTCACATGGAAAATTTCTCAATAGCAAGAAAAGAATTAAAGATAAAGGCCTGTAAGTTGCCATTAAAAACAACAACAGCGGAAGAGGGGCAAGATGGCGGAAGAGTAAGACACGGAGATCACCTTCCTTCCCACAGATACAGCAGAAATACATCTACACGTGGAACTGCTCCTACAGAACACCCACTGAACGCTGGCAGAAGACGTCAGACCTCCCAAAAGGCAAGAAAATCCCCACGTACTTGGGTAGGGTAAAAGAAAAAACAAATAACAGAGACAAAAGAATAGGGACGGGACCTGCGCCAGTGGGAGGGAGCCCTGAAGGAGGAAAGGTTTCCAGGTACTAGGAAGCCCCTTTGCGGGCAGAGACTGCGGGTGGCAGAGGGGGAAAGCTTCGGAGCCGCGGAGGAGAGCGCAGCCACAGGGGTGCGGAGGGCAAAGCGGAGAGACTCCCGCACAGAGGCTCGGCGCCAACCAGCACTCACCAGCCCGAGAGGCTTGTCTGCTCACTCGCCGGGGCGGGCGGGGGCTGGGAGCTGAGGCTCGGGCTTTGGTGCTAGCCGGGAGGGAGTCCGGGAAAAAGTCTGCAGCTGCCGAAGAGGCAAGAGACTTTTTCTTGCCTCTTTGTTTTGCGGCGCGCAAGGAGAGGGGATTCAGAGCGCTGCCTAAACGAAATCCAGAGACGGGTGCGAGCCGCGCGGCTATCAGCGTGGATCCCACAGCAACAGGGGCGCAGAGGGAAAAACGGAGAGATTCCCGCTCAGAGGCTCAGCGCCGAGCAGCGCTCACCAGCCTGAGAGGCTTGTCTGCTCACCCGCTGGGGCGGGCGGGGCTGGGAGCTGAGGTGCGGGCTTCGGTCGGATCGCAGGGAGAGGACTGGGGTTGGCGGCGTGAACACAGCCTGAAGGGGTTCGCGTGCCGCAGCGAGCCAGGAGGGAGTCCGGGGAAAAGTCTGCAGCTGCCGAAGAGACAAGAGACTTTTTCTTGCCTCTTTGTTTCGTGGTGCGCAAGGAGAGGGTATTCAGAGCGCCGCCTAAAGGAGCTCCAGACACGGGCGCGAGCCATGGCCATCAGCGCGGACCCCAGAGACAGGCAGGAGACGCTAAGGCTGCTGCTGCCGCCACCAGGAAGCCTGTGTGCGAGCACAGGTCACTCTCCACACCGCCCCTCCCGGGAGCCCGTGCAGCCCGCCACGGCCAGGCTCCCGGGATCCACGGACAACTTTCCCAGGAGAACGCACAGCACGCGTCACGCTGGTGCAACGTCACGACGCCTCTGCCGCCGCAGGCTCGCCCCGCCTCCTCCGTACCCCTCCCTCCCCCCGGCCTGAGTGAGCCAGAGCCCCCGAAGCAGCTGCTCCTTTAACCCCGTCCTGTCTGGGCGGGGAACGGACGCCCTCAGGCAACGTACATGCAGAGGCGGGTCCAAATCCAAAGCTGACCGCTGGGAGCTGTACGAACAAAGAAGAGAAAGGGAAATCTCCCCCAGCAGCCTCAGAAGCAGCAGATTGAAGCTCCACAAACAACTTGATGTGCCTGCATCTGTTGAATACCTGAATAGACAACGAATCATCCCAAATTCAAAAGGTGGACTTTAGGAGCAGGATATATTAATTTCCCCTTTTCCTTTTTTTGTGAGTGTATATGTATATGCTTCTGGGTGAGATTTTGTCTGTATAGCTTTGCTTTCACCATCAGTCCTAGGGTTAGGTCCGTCCATTTTTTTTTTTTTTTTTTTTTTACTTAAAAAAAATTTTTTTTTCCTAATATATGCTTTCTTAATAATTTTTTCCGTATTTTCTATTTTTAGAAATTAAAAAAATTTTTAATTTTTTTCATATTTTTTATTATAAAAAATTAAAAATTTTTTTCTTAATAAATTTTTTTCTTAAAAATCTTTTTCTTATTTTTTATTATAAAAATTAATAAATCTATTTTTAAAAATTAAAAAAAAATTTTTTCTGAATACATTTACTCCTAATAATTTTTTTTCTTTCTTATTTTTTATTATAATAGCTTTATTTTATTTTATTTTATCCTCTTTTTATCTTTCTATTTTTTTTCTCTCCCTTATATTCTGAGCTGTGTGGATGAAAGGCTCTTGGTGCTCCAGCCAGGCATCAGGGCTGTGCCTCTGAGGTGGGAGAGCCAACTTCAGGACACTGGTCCACAAGAGACCTACCAGCTCCACGTAATACCAAACGGCAAAAATCTCTCAGAGATCTCCATCTCAACATCAAGACCCAGCTTCACTCAACGACCAGCAAGCTACAGGGCTGGACACCCTATGCCAAACAACTAGCAAGACAGGAACACAGCCCCATCCATTAGCAGGGAGGCTGCCTAAAATCATAAGGCCACAGACACCCCAAAACACACCACCAGACGTGGACGTGCCCACCAGAAAGACAAGATTCAGCCTCATCCACCAGAACACAGACAATAGTCCCCTCCACCAGGAAGCCTACACAACCCACTGAACCAACCTTACCCACTGGGGACAGATACCAAAAACAACGGGAATTACGAACCTGCAGCCTGTGAAAAGGAGACCCCAAACACAGTAAGATAAGCAAAATGAGACGACAGAAAAACACACAGCAGATGAAGGAGCAGGGTCAAAACACACCAGACCTAACAAATGAAGAGGAAATAGGTAGTCTACCTGAAAAAGAATTCAGAATAATGATAATAAGGATGATCCAAAATCTTGGAAATAGAATAGACAAAATGCAAGAAACATTTAACAAGGACGTAGAAGAACTAAAGAGGAACCAAGCAACGATGAAAAACACAATAAATGAAATTAAAAATACTCTAGATGGGATCAATAGCAGAATAACTGAGGCAGAAGAAAGGATAAGTGACCTGGAAGATAAAATGGTGGAAATAACTACTGCAGAGCAGGATAAAGAAAAAAGAATGAAAAGAACTGAGGACAGTCTCAGAGACCTCTGGGACAACATTAAACGCACCAACATTCGAATTATAGGGGTCCCAGAAGAAGAAGAGAAAAAGAAAGGGACTGAGAAAATATTTGAAGAGATTATAGTTGAAAACTTCCCTAATATGGGAAAGGAAATAGTTAATCAAGTCCAGGAAGCACAGAGAGTCCCATACAGGATAAACCCAAGGAGAAACACGCCAAGACACATATTAATCAAACTGTCAAAAATTAAATATAAAGAAAACATATTAAAAGCAGCAAGGGAAAAACAACAAATAACACACAAGGGAATCCCCATAAGGTTAACATCTGATCTTTCAGCAGAAACTCTGCAAGCCAGAAGGGAGTGGCAGGATATACTTAAAGTGATGAAGGAGAAAAACCTACAACCAAGGTTACTCTACCCAGCAAGGATCTCATTCAGATGTGATGGAGAAATTAAAACCTTTACAGACAAGCAAAAGCTGAGAGAGTTCAGCACCACCAAACCAGCTTTACAACAAATGCTAAAGGAACTTCTCTAGGCAAGAAACACAAAAGAAGGAAAACACCTACAATAACAAACCCAAAACATTTAAGAAAATGGGAATGGGAACATACATATCTATAATTACCTTGAATGTAAATGGATTAAATGCTCCCACCAAAAGACACAGACTGGCTGAATGGATACAAAAACAAGACCCATATATATGCTGTCTACAAGAGACCCACTTCAGACCTAGAGACACATACAGACTGAAAGTGAGGGGATGGAAGAAGATATTCCATGCAAATGGAAATCAAAAGAAAGCTGGAGTAGCAATTCTCATATCAGACAAAATAGACTTTAAAATAAAGAATATTATAAGAGACAAAGAAGGACACTATATAATGATCAAGGGATCGATCCAAGAGGAAGATATAACAATTGTAAATATTTATGCACCCAACATAGGAGCACCTCAATACATAAGGCAAATACTAACAGCCATAAAAGGGGAAATTGACAGCAACACAATCATAGTAGGGGACTTTAACACCCCACTTTCACCAATGGACAGATCATCCAAAATGAAAATAAATAAGGAAACACAAGCTTTAAATGATACATTAAACAAGATGGACTTAATTGATATTTATAGGACATTCCACCCAAAAACAACAGAATACACATTTTTCTCAAGTGCGCATGGAACATTCTCCAGGATAGATCATATCTTGGGTCACAAATCAAGCCTTGGTAAATTTAAGAAAATTGAAATCGTATCAAGTATCTTTTCCGACCACAACGCTATGAGACTAGATATCAATTACAGGAAAAGATCTGTAAAATATACAAACACATGGAAGCTACACAATACACTACTTAATAACGAAGTGATCACTGAAGAAATCAAAGGGGAAATCAAAAAATACCTAGAAACAAATGACAGTGGAGATACGACGACCCAAAACCTATGGGACACAGCAAAAGCAGTGCTAAGAGGGAAGTTTATAGCAATACAAGCCTACCTCAAGAAACAGGAAACATCTCGAATAAACAACCTAACCTTGCACCTAAAGCAATTAGAGAAAGAAGAACAAAAAAACCCCAAAGCTAGCAGAAGGAAAGAAATCATAAAGATCAGATCAGAAATAAATGAAAAAGAATTGAAGGAAACAATAGCAAAAATCAATAAAACTAAAAGCTGGTTCTTTGAGAAGATAAACAAAATTGATAAACCATTAGCCAGACTCATCAAGAGAAAAAGGGAGAAGACTCAAATCAATAGAATTAGAAATGAAAAAGGAGAAGTAACCACTGACACTGCAGAAATACAAAAGATCATGAGAGATTACTACAAGCAACTCTACGCCAATAAAATGGACAACCTGGAAGAAATGGACAGATTCTTAGAAATGCACAAACTGCCGAGACTGAACCAGGAAGAAATAGAAAATATGAACAGACCAATCACAAGCACTGAAATTGAAACTGTGATTAAAAACCTTCCAACAAACAAAAGCCCAGGACCAGATGGCTTCACAGGTGAATTCTATCAAACATTTAGAGAAGAGCTAACACCTATCCTTCTCAAACTCTTCCAAAATATTGCAGAGGGAGGAACACTCCCAAACTCATTCTACGAGGCCACCATCACCCTGATACCAAAACCAGACAAAGATGTCACAAAGAAAGAAAACTACAGGCCAATATCACTGATGAACATAGATGCAAAAATCCTCAACAAAATACTAGCAAACAGAATCCAACAGCACATTAAAAGGATCATACACCATGATCAAGTGGGGTTTATCCCAGGAATGCAAGGATTCTTCAATATACGTAAATCAATCAATGTGATACACTATATTAACAAATTGAAGGAGAAAAACCATATGATCATCTCAATAGATGCAGAGAAAGCTTTCGACAAAATTCAACACCCATTTATGATCAAAGCCCTGCAGAAAGTAGGCATAGAGGGAACTTTCCTCAACATAATAAAGGCCATATATGACAAACCCACAGCCAACATTGTCCTTAATGGAGAAAAACTGAAACCATTTCCACTAAGATCAGGAACAAGACAAGGTTGCCCACTCTCACCACTATTATTCAACATAGTTTTGGAAGTGTTAGCCACAGCAATCAGAGAAGACAAAGACATAAAAGGAATCCAAATCAGAAAAGAAGAAGTAAAGCTGTCACTGTTTGCAGATGACATGATACTATACATAGAGAATCCTAAAGATGCTACCAGAAAACTCCTAGAGCTAATCAATGAATTTGATAAAGTAGCAGGATACAAAATTAATGCACAGAAATCTCTTGCATTTCTATACACTAATGACGAAAAATCTGAAAGTGAAATTAAGAAAACACTCCCGTTTACCATTGCAACAAAAAGAATAAAATATCTAGGAATAAACCTACCTAAGGAGACAAAGGACCTGTATGCAGAAAATTATAAGACATTGATGAAAGAAATTAAAGATGATACAAATAGATGGAAAGATATACCATGTTCCTGGATTGGAAGAATCAACATTGTGAAAATGACTCTACTACCCAAAGCAATCTACAGATTCAATGCAATCCCTATCAAACTACCACTGGCATTTTTCACAGAACTAGAACAAAAAATTTCACAATTTGTATGGAAACACAAAAGACCCCGAATAGCCAAAGCAATCTTGAGAACGAAAAATGGAGCTGGGGGAATCAGGCTCCCTGACTTCAGACTATATTACAAAGCTACAGTAATCAAGACAGTTTGGTACTGGCACAAAAACAGAAATATAGATCAATGGAACAGGATAGAAAGCCCAGAGATAAACCCACGCACATATGGTCACCTTATCTTTGATAAAGGAGGCAAGCATATAAAGTGGAGAAAAGACAGCCTCTTCAATAAGTGGTGCTGGGAAAATTGGACAGGTACATGTAAAAGTATGAAATTAGAACACTCCCTGACACCATGCACAAAAATAAACTCAAAATGGATTAAAGACCTAAGTGTAAGACCAGACACTATCAAACTCTTAGAGGAAAACATAGGCAGAACACTCTATGACATACATCACAGCAAGATTCTTTTTGACCCAGCTCCCAGAGAAATGGAAATAAGAACACAAATAAACAAATGGGACCTAATGAAACTTAAAAGCTTTTGCACAGCAAAGGAAACCATAAACAAGACCAAAAGACAACCATCAGAATGGGAGAAAATATTTGCAAATGAAGCAACTGACAAAGGATTAATCTCCAAGATTTACAAGCAGCTCATGCAGCTCAATAACAGAAAAATGAACAACCCAATCCAAAAATGGGCAGAAGACCTAAATAGACATTTCTCCAAAGAAGATATACAGATGGCCAACAGACACATGAAAGAATGCTCAACATCATTAATCATTAGAGAAATGCAAATCAAAACTACAATGAGATATCATCTCACACCGGTCAGAATGGATATCATCAAAAAATCTAGAAACAATAAATGCTGTAGAGGGTGTGGAGGAAAGGGAACTCTCCTGCACTGTTGGTGGGAATGTAAATTGATACAGCCACTATGGAGAACAGTACGGAGGTTCCTTAAAAAACTACAAATAGAACTACCATACGATCCAGCAATCCCACTACTGGGCATATACCCTGAGAAAACCATAGTTCAAAAAGAGTCATGTACCAAAATGTTCATTGCAGCTCTATTTACAATAGCCAGGACATGGAAGCAACCTAAATGTCCATCGACAGATGAATGGATAAAGAAGATGTGGCACATATATACAATGGAATATTACTCAGCCATAAAAAGAAATGAAATGGAGGTATTTGTAATGAGGTGGATGGAGTTAGAGTCTGTCATACAGAGTGAAGTAAGTCAGAAAGAGAAAAACAAATACAGTATGCTAACACATATATACGGAATCTAAGGGGAAAAAAAGCCATGAAGAACCTAGTGGCAAGACGGGAATAAAGACACAGACCTACTAGAGAATGGACTTGAGGATATGGGGAGGGGGTGGGGTGAGATGTGACAGGGTGAGAGAGTGTCATGGACATATATACACTGCCAAATGTAAAATAGATAGCTAGTGGGAAGCAGCCGCATAGCACAGGGAGATCAGCTTGGTGCTTTGTGACCACCTAGAGGGGTGGGATGGGGAGGGTGGGAGGGAGGGAGATGCAAGAGGGAAGAGATATGGGAACATATTGTATATGTATAACTGATTAACTTTGTTATAAAGCAGAAGCTAACACACCATTGTAAGGCAATTATACTTCAATAAAGATGTTTAAAAAAAAAAAACAACAACAGCAAAAAGCTGGGGCAAATTAATTTTATTCACAAAGATAGCAAGCTATCCCATCTCTGGGAGGGAAAGACATAAACTGGGAACATTTAATATCATTATATGTTAATATAATACTAGCTTTCCCTAAAATGCCCCTCCTATCGGAAGAACTGTATTTCTTGGATATCTTTATAAACCTCTTTTTTTAATTTTTTTAATAAATTTATTTACTTATTTATTTTATTTTTGGCTGCATTGAGTCTTCGTTGCTGCACACGGGCTTTCTCTAGTTGCAGAGAGCGGGGGCTCTTTGTTGCGGTGCGCAGACTTCTCATTAGGGCGGCTTCTCCTGTTGCAGAGCATGGGCTCTAGGCTCATGGGCTTCAGCAGTTGTGGCGCACGGGCTCAGCCGCTCCTGCAGCATGTGGGATCGTCCCAGACCAGGGCTCGAACCCGTGCCCCCCGCATTGGCAGGCAGATTCTCAACCACTGCGCCACCAGGGAAGCCCTATAAACCTCTTTTTGATGGAAGCAACTGAGAATGCAAAATTGTTTGAAAATTGTTTCTATAAAAAAGAGCAAATAAAATATTTAAAAAATATTTTATTAGTGATTGAGCAAACAAAAATACAAAGAAACAAAACCCTGGAACAGCAGTACAGTGTGATCTCAAGTTTGTGTCCACATCACTAAATTGCTGCTTGTTTCCACCAATTGACTCTAAGTAGGATGACTTTTCAGTTTGGAGTTGGTGCAGTTTTCATTTCTTTGTATTAATCAATTTCATTGTGATTTCATATTAATGTTATTATATTAGTAATCTTCTATTTTGCTCAAATCTTGCACATTTTTAAGTTGGTATAAAATTTATTGTAGGCTTTAATATTCGCAGTATTGTCATACTGCTTATATTAAGGTTTAAATAATAAAACAATTGCATTTTTTAAAAATATTTTCAGTGGGATTTTAAAACTTTCATGATTTGCTTTTCTCTATCTTCAGTTTAATAATACACAAAAAGCTCATCTTTAGTAGTAAGAAATTTTATATTTATTTTTCTCAAACTTGTTTTTCTTTTCCATTCCCCCACAGAACTTTATACTATTGTAATAAATCAGTCTTCCTTATTCATGGATTCCATATTTGCAAATTCATCTACATGGTAAAATGTATTGTATTCTAACCTCAAAATCAATGCTTGTGGCACTTTCTTGGTCATTGACAGACAAATACAGAATGGTGAGGAAATTTGAGCGGCTCCCTGTGCAGATTCCTAGCTGAGATAGAACAAGGTTGTGCTCTGCTTTCTTGTTTCAGTTCTCATACTGTCAACAAGTGTCCTTTTTGTGCTCTATTTAGTGCTGTGTTTTCACATTTTTGTGCTTTTTCTTGGTGATTTTGCTCTTTAAAATGACCCCCAAGGCTAATGTTGAAATGCTGTCTAGTGTCCTAAGTACAGGAAGGCCGTGACGTGCCTTATGGAGAGAATATGTGTGTTAAAGAAGCTTCGTTCAGATATGAGTTTGAATGCTGCTGGCCATGAGTTCATTGTTAATGAATCAACTGTGTATATTAAATATGGTGTCTTTAAACAGACACACACATAAAACAAGGCTGTGTATTGATTGGTTGATGAAAATGTTGTGACCAGAGGCTCACAGGAACCTAACCCTGTATTTTTCCTAGGAGCAATGGTTCAGTATTCACTAGTTCAGTGTTTGTCATGACTTTATAGAACGTAACTACCATAAATAACAAAAAATGGATTTTATTTTTTTTTCACAATTCAAGTTCTCATCATTTATTGATAAAGCAAAATAGTCCATAGCATTAGAGTCTAAGAAGCATTCTATGCAAAATCATGGTGAGTTGCAGGAGGAATAAGGCAATATTTTATTCTTCAAGTTATAGACATGGAATTAACCTGGCTTTCCTTGGACTGTAGGACTTTTGCTGGGAGGAAATGATGCAGTGTGAGAAAAATGATTTTTTTTTTTGTTTTAAATTTCTTTACGCATCTCTTTGAAACACATCTCTGCAACAAAAACATGTATAAAAATTGAAATTTAAGATATATTTTGAAATTTCCTAGTATTGTAATCCTTGCTATTAACAATTTCTACTGGATTGCAATATCATTAATTCTCTTTTTTAGTATAAAAATTATTAAACCAATCTAAATATCTTATATATTAGGATGAATAATTTGTTGGTGTTTTTGACAAATAATTATTAAGCAAAAATTATATTAGAAATGCATCTCTTAATTAGATGGATTAGGTTATTTTTCTAATTGATAACATGTATCTGTGGATAAGAATTACTTATTGCTAGAATGAAATAAGTTCAACATTATTTTGTTCTTTCCTTTTATTTTTATAGTTGTAAGCCCATGTTCTAATAAATAAGTATATGGGAATAGAAGGGATTTTATTATAGCAATATTACTTTATTCTTTTAATGCCTTCAAGATTATAAAATGAGAAAAATTGCTTAGTAAGTCTTCATTACAGTTATTTCAGTGATCTATCAATTTATAACTCAATTGAATCCATCTGCAATTTTGCTGAAAGCAAAGAATTTGCAGCTATCTACTTAGAAAACAATATATAGTCATTCACTTTTTCAGTTTCTGGGAAGTGTATCATATAGATTATACCAAGATTTTTTAACTCACTATTAATTTTACTGACTTTTCTTTCATTTAGAGGCATTTTGTTCAATCCAGTAAATTTAGAAAAGGTTGGGAAATTTGAAATATTGTTAATTTCAATACACCTTTGCCAATGCAGTGTTTATGATTTAATGCTTTTTTCTTACTTTAAGTATGTTTTTATCAAAGCCTTGGAGCTGCATATATAACTTTTTTGATTTGTGGAAAATGCCTGCCTTTTGGCATGATTGGCAAGACAAGTCTTTATCATATTAGTCAGTGAATAAGAGTTAATTTATCAGAAAAAAAAATGGGCCCACGTAGCCATTTTGTTATTATTTAATTCTGATACCTCAGAATAAGGGTGAGTGGCTGTCTAGCTGGCTAGATGGCTGGGTGGGTGAGTGGAAGGGGGGACGGCTGGTTGAATGGCTAGTTGGATAGATAGAAGGGTGGATGGTTAAGTAAGGAATAGAACTTTGCCTGCAGTTCATTTCCTAAATGAAATAAGGCACTCTCACCTTGTATTACAGACAACAGTCTTATCTCTACTCTCCTGAGACTCAACCTGAGAAGGAATTGCTTCTTTGGCAAGACTGAGGGTGTGGAAGAGCTGGGATAGTTAAATACATTGGTATCCCTTTTGTCTCTCTTTACTCTAGCTGAATTCCTAACAACGCAACCTAACCCAGCGCTGATAATGGTCTGAAATGACTAAAATACACTGTTCCTAATACCAACTTTCACCCTACTGTGTAAGAAGTCAAGCTCTACTGCAGGTTAATGGGACCTTGGTTAAAAGAGGCTTCTCAGTCACCAATAATTCAGGTTGTCCTTTTTTGACACCCTGTGGTAATGCAACAGAGTGAAATTGGGGAAGAGTGAGTGATATGCCTTTCTTTGTAAAATAGGAAAATGTTGATTTTGAAGAGAAGGTTGCACAAAAGATCTATTATGACACCTCAGCCATAGACATGTTTTCTGACATATTAGTCTTAAGGAAGCATATGTGAGAATTAGGAGGTGTAAGAATTACCCTCTTACACCCTCGGGTAACATACAGTCTTTGTGTGAAGTCACTGATCTAAAGGAGAGGGCTTCAGGACACAGCTGCTAGTTCCTGCTCCTTTCTTTATAAATCTTGGGTAAACCACTTTTCCTTCTTGTACATCTGTTTATTCATTTTAAAAGTAGGAGTATGAATGCTGTCACAATCATATTTCAGAGCTGTTGTGAAGATTAACTGAGATAATGTCTGTAAAAGCACTTTGAAAACTGAAAGCTCTATCTAAACATGAGATATCAGTATCAGTATCCTGAAGTCACTTTAGATCAATTACAGTGTACTCTAAAGCATAGTGAAATAGAACTCCATTCAGGAAAATCTTTCTTATTGAAAGAAAATAAAAGGTAGATTTTTTAGTTACCTAAACATTAATATTGTACAACTGACATAGTAACCACAATTTTTAAGCCATATGTTGGGCCTTAGGTAAGAGCTAATAATTGTTAAAACTTATAATGTGCTAGGCACTTTTCTAAATACTTTGCATATATTAATTCATTGAATTCTCACAACCAATTGAGGCAGATACTATTGCTAGCTCCTATTTTATAGAGAATAAACTGAGGACCAGAAACTGTGTGACATGATTACATAGTTGATAAGGGACAGTTGTAGTCTTTGAATCTCAGCAGGTAGTTCCAGAGTTCATGGCCTTAGCCATAATACACACCTCTTGTTTTGTGGATTCTTAATTACATTTTTCCTTTGTCCCATTCTCCACCTCCCATAATGTTACTTCTGTTAAGTAATTAAAGAAGAAAATGGAAGAATTAATCAAAGAGAAAAAAATAGTTGGGAGGGGGGCCGAGAGAGAGAAAGAGAAGAACCAATGCAAAATCCACTGGGTATGCCTTTATCAAAGAATCAGAGCAGTTGCCTTGAGGCCATAGATAATGTCTTTGCCTACAGTTTCTTTTGTCTACACCTCCAGACCTCCAGGTCTGTTACCCACTGAGGAGGGTAGGAAGGGCTCATTGTCGTCTGTCTCTATCCAGGGAGGCTGGGAGCAGTGGGAGACCCATACATTCCAAGCCTGGCTAAATGAGGTACCAGGTACATCTCCCAACTCAAAGAAAGGAAGGAATGGAGGATGCAGAGTGTGATATTTGAGCCTTTTCTCCCACCTCAAATGGTGGCAACACAGTCCAGTACCTCTTTTTTTTTTTTTATAACAATTTTGTATTTGAATCCATGTGATAATTAATATTGTCATCCTGCCTCCTCATACTTATTTTGCTCAGCATTTTTTTATTCATTTATTTTCAAACTGTTTCTGTCTTTGTATGTAAAATGTGGCTCTTGTAGAAAGTACATAGTTGTGTCAACCTTGTTCTGTCCTGACATTCTCCACCTTTTAATTGAAGTGTTATTTCATTAAAATTTAATGTAATTATTGAAATGATTGAATTTGAGTTTATCATTTTATTATATGTTTTCTATTTACTTTTCCAGTTTTGCTCCTCTGTTACTCATTTACTGATTCTGGAGGATTCAGTAGTTTGTAGAATTCCCTTGTAATTTTTATTTGCTTTTTGGCTCAACATTTTTATTCATTTCAATTTTTACTCTAGGAATTATAATGTATATTCTTAAATTTTGACAGTCAGTATTGTTAATAATGCACCAGTTTCCACCCAAAATGTAGAAAAATGGTTGATATCCATCCCCCATTCTTTATGCTATAGTTGTCATATTTATTATATTTGTATGTATTTTGGACTCCTCATGAAACTTTTTAATTTTTGTGTTGAATGTTTTCTTAGCTCAGCACCATAATGAACTATCACTTGACTGGGTGGTTTAAACAATAGAAATTTATTTTCTCACAGTTCTGGAGGCTGGCAGTCTGAGATCAGAGTTCTAGCATGGTCAGGTTCTGGGGAGGGCCCTCTTCCTGGCTTATAGACAGCCTCCTTTTTACTGCATCCTCACATGGCAGAAGGAGAGACAGACAGCAAACTCTGTGGTGTCTCTTCTGGTATAAGGATACTAATCTCTTCATGAGTGCCCCACCCTCATGCCCTTATCTAAAACTAACCATCTCCCCAAGCTCCCATCTCCATATACCATTGCATTGGGGGTTAAGGCTTTAACATATGAATTTGGCTGGGGGGAGGGTACTAAATTCAGTCCATATAAGCAATTATATTATTACAGAAATTAAGATGAATAAAGCAAAAAATCCCCACATAACTGTCTTCTGTATTTACTCAGGCATTTAGCATTTCTGATGTTCTTATCCCTTTCTGAGGATCTACATTTCCATCTGTTGTCATTTCTCTTTAGTATGAAGAATTTTCTTTAGCATTTCTTATAGGGTGAGTCTGCTTGTGACAAAGTTTCTTAGTTTTCTTACATCTTAAAATATCTTTATTTTGCCTTTATTCCTGAAGGATATTCTTACTGGATGTAAAATTCTGTGTTTAACAGTGTTTCTGTTTTTGTTTTTAATTTGAATACCTTAAAGATGTTATACTTTTACTTCTGGCCTCCATTGCTTTTGATGATGAGTTTAAGCTATGTGAGGGAATCTCTTTTCCTGTTGCTTTCAAAACTTGTTCCTTATCTTTGGGTTTCAATAGTTTGACTGATGTGCCTTGACACAGTCTTATTCAAATTTATGTTGCTTTTCGTTGTTGAGCATTTTGAATATGTACATTTATTTATTTCATCATACATTTTAAAATTCTGGGCATTATGTCTCAAATAATTTTTCTGCCCCATTTTCTCTTCTTTCTTTTTGTCACTACAATTATATATATGTTAAACCATTTGATATTACCTACCAAGTCCCTGAGGTCTGTTCATTTTTTTAAAAACTCCCTTCTCTCTATTCTTCATTAACATTTCCCTCTTTTATCTCCATTTTGTTATTAAATCTATTAATAAATATTTATTTCAGATATTGTAGTTTTAGTTCTAGAATTTCCAGTTGATTCTTTTTTATAATCTCCATTTTCTGCAGGGAGTTGATCTGACATGTTACTCAGTCATTACAAAAAGCAAAAATCCTGGCGTCTATCTGTTTAACACTGTGATAGTGAGGGTGAGGAGACTAAATGAAGTTTCTGATTAGAAAGAACTTAAAAGATAGTTAGAAATCAAGAATTATGTAAGAAACTAATAAAGAATGATATCAGATAGCATATAATCAAACATTAAGTTATGTGTTATAAATAATAGTTTTTTAAAAAAATAGTAATAGCTAATAGTGACCTGGATCCTGCAACAACCCAATAAAGGTTAGATTGTATATGCAAGGTCGCTAAATGTTGAGCTGTGATTACAAAAATGCTGATTAATTCTAGAGCTTTGTTCTTCACTATTATTCATTGGGTGGAGGAATAGATTAGTATAGACTAGATTATATTAGAAATGAAGTAGGACTGCAAGCAATGACATCATTTGACTTTATTCTAGAAAAGAAATTGTAGAAGTCAAAATTTATCTATTCTCTGCTGCCAGAGGATCATTTCACAATCTTCTCATCCTGATGGTTAATAGCTTCACTCAAGAAAAACCATATTCATTACGCTCATGTGCAACACTTTGAACGACAGGATACAAAATAAGGGGGCAGGGGGAGGTAAACATGGCTGAGATATGGAATTTCTACCGGTTGAGCTTGATCCCTGACTCAAACCTGGATGGGCTCCGTTGTTACCAGAGTTCTCTCCTCTGCTTGGTGGGGTTTCGACATCACAGTTTGAGGCTGCATTCTCAAGCAGAGGCCTGTGCTTTACGTTGTCAGTTGAAGGTAACCCTTAAGGGCCAGAGAATATATTCACAGTTTGTCCTTTTAAGGATATTTGATGCACCTACACAAGGCCATTACCTGGATACATTTTTTGTTGTTATTCTTTATATCTGTTGTATAGGAAGGGTAACTTTACTAGATGTTGCAATTACCTTTCTTCTAACTTTTTCCTCTGAACTTAGAAGTTACTTATATGACCAGATGGCAAGTGCCTGTTATTCCTTAATTGGTGATTTTGCATTTGTTATTTTTCTGCAATAATCAGAATATAATAATGGTTCTCTCTCAAAACAAGTGTTTGATTTTCTTAAAATATTAATATTAGTAATTTTTAAGTGCTGGTCACACCTTCACCCCCTACTTACTTTAATCCTACATGGTAAATGTTCTTGCTGAATCATAGTTTGTGCTTTTCTCAGTTTAAGAAAAAAGTCATTAAAGTTCAAGTTTAAAACATACAATAAAGTACCCAATTTGGTCATTCATTTACCTAGGTTTACAAAGTACTGTATGTGTGTGTGTGTGTGTAAAATATATGTGTGTGGATATACACATATATGTAATATATTATATTTATATATATATACACATACATCTTTTCTTTATAATTGTTTCTTAGACTAATATTAAGATGTTATGGACTAATATGTATATGTATATATATTATATGTGTATATATTATATACTTATACATATAAAGTATATACACACACAGTAGTTTTATTAATTTGGATATACACACATATGTATACATGCATATGTACCTATATATGAATACACATACATATTCTTTTGTAATTATTTTTTAAACTAATTTTTAATGATTTGAAATATATTAAATTTTTTTACTAGCAGAGTCCTATGAAAAATGCCTAATATGCTGCAGTCCTTTAACAAATGGTTTAAATTATGAATGCAAGAAATTAGGATTAAAACAAATTTTACTTTCTGAATCCTGAAGATATACTGTGTGATTTGTGGGAGGTTAATTTCACCTTTATATAAGGGTTTTGAGATTTCTATATGAAAGTTGTTAAGTACATGTTCAGCGTAGTTCTTGTGAGCAAAATCTATAACTTGAAGAATGTAGGAATTGGTTCTAAGGATTAGATAATTCCATGGACTCACATTGTTCTGAGGATGGTCTGAGGTTGAAAGTTGTGAGAGAGTTGGATTTTTTTTTTTTAATTTTTTTTTTAAGTATTTATTTATTTATTTATGGCTGTGTTGGGTCTTCATTTCTGTGCGAGGGCTTTCTCTAGTTGTGGCAAGCGGGGGCCACTCTTCATCGCAGTGCGCGGGCTTCTCACTATCGCGGCCTCCCTTGTTGCGGAGCACAGGCTCCAGACGTGCAGGCTCAGTAATTGTGGCTCACGGGCCCAGCTGCTCCGTGGCATGTGGGATCTTCCCAGACCCCACATGCTCGAACCCGTGTCCCCTGCATTAGCAGGCAGATTCTCAACCACTGCGCCACCAGGGAAGCCCGAGAGAGTTGGATTTTAAAATAAGAATATAAAGTAAAAATCATGGTGAATGAAAATTCCCCATTGAAATACATTAAATGGCCCAAGAATTATAAAACATGCAGCTTGGATAATACAACCCTGGGAGGACACTCAGAAAAGAAGAGAGTTCAAGCAGACCTCTGGGCGCTCTAAAATCAGTAGGTCGAACAAAAAAAGAGAATCTGATAGATGAAGCTAAGAAAGTATATCCTGTATTGTAGGAGGGAAACTGGGAGGGCTTGGTGGTGTATGCCAAGAGAAAAAAAGTTTTATTAGAACAAGATTCTTACTGAATGTCCCTGAATGGCCAAATATGAGAAGAATAGAAAAGCAACCATTGACTGGAAATGTGGAGGTCATACCAAGAGCAGTCTTCAAGAGTAGTTCATAAAAGAACGGAAAGTAAAGAAATGGAAAGCTTGAACTGTAAGAAATTCACAGTAGAATATTCTGTGCAGAGAAGTGGGATAGTGAATGGAGGGGAATGTGAGGACAAGGTTTGTCTGTTTGGGGTAGAAGCTACTAGAGTGATATTTCTCAAAGGTACAGAAGAAACTACCTCACCAGAGATATGTAGGGTTACTTTTTTGTTGCCACGGTTATTAGAGTGCGCTCCTGATATTTACTGGGCTGCAGCTGGAGCTAAACATCCTGTAGAGCTTAGGGCATTCTCTCTTGAGGAGGAATTGTCTTGCTCGAAAAGCAATGGGCTCATTTATACTCTGATGGCAATGGTCTATCTTGGGCTCTGTTTTTATTTGATTCTCTCAGAGAAAATGTCTAAGCTCACATGATATTCCATGCCATCTAAAATCACTTCTTCACTAAGCCTTTGGTAAGTTCTGGATTTCTCTGGATTGGCCTACCTTGGATCATCTCTATTCTAGGGAATCAATCACTATGACCTGGGGAACACCAGGCACTGACTGGTTCATGTCCATCTTTGAGCCAGTCACTGACAAAGAGGATGAGGTTGTGCTGATTAATGAGAGCTCACACCTGGAGTTGGGGGGGGGAGGGTGAATCACCCCACCTCAATCCTGTGACTAGTCTCAGTGTAGGAGGAGTAGAATGGCTGCTTTCAAGGCAGTCAGAATCCTACAAGGACCATAATCATTGATGAAACTATTATAGTTATAACTAAAAAATTAAGCCCCAATCAGACAGGACAAGTAGAATAGCCTTGAGAAAAATGTAAGTGGCCATGAACCTATGACTCCTTCCCCTCCTTCCTCCCAGTTACTTTCTTATCCTCTGGATCTTCTGAACCCTGGTCAAGGATAACATAAAAAGTAAGTGTGAATGTGACTCATCATCTTTTTCTTATCATTGTATTATGGTGCTTATTGATAATACACATAATGGATAATGTTTCGTGATATGGTGTTATTTCTGGTGCTATAATAGGTGTCATCAGAACAAGCATTCCCAAACTTTTAATTTATAATTAAATCTCAGAACATGGATATAAGCTAAATTCTTTATCATGTCTCTGTTCTTGGAAGTTGTCTGTATCATGAAGAGGAGCAGAAATAAAAAAAATAAGCTACTTAATTTAGCTCTTCTCACCTCCTATTTAATCTATCTTAGTTATAATACAAACAGTGGAAGCTGCTTTAATGAGTGCTCCTCCTCTAGGTGACTAAAATTAGGAAACTAGTTTTGCAAAACAAACTTACCTTGTACCAAGAGTACAAGGTAATGTACTAAGGACTCTTTTCAAACTTTCCTAATACATCCATAATCTCAGCAAATCTTTTGTAACTGGCACTTGATGTTGTATACATTATCTCCAGTTTAGTGTATAAGGAAGCTAAGAATCCAGGTGAACAGATAATTTGTCCTAAGTCATAAAATTAGCAAGTGGCACAACCAGGATTCCAATTTCTTTTTTCCTGGCTCTAAGGGCATTCTGCTTTCTATGACTCTTAAAGAGGTAGTAGAGGAGGAGGGTTGGGTGCTTCTCTCCTCCTCTCTTTTAGGAATCATGGCTGAAATGACAGGACTGAACAGACGGAACATACACATTTCTCACATGGGTCAGAAAAAGATGGAGACCCACTGCAAATTATGCTACTGCCATTAAACACTAGCTGTTTTCCACATAATGGCATTTGGTTATTTATCAGGTCACTTTAAGATGTTTGTTCTTATCCATACCAATATTTTAGTTGGCCAAATATCTGCTATGTATTTGATCAATCTTTCCATCAGAAAATTCATACTATATTTCTGATTTGCTGCTCAAAAATATTCATTTATAAAGTATTGGTACAGTTTATCCAAATTGAACTTAAGCTCACAAACGTTTTTCTATTTATAAGGAAAAAAAGGCTCTTAGATAGTAATTATTTCATTAGTGGTACAGAGTTATCTAGAATGTTTTTTGCAGATTTTTTTTCCTTTAGTTTTCTTTATAATTCTTGTCCTTAAGGTGGAATTCCCATGATTTGAACCCCTGGAGAAGATCAGCAACTTCAGATCTCCTGGAATATTTATTCCTTTTTTTAGTAGCCTTTGTATAGTTTTCAACTGCTTCTTCCCCAATGGTGTTTTACTTTTCTAAAAAAAAGTCTATTCTCACTACTAGAAAATCCAGTTTGCAACTGGGACCATACCTTTTGTCCCTTATAGCCACTCACTTGTTGTCATGTCTTATCTGATGAATTGCTTGTCTTATGGTCTCTGATCAGAGGATGCCAGGAGTATACCTCAAGGGATTCCAACACATTTTTATTTCTCCTCCTCTACTTTCAACAGTGTCACATGGCATCTACTTAAAAGTATATCAAAAGCACCTTTTCCTCTGTAATTGTTTTTTTCTTTTTTTTTTCAATCAGTTTTCTTTATTTGGAACACTTTTGTCACTTCCAGTTCTTACTCTTTCTAAATATTTTCTGTGCTGGTAAAATATGTCAGGTTTTTGCTCCTGTGGTGTCATCTCTGGCATCTACTCTCAGTTTGGTGTCATTTTTATCTCATTGTGTCTTGTAAATATTGTTCATTGTGGTTTGCTCTTAGCTCTTCACTGGAGCTTTTATTTTTTTAATCTCATTTTCTACTGCTAACCTGTATAGAGGCTATCTGAATTATGTTATAAAGACTTTTTTGCTGTTGTGTTTTGTAATTTTTTTATCATAAGGAAAAGGAATGTGAACTTTTCTTTTGAGACGATTTTAGGCAGCATGTTATAGTAAATGGAATGGGGTTTAGAGGTAGATTGAACTGAGTTTAAATTGTGATTCCATTACAAAGTAGCTGATGTCCTTAAAAAAGTGATTACAATTCTCAAGGCCTTCATTTACTTTCTATTAAATAAGGATAATAGTACTGACCTTACCAGATCATCAGAAAGCTTAAAATAGCATATGTAATGTGCAACTTCTACCACATAGTAACTGCTTGAATATTATTGACATTGTAATTATTATTTTATTATAATTATTATTTGGTGGGCCATCTCACGTTTGAATTTAGAACTAGTAAGTGATAATGCTACATTTAAAGGAGATACAGGGACTTCCCTAGTGGCACAGTGGTTAAGAATCCACCTGCCAATGCAGGAGACACGGGCTTGAGCCCTGGTCCGGGAAGATCCCACATGCCGCAGAGCAACTAAACCCACGTGCCACAACTACTGAGCCTGCTCTCTAGAGCCCGCTAGCCACAGCTACTGAAGCCCACGCTCCTAGAGCCCGTGCTCCGCAACAAGAGAAGCCACTGCGATGAGAAGCTCGCGCACCACATTGAAGAGTAGCCCCAGCTCGCTGCAACTAGAGAAAGGCCGCACGCAGCAATGAAGACGCAATGCAGCCAAAAATAAAAAAATAATTTATTTATTTATTTAAAAAATTAAATAAAGGAGATACAGCAGAAAATAAACTATAGTGCCTGACCTTGAGGAGTGTATAATCTTTTAAAGAGGTAAAATATATACCAAAAACATCTAAGACATATACAAATATTCGTTATTTTTGAAAGTAATTATGTGATAGTTATAAGCACTATAAATATTAATTAATGTATCATAGAACACCCTCTGTGGTTTATTTATATTTTGAAGATTAGGGAACTGAGAGTTAAAGAGTGAAGGTTAATGTGTTTACCCCAGTCTCCTGAGCTGATAAGGGACCTACAGGAATTGGTGAATAGGTCCTCTCACTTTGGAGGATGTATTTGTCACCTCTGCTATACTGCTTCCATGAGAAAATGTGGCAAGTCTTGTAAGACGTACACAGTAAAAGCCACTGGAGCCCTGAAGAGGTGAGCTCAGTCTTGAGGGGCTGATAGTGAGAGGCCTCTTGGAGGAGGTCACATTTGAGATGGATCGTGGAGGTGAACAGGCTTTCAAAAGGCAGAGGTGAGGAAGGGAGTGACGTGAACAGAGGCAAGAGGTGGGGGCAGGCGTTTTCTGTTACATGTTTTTTGGGAGCATTTAGTTTGAAAGATTTGCGCCTTTAAAGGGTTTGAGGGCTACGACACAGCGAGGGCTCTAGATTAATACGGTTTACTTTGCAGAACAGTGTAGGACATTTCGGAGGTGAAGAGAGTATATTAAGACTCCAGCTGAGGGCTTCCCTGGTGGTGCAGTGGTTAAGAATCTGCCTGCCAATGCAGAGGACACGGGTTCAAGCCCTGGTCTGGGAAGATCCCACATGCCGCAGAGCAACTAAGCCCGTGAGCCACAACTACTGAGCCTGCGCGTGTAGAGCCTGTGCTCCACAACAAGAGAAGCCACGACAATAAGAAGCCCGCGCACCACGATGAAGAGTAGCCCCCGCTCGCCGCAACTAGAGAAAACCTGTGCACAGAAACGAAGACCCAACACAGCCAAAATAAATAAATAAATAAATAAATAAATTTATTAAAAAAAAAAAAAAAGACTCCAGCTGGGAGTCTGTTGCAGGAATCTAGACGTGATTGAATGAGCGTAGTGACAGAAGGAGTGGAAGGAAAGGGCAGATGCGAGAGCCATTGAGGTGGCAGGGCAGTTGGCAGTGAGAAGGCGTGTTAGAAGACTGTGAGGTTCCAGCCTGGGTCTTGAGGGGAACGATGGCTCCAGAAAGAGAAAGGGTATATCACTAGTTTCAAAAGAAAGGGCAAATATATATTTCCATAAGACCCAGTGAAGCCTTTTGGCTGGGACCACCAGTGCCTAGGGCTCTGCTGGGTCTTCACTCTGATCTATAAAGTGGCTTGATTTTGTTCCATTGCTATACCATGGGTGCTAACACAATGCATTTGATTTTTTATTAAGAGGGGCACTGTAGAGGCAGTGTGAGTTTGTACAGGCTGTCAGAGCTGAATCTCTTTGATAAACTCATGGGAATCTTACAATTCCAATCAAGCAAATGTTCTGCTCGAGTCCCTCTGTTTCCCAGGATGGATGTCAAAGGGAGCATGCAGTTTTGTTTGCGGGTCACTGACTAATATATGAAAGGGAAGTCCCACAGGGAAATTACATTTTTCTCCAAATGTTACTCCATAGCATTCAGTTTTATGTTCTAAGTGAAAGAAAATGTATGCTATTCATCAAAGGGTGGGTGATGGGTAAATCAGTTTAGAAATGTTGCTATTGCCATTTAAGGGCTTTGAGTAATGCTTACTTTTTTTTTCTTCCCCTCCAATTTTCTTGGTCAGTGTTTGTCAGGTTCAACTCCAGCCATGGTTTCCCAGTGGAGGTCGATTCTGACACCAGCATCTTCCAGCTCAAGGAGGTGGTTGCTAAGCGACAGGGGGTTCCAGCTGACCAGTTGCGTGTGATTTTCGCAGGGAAGGAGCTTAGGAATGACTTGACAGTGCGGGTGAGTCTCCCTTAGTGGATCGTTCCTGGGATGCAGCCAACCCCATTGCTTCTGCTGCTTCTGCTGCCAAGCTGACATTCATGCCTGAGATCTAGTAGAATAAATAGTGCCTGGGGATTCCTTGAACTTTACTCCATACCGCTTCATTAATTCTGACCTTCTTAATTATGCATTAAAACAGCAAGCCCGAAGGATTGGAAGAATAACTGTGAGCGAGAGAGGGAAAAGAGAGAGAGCACACAAACGGGGCTTAGTGAATAAATGTTTACCGACTACAGGAGAAGCAAGGCACAATTTCTCTGTCTGTTCAATTTCTACCTTACTTATTCCATTTGAATCTTAATGAAGAAGGATTCAAAGAAATTGTTCCAAATCAGGTTGCTCAGTCACTGTGCTGTGAGGAATGTGTAACCCAATTGTGACCCCTGGAGGATGGTCCTAGGTCTGCTGCCGGGGCTCAGTAGGGGAGGTGCAGGGCTCAGGGCCGTTCACAGCAGCACTGAGAGCTCCCTGCCCCGTCAGAATCGCAGTGCCCAAGCTGTGGTGAAGGAAGACTGACGCACAGCAAAAGTCCACCTTTGTATTCAATTTCTCCAAGCTTTAGTAACATTTTCCCTAGAATGGGCCGCTGAAACATTAGAGAGGGAGCAGTGTGTGTTTTCTCTCCTGTCCCTAATGCTTTCAGGGCACCGCATGGCTCCTAATACCATCAAAGGGCTATATCCTTTTCATCTGGGTGTTTCATTCACAACAGTGATTTCTGTAGGAGAAGGGGAGAATTGGGTAGGCGATTGATGAGCAGTGCCGTCACCTAGAAGTGGAGACCTGTAATTTGTTGAGGACGCCAGCAAATAGGACTCAATATGGATTGAAGTCATTCTTTGAGAAAGTATAAGAAACCAGTTGCTTTCTGTGGATGGTTCAGGTGATGCTGAAGAATCCTGCGGATGCATTTTCCCCCTTTCTTAGCCGGCACAGATGAATCGCGCTTCTGTTTACAGCTGTGCGGGCGCTGCTGTGTCTCTACTCAGAGTCCCGACTTTATGGGCATCCTGTCACTGTCTCTTCTTGGTGATGATGTTTACTGCTTTGTGAAATGCTTTCGAATCTGGGCGTACAAACGAAGCTATAGAAGTGCAAATCGTCCCCTCCTTCTCCAGCGCCCCTCCTGTGACGGCAGGAGGCACGCGCTCACTGTGCACAAACTGCTGTGCTTTGCTTTGGGGCGATTTGTTTTTATAAGGGAAGTGCCCGTGCTAAAGAGGGTTTTGATTTTTTTTTTATTTCAGTCAACTAAAAAGCTTTTTTACTGTACCTGCCAAACTCTAAATCCAAGAATGTTTCCTTCATAAATTATTTTAAAACAGCTTCTTGAACCAAAGTATTTTATGTTACCAGAAGTTTTGAAGTTTCAGGTTCTAAAGCTTCTCACCTCTACCACTGGAGCTGATAGGTTACACTAATTGCTACAGACAATTGATTTTTATAGATAGATAGGTAGATAGATATGGATAAGATATAGATATAAATGTAGATATATAGATAGATTGATTAAGATTCTTTATTTTGACAAACACTTCCAATGTTCTGGGCTTCTCAGGGGATCCCAAAGAAAGGCAAAACTCATCACTGCTCTTGTAGAGACTGCTGTTTACTTAGGGCCTCTAAAATCAACAGAAATATTAGGTTGAACCATATAGGTTAAAACTATCAGCAATTTCATGTAGCTCAACCAAATAGCTATAACATAAGGATGTCAAACATGATAACTGCCATATGAAAACTGAAATAAAAGTATTATGAAATTTTAAAGGTGGAGAAAACACATCTGAGTGAAAGTCACCAAGAAAGACTTTATGGATGAATTGAAACTCGAATAGGGTTCTGGAGATGGAGAATGAGCATAGGGTGTGCTTGAGAACAAGCATAGGTTCCTATTCTTTTAGAACCTAGAGGAGATGCTGAAGATGGGGTAAGAAGAGAGTTTGGAGCTGTATTTTACAGAGCTTTGACTGATGTGACATTAAGGTTTCATGTATGGAGATCTAGAGCAAAATAGGGTGCCCTGGAGAGAAATAGGAGTCTGGAGATGCAGTTTGATCATGGGCAGGATGAGGAGTTTCATCCATGACAAGAGTTAATGCCAGTGGGAGATGCTGGCAGGAAGCTGAACTGAGGTGTGGAGCTTAGGGCTTGCTTTATATTTGAGGACTACCTACATGGAGGTAAATATTGCGGTTACTGGAGCAGATGCAGTTGCCAAGGTGCAGAGGACAGTGGCACAGGAAATCTGTTGGGTAGCAGGGGAGGAGCCAGTAAAAGAGGCATCATCCATCCAACTGACACTTCTGAAGATAATTTGGAAAAGAAAATTACTGGTAAAGAATATATGTGCTGTGAAAAGATGGAGGATGATGAAGAAAAGAGCCTTTGGACTTGGTGACTGTGGTGGTGAATTAGGGACCTTCAGGACTCCAGGCCAAGACTGTAGTTGGAAAAAGCCAGATTGCAGGGGTTCAGTGTGAATCATGGGACTATGTAATGAGCATGGCCCGGCTGGTCATTGAGGGGAAGGAGAGACAGAAGGAGTTCCTGGAGGAGCAGCAGGTCCTGCAGTGTGTTGTACATTTCCTAGCCCTCGACTGTGTGCATGGCTGACTTTTATACAGTTGTAATCAGTGTGAAAATGCAATTTTATATTCTGAATTCTTTCACTTAATATTATATCATAGGCATTTTCCATGTTGTTGTATAATCTTCATTTCTAAGTATCTAGATAATTCTCTGTAATAAGAGTGTTTATATTATATTTAGGGAGTATCTAGTTTTTAATCTTACAAATTAAGGCAAAACAAGTTTTTAAAAAGTATGTTACATACTTAGAGAATATGGCCTCTCTGTGTTTCAGTTTGCTCATTTGTAAAATGGGAATAATAATACCCATCTCATTGGGATTTTGTGAGGACTAAGTTAATTTATGTAAAACTCTTAGAACAGAGCACAACATATAGTAAACACTATCTAAATGTTAGCATTTATTAGCATCATCACTATCATGATTGTCATCATTATTATTAGGCAGTTACTTCAGGGTCTAAGTGATCACCTTAAATAATATGACAACTTTCCATTATGAATTATGATGAGTATATCTGCAATAATTTAAACAGTTAAGGCAATGATAATAGGATGCATATTTTACTGGGGCAGTAAAGTGTGTGTGTGTGTGTGTGTGTGTGTGTGTATGTAATATTTATACATTTTAACTAAAAAGAACTTTGTGGAGTTTATAAATAAATGTTTGAACCTTATATATACTGGTTTTACTTAAGAATAGTACAATTTGAATTTAGCAAGCTTAAAAAGACTTTACTATTCCTCTAATATTTAGTAAAAATAGACACCTATGGCTGTACTGTTCAGCAAAGTTTCATCATGGTATTATTCCTTTTAAAATATATTTTTATAAAGTAGATGTCTGCCACACACTATACTTGTTAGAAGCAAATTGGAAAGAGCTATACATTTTTTCCTACTTCATAAACAATGTTTCTGTGCATGTTATTATTTTCCTTATACTTACAAGTATGCAATATAAAATATTAGTCTTTGACATATTATTCACAGTGAATTGATATTTTTTCTTTGTAAAGAGTTTTTGTCAGCTCTTGCAACAGAGTATTCAGGGCCTATTCAAATGATGGGTTACCCTTTCTCCTATCCTCCAGTTCTGACACACTGCATATCAAGAGTCCCTGAAATCACCTCTACATAGTTTTCAATTTATTATTCAAATTTATACAAGGAAAATAAGGTTCTAATGTAGTTGTGTATATTAAAACTGATGAACTTTGCAATTAGACTAACTTAAAATTACAGGGACTTGAGAATTTCTGTAAGATTTTGTTTGAGCAGAATTCACTGTATTCACATGAGTTATATTATTATTAATATTATTAATGTCAGTTTAGGTTATTAGACTGTGTATTAGTCAGAGTTCTCCAGTGAAACAGAACCAATAGATAGATAGATAGATAACGAAGAATTGGTCACATATTATGGAGGCTGACAAGTCCCAAGATCTGCAGTCAACAAGCTTAGTTTCAGTCTGAGTCTGAAGGCTTGTAAACTGGAAGAAGTGACGGTGTCCTTCCAATCTGAGGGCTGGCAGGCTTGAGACCCAGGAAGAGCTGATGCTTCAGCTCAAGTCCAAGACTGCAAAAAAAAACAGTGTCCCAGCTAGATGGCTATTGGGCAGGAGGAATTCTTTCTTACTCGTGGGAGGGTCAACCTTTTTGTTCAGGCGTTAAACTGACTGGATGGGGCCCACTTATCTGGGGGAGAAGAGGTATCTGATTTACTCAGTCTACTGATTCCAATAATAATCTCATCTGGGCACACCCTCACAGACACACCTAGACTAATATCTGACCAAATGTCTGGGCACTCCATGGCCCAGTCAAGTTGACACATAAAATTCACCATCACAACCAGGATATGAGAAACCTCATTATATTTAATTAGTGTTAGAGGAAAGTTATTCTATTTTATTATCTTTGTAATAATGAATTAGACTTTCAAAGTAGAATATAAAATGTGACTGTTTGTTTTACATAGAAATGTTTGCTTTATAAAAGGATTCATTCAGGTGGATAGTCAAAAATTCCTTTCATTAAATATTCAATTTTATGATCGTTAAAATGTATATACACATTTGGAGACCATCTTTTCATGAACTAGGTCATTTTTGCAATAAGTATTAAAGGACATCAGTTTATTACCCCTGTTAATCTTTGTGATATAACAATATCTGAGCTTGGAAGACCAGAGACATTAAGACTTTAATAGCTTAGGTTGTAAATACTAAAGAAAAATGAATGACCCTAAAAGCCAAATTATTTAATTGGCTATGTTTTTAGTGATATATACACCATATACATTTCAAAATTTGAGAGTAGTGAAAACCAGCTTTCACTGACAAAGTAAACTATGTCCAATGACTAACAAATTCAAGTTTTGGAAATCTGTAAGAATATTTACCTATTTCAAAAAAATATTATATATTGTTTTGCTCATATCTCTAATTAACCTGCTAAATTTTGAAATTTTAAAAACTTCACAAGGGTGTTATGAATACCCTGAATGTTCCTTGAACTTCCTCTAAGATAAGTAAGTATTGCTTAACTAAATTTTTGAAAGTTGATATTTTCTTAATGTCCTTTAAATTTTTTCCAACATTATTATTTCCCTTTTAGTATACTTAGGCTATATATTTCTGATTATAGAATTAATATATGTTATAAAAATTCAAATGATAGGGAAAAGCATACCAGCAGACCCCTAACTCTACTCATGTGTACATTTTTAAAATTTTTTAAATTTTTATTGGAGTACAGTTGATTTACAATGTTGTGTTAGTTTCAAGTGTACAGCAAAGTGAATCAGTTATACACACACATATATCCACTGTTTTTTAGATTCTCTTCCCATATAGGCCCTTACAGAGTATTGAGTAGAGTTCCACCATCAGGCCACTTCTACCACAGTGCCAGTGGAGACTGTGTGTGGGACTAGAAATCACTACCACACAACAATAATGAGGAGTCCCTACTTCATGTCAGGTGTCAACAGATACCAAGTGGAGAACTTGGACTTCTGTTTCCACTGGCAGTAATAAGTGGTACCCCCCTTTTGCAGCTGGAGCAGTGTCATAAAAAGCTAAAATAGAAAGTTTAAATAAAAGCCACAGTCTCATAATGTAATGAGAAAATGGCCAGATATCAAAAGAATATCACCAAGAACCAGGAAGTTCTCAAACTGAATGAAAAAACAATGAATAGTTGCTAATACTAAGATGACAGAGATGTTAGAATTAACTGACAGATATTTTAAGCAGCCACGATAAAATGCTTCAATGAACAGTTATAAACATGCTTGAAATATGAAAAAAAAGTCTGAGAAAGAAATAGAAGATATATAAAGAAGAATCAAATGGAAACCGTAGAACTGAAGAATTTAGTAACAAATAGAAAGCTCACTGGATGGGCTCAACAGCAGAATGGAGGAGGCAGAGGAAAATGTTAGTGGACTGGAAGATAGAACAATACAGATTGTACAATCTGAACAGAGAGAAAATAGACTAAAAAAAGAAAGAGAAAAAAAGAGCCTCAGAAACATATGGGTCTATAAAACTACACTTAAAATTGTGTCATCAGAGTCCTGGAAGGAGAGGATAAAAGAAGGTAGGGAAAAGTGCTTAAAGAAATAATGGCTGAAAACTTGCCAAATTTTTTAAGAGACATAAACTTACAGATTAATGAAGCTGAGAGAATCCAAAATTGGATATATTCAAAGAAATCCACACATCATAATTAAACTTCTGAAAACTAAATACAAGGCAAAAGTCTTGAAAGCAGCTAGAGAAAGTGTACAATTTACCCATAATGGAAAAAACAATTTGAATGACAGTGGATTTCTCATGAGCAACTATGAAGTTCAAAAGGAAGTGGCACAATATTCTTCAAGTGCTGAAAAAAAAAAAAGAACTTTTAATCCAGAAACCTATACCCAGCAAAAATATCTTTAAGGAATAAAGGAGAAGTTAATATATTTTTGGATGAAGAAATACTAGTAGAAATTGCCACCAGCAAAACTACCCTAAAAGAATGAATCAAGGAAGGAAGTTCTTTAATACAAAAGAAAATGATAGAAGAATGAACTGTGGAACATCAGGAAGGAAGAAAACAGTAAGCAAAAGTATCATTAAATACAACTGACTTTCCTTCTCCTCTTTAGTTTTCTAAATTATGTTTGAGGATTATAGAAAAAATTATAACAATGTCTTATGTGGTTCTAAATGTATGTAGAGGAACTATTTAAGACAAATATAAACAGAGAGATAAAGAGACATAAAGAGAGTAGGTTTCTATACTTTACTTGAACATATAAAATGACAACCCCAGCAAAGTGTGACAAGTTATGAATGTATAAGCACTAGAGCAACCACTAAGATAGGTAAAAGATTAAAATATAAAATAGTGACAACACTAAATGCTGGTGAGGATGTGGAGAAACTGAGTCATTGATATATTGCTAGTGGGAATATAAAACTACAGCCACTCTGGAGGAGAGTGTGATGGTTTCTTAAAAAGCTAAACTTGCATTTACCATATGACACAAAAACCAATACACGAATGTTTATAGCAGCTTCATTCATATTAGCCAAAAAATGAAAACAATCCTGATGTCCTTCAACAGGTGAATGATTGCACAAACTGTGGTCCATCCATACCATACTCAGTGATAAAAAAAACCCAACAACTGTTGATACACACAACATTTTGGATGGATCTCAAGAGAATTATCATTTTTTTATATTTAATTAATTACTTAATTACTTAATTAATTTGGTTGCACAGGGTTTTAGTTGCGGCAGGCAGGCTCCTCAGTTGTGGCTAGCCAGCTCCTTAGTTCTGGTAGGCAGGTTCCTTAGTTGCGGCATGCAAACTCATAGTTGCGGCATGCATGTGGTATCTAGTTCCCTGACCAGGGATCAAACCCGGGCCCCCTGCATTGGGACTGCGGGGTCTTAACCACTGCACCACCAGGGAAGTCCCTCAAGAGAATTATGCTGAGTGAAAAAAAGCCAATACCAAAATGTCACATTCCAAATGATTCCACTATTAGAACATTTTTCACATGACAAAATTGTAGAAATGGAGGAGAGATGAATGGTCACTAGAGGTTAAGGAGGGTGTGGGAGAAGAAAACAGTGTGCGGCAGTAAAAAGGACAACAGGAGGGACCCTTGTGGTGATGAATGTTCTGTATCTTGACTATACCAATGCTGATAGTATGATCGTGATGATTTACTATATTTTCATAAGATGTTGTCATGGGGGAAACTGGGAAAAGAGTTCCTGGGATATCTCTGTCTTATTTCTGACAACAACATGTGAATCGACAAGCATCTCAAGATAAAGTTTAATTTAAAAAAAACACAGAAAAACATAACTTCTACCCTCTTTTACAGAGGAATAGAAACTCTCTCTTCCTATAGAAAATAAACAAGCTTGTTATTTGCATCTATTTTAAAGGAACAGTATTTATTAATGTGATTTTCAACATAAGAAATTAGAAAATAGTTTAGCTGATTCTCAGAGACAAAGATTAGTTCATAATGAGTCAATAAGTCAATAAAACTTTTAGAAGTATTAAGGCATTTTTTTTGAATTCTTAAACAGACTCCTTAGCACCTTATGGGTCTGAATAGACATGATTAGTATTTATTTTCAAGGCCTTTACCAAATATTTCAAATAAACAAAAATAAACAGTTCATAACAATTGTGTACTCTAACTGTACATTTTCCAAATTGATTTGAGAGTAATATACTATAGTTTTAGGCAATAAATGAGCACCTCATGTAACCATTGTGGTTACAGTGGTTAGAGAAAACATTCACGTAAATATTGCTCCCCTTTGATTGGTACCATACATTTATATAATAGAAGGAATTTAGGGATGAAATGGTTTCAGTTATAAACTAAATTTATTTTAATTCTTTTTACTTTCTCTCTTGAATATAAGACAAAAAGAACTAGATTAGAACATAGAATGCAGTTCCATCATGATTTTTTGTTTGTACATAAAAGAAGAATTCTGCAGATGACGGTATAAATGGCTAATAGGTTTTACTTAAAATTCTATTTTTCTCTGATTGTAAGACAAAAGGAAGCCAGGTTAGACACCATTATACTAAGAGCAATCGTACCATGATTTCATTGTATCTAAGAGTACAATTGTGTAAATAAGACTCTCAAACACTTCAGGAAGAATACAAGAATTTTTCCCAAAGGGTTGACTTGCTAATGGAACTGGCTGCTCGCCCAATTCATGTAGGTAAAATGTAGATATCCATGTGAGTTCCTCCAAAGAACTGGTATGTTATTGTGACAGCTGGTTAGTACTGCAAAGTGTCAAGGTCTAGAATCAAAGGATGATAATCTGTACAGAGCAAGTGCTCATTTCAGAAAGACCCTTATTTTATCTGTTTGTGTCGGCTGTTTATATGTGTCAGAAAAAAATCTCTGAATTACTTACCTCTTTGCATAATTCAGAACCCTCAGAAATATTATTTTCCTGTTGAAAAGTAGTCTTGACTTTTGTGTGCCCCTGCGGACTCATGAAACATCTTTGAGGATTGCCATGCATAAATGCAGACTTGAAGAAAAAAAAAAAAAAGATTCTTTTAGCTTATAAGAGGCTGAGGATATACAGTCTGTGGATTTATTTAACAGGCTCATGTCTCACAGACAATTCCATTGCCCTTATTGTGCTAAAATTGCAAGGTAGAAAATCTGTGGGGGAGTGAAACTCTGGAACACACCAATCCCCCAGATCTTAACCTAGGACACATTTTATTAGAGTATGAAAAGCAAAGCCTGTCTCATGGTTAGAGAAAACGTTCACCTGGAAACCTGACAAATGAAAGAGGAGAGATTCCACACTATGAAATTTTGTTACTCATCACTGAAGTCCTCATTTCAACTATTCTGTTCTGTTTTCTCTTTTTTGGGACTCAAACTCCATCATCCAATTGACCTGACTTTGTTTAAGACTTTATTTAATATAGTCATCATCCTTTACAGAAAAATCTAAGACACAAGAATGTCTCTATACCATTCACCCTAAAGCTTCTACACCAAAAGATTGCTCACCCCAATTCTACCTTTTTCTTCTTTCGTCTTACTAAGCCATTGTAACAAGCCTGAAATTATTGTCACAGTACAATGAAAAATTTTATATGAAAGCACTCTTTAAAGCTTATATACCAAACTCTGGAAAAGAAGAAGTAAAACTGTCACTGTTTGCAGATGACATGATACTGTACATAGATAATCCTAAAGATGCCCCCAGAAAACTACTAGAGCTAATCAAGAATTTGGTAAAGTTGCAGGATACAAAATTAATGAACAGAAATCGCTTGCATTACTATACACTAACAATGAAAGATCAGAAAGAGAAATTAAGGAACCAATCCCATTTACCATTGCAACAAAAAGAATAAAATACCTAGGAATGAACCTACCTAAGGAGGGTAAAAGACCTGTACTCAGAAAACTATAAGACACTGATGAAAGAAATCAAAGATGACACAAACAGATTGCACAGATGACACAAAGAGATTTACCATGTTCTTGGACTGGAAGAACCAACTTTGTGAAAATGACTGTACTACCCAAAGCAATCTACAGATTCAATGCAATCCCTATCAAACTACCAATGGCATTTTTCACAGAACTAGAATAAAAAATCTTAAAATTTTTATGGAGACACAAAAGACCCCAAATAGTCAAAGCAATCTTGAGGTAAAAAAACGGAGCTGGAGGAATCAGACTCTCTGACTTCAGACTATACTACAAAGCTACAGTAACCAAGACAATATGGTACTGGCACAAAAGCAGAAATACAGATCAATGGAGCAGGATAGAAAGCCCAGAGATAAACCCACACACCTATGGTCAACTACCTATGACAGAGGAGGCAAGGATATACAATGGAGAAAAGACAGTCTCTTCAATAAGTGGTGCTGGGAAAACTGGACAGCTACATGTAAAAGGATGAAATTAAAACACTCCCTAACACAATACACAAAAATAAACTCAAAATGGATTAAAGACCTAAATGTAAGGCTAGACACTATAAAACTCTCAGAGGAAAACATAGGCAGAACATTCTTTGACATAAATCACAGCAAGATCTTTTTTGACCCACGTCCTAGAGTAATGGAAATAAAATCAAAAACAAACAAATGGGACCTAATGAAACTTAAAAGCTTTTGCACAGCAAAGGAAACTATAAACAAGATGAAAAGACAACCCTCAGAATGGGAGAAAATATTTACAAAGAAATCAATGGACAAAGGATTGATCTCCAAAATATATAAACAGCTCATGCAGCTCAATATTAAAAAAAACAAACAACCCAATTAAAAAATGGGCAGAAGACCTAACTAGACATTTCTCCAAAGAAGATACACAGATGGCCAAGAGGCACATGAATAGCTGCTCAACATCACTAATTATTAGAGAAATGCAAATCAAAACTACAATGAGGTATCGCCTCACACCAGTTAGAATGGGCATCATCAGAAAATCTACAAACAACAAATGCTGGAGAGGGTGTGGAGAAAAGGGAACCCTCTTGTACTGTTGGTGGAAATGTAAATTGATACAGCCAGTATGGAGAACAGTATGGAGGAGCCTTAAAAAACTAAACATAGAATTACCATATGACCGAACAGTCCCACTCCTGGGTATATACCCAGAGAAAACCATAATTCAAAAAGACACATGCACCCCCATATTCATTTCAGCACTGTTTACAATAGCCAGGTCATGGAAGCAACCGAAATGCCCATCGACCGATGAATGGATAAAGAAGTTGTGGTACATATATACAATGGAATATTACTCAACCTTAAAAAGGAATGAAATTGGGTCATTTGTAGAGACGTGAATGGATCTAGAGACTGTCATACAGAGTGAAGTAAGTAAGAAAGAGAAAAACAAATATATATTAACGCATATATGTGGAACCTAGAAAGATGGTACAGATGAACCAGTTTGCAGGGCAGAAATACAGACACAGATGTAGAGAAGAAACGTATGGACACCAAGAGGGGAAAGCAGGGGGGTGGGGTGGGATGAATTGGGAGATTGGGATTGACATATATACACTAATATGTATAAAATAGAAAACTAATAAGAACCTCCTGTATAAAAAAAATAAATGAAATAAAATTTAAAAAAATAATAAAACTCAGTACCCTAAGGGGGGAAAAATAAGCTTTTTAAAATTTATTTCAATTTATTTTATTTTATATATTAATTAATTAATTAATTAATTTTAAACATCGTTATTGGAGTATAATTGCTTTACAATGGTGTGTTAGTTTCTGCGTTATAACAAAGTGAATCAGCTATACATATACATATATCCCCATATCTCCCCCCTCTTGTGTCTCCCTCCCACCCTCCCTATCCCACCCCTCTAGGTGGTCACAAAGCACCGAGCTGATCTCCCTGTGCTATGCGGTGATTCCCACTAGCTATCTATTATGGTAGTATATGTAAGTCCATGCACCTCTCTCCCTTCGTCCCAGCTTACCCTTCCCCCTCCCTGTGTCCTCGAGTCCATTCTCCACATCTGCGTCTTTCTTCCTGTCCTGCCCTTAGGTTCTTCATAACCATTTTTTTTCTTGAGATTCCATATATATGTGTTAGCATACAGTATTTGTTTTTCTCTTTCTCACTTACTTCACTCTGTATGACAGACTCTAGGTCCGTCCATCTCACTACAAATAACTCAATTTCGTTTCTTTTTATGGCTGAGTAATATTCCATTGTATATATGTGCCACAGCTTCTTTATGCATTCATCTGTTGATGGACACTTAGGTTGCTTCCATGTCCTGGTATTGTAAATACAGCTGCAATGAATATTGTGGTACATGACTCTTTTTGAATTATGATTTTCTCAGGGTATATGCCCAGTAGTGGGATTGCTGGGTCGTATGGTAGTTCTAGTTTTAGTTTTTTAAGGAACGTCCATACTGTTCTCCATAGTGGCTGTATCAATTTACATTCCCACCAACAGTGCAAGAGGGTTCCCTTTTCTCCACACCCTCTCCAGCATTTATTGTTTGTAGATTTTTTGATGATGGCCATTCTGACTGGTATGAGTTGATACCTCACTGTAGTTTTCGTTTGTATTTCTCTAATGATTAGTGATATTGAGCATTCTTTCATGTGTTTGTTGGCAATCTGTATATCTTCTTTGGAGAAATGTCTATTTAGGTCTTCTACCCATTTTTGGATTGGGTTGTTTGTTTTTTTTGTTATTGAGCTGCATGAGCTGCTTGTAAATTTTGGAGATTAGTCCTTTGTCATTTGGTTCATTTGCAAATATTTTCTCCCATTCTGAGGGTTGTCTTTTCGTCTTGTTTATGGTTTCCTGTGATGTGCAAAAGCTTTTAAGTTTCATTGGGTCCCATTTGTTTATTTTTGTTTTTATTTCCATTTCTCTAGGAGGTGGGCCAAAAAGGATCTTGCTGTGATTTATGTCATAGAGTGTTCTTCCTATGTTTTCCTCTAAGAGTTTGATGGTGTCTGGCCTTACATTTAGGTCTTTAATCCACTCTGAGTTTATTTTTGTGTATTGTGTTAGGGAGTGTTTTAATTTCATCCTTTTACATGTAGCTGTCCAGTTTTCCCAGCAACGCTTACTGAAGAGGCTGCCTTTTCTCCATTGTATATTCTTGCCTTCTTTATCAAAAATAAGGTGACCATATGTGCGTGGGTTTATCTCTGGGCTCTCTATCCTGTTCCATTGATCTATATTTCTGTTTTTGTGCCAGTACCATATTGTCTTGATTACTGTAGCTTTGTAGTACAGTCTGAAGTCTGGGAGCCTGATTCCTCCAGTTCCATTTTTCTTTCTGAATATTGCTTTGGCTATTTGGGGTCTTTTCTGTTTCCATACAAATTGTGCAATTTTTTGTTCTAGTTCTGTGAAAGATGCCATTGGTATTTTGATAGGGATTGCACCGAATCTGTAGATTGCTTTGGGTAGTATAGTCATTTTCACAATGTTGCTTCTTCCAATCCAAGAACATGGTATATCTCTCCATCTGTTTGTATCATCTTTAATTTCTTTCATCAGTGTCTTATAGTTTTCTGCATACAGGTATTTGTCTCCTTTGGTATGGTTTTTCCTATGCATTTTATTCTTTTTGTTGCAGTGGTAAATGGGAGTGTTTCCTTAATTTCTCTTTCAGATTTTTCATCATCAGTGTATAGGAATGCAAGAGATTTCTGTGCATTAATTTTTTATCCTGCTACTTTATGAAATTCATTGATTAGCTCTAGTAGTTTTCTGGTAGAGTCTTTAGGATTCTCTATGTATAGTACCATGTCATCTGCAAACAGTGACAGCTTTACTTCTTCTTTTCTGATTGGGATTCCTTTTATTTCATTTTCTTCTCTGACTGCTGTGGCTAGGACTTCCAAAATTATGTTGAATAATAGTGGTGACAGTGGACAACGTTCTTTTGTTCCTGGTCTGAGCAGAAATGGTTTCAGTTTTTCACCATTGAGAACGATGTTGGCTGTCTGTTTGTCATATATTACTTTTATTATGTTGAGGTTAGTTCCCTCTATGCCTACTTTCTGGAGAGTTTTTATCATAAATGGGTGTTGAATTTTGTCAAAAGGTTTTTCTGCATCTATTGAGATGATCATATGGTTTTTCTCCTTCAATTTGTTAATATGGTGTATCACATTATTTGATTTCCGTATATTGAAGAATCCTCGCCTTCCTGGGATAAACCCCACTTGATCATGGTGTATGATCCTTTTAATGTGCTGTTGGATTCTGTTTGCTAGTATTTTGTTGAGGATTTTTGCATCTATGTTCATCAGTGGTAATGGCCTGTAGTTTTCTTTCTTTGTGACATCTTTTCTGGTTTTGGTATCAGGGTGATGGTGACCTCGTAGAATAAGTTTGGGAGTGTTCCTCTCTCTGCTATATTTTGGAAGTTTGAGAAGGATAGGGAGAAGGATATTTAGCTCTTCTCTAAATGTTTGATAGAATTCTCTTGTGAAGCCATTTGGTCCTGGACTTTTGTTTGTTGGAATATTTTAAATCACAATCTCAATTTCAGTGGTTGTGATTGGTCTGTTTATATTTTCTATTTCTTCCTGGTTCAGTCTTGAAAGGTTGTGCTTTTTTAAGAATTTGTCCATTTCTTCCAGGCTGTCCATTTTATTGGCATATAGTTGCTTGTAGTAATCTCTCAGGATCCTTTGTATTTCTGCAGTGTCAGCTGTCACTTCTCCTTTTTCATTTCTAATTCTATTGATTTGAGTCTTCTCTCTTTTTCCTTGATGAGTCTGGCTTATGGTTTATCAATTTCGTTTATCTTCTCAAAGAACCAGCTTTTAGTTTTATTGATTTTTCCTATTGTTTTCTTCATTTCTTTTTCATTTATTTCTGATCTGAACTTTATGATTTCTTTTCTTCTGCTAACTTTGGGGGTTTTTGTTCTTCTTTCTCTAATTGCTTTAGGTGTAAGGTTAGGTTGTTTATTGAGATGATTCTTGTTTCTTGAGGTAGGCTTGTATTGCTATAAACTTCCCTCTTAGAACTGCTTTTGCTGCATCCCACAGGTTTTGGGTCGTCGTGTTTTCATTGTCATTTGTTTTTAGGTGTTTTTTGATTCCCACTTTGATTTTTTGAGTGATCTCTTGGTTATTTAGTAGTGTATTGTTTAGCCTCCATGTGTTTGTATTTTTTTACAGATTTTCTTCCTGTAATTGATATCTAGTCTCATAGCATTGTGGTCGGAAAAGATTCTTGATACAAGTTCAGTTTTCTTAAATTTACCAAGGCTTGATTTGTGACCCAAGATATGGTCTATCCTGGAGAATGTTCCATGAGCACTTGAGAAGAAAGTGTATTCTGTTGTTTTTGGATGGAATGTCCTATAAATAGCAATTAAGTCCATCTTGTTTAATGTATCATTTAAAGCTTGTGTTTCCTTAGTTATTTTCATTTTGGTTGATCTGTCCATTGGTGAAAGTAGGGTGTTGAAGTCCCCTACTGTGATTGTTTTACTGTTGATTTCCCCTTTTATGGCTGTTAGCATTTGCCTTATGTATTGAGATGCTCCTCTGTTGGGTGCTGAAATATTTACAATTGTTATATCCTTTTCTCCGATTGATCCCTTGATCATTATGTAGTGTTATTCTTGTCTCTTGTAATAGTCTTTATTTTAAAGTCTATTTTGTCTGATGTGAGAATTGCTACTCCAGCTTTCTTTTGATTTCCATTTGCATGGAATATCTTTTTCCATCCCCTCACTTTCAGTCTGTATGTGTCCCTAGGTCTGAAGTGGGTCTCTTGTAGATAGCATATATATGGGTCTTGTTTTTGTATCCGTTCAGCCTGTCTGTGCCTTTTGATTGGAGCATTTAATCCATTTATAATTAAGGTAGTTATCGATATGTATGTTCCTCTTGCCATTTTCTTAATTGTTTTGGGTTTGTTCTTTTAGGTCTTTTCCTTGTCTTATGTTTCCTGCCTAGGGAAGTTCCTTTAGCATTTGTTGTAAAGCTGGTTTGGTGGTGCTGAATTGTCTTAGCTTTTGCTTGTCTGTAAATTTTTAAATTTCTCTGTCAAATCTGAATGAAATCCTTGCTGGGTAGAGTAATCTTGGTTGTAGGTTTTTCCCTTTCATCACTTTAAATATGTCCTGTCACTCCCTCTGGCTTTCAGAGTTTCTGCTGAAACGTCAGCTGGTAACCTTATGGGGATTCCCTTGTATGTTATTTATTGTTTTTCACTTGCTGGTGTTTTTGTTTTTTGTTTTTTAATGTCTGTTTATTTATTTTTTTCTTATTAGTCATCCATTTTATACACACCAGTGTATACATGTCAATCCCAATCTTCCAGTTCATTCCGCCACCATCCCTTGCTGCTTTTAAAATTTTTTCTTTGTATTTACTTTAATAGTTTGATTATTATGTGTCTTGGTGTGTTTCTTCTTGGATTTATAGTGTATGGGACTCTCTGCGCTACCTGGACTTGATTGACTATTTCCTATCCCATATTAGTGAAGTTTTCAAATATAATCTCCTCAAATATTTTCTCAGTCCCTTTCTTTTTCTCTTCTTCTTCTGGAACCCCTATAATTCGAATGTTGGTTCATTTAATGTTGTCCCAGAGGTCTCTGAGACTGTCCTCAATTCTATTTATTTATTTAACTTTGGGTTATTAATTTATTTATTTATTATTTATGGCTGTGTTGGGTCTTCGTTTCTGTGCAAGGGCTTTCTCTAGTTGCGGCAAGTAGGGGCCACTCTTCATCGCGGTGTGCAGGCCTCTCATTATCGCGGCCTTTCTTGTTGCAGAGCACAGGCTCCAGACACGCAGGCTCAGTAATTGTGGCTCACGGGCCTAGCTGCTTCGCGGCATGTGGGATCTTCCCAGACCAGGGCTCAAACCCGCGTCCCCTGCATTGGCAGGCAGACTCTCAACCACTGCGCCACCAGGGAAGCCCGTCAATTCTTTTCATTCTTTTTTCTTTATTCTGCTGTGCAGTAGTTATTTCCACTGTTTTATCTTCCAGGTCACTTATCCGTTCTTCTGCCTCAGTTTTTCTGCTATTTATTCATTCTAGAGTGATTTTAATTTCATTTATTGTGTTGTTCATCATTGTTTGTTTGCTCTTTCATTCTTCTAGGTCCTTGTTAAACGTTTCTTGTATTTTCTCCATTCTATTTCCAAGATTTTGGATCATCTTTACTATCATTACCCTGAATTCTTTTTCAGGTTGACTGCCTATTTCCTCTTCCTTTTTTTTGTCTGGTAGGTGTTTACCGTGCTCCTTCATCTGCTGTGAGTTTCTCTGTCTTCTCATTTTGCTTAACTTACTGTGCTTGGGGTCTTCTTTTTTCAGGCTGCAGGTTTGTAGTTCCTGGTGTTTTTGGTGTTTGCCCCCAGTGGCTAAGGTTCGTTCAGTTGTTTGTGTAAGCTTCCTGGTGAAGGGGATTAGTGGCTGTGTTCTGGTGGATGAGGCTGGATGTTGTCTTTCTGGTGGGCAGGACCACATCCGGTGGTGTGTTTTGGGGCGTCTGTGACTTTATTATGTTTTTAAGCAGCCTCTCTGTTAATGGGTGGGCTTGTGTTCTCGTCTTGCTAGTTGTTTGGCCTAGGGTGTCCAGCACTGTAGCTTGCTGATCGTTGAGTGGAGCTGGGTCTTAGCATTGAGATGGAGAGCTCTGGGAGAGCTTCCACCCTTTGATATTACGTGGAGCCGGGAGGTCTCTGGTAGACCAATGTCCTGAACTCGGCCCTCCCACCTCAGAGGCACAGGCCTGACACCCAGCCGGAACACCAAGACCCTGTCAGCCACACGGCTCTCTCTGGGCTTCTATTTCACCAGCAACAATGTGACTCTGGATGGTGTGGGCCACTTCTTTTGCCAATTGGCCGAGGAGAAGTGTGACAGCCCCCAGCGTCTCTTCAAAATGCCAAGCCAGTGCTGCCGCCGTACCCTCTTCCACGATGCACGGAAGCCTTCTCAAGATGAGTGGGGTAAAACCTAGGATGCTGTGGAAGCTGCCATTCTTACGGAGAAGAACCTGAACCAGGCACTGTTGGATCTGCGTGTCCTGGGTTCTGCCCGTGCAGATTCCCACATCTCTCACTTCCTGGAGAGCCACTTCCTGGAGGAGCAGGTGAAACTCAAAAAAAAGCTTATATACCAAACTCACTTATGACTGATCAGTACGAGAATATGTATTCTCCTTCATTTTTTGTTTGTAAATGTGCTTAAATCACAACTTAAATTAATGAATAGATTAATGATAAATATTCACTCTGCTATCTTTTATTTTTTAGATATGAATTAAATAAGAGATAAAGTTAAATGTGTAAAAAATAGTTTATTTTTGTTGTAACTTCAGTGATGCTCATAAGACAGAGAAAACAAAATTAAATAGGACAGGTAGAGTTTTCCTTTTTTTCTTCAACTGTTAAATTTAATCTTGTTAGGAATACAATTCTCTGAAACCATTTATCAGCAGAATTTTACTTAAATTAAATTAACATTGGATTGTTCAGGGTTGCCGCACTAACCCTTCTAAGGCACTGAAGGATGTGGTAAGAGATCATTTTTTTGCCCATGTGTTAAAACAGAGGACATACAGACTCACTTAGTGGAAGCAAAACCTCAAGTATTCTTGATCTGTGATGCAAGTCATGATTTATAAAATTAGTGTCAGTAGAGTGCTCTAGTCATAATTACTTGCAGATTTAAAAATTATTTGTTTTAGCCTTTTTTGCATATGTACCTTCACACTGACAAGCACACATTCATTTAGGCAATGCAGTTCTTTGGGAAGAAAGTTATAAATTTTGCGAGTGAATTTGTGTAAACTACATTTCTTTGACGGTTTTATTCTGTTATTGGATTTTATTTTGCCATTAAATGTTTTCTCTTCTGTACTTGGGCTTGGTCTATTTGGATTCAGAGTCACCACTCCTGTATGATTTAATGTGTAGACTAATCATGGTGTAGAGCTCTGCTTTTTAAATTGTTGGAAATATTCTGAGATTAGAGGGAGAAGTGAGGAATATGAGAACCCACTGATGTTTATGTTTTGGAGTACATCACAAACTTTGTTTCAAAGGTGTGGGCTTTTGAAAATTCAGTACAGGTTTTTCCAAGGATATTTTCTGTTCGTTTTTATATCCTTAAGTATTTCAAAGTGAATTGAATCTGTGTGTTTGCGTGCCATTTATGCATAATTCATCAAACATTGTTCTGAAAGGAGAGAAAATAAAAACAAAAACTTACCTAAGATATTTCTAGTGTTGCTTAACACTTGGACACTAAGAATTTCAGAACCTGTAAAAGTAGATAACACCTGCTTCCTCAGTTTACCTGTTTTGCCTCCCAGTCAGTTCTTTTCATTTTGAGCAACATTAAGATACATGCTGTGTGTTTTTTTTGCAGTATAGTTGCTTTACAGTGTTGTGTTAGCTTCTACTGCCCAGCAAAATGAATCAGCCATATATATACATATATCCCCTCCCTTTTGTGTTTCCCTCCCATTTAGGACACCACAGTGCATTAAGTAGAGTTCCCTATGGTATATGGTATGTTCCCATCAGTTGTCTATTTTATACATAGTTTCAATAGTGTATATGTGTCAATCCCAATCTCCAGATTCCTCCCACCCCACCCCTTTCCCCCTTGGTATCCATACATTTGTTCTCTCTGTCTCTGTCTCTATTTCTGCTTGGCAAATAAGATCATCTATACCATTTTTCTAGATTCCCCATATGCGTTAATGTACCATATTTGATTTTCTCTTTCTGACTTACTTCACTCTGTATGACACTCTCTAGGTCCATCCACATCTCTACAAGTGACCCAATTTCGTTCCTTTTTAGCCTAAATACCTTTTATATATATATATTTTAATCCAGGGGAGTTTTATGATGTCATCTCCAATATACACTCCTTTTCCATATATAACAGAGGAGTTAAAACTTCAAGACTGTCATATACTAGGCAAAATCATTTAGTTAGAATTCTGCTCAACTTTCTGATACATGGTTATAATGAAGTGGGTATGAATCATTCTAAAGGCAGACTTTCTAGGATGGGCAAGTCATTTAAAGTCTCAAGTCTCTATTTTTCTCATCTATAAAATGGAGATAGTAATAGTGCCTGTAGTTTTATAGGGTTGTTTTGAGTATTAAATGAAATTATACCTCCAAAGGACAGACACATAAGCAAATTTTAAACTATTATTAATTTACTTTGATGAATAGTTCACAAAAAGAAAATATCTTTCCTGATATACAATAGATTCATCCTGAAAATTATTTTGTCTCAAAGCACTCCAAAAAGGAACACATTTACCCCATTCCAAATTCCTATTCTACACTCAGGGTAACCTCAGAATGGCATCATATGTATTATTTGTGGGAGCTCCTTTGATTTAAGTCTTAATGATAAATTGTAACTTTAAGAAAGGAACATATCTTGTTCTAGTGGAGTTTACCTTTTTTTTTTTTTTTTAATGTGTTGGCTATATCTGAACTATTTTATTTTGGGAACAATTTTACAAGTGTATTTACTGTTCAAAATCTGTTTAACAAGGGGCACACAATAATTTGAGGTTGCTCCTAACAGTTTGTGAGTCACTCGAATATAAAACAGAGGGCAAGAGGATCAGGAGGCATTCTGAAGAGAAAATACATTATTTGACTTACTTAAATGATTCATTTGTTGTCTTTGTAATTTATAAGCAGAATGGAAACACTAAATTTACATAACCTATCATTTTGTAGTCCATTTAAAGCTAGATTAAATTGGTATATTTTGTATCTGTTTTGAGTGCTTTAAAAGGAAAAGATTGATTTCTTATAGGTCAATCTTCATATATCACTTATATTGCATATTATATATAATTGTTGAGTTCATTTCTATCCTTTACCTTTAACTCCATAGCATTATTTAAAAATATGTTTTATATATATACATACCTATAATCATATGTCAGTTATTCAATCCTGTTCACTGATAGTAAACAATTTAAAACATAATTTGTTCCATTTTCCTGTAAATAGGTATACGAGCCACTAAAAGACTAATTATGATGAAGTAGAAATTCTTCCTATGATTGATTTCAATTTATTAAAAATGTGTCATTGAAAGTTTATAAAAAGAATTTGAACATATAGAAGACAAATATCAAGGGATATTACTTTTTGAAAATAGCAATAAATTTACGAATTACTTTTAAGGCTTGATTTGATAGAAAACATAGATTTTGTAAGGATTTGAAAAATACAATACACTTTTTAGTAGCCTTTTAGGGTTTGCTTTTTACTTGGTATTCTTGCCTCAGGAGGAAGAATGTTGCAGTGGACCACCTCCTATTCAGAAGTATTGGATTTTTAGAAATTTTTTGGTATTATTTTGTTTTTATTTTATTTATTTTTTTGGCATAGGAGATTGATGGGAGAACTTTAAGTATCAGACCCTATCTTCGAATGAATGTGTTTTATCTACAAAGTGTTTTTATAGGTAATAGAAAATAAATAAAAAATAACACAAAGGGTTGACAATTGTTTATATTTTACATTCTGGCTTCTCATTAAATTTGTGCATTCATGATATATATTCTGCCTACAAGTTCCACCTCTCACCCTCTACAGCATTCTTAATCACCATCTATCCTCCACAAGGTAACCTCCTAGGTTCTTTCAGCAGCTCTAATTGGGTTAAGTACGGCTGTTTGCTGGCAAACTGTCTCTCCATAACAAAAAGGCCTGACTGTAACTTTGGTGGTTCTGTGTTATAAATCCTCCCACCCTGGTTTTTTTCCAAGGTTCTGACGTGATAACACTGAATGTAGAGTTGGAAAAAGATGCTCCCAGTCCCTTCTTAGGAATAGACCTGTGCTGGTTCAGCACAACACCCGGATTCTTTATCTCCTCTCTTTGTGCTTCCACCTTTGGATTTGTTCTCCCCTTTTAAACTGTAAGAAACCTTTGTTCGAAAAACCTTTTCAAATGTTTGAAGACAATTGATATGCCCTTAAACCTTTCTTCCCCTGTCTTAGCATCTGTATATTTTACTTACATCTTTAGACAAACTCCATTTGGTCATTTTTAAGAGTGAAGAGAGCGCTAGACCCTGGAGCTGGCCTGACCATGTGGGAGCAACTACCTGTCCCCTAGTATGATGTGCCTATGAATGTGGCCCAACATCTTATTCTAGGATCAGTGATACGGCTTGTATATTAATAGCTGCATAGTCGATTCAAACCTCTAGCTCTTCTTTACAAGTTCTATATTTTAGCCAGTTCTCACATTCTATATTTGTGCAACTGATTTTTTTAAACATTTACTTAACATCATTTTATTGAGACCCCATTAAGTGTCATGAGTAAGACATGGACCCTCCTTCCAACAGCCTTACAACCTGGCTGGACGAATACGTGAATATGTGTACAACTTACAGAGGTAGCCCATCTGGGTTTGAATGCAGGTTCTGCTCTTCACTAGCTTTGTGAACTTTACCATATTAGTTAACCTTTCTATGCCTCAATTTCTTTCCCTTAAATGAGAAAAATAGTATTCCTACCCCAGAGGGTTGTTACAAGTATGAGATGCATTAATATATGTGAAGGATATGTAAGCGTTCCTGGCGCATTGCAAGCACTGCTTACACTCAGTTGCTGGGATTGCAGTTACATCATCGTCATCATCATCACTGTCATTAAAATGCTGCCCCAAGGAGGGAGCCGTCTGTTTTGCCAGGAGGAGCCAGGAATGGTGTCTAAGCTGAGCAGAATCAGAAGCTGAGACTTAGAGAGATAAATACAAGTTTCCTGTATGAAAAAGGGATAAAGACATTTTATGCAGAGATAGTAAAATATGAAAACGACACTAAGGTCTGAACAGTTTAGAAATTCAGTCATTTGCTGTGACTGAACACAGGGTAGAAGGAAGAATGCAGAAGGCAGTATCACTAGGAGGATGGACTGGGCCAAAGGCTGAGGGGCCTTGCACATAACAGTCGGGAACTTAGATGTGATCTTTGATTCTTTTAAGGAATGTTTCCTGAGTGTCTACTCTGTACATATGCTCCAGGTTGATAGCCTGGAAGAGCAGTGGTAAACAGGACACACACACCCCTGCTTGTAGGGAGCTTTCTGTTTTCGAGCAAACAACAAAAAGACACAGATAGGTTTTAGGGAGTTATATGATCAGTGTGTGTGGCAGGTGTGACATGGTGCAGGGAGAAACAAGAAGGAGGTGGCCAGGCCACTTACGAGACCACTGCAGTGTGAGCAGTACTAAGCCCTGAACTCAGGCAGTGATGGGAAAGAAGGACACAGAGGCAAGGGGTCCGAAGAGAAACTTGAGGTGTAATCTATCAGATCAGTTACGTTGGAGGGTGCGGCTGTTGTGCATGACTCCTAGGATAAAGGAGCGATCCCGAAATGTAGGGTTGCTGAATTCCTGTTTCACCGGCTTATAATAATTAAACAAATATTGGTTGAGCTGTTAAGACATGATTTGTCATTCTTCCGGTGGTGGGCAGGTCAGACAAGGTCTGTGTTCTCATGGAGCCTCCATTCCATGAGCAATAAGGAGTTATTAAAGCTTTTTGTCAGAACATCATGAAGGTGAAAGGCATGTGTTAAAAAAGACAGTGCAAAAAGTTGTAAGGGACCCAGGTGCCTAATGGGTCATGGAGCCCTTGAACCAGCCCTGGACAGCTTTTGTCAAGACTTCTTGTTACATGTGAAAAATAAACCCAGTTTGGTTATGCTTCTGTAGGCAGTGTTTTGCTACATGCACCCAGACTCAATCATAATTGTTTAACATAACAACAGTGGTAAATTTCAGATAATGATAAATGCTTAGAATAAAAGAAAATGGGCTCACAAGCCGTGATACTACCTTATATTTCTTATATTTCCATAACCAATCGTTATGGAAAATTAAGGAAAGACATTTCTTGGATGGTGATGTTTGAGCTGAGTTGTAAAGGAGCTCGCTAGCCCTGGGGATATCCGGAGAAAAACATTCCAGAGAGAGGGAGCAGCTAGTGTGAAGGACCTGGAGTGGGAATTAGTTAAGCATATTTGAGGGCCATAAAGAAGGTAAATGTGGCTGGAACTTGGTGGAGATAAGGAGATTGATTAGGAGGCTAATGCGGCTGTTTTGGGGAGAGATGATGGGACTTGAGTGCTAGAGTTGAACTGGAGGGGTGTGTATAGATTTGTGATGTTTTAAAGGTTGTTCCAGTAGGACTTGCTGATGAACTACCTGATTGTGGGACATGAGAGAAAGTGAAGATTTAAATATGACATGCAGATATTTCGCTTGAACACATGCTAGCTGTTGATGCCACCAGGGACAGGGAAGAATAAAGGAAAAAGAGGGATGTTTTGGTGGTAAGGGGTTCAAATAAATTTTATTTAAGGGCTTTAAGGTTTCAAATAAATTTTAAGTGGAGATATCTAGTAGGCATTTAGCTTATATGGGTTTTATATGAGACATTTTGCTTATATGAGTTGTTGAGGGTAGAGAATAGACCAGAAACATAAACTGAGGACTCAGTGTTTGACAGTGCTAGCATATAATATATAGTAAGACACATTCTTCAATTAAAGTTTATTTGAGAATATACACCTATGCTCCCAGTCAAGATGAGGTTAGATGTAGAATCTAAACAGAGAACTGTAATAGAAATACATGAAAATTGTATCAGTGGCTTCCAATTTGATTAATATGCTTATTCTTTTGCAGTGCCTGACATTAGCAATCTTGATTTTCTGTACAAGTCAAATTTCGATTACAAGTCAAAGATAAATGAATGGTTTATATGTAAACAATTATATACAATTCAGAGAGGATGTACATTTGTAATTGTTATTGCAAAGTACCTCAGAAGTGTAGAGGAGTATGGGAATAGTATAACAAATACCAATATGTCCACCATTCAGTTTAAGAAAAAAAACTACAACTAAAATTAAAGCCCTGAATGTATTTCTCTCTGATTCTGTTCCCCTCCTTACTTCCCCATAGAGGTAACTATTATCCTCAATTTGGAATTTGTCACTGTCATCCATGTTTTTAACACCCTTTTAATATATGTATTTACTGTATTCCATGTTACATAATTTGCATTTTTATAAACTTTAAATAAATGATAATACTGTATTACACTTTTCTTATGCAACCCAACTTTCTAATTTAGCCATCTTTCGAAATTAATCCATGTTGGTGCATGTAGTACTAGATCATCCATGTTCATTAATGAATAGCATTCTCCTGCATGAATATATCACAGTGTATTCACTCTTATGCTGTTGGGAATTTAAATTGGTTCTAATTTTTTGTGTCACAGATGATGCTATGTTGAACATTCTTTTTTTAATTAATTAATTAATTGCTGCTGCGCACGGGTTTTCTCTAGATGCAGAGAGCGGGGGCTAGTCTTTGTTGTGGTGCACGGGCTTCTTGTTGCGGTGGCTTCTCTTGTTGTGGAGCATGGGCTCTAGGTATGTGGGCTTCAGTAGTTGTGGCATGCCGTCTCAGTAGTTGTGGCTCGTGGGCTGTAGAGCACAGACTCAGTAGTTGTGGCGCATGGGCTTAGTTGCTCTGAGCCATGTGGGATCTTCCTGGACCAGGGCTCGAACCCGTGTCCCCTGAATTGGAAGGTGGATTCTTAACCACTGCGCCACCAGGGAGGTCCCTTGAACATTCCTATGTAAGTCTCCTTGTGCACATGTGCATGAGTTTCTCTTAATCAAATCCTAGGAGTAGAATTTCTGGGTCAAAGGGATGTGCATCTTTAACTTTACTAGATATTGAGTAATTGTTCTGCTAAGTGAGTGTAATGATTTAAAATACCACCAGCTGTGGTAAAGAGTTCCAGTTGTTTCACATCCTCTTCAATATTTTCAGACTTTTAAATTTTGAGTCTGTTTGGTGTGACATTTTACATCATCGGAGATTTAACTTGCATTTCCTGATTATAGTTGAACGAGTCTCTTTGCACATTTACTGGCTGCTTGTATTTCCTCTTCTAAAGAATAAATTTACTTTTGCCCACTTTCTAATGGATCTGTTGTATTTTTTAATGTGGATAATTTTAATACATAGTGAATACTAATGTTTGGGGGTTGCATAAATTACAAATAATCTTCCAGACTACAGTTTGTCTTTTAACTTTGATATTGTTATTGGATGTATAACATTTTCCATTTTAATATAGAAGACTTCTTAATCCATTTGTTTTATGATTTGTACTCTCTGCATCTAATTTCAGAAATCTTTCCTATGTTGTGGCCATGAATTAAAAAAAAATTTTTTTAGAAGTTTTAAAGCTTTAGTTCTCAAATATAGGTCTTTAATGACTGGAATTTATCCTTGTATATCTTGTATGAGAAAGATCTACTTTTGTTTTCCACAGGAATAACCTGTTACCCATTCCCATTTATTGAATATTCATGTTATATATAGTGTCTTTGACATATATCAAACTTCCATGTATGACTGGATCTGTTTCCAGACCTTCAACTATGTTCCATTTGTCTGTTTGTCCCTTACCCATACTACATTAATTACCACAGCTTTATTGTCCTTGATATCCGACAGGGTATTTCACACCATCCCCCTTGTTATTCTTCAGGAGTATCATGTCTGATTTTACAAATTTATGGGGATGACAATTCTAGGTAAAAATTATTTTCTTGCTGTATTTTGAAAACATTGAATATAACTTATAAATGTGTGCTATTGATAAGAATGCTCTCAGTCTAATTTTAGTTCTTTTGTAGGTAATCTGTTTCTCTTTTGTTGTCTTAAAAATCTTTTCTTTGTCTTTGATGGTGGTAATTATCTCACCCATGTGCCCAGCTTTGACTTTATTATTCCACTGTGATCACTGTATCAGAACATTCAGTGGTTTGTCGATTCTGTGAAATTATCCACCAGTAGGTCTCTTCCCTTCTCTTCATCCTCTAATTCTGGAATATTTGTTGTATGTTGAAATTTGATTTTATTTTCTATGTCCCTTTCCTTCTTTTTCTTATTTTCTATCTCTTTATTATTTCTCTATGTGGTATTACATGTAATTTAATCATACATATCTTTTCTCCTTAGTTGATTTTTTTTAATTTCAAAGAAATTAATTTTATATTGTTTAATGATATCCATTTGATTTTTTTTCCACTCTTTCTTTAATAGAGTCCTGTTCTTGTTTTGCATTTCAGAGTTTTTCCATTAAGTCTTGGATCATTTGAAACATACTTATCTAATGGTTTCTATACAAAATTCTACGTCTAAAGTTCTTGGTACGCAATTGTGGTGGTTATTGGGTGTACTGATTGTCTCCCATGGAAGGCTAGATTTTCATAGGTTTTATTGCATTAGACTGTGAGCTCTTTTTCAGACTGGCTTAATCTGTGAGATTCCTAAACTGCAGTTATTAACAGTGCGTCTCTTCACCATAGTTTTAAACACCCAAAGTTTATTCAGCAATTTGCAAAAAACTTTTTATGTTTATTTCTCAGCTATGTGGGAAATGGACTATGCAAGTAGTATAAATTTGACTCCTCTGTCTAAGAAAGAACAGAACAATGGTTATAAACCTTCAAGAGATTTCTTTTTCCCCTTTGCTACCCAGAACCTTGTATAAGAGTGATAAGCTTCCTTTTCATCCTTCTGTCCTGTACTGACGCATCATTATCACCCAGAGTCCATAGTTTACACTAGGATTAATGTTTGGTGTTGAACATTCTATGGGTTTGGACAAATGTATAATGACATGTATCCATCATTACAGAATCATACAGAGTATTTTCACTGCATTAAAAATCCTCTGTGCTCCACCTTTGCATCCCTTCCCCACCCCTAACCCATGGCAATCACTCATCTTTTTACTGTCTCCATAGTTTTGTCTTTTCCACAGTGTCGTATAGCTGGAATCATGTAGTATGTAGCCTTTTCAGGTCAGCTTGTTTCATTTAGTAATATGCATTTAAGTTTCCACCATGTCTTTTCATGGCTTGATAGCTCATTTCCGTTTACAACTGAATTATATTTCATTGTCTGGAAGTACACAGTTTATTTGTCTATTAACCTAATGAAGGACGCGTTGGTTGCTTCCATGTTTTGGAAATTACAAATAAAGCTGTTATAAACCTTCATGTGCAGGTTTTCGTGTGGACATAGTTTCATTTCATTTCGGTCAATACCAAGGAGTGTGATTTTGGATTGTATAGTAGAAGTATGAGAGTATGTTTAGTTTTATTAAAAAGAAACTGCCAGACTGTTTTCCAAAGTGACTGTACCATTTTGCATTCCCGCCAACAAAGAATGAGAGTTACTACTGCTCCACACAATTACCAGCATTTGATGTTGTGGAGTTTGGGGTTCTGATCCTTCTAAAAGCCATGTGGTGGTCACACTTCGCCTTTTAGGTAATTTTTGTTCTCTGCCACCCTGGAGTTTTTTGACTTTTTTTTTTTTGATAGATGAGCTTTGCATTTATAAGCATATTTATTATATGTAATTTGGAACTTCTTGGTGTTTTATAGCATGAGGGGTTTTTTTTTGTTCATCTAGTTTACAGTCTTACCCAAAATGAGTCTACATTTTATACTGAGAATAACAAAATCACACAACTATTTATTATCTCAAATTCATCTACTTCTAGAATGGCATCAGCATCATTTTTGGTTATTAGAAATTCATCCACACATCCAGAATGATGATTTGTATTCACATCTAGTACTTGATAAATATTTTTTGACTAAATGAATAGATGTTATTAAGTACAATTAATGGTCTCTTCTGTTAGGTGCCACATAACATTTGCTGAATTAATGTAACATCTCAAAACCTTCATACATTTCTAATAACAAGTGGTCCCTAGAATTAATGATTCATCTCTACAGAGTATCTGCAAATAGAGGCAACTACTAGTTTGTAGCTACAGTTAGTTTGACTATAGTTAACAGGCATTTGCATCACACTCATAGTAAATTACATACCAAAATGTGTTCTCATACTGCTTGTCATTGGGTGTGATAAGGCAAAGTCATGAAGAAAATCTTACACAATTAGTTAAAAGAAGTCCTTGAGCTATATAGTGACTGAACTTTGTCTAGGTATCTTGCAAAAGAAAGAAACAATGGAAAGGAAAGGAGAAGGGGAGGAGGGAAGAGGGGAGGACTACTGTTTTTCCAGGATTGGTGAATTTCTAGCAAAATTTCTCTTTCTTTCTAGCAGGATTCTATCTTTGATCTGTCATTTTCAGATGGCCGGAGTTAATCACTCTCTGTAATCTGCCCGGTTTTCCCCTTACCTCAAAACTTAGCTCTAGTGATTGATATATATAAAGCCAGATAACTGTAAGCACCTAACTGAGAAAGTACAGATTGAAGTCAAGTCACCTGGGGTATGCAGGAATGTAACCCTGTGGTGGCTGGGCAATGTCCATATTCAGTTAGTCTGATGTCTATGAGAGAAAGACGGTTCCACTTCAGACTTCTTTGTAGTATTAAGATGTACGGTCAGTCCTCCATATCCACAGGTTCCTCAGCTGCAGATTCAATCAACCACAGGTTAAAAATACTCGGAAAAAAAAATCCCGGAAAGTTCCAAAAAGCAAAACTTGAATTTGCCATGCACCAACAGCTATTTACCTAGTGTTTGCATAGTGTTTGGCATTATAAGTAATCTAGAGATGACTTGAAGTATGCAGGAGGTTGTGTGTGGGTTGTTTGCAAATACTATGACATTTTCTACAAGGGACTTGAGCATGTGCATATTTTGGTGAATGTGTGTGTGTGGCCAGGGTTGGAGGGTTCCTGGAACCAATGCTCCACATTATGAGGAATGACTATATTATGGAAGTAAGAAAAGGCAAAGAATCAGGAAAGGACTAGAAGAATAATGATTTCTACCTCACTTGCTATGTACTTTCTGTAGTGATCCTCAATCCTTTTTATGACTCATAATGCCCTATTTTTGGACATCTCTTACTTAGAAGAGTCTGCATCTGACTCTGATGTTTCTATTTTTTAAAAGTACCACTGGAATTGTGATGTGCAGACAAACCTACTGTATTCTTGACCTTTCCTGTCTCATCATGATCTCCACATAAAGTACCCCAATAAGGCTATCTGTTCATTTGCACCCACATAAAATGCACTGAATTATGATATTTCATGCTGTAGCCTATGCCTTCTATCAATGATATACCGCCTACTTGACAGTAGTTTTTCTTTTGTATACTAGGCACAGAAATGACAGAAATGCCATTTTAACCAACGATTCAGAGCTAGTGGATTTGATTAAAGAAACCCTCCTTTCTCCATGTACATGCATACCAATACTACTTAACTTAGAAACTATAAAAACAGAACTCCAGAACTCTGTAAGTCAACAAGGAAAACACACACATATAATGTCTCCTTTATAACTACTTCAGTTACGTAGACTAAGAATTTCTACTGCACAAGATTGAAAAATTCTGAGTGACACACATCAGAATTTGCTTCACGGCTCCAAGTGTGAGGCTTAAAACAGCCATATTTGTTAGTCTCAGTGAAGGATTTTACCTAAACCTGAAGAATAAGCCTTCCTGAATGAAATGAAATATTACTTAGGTCCTTGTTCATTATAACATCTTCTAATTTTGTAGCTCTTAAGTTATTACCTTTTATTTCATATTACTTAATACTTACCGGCCAACATTATCTACTTATACCTATGTGTTCCTCAGTATGTTTGCCTTCCTTACTCTGTTCTCCTTGTTTACAATGGGTCTTCTCTGTGTGACTAAATTATATCATTCTTCTCTTGTTTATTTGCAGTACCTAGCAAATCCATGGGGTAGTGATGTAATAGACATTTGTTAATGAGTAACTAGGTGTCCTATATTTAACACACAATGATTGGAATAGATGGGTTAATGTAGAAGCTGTCATATTGTATCATTTCTGATTATACACACAAAAATAACTAAAATAAAAACAAACCAAAAAAAAAAAATTAAGAGTGCGTAATAGGTAAAATTTTATGGAGCTAAGTTAAGGTGGAACAGAAACATCAAAGGGAAAGTTGAAAGTCACAAGGAAACCACTGTCAACTTCTAAATACCATTGAGAGCCGTCTAGGAGTAGTTGTCCTCTGGTGCCCAAATGTAAACATACTGCAAAGAAAATGATGGCTTATAAATGGTTACACTATCTCATGAAACCAAGGTTAAACCAGATCTCTTGGCCATGTCATGAGCTAGAGTTCCAAAAGGAAGCAGTTTATTATACTTATTTTGTTAGCTAACTCCTCCACAAAGTGAAAAAGAAGAGGAAACCCATGTTGTTATCTCATAACCCTTCCCCTAGTGTACTGTATGGGTGCTATGATGATGTCATCTTTCTTCATAGAGACACTAATGGGATGGTGCCTACTGTTATCTGGAGTTTTGTTTAATCATTGTAAGTAAGTAAGAGTAGCCCTTCATTTATCATGTGTTTATTTGCAAAACATTTTTTTCATTTTATAGCATTCTGATGATGCAGTAATTCCTCTTAAGAATTCATTTTAAAATGTGTCTACAACTTGATCAAAATATGAAATTAAAATATATATAATCTGTATTTAATCTATATTGAAACTAAATTTGACTACATAACATTATAACTATCTCAAATTGGGGTTCATGAATGCACCCAGTTAATGAGGATTGCCCCCTCCCCTGACTATTTTCAGTTACTGAGAATTAACAACTATATAAATAAACACATGAAAAAACCAGGACTATGAGCTGAAGCATTTTCCACATTTTTTTCAAATATGAATAAGGCGTAATTATTTATGGTATTGCTTAAATCACCAAGTATAATGTGTCTTCCCTGAAAAACATTCTTGGTTATTTGTTGTTTATTTAGAATATGTAAGATTTTACTAAGTTGTGATTGGATTTTTTTCTGGATGAGTATTGTTGAGATTAAACATTAATCTAGTAAAAAATATGCAAAGTTCTCCTCTAAAATTAATCATCAAATACTTTTGTGTTTCAATGCTTGCCAGCTACCATTTTGATTTTAGGTATTCCTCTTTAGGGAATATGCTTGAGAAGGTAATGAAATTTTAGGTCCAGGTTCAGTTTTTATCAGAGCATACTAGATACTCTCTAATGAAGGTCAAGAACTTTTGCATGTGAAGTGTGTATATCAGGGTCTTTGGGGATCCTTTGTATATAGTAAATCAAAGGCATTTCACAATTTTCTTACATCTCACCTGGTATCATCATTTAATTTACTTGATCAGTGTTGCCATATCTTCTTATGTCATGGATAATGGCACATATCTGGGTCTGTTATTGCTTATGTACATTCAAGACCACACCTTTCCGTCAAGGGTAAGACGATCTGGTGGGAGTAGTCAAAAGATGACAGACATTTCTGGCACTGAGTCTTAACTCCATCATCTATCATGGGATGGCAGGCAAATTAGTTAATGTCCCTATAGCTTAGTTTCTTTACTTGAGAAGACAGGGATAATAGTATCTGACCTTGATGTTGTTGTGAGGATTAAAAATAATGCTTGTAAAGCACCTAGCACAGTGCCTGGCACAAGGCAGGCAGTTAAATGCTTCTTCCTTCCTTCCTAGTACATAGTGTGTCATTACAAATTGTGTGTAATAAACTTTCCAAGTGAGTATCTTTCCTCTCAACGTTTTAAAAAATTACCTGGAGGTATAGTAAGCAGATTCTCACTGGTCCTCAGTTTAGGCTGTAAGAATGCTGGTGGTTTGCATCTTGTTTGCAAACATGTCCTCACAGGGATGGGGGTGAGAGGCATGCTTGTTTCCATTAGGACCAAAGTAATGGATTTGACCTCAGTTTTAAGGTGAGCACAGTCACATTGTTTGACTTAAGTTTGCAGTTCTGTTTTAAGTTTAATAACAGGAAAGAAAAGTACATAGGGTTAAGGTTTAAACTATATTATCACCAGAATTTCAGCCATGGCTGATTTTTCTGGCACTGGAAAAGTGCTAAACAGGTAAAACTTCATTTTTAAGTGTTCTCATTTTCCTCTGCTAATCTCTTGGTGATAATTTTGCTTATGCTTTTCATGACTCAAAGTACAGGGGTTTATTCTCTTTAATTTTTACTAAATTTTAGTATAGTATTTTTGATGTTTTCTTTTAAAAATAACGGAGACACCGTCTTATTTCTCAATATTTTCCGTAGGCTCCCTTTATCAGAATCTCCTTGAATGAAGGTGGGGAAGATTGCTATAAATGCAGTTTTTTGAGCCTGTGGAGGATGGGCGGTCCTCCCACAATCTACCTGAATCTCTGGTAGTTGCATGAAGGTACCTGCATTTTTAACAGGCTGTCGAGGTGACCCTCCAGGTGACGGGCTCATAATCAGTTTGGAACTCATAGATCTAAATTTTCCAACTTGCAGCCATTCTAAGATGACAATTTCTCAGCACCAAAACATTTTAAATAAAAGTTAAAGGATTCTATGCGATTTAAATTTATGCTTAAAATTTTGATCTCACACTATGGTATTTTAACTATAATGCTTTATACTATAATTTCCTAAAATTTTTCAAAATGAGGAGGATAATAAGCAGTTATTTCTTATTTCTTTCTATTGTGCAAAATACTCCTGGTCCAGCAACAGCTTTTAAAAATGATACTTTCTCCCTGTCCCTCTCCATCACCATCTCCCTTTCCCTCTTTGTCTCCCTTTCTTTCTTTCTCTCCCTCTCTTTTTTTTTTTTCTCTCATAGAGATCATAGTCGTGAGCTTGAAAATACCAAAAATCATTAAAATTAACATCACCTATAACCTCGCCTCCCAAAGATGATCCATCACATGTTTTGACGTTGTGGGGAGTATCTTTTCTGTGTGGGGTTCTAGACTTAAGAGCTGGGCTCTGAGGCCTCACCGTCAGGTTCAAACTCGTGACTCTGTCACTTGAAGGTTATGCAGCTGAGGAATTTGCTTAAACTTTCTGTTCCTCAGTTTCCTCATCTGTAAAATGAGAATAATAAAGGTGTATTTACTATACATTTGTTTATTTATGCAACCTCATTGTATTTTTGTAAAAACTGAAAAAATACATGTAAAATGTTTCCTAAGTTCCTGGTACATAGTAAGTCTCAATCAATTTTGCTATTATTTTTATTTTTATTTTTTATTTTAGATATTGTGAATAATGCTGTTCTAAATATTTGTGTACCAGTTTTTATATGAACATATATTTCCCTTCCTCTTGGGAATATACCTGGGAGTAGAATTAATGGGTCATAAGGTAACATATGGTAACATATTTAACAGTTTGAGGAACTGCCAGACTGTTTTCTAAATGCCTGTTGACATTTGTATTTATTTTGTTTCATATCAAGAACAAGAGTCCACAGAGCATTTTGAGAAGTCTGCCATTAAGGTGATGATGTATAAAAATATGATTGTCACTTTCATACTTGGACTTGGATTACCTGGTGTGTGAATCCTAACTCTTGGTTTCAAATGGAAGATCTGTAAGCACTTTCATAAACAGAGCTGGAAACCAAAAGCCATAAAAGTAAAGGGCATAATCTGGTGGAAATGCTGTTACCATCAGGGCACACTGAGGTTCCTGGTATATTCCGTTCGAGAGTGCTTTTATTCCAAAGGGCACCATCTGGCCCTATGTCTTAAGCAACTTATGTCTTTAAGTGTAGGCTTGTGCTCATTAAAATGGGTCAAACACATTTGGAATTAGAAAAAGGACATTTAAGTCATTCCTCTTCTACTGAACAAATATTTCTCTTCACCTTTTTGTTATTTCTCACTCCTTGTCCTCCGTATTCCCCCACAGCGTGGGACAATGTGAATGGTTTGAGTGTTTTGCACAGTGTGGGTCTGTCTGTCGGAGAACGCATGGCAGCTGATAGGGGTAAAGGCACCCAATGCCAGCACTAAATCAATATATTACATCAAAGAGTGTTTTAAAGTGGAAAAGTACAGAGATGACTATGTTTTGGCTTCACTTTAGAAGTTGGCATGTTATTTTTTTGGACTTTTAAAAGGGGGAAAAAGGGAAAGAATCATTACTTTATGCTACTATAGGTAGTTTGTATCACATGAATGGCAACATTTGCCATGATTATGAAAAAACAAATAAAAAATTCCTTGGAGTTTCAGTAATATTGTTTGCATCTATTACCCTGAGATGTTTGATTTTCTTCACAGCCTGCATCTGTTTAATTCAAATTACACACATGTCTCTCTGAACTGTAATTTCCTCCAGCTGTTAAGAAAGTAGAGTGGAAGATCTGTATATTTAGAGTAGCTGTTTAACTTGGAGGACTGCTTTGTGTTTAGCTCCTAAAACTGGACCATATATTTTCAGACAGACTACCATCCGTTTAAATAATAATTTCTTTCATTGATTATTAAGTTGATTCATTTAAGTGTATTTTAAAGCTTTTCAGTGTTGTGTGTACACAACCTAAGGATAGTACATCTTTACTCAAATTGCCATTTTGGAAGTAGAAAGTATACCTGAGATGCTTTGCAGAAATGTAAAATATATCCTCAACCTGGTCTGAGTAAGTAGGCAAATTATTAGGAATAATACCGGAAAGAAAAACTTAAGTACATTTAAGAATGTGGTAAGGAAACTTTTTATCTACCTAAAGGAAAAGTCTGAAAACCAAAATTTTGGAAAAATGGAAAAATTGATTGATGTACTGCCCACAAACTACACACAAAAAATCTTACTACCTGGCAGCAGGTTTAATTGAATTTATCAAAATGCTTCCAAAAACCTACTTACTCTTCTACTTTTAAGGCATGAGTAAAGGAAAATGAAGTAAATAATTTAGGGATATTGCTTCCAACTACAGCCAGAAACGTAATTTTCTTCTTGGCACAGAAAGAGAAGACTTGATCAAGTAGTTAACCAACCTACTACCTCTTAGCAAAGGACAGGCTCCTTCAGAGCTGGGGCCGCTCTGCTATGATAACCTTGAATATCTCTGGGTGAGGGTGGGGAGGACACCTGGGGGAATCGCATGGTGGGAAAAATGTGTAGTACTTAAATGAGTTTTTCTGAAAAATAGAATTTAGGAAAATAGAATGGAAGGTGCAAACAAATACTAACCCTCAGCAATTTTGTTGTCATTGTTATTGCACTAGTGTAATATATTTTTTGAAGTGAGATTACCCTTATGTTAAAATTTAAATTTTTGTAATGCTGCTTATCCAACATACTCCTCATTTGGCTGTTTTTCTATAGGCACATGCAATGGCAGCTACATTAAATCTATTCTGTAGAATGACTAGCAAGGTTTTCCTCACCTTGATTGTTTTGCTGCATCCTCAATATCAGAAACTCTAAGAGAAGAAAGTAGAATGCTATTATTTTTACAGAGGTGCTATTGACCAGCATTTTTCATCTCTCAGAAATAAGTGAATACTTTAAATTATTCCACAGAATCAGATATGCTTTATCTTCTTAAATAAAGTAATAGAAAATAAAGCCTAATGCACAGATGGGCATCAATGATAATGTTTTAAGAATGCTCACTATATATATAATCTTTAAGCTTTCTATTCTGATTATTTCACTCTGTCTTATTCCATAAAGTAGCATTATTTTTAAAAATCTAAGGTTCACCAGGGAATCTAATCTTTATGACAATTGTACTAGTTTTGCCCTGACAGTAGTTCAAACCTGTTTGCCCTTACCATCATAGAAATTAGATTGATGAGAGACCGATTGTCATGTTTTAAAATTTTAAGTTCATCTTATGGAGCAACAAGCTCTGCCCATTTCCTAAAGCCATCAACTACCTGTATCTGAAATCTCGGGTTGGATCTGTCCCCTAATGTGAGGTGCCCAGCATAGTGTCCTGAATGTGTCTCTGCTTGTTCCCCTACCCTGCTTGAAGCTCTATGTTCCAACTCTGGACTAAATGAGGCTATTACAGTAGGTGATAGGTGATGTCTAATATCTACTCCTTTAGGCAAAAAACATGGAAAGGTGGCTTGAATGGAAATATTAAAATTTGAACTTAAGCCAAGGTAAAAAGCAATAACTGTAATGAGGCAGTAGGATGATGATTTAGTCAATAGTCTTTTGAATGAAATGGAAAAAGAAACTGGGTGGAAATAAAGCAAGTCAAAATATAAAGTTGCCATGAGCCAACTTTTGTTGCCTTTTTATTTTTGTTTCATTTTGTCAGTGATACCTTGCTGTCTAATTAGTTACAATCTGAGACAGCTTATTAACTTTGGTCTGTTTTCTTCCTCTCTGTATTTCACAAACCTTTCAAGAATCATTTGTCTCTTTCCCCACCAAAGCTAGATAGCTCAAATATGTAGCTGTTCATAACTCACACTTGTGGCTCTATAAATCATTTACTCTTGCAAGCTGTGTGTCCTGCTCTCTGAAGCTGATGGGGCTTCTTCGTTTGTTCTGACTCCCAGCTATCAAGGACTAAAAAAATGACATAAACAAACTGAACAGAGGTTTTTCAGTCTTTTTTTAGCCAATTTTATAGCAAAGAAATGTTGAAATATTTATTTTGACATGAGCTATAGACCAGACCAGTTTTTCCTATTCTTTGTACAAGAATCCCCAATTTTGCATATTTGAGAAACTTGTGCTTAAGAAATGAAACATTCTAGACATTCTTTCCATGTTTTCATGGTATCAGATTTTACTACATAAAGACATCAAAATGCATTGCCAGCAATAAATTTATTAAAACACTGATTAAGAAACTATCAGACCGTTATCCCCTCAGGGATTTTTTTAAATGTTCTGACCCAAAACAAGCTGACCCTTTCTTCAGTTTCATAATGTCTGCAGGTTTGTGCATTCCGTTTGTACAAATATAACCTAAATATGGATATCTATATTTCCTGTCCAATAATTAGTTACTCAGTTGTAAGCTTACTGTTCTCAAGTTTTTCCTTGTTGGGCATAAAAAAAATATAGGCAATAAAATTTAATTTGTAACTCAGCTTTGGAAAAGGGTTCTCTATCAAGTATTAGCCTCTGGAAAGCACAGCTGTACTTAACATGTCATTGTGGTCACTGTGAACATTTGTAGTGGTGGGAAAGGCTCCCTTTTATTTTCTTAATTTAAGACATTCAAGACCAACAGGGTGGATCCTCTGCTCATTACTGGTAGGATTCTATGGAAAGTAGGAGAGTGAGTTAGGCAGTTTCTATCCCACTTTGTTCCTTTGATTGTTGTTGTTTATATATATATATATATATATATATATATATATATTTATTTATTTATTTATTTATTTATTTATTTATATATACACATTTCATTTTCATGAAGGGATACATATTTCTATTTCACAGGGACATGGTGGTCTATGGCCTCACAGGAGTGCCACAATCCCTCCTTCCTGTTCTAATAATATTTTTTTAATTATTTCCCAGAACCCTCAACACAGGGTATACTCTGGACTGAGTCTTGCTCTGGCCATACTCTCCTTGAAGCAGGACATTGGACTGGTCAGCAATTTGCTTCAAGAAGTTCAGCTCCAAAATTTTCTTTGAGTCTTTTAACATGTAATTTACTGTTTGACTATTCCAACATTGATTTTAAGAACTGATGGTCATTTGTAGCCAGTTCTATAGTGTCATTATTAGTAAGTTCAGCTTACTATTCTGTTTTTAACAAAATTAAGATCTCATTTCATAAGCAACATCCTTTCTGTGATTGTTGCCTTCCAAATCAGAAAAATATGCATCTCAGCTGTGAACAAAAGAATAACAATTTTCTTCACAGGAAATTCTTTCTCAATAGTCAAACATTCAGTTTAAAGCAAAGGGAATGCCATTGTCTAAATGATTGTCAGGGTTAACAGATTCAAACTACCAATATAGAAAACAATTTTTGTGTTTTTAAAGTAATTTAAATGTGGTGGAATGAGGCTGAGGAAGTAGACCTGAAAAGGCTGGAGGAAAAAGATGATGGTCTTTGAAATTTGCATCGTTGATTACATTTGGCCCTAATTATAGTTAATGAAGGTGGCAGGGAATTTTCTTTTAAATTTTAACTGTATTTAAAGTAAGAAAAAAAATTCTGAGCCTTGGTTGTATATTTTTTTCTTGATTTTATATTTTTTATTGCCAAATGTATACCATTTTTCTTGTAGGTGGTATTTAAAATGGATATTTAAAATGGATTATTAAATAATAATGCTATGTTTTAGCTTCTATAATTTATCACACACATTGCACAGTTGACAGTTGTCATCTGAAACAGTATAACAGTCCTCCTTGGGGTAGAGAAAAAAACCTAACATTTGTTACATGATGTTAAGCTTCATTAAAAAAATCCTTGTTTCTTATACAGTTCTATTTAAGCAGTCCATCTTTTGTGTAGAAAGTATACTTGTTAGTGATTAACTAATAGTCATTCTCATATAAGAGCCACACACATCTCAAGATTTACTATTTTGTTAAGATATTTTGTTTTCCTAATTAACCTAATTGCGTCTTTTAAAGTAGGATTCATATTTGTTTTGAAACACATTTTTAAACGCGTAACGGATTTTTTTTTCAATTGGCATTCAATTTTTACCTTTTAAAACATCCCTAAAAATTTTGTTTTTAAAAACAAATTTCACAGTATTTCTCTTAAGATAGAGGATTATAATTTAAAATACGTGGTTTCAGGTAGATCATTATAAGAAAAACCTCAAAGGGCTATATAAATATGTTCATTTCTCTCTTTTTCATTTTTCTATGACTGTATCTATAGCCCCCCTATTTAAGGACATACACCAGAATCGTTGTTTTCAACTTTACTTCAGAGTGTCATTTCTTCTCTCATCTCCTCTTCTCTTCCCTGTCCCTCTCCTCATGAGCCTTAAATTCTACTGGTTTGAGCAGAGAACAGGTTGCCTTGAATCTTTACCGGTCTCAGTTCTGCAGGGGAGGACAGAGCCAGGCACCAAGATAGCTGAATAGATCACCAAGGATAGGTCTCTTGGCTTGGATTTGGCAAAGAATGTGTTTGGGAATGGAACAATAAAGGGCATGATTGACTGAATACCCTTTAAATTACAGGAAAAAAACCTTCTGTTTTAATCACCTCTATTTTTTTTCTTCATTGATATGCACTGTGCACTCCTCTGAGGCAGGCTTTCTGACAGTGAAAAAGAAAAACAAAAAGAGAGTTTTTAGCAAAGGGGACAGCCACAGCCCTAGCTTTCAATCATGAACAAAATTGGAAAGGGCATGCTAGACCGAGGGAATGGACTTTCCATTTGAAAAGTGAGTTGCAGTTCAGTTGCACCTTTTTCAGACATATTTTTTAAGTCAGTTTCTGAATTCAGCTTTGAAAGCTGTCCAGTTGGGACAAACTGGCCAAGGAGTGGTACTGAGGACCACTTCCAGATGACAGGGCAAAAGACTTCCTGGTGGCCTGGTCTAAGGCATTTCCCATACCAGTGGATATCCAGCTGGAAAAAAGAAAGAAAGAAAGAAAGAAAAAGACTTTATTCTTGGCAGATTGTCTCTATAGGAGCAGAAAAACCAGCAGGGAGGTTTTCTTTCACAGGAAGCATGCATTCAGGGTTCTCTAAAGAGACAAGTGTTAAGAGAAGTTCTTTCTGAAAACAAAATGCCTAGATTGTGCAGCTAATCTATTATTATTTTTTTCAATGGTAATGTTATTTTGTTAGCCATGCTGAGTCGATGAAAGCTGCTCTATTGAAAACTTTTTCACTGGTGAAAATAAAATCAGCTTATCTTATTTCTTCCCCTTAAAGCAGTGTGGTTGCACATATCCTATAAAAAGAAAATGCCACACTGCTTCTTTTGCTCCCATGTGACTGAGAATTGCATATTATCTTTTGATGAAAACATTTACAACTTGGGAAAAAGTTGATTTTACTTGCTATGGGATTGATTTTAAATTCTTCTTTGAATTATCTTCTCTAAGAACTGTTTGCAGTCAGTATGCTGAGAATCCCTGTTTACCTGTTAACTTCATCCTACATGTGCAGTTTCAAGGAACCAAATGTTTTATGCTCTGACTTGAAAGACTTAAATATATAACTAGTAATAAAACTTTAAATAATATACTTGATAAAAGATTGGATTAAATTAGTGTTCTTAAAAGAATAATATGTGTTGAACCTCATGAATTTGCTAATATTCCACCTAGTTGGACCTACAGAATTGGCAGTTTCATCTGGTTAAACCATTGTTGATAGTCACACTAAGACAGAATGGGCCAGGGATGGGAGTGTGCCACCAAATAGGGAAGACACTACTGGTTTCCAGAAGAAGGGAGGAATGGCAAGTAGACCACAAAAGTGATGTGCATTACCCCCATCAATGCAGATTATTACCTTTATCTGTGAAATAAATTTAAGGGAACCTATTTGGTGAGATAAAACAGAATGTCAGAAGGGGGCGGGAGAGGGAGAGAGAATGAGAATTTACTGTAGTAATTCATCTATGATGTGAGGATCAAGTAAAGTGAATATGAGAGATGCTTAAAGCAAGAATATATGGTATGTACATGTATATGGTTATTTACTTGGTTATGTACAAGAAGAGAAGTGAACTTCAGATAATTCCAAACTATTTAGATCGTGTTCAAATATAAACAGTAATCTACAGGATCTTTACAGAAAATTAAACTTTCCATTCTGAAGTGTGTTTACCAACCTGTTCAAGACTTCATAGTCTAACTCTTCACTCAACAATTACTTCAATTAGAATTGTTTCTTATCCCTTTCGTCCAGGACAGTGGTACAAATTATGGATAGAACAGCGTTGTTCAAAGGCCTAAAATGACCTACCAATTTGAAAAGTGTTTATTCTGCATTAAAGATGTATGTTAAACCTGGCTTTCACCACTATCAATAATTAATCTTAGTATCATATCGAGGGCATTTTGCAGATGCCTCTTTGAAATAATCCATATTTTTAAGATCTTAATGGTACAACTTTTGACAGACATTCTTTCAAAATTTTATTTTAAGCTGTTTTCACTTAAACTGTTTTCTCAGTATAGATACTTTCAGGGAGAATTGCATATTATCTTTTGCTGAAAACATTTACAACTTTGTCTTATATTTTTACATAATTCCTTCACTAGTTTTAGATAGTTTTCTAATGGAATACTGTATACATTTTCATAAGATCAAAATATAACTAATTAATGAGAGAATCAGCAGGATGACAAAACTAGTTCAAAACAGGATATGAAAATAGAAATGTTATATAAAGATCAAAAAGGAATGCTGAAATAATGTTGGTAAGTTAGATACTGTACTGGCCAATACCCTACAGAGTAATAAAATTAAACATTGGGTTATCTTTTCAACCTAAAAAAATGTAAATTATCTTATTTGATCTTTTTTTAAAAAATAGGAACCCTAATTTTAAGAGATGTAAAATGTCTGGGCATATTTCTAATGAATAGAAAACAAAGTAAAGGTAACACAGTCACATTTCGCTAGAGAGTGAGAGGACATTTATTGGGCTTATGCTCTAGCATGACATTAACAAATCACTAAATTGCCTTTTTTCCTTATTTACAGTTGTGAATATTTTTTATTAATAGTAATGTCATCTATTTTTGAAATTAGAAGGATTCTTCCAAACATATGCACAAAATACTAGAAGTAATTTTTAGTATATTTTATGGCCCCAACATTGCACTTATTAACTATTCATTCACATTTTATTAATTATAATGATTATCAGGTGATAATTGAACCTAATTCTTTCTCACATAGCAATACTATGACAGTTACACAGAAGATTATTTATTTATTTATTTATTCATTTATTTATAACATCTTTATTGGAGTATAATGCTTTACAATGTTGAGTTAGTTTCTGCTGTATAACAAAGTGAATCAGCTATATGTATACATATATCCACGTATCCCCTCCCTCTTGCGTCTCCCTCCCACCCTCCCTATCCCACCCCTCTAGGTGGTCACAAGTGCTGGTCTCCCTGTGCTATGCAGCTGCTTCCCACTAGCTATCTATGTTACATTTGGTAGTGTATATATGTCAATGCTGCTCTCTCACTTCGTCCCAGCTTCCCCTTCCCCTTCCCCATGTCCTCAAGTTCATTCTCTACGTCTGCATCTTTATTCCTGTCCTGCCCCTAGGTTCAACAGAACCATTTTTTTTTTTTTTAGATTCCATATTTATGTTTTAGCATACGATATTTGTTTTTCACTTTCTGACTTACTTCACTCTGTATGACAGACTCTAGGTCCATCCACCTCACTACAAATAACTCAATTTCATTTCTTTTTATGGCTGAGTAATATTCCATTGTATATATGTGCCACATCTTCTTTATCCATTCATCTGTCGATGGACCTTTAGGTTGCTTCCATGTCTTGGCTATTGTAAATACAGCTGCATTGAACATTGTGGTACATGACTCTTTTTGAATTATGATTTTCTCAGGGTACATGCCCAGTAGTGGGATTGCTGGGTCGTATGGTAGTTTTATTTTTAGTTTTTTAAGGAACCTCCATACTGTTCTCCATAGTGGCTATATCAATTTACATTCCCACCAAGAGTGCAATAGGCTTCCCTTTTCTCCACACCCTCTCCAGCATTTATTGTTTGTAGATTTTTTGATGATGGACATTCTGATTGGTGTGAGGTGATACCTCATTGTAGTTTTGGTTTGTATTTCTCTAATGATTAGTGATGTTGAGCATTCTTTCTTGTGTTTGTTGGCCATCTGTATATCTTCTCTGGAGAAATGTTTATTTAGGTCTTCTGCCCATTTTAGGATTGGGTTGTTTGTGTTTTTGATAGTGACCTGCATGAGCTGCTTGTAAATTTTGGAGATTAGTCCTTTGTCATTTGGTTCATTTGCAAATATTTTCTCCCATTCTGAGGGTTGTCTTTTGGTCTTGTTTATGGTTTCCTTTGCTGTGCAAAAGCTTTTAAGTTTCATTAGGTCCCATTTGTTTTGTTTGTGTTTTTATTTCCATTTCTCTAGGAGGTGGGTCAACAAGGATCTTGCTGTGATTTATGTCATAGAGTGTTCTGCCTATGCTTTCCTCTAAGAGTTTGATAGTGTCTGGCCTTATATTTAGGTCTTTAATCCATTTTGAGTTTATTTTTGTGTATGGTGTTAGGGAATGTTCTAATTTCATTGTTTTACATGTAGCTGTCCAGTTTTCCCAGCACCAATTATTGAAGAGGCTGTCTTTTCTCCATTGTATATTCTTGCCTCCTTTGTCAAAAATAAGGTGACCATATGTGCGTGGGTTTATCTCTGGGCTTTCTATCTTGTTCCATTGATCTATATTTCTTTTTTTGTGCCAGTACCATACTGTCTTGATTATTGTAGCTTTGTAGTATAGTCTGGAGTCTGGGAGCCTGATTCCTCCAGCTCCGTTTTTCCTTCTCAAGATTGCTTTTGCTATTCGGGGTCTTTTGTGTTTCCATACAAATTGTGATAGTTCTAGTTTTTGTTCTAGTTCTGTGAAAAATGCCATTGGTAGCTTGAGAGGGATTACCTTGAATCTGTAGATTGCTTTGGGTAGTATAGTCATTTTCACAATATTGATTCTTCCAATCCAAGAACATGGTATATCTCTCCATCTGTTTGTATCATCTTTAATTTCTTTCATCAGTGTCTAATAATTTTCTGCATACAGGTCTTTTGTCTCCTTAGGTAGGATTATTCCTAGGTATTTTATTCTTTTTGTTGCAGTGGTAAATGGGAGTGTTTCCTTAATTTCTCTTTCAGATTTTTCATCATTAGTGTATAGGAATGAAAGAGATTTCTGTGCATTAATTTTGTATCCTGCTACTGTACCAAATTCATTGATTAGTTCTAGTAGTTTTCTGGTAGCATCTTTAGGATTCTCTATGTATAATATCATGTCATCTGCAAACAGTGACAGCTTTACTTCTTCTTTTCCGATTGGGATTCCTTTTATTTCTTTTTCTTCTCTGATTGCTGTGGCCAGCACTTCCAAAACTATGTTGAATAATAGGGGTGAGAGTGGACAACCTTGTGCTGTTCCTGATCTTAGTGGAAATGGTTTCAGTTTTTCACCATTGAGGACGATGTTGGCTGTGGGTTTGTCATATGTGGCCTTTATTATGTTGAGGTAACTTCCTTCTATGCCTACTTTCTGGAGGATTTTTATCATAAATGGGTGCTGAATTTTTTCGAAAGCTTTTTCTGCGTCTATTGAGATGATCATATGGCTTTTCTCCTTCAATTTGTTACTATGGTTTATCACATTGATTGATTTGCATATATTGAAGAATCCTTGCCGTCCTAGGATAAACCCCACTTGATCATGGTGTATGTTCCTTTTAATTTGCTGTTGGATTCTGTTTACTAGTATTTTGTTGAGGACTTTTGCATCTATGTTCATCAGTGATATTGGCCTGTAGTTTTCTTTCTTTGTGACCTCTTTGTCTGGTTTTGGTATGAGGGAGATGGTAGCCTCCTAGAAAGAGTTTGGGAGTGTTCCTCCCTCTGCTATATTTTGGAAGAGTTTGAGAAGCATAGGTGTTAGCTCTTCTCTAAATGTTTGATAGAATTAGCCTGTGAAGCCATCTGGTCCTGGGCTTTTGTTTGTTGGAAGATTTTTAATCACAGTCTCAATTTCAGTGCTTGTGATTGTTTATATTTTTCAGTGCTTGTGTCTGTTTATATGTTCTATTTCTTCCTGGTTCAGTCTTGAAAACGTTGTGCTTTTCTAAGAATTTGTCCATTTCTTCCAGGTTGTCCATTTTATTGGCATATAGTTGCCTGTCGTAATCTCTCATGATCCTTTGTATTTCTGCAGTGTCAGTTGTTACTTCTCCTTTTTCATTTCTAACTCTATTGATTTGAGTCTTCTCCCTTTTTTTTTTTTTTTTTTGATGAGTCTGGCTAATGGTTTATCAATTTTGTTTATCTTCACAAAGAACCAGCTTTTCGTTCTATTGATCTTTGCTATTGTTTCCTTCATTTCTTTTTCATTTATTTCTGATCTGATCTTTATGATTTCTTTCCTTTTGCTAACTTTGGGTTTTTTTTGTTCTTCTTTCTCTAATTGCTTTAGGTGTAAGGTTAGGTTGTTTATTTGAGATGTTTCTTGTTTCTTGGGGTAGGATTGTATTGCTATAAACTTCCCTCTTAGAACTGCTTTTGCTGCATTCCATAGGTTTTGAGTCATTGTGCTTTCATTGTCATTTGTTTCTAGGTGTTTTTTGATTTCCACTTTGATTTCTTCAGTGATCTCTTGGTTATTTAGTAGTGTAATGTTTAGCCTCCATGTGTTTGTATTTTTTACAGATTTTTTGCTGTAATTGATATATGTAGTCTCATAGCATTGTGGTCAGAAAAGATACTTGATATGATTTCAATTTTCTTAAATTTACCAAGGCTTGATTTGTGACCCAAGATATGATCTATCCTGGAGAGTGTTCCATGAGCACTTGAGGATAAAGTGTATTCTGTTGTTTTTGGATGGAATGTCCTAAAAATATCAATTAAGTCCATTTTGTTTAATGTATCATTTAAAGCTTATGTTTCCTTATTTATTTTCATCTTGGATGATCTGTCCATTGGTGACTGTGGGGTGTTAAAGTCCCCTAGTATGATTGTGTTAATGTCGATATCCCCTTTTATGGCTGTTAGCATTTGCCTTATGTATTGAGGTGCTCCTATGTTGGGTGCATAAATATTTAATCCATTTACATTTAAGGTAGGTATCAATATGTATGTTCCTGTTACCATTTTCTTAATTGTTCTGTCTTTGTTATTGTAGGTATTTTCCTTCTCTTGTGTTTCCTGCCTAGAGAAGTTCCTTTAGCATTTGTTGTAAAGCTGGTTTGGTGGTGCTGAATTCTCTTACCTTTTGCTTGTCTGTAAAGGTTTTACTTTTTCCGTTGAATCTGAATGAGATCCTTACTTGGTAAAACAATCTTGGTTGTAGGTTTTTCCGTTTCATCACTTTAAATATGTCCTGCCACTCCCTTCTGGCCTGCAGAATTTCTGCTGAAAGATCAGCTGTTAACCTTATGGTGATTCCCTTGTATGTTATTTGTTGTTTTTTCCTTGCTGCTTTTAATATTTTTTGTTTGTATTTAATTTTTGATAGTTTGATTAATATGTGTCTCGGTGTGTTTCTTCTTGGGTTTATCCTGTATGGGACTCTCTGTGCTTCCTGGACTTGATTGACTATTTCCTTTCCCACATTAGGGATGTTTTCAAGTATAATCCTTCAAATATTTTCTCAGTCCCTCTCTTTTTCTCTTCTTCTTCTGGGACCCCTATAATTCGAATGTTGGTGTGTTTAATGTTGTCCCAGAGGTCTCTGAGACTGTCCTCAATTCTTTTCATTCTTTTTTCTTTATTCTGCTCTGCAGTAGTTATTTCCACCATTCTGTCTTCCAGGTCACTTATCCGTTCTTCTGCCTCAGTTATTCTGCTCTTGATTCCTTCTAGAGAATTTTAAATTTCATTTATTGTGTTGTTCATCATTGTTTGTTTGCTCTTTAGTTCTTCTAGGTCCTTCTTAAACTTTTCTTGTATTTTCTCCATTCTATTTCCAAGATTTTGGATCATCTTTACTATCATCATTCTGAATTCATTTTCAGGTAGACTGCCTGTTTCCTCTTCATTTGTCAGGTCTGGTGGGTTTTTACCTTGCTCCTTCATCTGCTGTGTGTTTCTCTGTCTTCTCATTTTGCTTAACTTACTGTGTTTGGGGTCTCCTTTTTGCAGGCTGCAGGTTCATAGTTCCTGTTGTTTTTGGTGTCTGTCCGCAGTGGCTAAGGTTGGTTCAGTGGGTTGTGTAGGCTTCCTGGTGGAGGGGACTGGTACCTGTGTTCTGGTGGATGAGGCTGGATCTCGTCTTTCTGGTGAGCAGGACCACGTCCGGTGGTGTGTTCTGCGGTGTCTGTGACCTTATTATGATTTTAGGCAGCCTCACTGCTAATGGGTGGGGTTGTGTTCCTGTCTTGCTAGTTGTTTGGCATAGCGTGTCCAGCACTGTAGCTTACTGGTCGTTGAATGGAGCTGGGTCTTAATGTTGAGATGGAGATGTCTGGGAGAGCTTTCGCTGTTAGATATACGTGGAGCCAGGAGGTCTCTGGTGGACCAATGTCCTGAACTCAGCTGTCCCACCTCAGAGACACAGGTCTGACACCTGGCCAGAGCACCAATTCCCTGTCAGCCACATGGCTCAGAAGAAAAGGGATTAAAAAAGAGAAAAAAATAAAGAAAAAAATAAAATACAATAAAATTATAACAATTTTTTTAAAATTATTAAAAATAAAAAAATTAAAATGTAATAAAAAAAAAAGAAAGAAAGAAGAGAGCAACCAAACCAAAAAAGAAATCCACCAATGATAACAAGTGCTAAAACTATAGTAAAAAATAAATAAATAAAAGGACAGACAGAACCCGAGAACAAATGGTAAAAACAAAGCTATACAGACAAAATCACACAAAGTCCACCGCCTCAATTTTGGGATGATTTGTTGTCTGTTCACGTATTCCAGAGTTGCAGGGCACATCACGTTGATTGTCTCCACAATCAACTGCTCCTGAGGCTGCTGGGAGAGATTTCTCTTTCTCTTCTTTGTTCACACAGCTCCCGGGGTTCAGCTTTGGATTTGGCCCCACCTCTGTGTGTAGGTCACCTGAGGGCATCTGTTCTTTGCTCAGATAGGACGGGGTTAATGTAGCAACTGATTAGGGGGCTCTGGGTCACTCAGGTCAGCGGGAAGGAGGGGTTCGGAATGCGAACGCTCGGGGCGAGCGTGCGTTGGCAGAGGCCGGCGTGACGTTGCACCAGCCTGAGGTACACTGTGTGTTCTCCCAGCGAAGTTGTCCCTCTATCACGGGACCCTGGCAGTGGCGGGCTGCACCGGCTCCCGGGAGGGGAGGTGTGGATAGTAACCTGTGCTTGCACACAGGCTTCTTGGTGGCTTCAGCAGCTGCCTTAGCGTCTCATGCCCGTCTCTGGGTTCTGCACTGTTAGCCATGGCTCGCCCCCACCTCTGGAGCTCGTTTAGGTGGTGCTCTGAATCCCCTCTCCTCACGCACCTGGAAACAATGGTCTCTTGCCTCTTAGGCAGTTCAAGACTTTTTCCCGGACTCCCTCCCTGCTAGCTGTGGTGCACTAGCCCCATTTAGGCTTTGTTCATGCAGCCAACCCCAGTCCTCTCCCTGGGATCTGAACTCGACACCAGAGCCTCAGCTCCCAGCCCCCACCCGTCCCGGCAGGTGAGCAGACAAGCCTCTTGGGCTGGTGAGTGCTGGTCGGCACCAATCCTATGTGTGGAATCTCTCCGCTTTGCCCTCTACACCCCAATTGCTGTGCTCTCCTCCATGGCTCCGAAGCTTCCCCCCCGACCCCCTCCAGCAACCCCCCCCCCCCCATCTCCACTAGTGAAGGGGCTTCCTAGTGTGTGGAAACTTTTCCTCCTTCACAGCTCCCTCCCAGAGGTACAGGTCCTGTCCCTATTATTTTGTCTCTGTTTTTTCTTTTTTCTTTTGCCCTACCAGGTACGTGGGGAGTTTCTTGCCTTTGGGGAAGTCTGAGGTCTTCTGCCAGCGTTCATTAGGTGTCTGTAGGAGTTGTCCCACATGTAGATGTATTTCTGATGTATTTGTGGAGAGGAAGGTGATCTCCACGTCTTACTCCTGCGCCATCTTGAAGGTCTCCCCCTAGGGTTCAATTTTAAATAAGGCATTTGAGTAGGGGCCTGACAGAGTTGAGGAGGTAAGGCCTGTGACTTCCTGGGAGGAGAGTGGTCAGGTGAAAGGAACAGCAAGACAAAGATTCAGGTACAGTGAGTAAGGACAATGCAGATGAGCTCTGAGTAGTGAGAGGGCCAGGCGGTGTGGGACCTTGTGAGCAATTAAAATGATTTACTTCTACTTACATGATCTCAGTGTTGAAAAGGAGAAATCTCACTGCTCCATGGAGAATAGAGGAGCAAGGGGGAAAATGATATAAATCTGGGAGTTATGGTACAGTTGGTATTTAAATCCTTGAGACTGGATGAGATCATCATGGGTGTTTGAATTCAGAACACCCCAACACTGGCCAAAATACTCCTTTTCTAACACCTTGTTAACAGAATTATATATACAACAGGGTAAGATGCAAAACCCTGTTATGGATTTATCATGCTGTGATTCAAGGAGGCTGAGTGGATACCCCTGTTTTGTCATTTTTGTTTGTTTGTTTGTCACCTTAGAGAGTCTTATACCCTAAGGAAGTGAATTATGGTAAGAGTCCACACAAGTGAGAGGTCTGCATTTGTTTTACCAGGAGGGAGATGGGGTAAAAGATGGGGGGAGGGGAATGAGAGGGCTTGTGTTCAGGCAGATCTATTTTACAAAGGAGTACACAGGGATATTAATTTCCTTAACTATCTGTGCTTGCATATTGTTGGAAAAGTTTGTGTACCCACTGGAATGTGTACTGTTAGAAATACTCTGGAATGATCTTTAAAGTTTACTTAAAACTAGTTATAGTATTATCAAACCAAAAATGACTCTTTGCTTCTATGGAAATTGGTCTGTTTAGATTTTGTATCTTAATTCAGTTTTGATGTATTTTATTTTCTTAAGAAATTGTCCATTTGGTTCAAAGTATTAAATTTACATACAAAGAATTGTGCAAAGTATTTGCTAATAATGTTTCTGTTTTCTTTGAATCTGTCTCTGGACCTTATTTTAATTTTATATATTTGCATTTTCTTTCTTTTACTTGATGATCTTAGCTTAAAGTTTATTTAGTATAGGTTATTCCCTGCTAAAGACCTTTTTAATTTATTTGCTGTTTCTGCTGTTTTTACCCATTTCTAACTCAGTAAATTCTGACTTTATCTTAAGATTTCTTCTTCCGCTTTTTTTTTTTTTATAAAGCTTTGTATCCATTACATGTATTTAATCATAGTTCTGTGTTCTTTTATAATAACTTGGTATGAATACATGATTTTTATTTCTTATTTTTATTAATACTTGTTTTTTAAGCTATTATTTTTTTCCTGAATACTGTTTTACCTTCATACCATCAGTTGTGATATGTAGTGTTTTCATTATCAGTGCTTTTAATATATTCTGTGATTTCACTTTGTATTTTCTATTAGATGCAAGATTTACTTAAAAGATTAATTTAAAAGTTAGAGCCTGTAGGTTATTTTTGTTATATCAATTTCTGGGTGCATTGCATTGTGATCAGAAAATGTTGTAATGGTATTTCCATCTTTGAAATTCATTGATTTTTTATTATGACCTAATATGTGGTCTCTTTCATAAGTACTTGGGAAAGGAGGTTTTTTCCTTTTATTTAGAAATGTGCTTCCTCTGCTGCTCAACCATGTCCCCCCTTTCGCCTCCTATTTTAAAGAAATAATACCATTTTACATTGTCGGGACAAAATATATTAAATGCTTCCAGTTTCTCTAGTATCCACAATCATTTTACTATTAGTTCTATCATTAAATGTCTTCGTTTCTTACCCTTAATCCTTTTGCCATTGTTTCCCCAATAATCTCTTAGGTAGAAGTTTTTTCTCTATCATTTTCTTCAGGAACATTTCATGGGGTCTACATATAACACTGGGCTACCTTTATAACTGAAGGCCAGTTTCGGTAAAAAGTTCTTGGATCACTCTTTCCTCCAGGTTCTTATTGGTGTCATGCTAGTAGATTTTTGACACTGCATGTTGATGTGGAGAAGTCAGAGGTCAGTATGATTTATTTCCCCATGTAAGTGACTTGATCTTTCTGCTTGGCTGCCCCAGAGATCTTCTTTAGCTCTGGAATCCAATCATTTTATTCAGATATATTTTGTTGTTGAGGATTCTAGGTCATTTCCCCTTGATTACAAGGTATCTTTTCAATATGCAGAATCAAGTCTTCTTTTATTTCTTTTCTTCCTAAAAAATTTAAACTTGTTTTGCTTCTTTCCATTATGGCCTCTATGTGTGATTATTAATTTACACCTGTCTTCTCTGTTTGCCTAAATGAAACCAGGTACAGGGAGGCTGGGCCACTTGTGGTTTTAGCCTCGTTCCTGGTGTTGACTCCAGTGTTTTCCTTACTTCTGGGGAGATCTCTCGCAATATTTTTAACTCCCTCTACATGGTTCCTTCCTGATTCCTACTGCTTTGTGGCCTTTACATTCATTTTGGAGGCTGGAGATTTAACTGTCCCTGAGTTTCACAAACAAAATAAGAACAAATTGCTTGTGTTTAGTTTCCCCTTCCTCCTGGGTTGTTTTAGGATTGTTTGTTGGAGAGGGAAAATGCTGTTTTATACCCTCTTGTCCACAGAAGTTCCCTTAGAGAATTTTTATTGTCACATTTTTCATGCTCCCTCCTGGTAATCATGTTTATGTTGCCAGAAGAAATGTATTTTGCCTAAATAGAAAATCATATTGTCTCTTTAATTTATTTTTAGTTATGTGTAATGAATTATTTCACTTTTTTTTAAAAGATTGTCACTAGGGAATAGGCCACCTAAACAGAACATCTGAAGAAATAAGTAAGGACTAGTTAGAGCAGGCAGAACAAAGGCATTTACCTCATTATTTAATATAATCAGAGGCTAGGTTGGTTTAGTGGCTAGAGAAGAACAGATCTGCATATTGGTTTCTCTGAACACCAAGGAAAAAAACATCCTCATGAAGTTAAAAGATCTGTTTGATGCTATCTTAATTATAATAACAGAAAATATATATAGGTATGTTTTTTAAATCACTACAACTACTTACCATCTGAGAATAAATTTGGAAAAATGAAGTCAATGTTCTGAAGCTTTAATCACATGGAGGGAAAAAAAAAAAAAAAACCTTGGTGAATCATATGTTAGGAAACTATACTAGAAACCATTTATATGCTTTTCATATTTGTATTACTTAGCAGTCTGGGACCTTTATTTTTAAAGCATTTATGCAGTTAGGCATTAAATGTAACTTTTATAGTAGATTGATTCATGTTGAATCATTCTTTGTTTTCCTCAAATTTGAGAAAAAATTTTACTTGTCAACTGCTGAGTTTACTTTGCTGCCTTAATAAAAGTTAGGGGCAGGGTTCATCAAGATGGAGTGTCAGTGATAAGATCCAAATACTAGCAGGAAGTCAGTAGCTTTTCTAGACCTCCTTAACAACAATAGGAAAATATCGTAGACTGAAGTCTTTGGATTTTTCTATATGAGAGCTTATCTCTTTAATCAAAACTTAAATTCCCAGAAGCAAGGACCATGTTATGTTTACTTGTCTTTTGCTTATTCATTTCCATCTACCTCAAAATATCCAATACAGCTATATGCACACAGAGTGTATTAGCCAGAGCTCTTTAAATTGCAAGAAGCAGAAATCCAACTCAAGCTGGCTTAAGCAAAAAGGTAATTTGTTGGATCAAATATTTGAGAATTACTGATGTTAACTTTGGCCTCTGACATGACTCAATCCAAGTGTTCAAACTAGATTCACACATCTTGAATCTGTCCCTTGATCTTCCTGAGTTTGCTGCTTTTCCTTACCTTTTTGAACAATTACTAAATGAAGACAATTCACTGAATTATTCAACAATCTCTCTGAAATTCTTCCTGAGTTTACTTTGTTAAGCAGGCTGCATCTGCATGGTGCCAGAAAAGCCACCATAAGCTTCAGGCTCACATTCTACCAGCTTAGCAAGCCTAATGGAAAGAGAGTGACTTTCTTAATAGTTCCACCAAAAGTCTTAGGAATAACTCTCATGGGACTCTCTTAGGTTATATACCAGTTCTTAAACACCACTCTGACCACTGAGATGTAATGTGGATTGACCAACCCTAGACAAACCCTACATCTAGAGTGTGTGTATGTGTGTGTGGTGTGTGTGTATGTGTGTAAGGGTTATTTTAGCCCCAGTTGAGCCACCTAGCTTAAATGTAGTAGAACTGTGATTTCTCTGAAGCCTGTGAAGTTGTTCTTACCAAAGGAAGGAAGAATTCTGGGCAGATAAAAGCACACTAAATATGATTGCCTCTTACTCATATGTGTGTGTTTGTGTATACACATATAGACATATATGCTTGTAGCTGTATATGTATTATATATGTAGATATATGTATAGGTGTATGTGTATTTTGGGGGGGAGAAGGGGTGATGATGATGATGTTTTTTTTTAAGAAGGATTTTTTTTTTATTTATTTATTTATTTATTTATTTATTTATTTATTTATTTTTGGCTGTGTTGGGTCTTCGTTTCATGCGAGGGCTTTCTCTAGTTGCGGCAAGCGGGGGCCACTCTTCATCGCGGTGCACGGGCCTTTTACTCTCACGGCCTCTCTTGTTGCGGGGCACAGGCTCCAGACGCGCAGGCTCAGTAGTTGTGGCTCACGGGCCCAGTTGCTCCACGGCATATGGGATCTTCCCAGACCAGGGCTCGAACCCGTGTCGCCTGCATTGGCAGGCAGATTCTCAACCACTGCGCCACCAGGGAAGCCCAATGATGATGATGATTATCCAGATCGCACAGTGTGATTTTTATATCAGTCAGGACAGACAATAATATTGATGTAATATATAAATATTCCAGTATTCCCAGTGACTTCACACAATAAATAAATAAATAAAGCTTCTCACACAAGCTGCAAGTCTGACATGGATCTGCTTGCTGTGGTCACTCAGGGACCCAGGCCGACAGAGACTCCACCTGTCTCCTAGGCAGGGAGATTGGAACTCTAGAGGCTCTGGCATTGGCATCTCATGCTCTAACCAGGAAGTAGCACCTGCTGTTTCCACTCCTATCTTGTTGGCCAGAACTGCTGACATGTCCTGCCTGACAAAAAGGTGCTAGCAAGTTCAAAATTCTGTGTGCCTTGCGGCAGAGGAGGATAAGGCACCACCAGTGATGACTGTACCTCTAGTTCGGAGACCATAATAATATCCTAATGCCCTGAAACCCCTTCTAACTGGTCTTCCAGCTGACTGTATATCTAGAGAGAAACTTTCCTACATGTCTCCACCATCCACCAGTTCAGTACATTTACAAACAAAATAGCCCAATAACAGTCTGAGAACTGCCTGGAAATGTAAAGAAAAACTTTGCATTGTTAACTCATGGCTGAAGTCAAGGCCTTTCCCCAAACTCATATGGCTTCAACTAATGATTTGATTAACATTGTCTCTATTTAATGATAAATATATAAACCACTTATTCATTTGTTCAACATTTATTGAGCACTCACTGTATGCCAGGTATGGTTCTTGTTGCAAAAGATACACCACAGTGCCTGAGTAGTAAAACTTACAGTCTAGTGAGGAAGACAGATATTAAACTGGCTAATGCTGAGAAAATGTTAATAACTCAGATCCTAAATTATTGTTTTCTAATGTGTATGCTTGGCTAGACAGATCCGATGTGAGGAGAATGTGCCTAAGCATACACAGCATGAAATCTCAGCCGCTCTACCTCACAACAACCGCAGGTGATAGTGAACACCTGCTGCACAAACTTCCATCATTACCCCATATACAAAGATGAGCAAATAAAGGGAAATTTCATGGTAACTTTGAGATTTGTACCAGTTACTATGGCTGTACAACAAGTTATTCCAAATGTATGGCTTAAAATAATAGTTATGTATTATCTTTCACAGTTTCTGTGCTGTAGGAATTTTGGAAGGATTGCTGGGCAGATCTTGATTTGGGTATTTCATGCCATAACAGATGTTAGTGGGCTGCAATCAGCTAAAGGCTTGACCGAGGCTGGAAGATTCTCTTCCTGCGTGGTTTAATCATGTGACTGGTAAGTTGGTATGGGCTGTTGGCACAGGGCCTCAGTTCTTCTGTATTTGGGACTCTCCACAGGACTGTTTGAGTGTCCTTGTGGCACAGTGGCTGGCTTCTCCCAGAGTGAGCTATCCAAGATGCCAAGAGGGAAGCTGCATTGATTTTTATGATATAACTTCAGAAGTCACACACACTGTTACTGCTGCCATATAATTCTCACACAGGGCCAGCCATAATTCGGTGTGAGAGGGGATTATAAAAGGGAGTGAATACCAGGAGGTGTGCTTCATTGAGGACCATCTTGAAGGCTGGCTATCACAGAATAACTTTTGGATGATTCCTGGCAAGACAGTTTCTACAATCATGAAATTACATAGGTGAGCTGATTGAGATACACATCTATTAAATGAAGGTTCAGCACTCAAATTCTGATACTTCTTTGTTAACTTTCCACTGTAAACAGACATTAAGTCAAATAAATAGAGCAACCACTGACATTTGTTCATGTATTACAGGGCCCTGTATATAGCATATGGTGTCCAATCAGTTACCCAGGAAAATGGGATGCAAATGCTTTTTATTAAACTTTAAACATATAAATCACTTAAAAGTGTTTTATCATAACCATAGTAACATCTATAGGCTACTTTTCTGTTCATTAAGTGATTGGCTTATAAAATTGCTTATAAAATTTACACTACATTGGAGAGTTTTCAGTAAGTTAATTTTGTGAAAGTGAAATGTGTTTCTTCTGTGAAAGCAAAATGAATATATATTTCACTGGGACTTCATGAGATAAGGTTTTGGGATATATCACAAATGCCATCATTTCTACTGAGAAACCGTTTATCTACAATGGCACTATGATGGCTTATTTTGAGTATCGCAAATGATACTTCTAAAAAGAAAAAAAGAAAGTCATTGTTACACAGATTGCAGCTGTATAGACTGTCTTGGACTAGTGACTACCTAGTCACAATTGCAAATCTGTTACAATTCCACTGAGTACTCAGTAAATCTTAAAAATGTTTCAGCTGGTGGTTCCCCCATGGTAAGGATAATTTAGAGGAACACATATTTCTGTATCACACTCTCAGCTCATGAGAATTACTTATTCATTTTTGGGCAGGACCTTTCTAAGAGGAAGAAAATCTCTATCTCACTTTTTTTTTTTTTAACATCTTTATTGGAGTATAATTGCTTTACAGTGTTGTGTTAGTTTCTGCTGTATAACAAAGTGAATCAGCTATACGTATACATATATCCCCATATCCCCTCCCTCTTGCGTCTCCCTCCCACCCTCCCTATCCCACCCCTCTAGGTGGTCACAAAGCACTGAGCTGATCTCCCTGTGCTATGCTGCTGCTTCCCACTAGTTATCTGTTTTACATTTGGTAGTGTATATAAGTCAATGATACTCTCTCACTTCATCCCAGTTTACCCTTCCCCCTCCCCGTGTCCTCAAGTCCATTCTCTACATCTGCGTCTTTATTACTGTCCTTCCCCTAGGTTCATCAGAACCGCTTTTTTTTTTTTTTAGATTCCATATATATGTGTTAGCATATGGTATTTGTTTTTCTCTTTCTGACTTACTTCACTCTGTAAGACAGACTCTAGGTCCATCCACCTCACTACAAACAACTCAATTTCGTTTCTTTTTATGGCTGAGTGTTATTCCATTGCATATATGTGCCACATCTTCTTTATCCATTCATCTGTCGATGGACACTTAGGTTGCTTCCATGTCCTGGCTATTGTAAATAGTGCCACAGTGAACACTGTGGTACATGTCTCTTTTTGAATTATGGTTTTCTCAGGGTATATGCCCAGTAGTGGGATTGCTGGGTTGTATGGCAGTTCTAGTTTTAGTTTCTTAAGGAACCTCCATACTGTTCTCCATAGTGGCTGTATCAATTTACATTCCCACCAACAGTGCAAGAGGGTTCCCTTTTCTCCACACCCTCTCCAGCATTTATTGTTTGTAGATTTTTTAATGATGGCCATTCTGACTGGTGCGAGGTGATAACCTCATTGTAGTTTTGATTTGCATTTCTCTAATGATGAGTGATGTTGAGCATCCTTTCATGTGTTTGTTGGCAATCTGTATATCTTCTTTGGAGAAATGTCAATTTAGGTCTTCTGCCCATTTTCAGATTGGGTTGTTTGTTTTTTTGATATTGAGCTGCATGACATGAGCTGCTTGTATATTTTGCAGATTAATCCTTTGTCAGTTGCTTCGTTTGCAAATATTTTCTCCCATTCTGAGGGTTGTCTTTTCGTCTTGTTTATGGTTTCCTTTGCTGTGCAAAAGCTTTGAAGTTTCATTAGGTCCCATTTGTTTATTTTTATTTCCATTTCTCTAGGAGGTGGGTCAAAAGGGATCTTGCTGTGATTTATGTCATAGAGTGTTCTGCCTATGTTTTCCTCTAAGAGTTTCATAGTGTCTGGCCTTTCATTTAGGTCTTTAATCTATCTCACTTTGAAGGTAACTCCCTAAAGTAAGAGAGAACATTTTTGATTTGCACATACTCGTATGAACTACATAATGGTTATAGCCCTAAAATGAGAAAAAATAAAAGATTCATGAGCAAGTATATTCTCATCATTATGCTTCAAGGAATTATTCCACAAATACATAGATTTTTAAAAATAATGTGGAATAATATGATATTTAAGCATGATTTCAAGTTACTACAATATATCTGGACAAAACTCTGACTCAAAAAGATACATGCACCCCAGTGTTTATAGCAACACTATTTACAATAGCCAAGACATGGAAGCAACCTATATGTCCATTGGCAGATGAATAGTTAAAGAAGATGTGGTGTGTGTGTATATATATATATATATATACACACACTATGAAATGTTACTCAGCCATAAAAAATAATGAAATAATGCCATTTGCAGCTACATGGATGCACCTAGAGATTATCATACTAAGTGAAGTAAGTCAGACAGAAAGACAAATATCATATGATATCACAAATATGTGGAATCTAAAAAAAAATGATACAAATGAACTTATTTACAAAACAGAAATAGACTCACAAACATAGAAAACAAACTTATGGTTACCAAAGGGGAAAGGGAGGGAGGGATAAATTTGGAATTTGGGATTAACATATACACACTACTATATATAAAATAGATAAACAAGGACCTACTGTATAACACAGGGAATTATATTTAATATTTTGTAATAACCTATAATGGAAAAGAATCTGATATATCTATGTACATATGTATTATATATATGACTGAATAATTTTGCTGTACACCTGAAACATTGTAAATCAATTATACTTCCATAAAGCAATACAAAAATTTTTTAAAAGTTACTACAATGAAGGAAAACAAATTATAATAGAAACTTTTGGAAATATGTAGTGATTTTGCTAAGAAGTAAGCATAAAAGTATACCTTTCAACACTATATTGACTATATAGAACAATTTTAAGAGGCTTCCAGGTAAACTTTGTTTTATATCTGTTTAGATATGTGTTAGTATCAAAATTACCATATAATCATAGCTGAAAATATATATAATTTAGTGAGCAACTAATATTTTTAAATCTAAGTTACCAGTATATTAAACTTTTCTAATAGGATACCTTTAATGGGGTTTTTTAATGATATTTTTCTAAGTAGCGGTAAAGTTGATTATTAACTGGTTTCAGGAAAAAAATATGGCTTTTATGATGTTCCTGGTGTTATAAAACAATTTTCAATAGCAAAATAAATTTGCTAGGTAAAAACCCTGTTACTTATTCTTACCACAATGCCATGTTGAATGCCTCTTGGTAATCTTAGAATTTAACAAAAATTGCCTGGATTCTACATTATGACATTTCCATTTTAGTGGGCCGGAAGTTGATAGTATCATGTAGGATTAAGTAAGATTGTGTGTGTAAAAGTTCATCTTTATTGTCTTGTTGATGGATTCCTATTTATAGATTTAATATAAAGCCTAGAATATCTTTCCTCTAAAAATCTCCTAGCCCCACCTAGCATCAACGTGTTGTCTAGTTTACCTTAAGTGGTAGCACGTGATCCTGCTAGAATAAGCTCCTGGACTCTGGAGCCAGCTTGAGTGAAAGAAGGATAATGTGAAATACACAATCAGAGCCTGAGTCACATTCTTGGAATTGTTGCATGTTGGAGCTTTTACTCTAAAATTGTTTAAGATTCTGGATCACATGCAGAGTCAGAGAAAGCTCAGCAGTAAGTCTGGGTCAGATATGATCCTGACCTTTGAAGCCCAACATCATGTTGGTATGTTTAACCCTCTTCAAAAGTGTATTCTTAAGTACAAATAACTTTACAGGTAATAGAAATACAGAGCAGATTTTCCTCAGAATTCTTCTATTTTGGCAACGATGTACTGAGTCTAAAATATATAGCGAAGTATTGCAAGGAGCTTAGGGTAGCTTAGAGGTACATCAATGTAGCTTTAGGTATTAGACCAAGCTAAAGACTTAGAAATAGTGGCTGTATCCACCCTATCCCATGACTGCAAATGTTGGACTTGCTAAATCTGTGTGCTTTACTGGCATCAACAATTTGTCTGGTTTGCCTATAAAGGTAGTATAAGTTATAGTGCAATGTGTAACAATATATGATCTTGCTAGAACAGGACCATTCCACTAGACTAGACGTGAATGAGAGAAAGTTTAATTTAAGACATGCCATCGGCTATAATGTAGTCATCAAAGGCAGGAAAGCTGGAGCAGAAGAATTGCTACGCCTGCTTTTAATAGATTACAGTATACAGAGATGTGGTTAATTACCTGAGATGAACAAAAGTGGAAAGAACCCCAAATTGCTGAAATTAGAAGGGCCTTCTTTAAGCTACTGGAAAGGCTGTGTATGGTCTCAGCGAGGACCAGACTGTGAGGCACACTGGCCTGAGCAGACGCTGTTATCTGTGAATACCAGCAATAACCAGACATAGAGAAGAAACTGTGGCCCATGAAAATGCGAACAGCAAATGCAAGAAAGCATTTGTGGTAACAGATGTTAGGCATATTACTTTTAATCTATTGGATCTGCAATGAAAAGAGATCATACAACAAAGAAATTCATGTATTAATCAATAGCATCCAAAACACAGCATCATGAAATGGCAGCATTAAGAAAAGTGAAAGATGTTAAAATGCATAGAACAATATTGTAAAGATACACAGAATACCTAAAACCCATAGTGTCCTAGCCTAGTGGACTATTTAAATTCTAGAGTTGTCAATATTTATTTCCATGAAAAAGGTAATGTATTGGCCTTTTAAAAACGATGCACTAATCTTAGGTTAGCACTAACTTAAAATTTTTTACAAGTATGTAAAAAAGCAGGAACCTTGGTCTATTACATATTTCCAGGAAGGATGCTGGGAGCGCTATATGAATGGAACCTGAAGGTGGTACAGTGTTGCAGCCTGGCTGTATACATAGTAAGAAAGTTCTCTTCCAGGATGAGCTTATGTTGCAGATTTTCTAAATCCACTTGAAATAACTATTTAAACTCTTTTTGTTCCACATCTATGCCCATATAAAACAGTGTTTACATGAGTTAGTAGTGAGGTTTTACCAAAATATCCTTGAAATTCTAATGACATTTTTTTAAAGGGAATGAATAAATCCTATATTTAGAATTAAGAGGAGATGCCTGTGGTGCTATCAGATATTTGACTTATTTTGACAATAATCTATGCTGTCTTATTTCTTCTTCCTCAAAAGTTACTTGTTTAACTTCAGTTTTTCATAGAATTGTATACATTGTACTGTCCTCTTTTATACATCTCTATCATAAAAACAGCATTAAATTTTACTCTGAAGAATTATTTTCATACACAGTCAGAAAATGCTAAGCTGATAGTTAGTATACCCTAGCAGTGCATTTGACATCTGCATTAGAAAAGGTCAGAACATTTAGAAGGACAAATGTAAATGAGATTTAAGAAATTTAGGTACAAAAAAAAAAAAAGAAATTTAGGTACAAGCAGATTTTTGCTATTTTTTTTCACTATTTGAAGTGACAGATTTAATTTTTAAGAAAGCAATTATCAAAGCACAGAGAGTAATTATTAAGATTTTGCAGTCAGAATTGGACTCTTTCCTACAGGTGATACAGGATCTTATGAGATTAAAGACGTTTCTAGCATGCATGGGAAACACATTTATGAGATTAGATCTGCTTCCTATTATCCAGATCTTGAATTAACCCAACATTATTAGGTTAATGATAGTATTGCTCTACTTGCAAAGCATTAGTAGCTCCTGAACACAAAGCTAAGAAAAATGGATAAATATAGTCTTACCTTGGGCCTACATTGAATTAGAATGTCGTATAACAGAATGGTCCTTAAAAAAAAGAGAGAAAAGGAAAGAAGAATACTTGTATTGACTCCTTGATTGCATAACACTGCCAGAATATTTTTATAGTAAAGAAGCTGGCACAATCAATATTTCCTTGGAGCACTGGTATTTCTTTCAACCAACAGAGGCTCAGTCCTGTGAGTTCTACATTTCCCTCCTGAAACTGGTCCACAAAGGGAATCTTATGGAGAGAACCCACTGCAGAAAAGCACCATCAGCCCAACAATTTGGGTCCACAGCATGTAGTTTCATTTGATTCTTTCACCAGAACTTTGGCAAAAAAAGTCAGTAAAAGAAATGATGGTAATTCTCTGACTGTCGTTATCCTGGGTAATGCTATGCCTCTTGTTAGAAGACTTTGGCAGGGATGTGGCTTTCCGTGGTAAGTGAGAGGCTCTCATGAGACTGGAGAAATATAAGACAAAAAAAGGCCGAATTCCAGTACAGAGAAACACTGCTATGAAGCCATGCATGGGCTGCTGTCCTAGCACAAAGAACTGTGTAGGAAGTTCAGAAAATTAAGTTGTTTAGTTTTGTATTGAGGAGTGAGAAAAGCTTTGGAATTAGGTAGGCCTATGTGGGAATTCCTGCTTTACCACTAATTAGCAGGGTAACATTGGACAAGTTACTTATCTTCTCTGAAGTTCTGTCTCCTAATATGTAGATGTTGAATAATAATATCTAGCTTATGCAGTTGACCCCCTGCTCAGGAGTCACCTTTGGACTGAGAGTCAAAGTTTCTAGGGACAGGCTCAGAGCAGCTGCCCTAAACCTTGCTGTGTGCAAGGTGAAGTCCAGCATTCACCTTTCATTTTCTTACTGGGCCCTCCAGCCTTTTCCATCATCATAGAGCCATTGCTGGGGATTCATAATTGTCACTTGTGATAGAAACTAAAAATGACTACGGCAGCTTTCCTAGTACTGGGGTCTTGAGAACCTGAACTTGAACAGCAGGGGATGGAGAGGTAGGCTGTCTGGCATTTTCCTGGGGTGCCTCATCCAGGAGCCTGGAGCTAGCCTGGGCTCCTCAGAGTCACTGCCTGCACCCCTCTCCTTTGCTCCCATCACACCAAAACCTAGCATATCACTGCTATATTCCCCTGGGCCAGCTCAAGGACATCTTAATTCTAGAATTAAGCACCCTAGCCACTGTTGATTACACAGATTAATTCTAGAATTAGGCACCCTACCCACTGTTGATTACACAGATCTACCTAAATTCTCTGCTATACAGAGAATAGAATATAAAATAATATTCTTGTGCTGGTAACTTTGTCTCCCCCACTCTGGACTGAATGTTTTATAGGGGCTTTCTGTCATATTCACTGCCGTGTCCCTGCTACTGGAAGAAAGTCTAGCGTGGAGTGGCCCAAACTCAGGACTTGTTGGAGGAATGAATGAATGCATCTACTAAGTCAAGGGCCAATCTTGATTAATCACTTTTCCTCCCATGCAGATTTATACCTGAATCATTCTTCTATGCTCTTACTGGCAATTCAATTAAGAAGCAACATCACAAAAATATTTAGAATGCAATTTCAGAGCTTTCATGGTAAAACGTTCTATTGTTTAACTTTTAAGTCTTCAGTTCATGCTTGGGCTTTGAGGTATACACTTTGGCTCATAATCTTAGGGACTATTTGAAGACATATAGAAATGGTACGTTTGTGTGTGTGTGTGTGTTGGGGGTAAGTTATAGGAACGTTAGATCATTAATTTTATTTTCTTCTTACCTCTATCAATAGGAGAAAATACTGTTGTGTCTCAGTTTCTCTGTATGAATCACAGTAACGTTTATAAAATCTTAATCAATAAAGTTAGAGGATTTGTGTTTATAAACTGAGCTCAAGAAATATCATTAAGTAAAAAAAGAAATCTTTCATTCAGAACAGTAACCCTCAGCATAAAAAATGATCACAACCTTCAAGTAAACACTAGGTTGGGGAAATAAGTACATAACAAAGTTTTTGTTTATTTTTCTCGCTCAGGATTCCTGGATTTTCAATTCTTGTTGCTCTTTATGCAACAAGAATTTTTTAATGGTTCTTTTATTTCACTCACATCATCCCTTTAAAACTCTTTGTACATATTTTATAACGTGTGTACCAGTGTAGTAATACCTGTGTGTAACTTACCAATAAATAGACAAACAAATCTATCCTGGGAATGTGTGCTCAAATGGACTTGTTAGTTGCATTCTCAATCCTGGACACAGAGTAAAAGGTGCTTACATCATTTAGAAAATCATGACTTCTGCCTGGGGGAAATAATTAAATATAATAGTACTGTATTTACATATTCTATATTTATTTGAGGGTAATTTCATCTAGTATGTGTCTGCTAAATAGCAGAGTTATCCCACAAAAAAGGTTTAGATTAAATTTAAAACTGTGGAATTTGACTGGAATATCAATACAACCTACCAAACTTTCTTCCTTTCCCTCTCTCTCTTGCATGCGCGCGCGCGCGCGCGCACACACACACACACAGACACACACACACACACAGACACACACACACACACAGACACACACACACACAGACACACACACACACACACAGACACACACACACAGACACACACACACACACAGACACACAGACACACACACACACAGACACAGACACACACACACACACAGACACACACACACACACACAGACACACACACACACACACACAGACACACACACACACACACACTTGCCCAGCAGACTGGGGAGGAACGTAGGCCAGGCACGGAAGGGTTAGAAGTCTCATGGGTGCCAGGATAGCAATAGATACAAAATGTTCTAGAAGCACAGAGGACACCTAGTCCAGTCTTAAGAGGTGAAGGAGACGTGCCAGAGGAATTAACAGTAAGATAACCCATTTCCCAAAAGCACTAGTGAAGTTTCTGGCATTTTCATTTTGTGGCAGGAGCAGAGACTGTATAACATTAGGTGAAAATATTCAGTTCATGTAACATTTGCAGATTAAAAAAAAAAAACCTGTAGAGTTTAAAAAACAAAACAAAACAGGTTTAATTTATGTAATTCATGCAAGTATTTAATGCTTGAGAGTCATCAGGAAATAGTTACCTAATATTGATATGTATACTGCATCTTTGTGGGCACATTTTTAAAATCAAAATGTGATTGGTGGATTAAAGTAGTAATTTACAGAAATTGCTTTTCCCAGTGTTTATGTGGAGGATGTCATTCTCAATAGGACACAGGGAACTATTTCTTTTTTACTTATTTTTATCTATATAAAATTTCAAGGTACTTTTTGAGAAACTTTGAATCTGAAGCTTATTTTTTTTAGTGAGAAAAAATTTAATAAAATTCAAATGTGTTTTTAAAAGGTTAAAAATAATTCCTTCTGTTCATAAAACAAGATACATTTTCCCAAATCAATCTATGAAAGACAGAAAGGCAGGGATGGGACTCCTGCAAGAAAGCAAGTAATAATCTTCCCTACCTCCCCATCATGTCTGCATGAAGCTTAGTAATGAGCATGAGAAGGCTGGTGCCTATAGTCAGTCTTGTGAAGATGAGAAGTGGGGGAAGAACCTGCTGAAAAAGTGTGCAGTAGAGTTATTTAAACACTGTGTGTCACATTTGATATTTGGGATAAGTTAGATCGAACAGATGTTCTCCTCAGGATAAAGAGCTTATCGAAGTGTGCAGTGAAAGGTTACTGCAATTTGCTCTATAAGCCGTTAATGATATTATCAGCTTGGTTATTACTAATAAGCAACCATTTTTTTTGCACTTCTGTTTATGTGTGATTGTCTTCCTTTTTTATTACTGGAATTACTAGCTAATATAAAAGTTGTTAAATGGTACTCTTTTTGGCTGTATAAAATGCAGGGCATAGTTGAGTTGCAGATAACTGGCGTGTTTCTATAACCTCAGAGAAGTGGTGTACAAATGTTTTGCCACTTGAAGGTTTAAAACATATTGCATTGAAGGTTAAAAATTTAGCTTACTACTCAATTCCAGGAGGGAATATAGAGGTAATCATATTTCACTTGCATGTGAATTCCATAAGCATCTCTGTGGCATTTTCAATCATTTTTCAGACAATTAACATGATGCTGTGCTTTCTCGTTACAGAAATGGGATAGACTGAGAGAACTAAATCCCATGACAGAGGGGAAAAATACCATATGCAGAAATATTTGTAACCTAACTATGATTTAAACTGGATTCCTTGATAATAATGCTGGAGCCCAAGTAGTGGGAACGAGGGGAGGTGAGGGTGTTTCAGTGGGAAATAAAGACTTCGCAGCTGTTCAGTGTTGTAATCCTGTTTCCGACACCTGCTCTACTTACCTAAACAGGTCATTTGTCCTCTCTGACCTCATTGTTCTCATCTGTAAAATGAAGAAAAGTAATAATTACCATGCAGGGTAGTTTTAAGAAATTCAGCATGTAACAAGTATTTACTGCCCTCATTATGTTTCCCCAAATTTCATTATTAACTGTTTCTTCAGGAAATGTATATAATTGGATTTATATTTCAAATTAACAGCTATCCTTTTATGAGATTGATATTAGTTTACCTGACTTTAAGGATTTGTTTGTTTTTGCTGGTGCTGATAGTCAATCCTTAGCATCGATGGGTGCTTGTTTATCATTTAACCTTATAACTCTAAGGTGGGGGCAAATATTGCTAATTATAGGATGAAATAAAAACTCAGTTTAATTCTAAAAATTAAATTCAGCTAAAATCTTCAAAATATTGCTACTTTTTCAGAAAGCAGATATCCAGGACTTTTTGACCAGTAAGACCCTAAGCATGACATGCAGCTCCAAGGAGGTCTGCACATGTGTCTCCTTATAGGTCTTCTGTTTCTGCTGTGTTGTCAGGCAAAAAGGAAGAAGTTCTGTTAATGGATGTAGTTCTTCTTATTCTTGTGAGTTTTAATTTGGGTTTATATCCGAAGTTTAAGAATGTCTTGTTGGAAATAGAATTGTATATTAATTATCAGTATAGAATATTAATAGACTCGCTGCTCATTCCACCCTAGTGACTTTAATAAAAATAAAAGAATCAGAACAGGATGCTTACCGGTTAAAAATATGTCATTTTTAACTAAGGCATATAAGGAGAGCTGCGGATGGGGGCATTTACCATGGATAGGCTCTTGTGCAAGTATTGTGGTTTATGATATTTAAGGACAGCTTATATACAAAAGAAACATGATAAATGGAAACATCTTTTGTTCCACAGATGGGATTTTAAGTTACTATAGTTATAATGGGTGTATAAGTGGATGCAATTATATTACAGGCAAGTTCACTTTGGAGGTAGCAGTGAATTGCTTACTAAAAGTATCACTTAGAGGGAGAAGTATAAGGTAATAGGCAGCTGCCAGTTAATCTCAAAAATGGAAATTAGGTGGGGAAAATTAGGATATGGAAGAAATTATGAGAAATTTTTACATTATTGAGAGAGAGGAGGGTAACAATAGTTACAGAGATATAGTTGAAATGGAGGTTAATTGCCATTTATTGTTGTCTGATATGAGGGTGTTGGGTGGTGCAGGGGAAGGTTTAAGAAGAACTTAAAAAAAAAAAAAAAGCATGAGGAAATACTTTCCAAGGCAGGTAAAAAACAAACTTTGTCTTTCAAAATGAGTGAAGTGGAGTGAGCAAGCCTAGGAAAGACCCAGAAGGACTTAAAGTCATGGAATCAAAGATGCAGACAGTCTCAGCAGTGGAGAGAGACAAGCAGTCTAATCTAGAAATGGGAGGAGGAGGCGGAATCATTCACTCACTGCTCCAACACGTCTGATTGCATCCACGGGAGTTTTCCTCATGGGAACATGGTGGTAATTCTGGTTGCTGGGCTCTCATGTTTGGCCGTTGCTGCTGCTCTGAGAGGCTTATGAGGGTGGCCCAGGCAGACGTCCCACGGATCTGGTGATACAGACTCCTAAGCACCTAGTGTACTTTCTTATGTGATAAATATCTCCACTTGCAACACCTCCCATTCACTGAGGGTAACAGTGTTCTGTTATTGACAATTGAAAACAGTGCTGCAAGGTAGATTTTATCATCCTTATTTTATAATAAAGAGAACTGAAGCTCAGGGAAGTCTATTTCTCAATGTTTGCATCTAGCAAGTGATAGAGACAGGATTTGAATGGGTATGTTTAACTCCAAAGCTACTGTTCTTACCACTACACTACACTGCATCGCCTGTGTTTTTGTGCAAAGCAAATTGGTAATTTGGAAGTGTTTTTAACGGCAGGAGCAAAAGATTCAGCGGAGAATAGAAGGCCGTAAGCTTGGGAGCAGGTCATGAAGGGCTATTTATGCCATGGTTAGAGGTACTAGCTTTGCAGGTAGTGCAGCCTTGTTGACAGTGATACACTTAGGCTTCAGTGAGATCACTCTGGCCCCTGATTAACTTGAGAGAAAATGGAAGGAGAGAATGGAGGCCAGTTAGGGGGTTGCTGTGATCACTGTGGAAGAGATGATGAGGTGGACCTAGGCATTCAGTGCAGTAGAGAGAAAGGGGCAGGCTCAGGAGATGTTTAGGAGTTAGACTTGACCAGATGTGGTGACTGGCAGACGTGGTTGGAGGGAGAGGAGACTATAAGGAAGAGGCGAGGTAGTGAAATGAGGTGTGAGTTGTAAAGGGAGGGTGGGAAGAGGGTCATGTTGTCCCAGCTTATGTCTGAGTAGAGGTGTGTGTGGTGGGAAGGGGTGGGTGAGGGGCAGAGTTGACCTAGCAGAAGGCAGGGGACAAAGATTCTGTCTGTCTCTGAGATTTGTTTTGCTTACCCTTGTTTTAAACTTATTACAAGGGTACACCTTTCCTTTCCTAAATGAATAATGAATATTTGCTTTTCTCTTATAATACCAGTACTCATGTATTCAGAACTTTGTGCTCCTTAGAGAAATTTCTTCTGTAAACTGATGACATGTCATATTATAATGTTCTCATTATACTTTGTTCGGAATTTACTTGCCCTAATAAGCTACATAAGCATTTATTCTACTATTTACCACACAAAATGCCAAATTACATATTCTATTAGATGAAATATTAAAATTGAGGGTACCCGATAAAGTGCAGAATATGGCAGCATAATTTAAAAAGATGCTGCATTCCAGTTCAGTACACTCGTGGGGATCTTATACTCTACTTATCTTTGGATATTGAATTGTTTTGACAGCTGTATGCGCAAGTGAGTCCTGCAGGGTTTCTGTTTAAATTAAAGCTTCCAGACCTTGTCCTGCTTGGATTGGAACAACAGGTTCACTTCAGAATTAAGCTCCTTTGCCCAGGCATGTTAATCTGCAGGTCTGGCCACCTCAGATGTCTTTCTGGAATGAAAACAGATCTTGTATAAGGCTCTGTGTGGAATCCAAGTGGTTCATTTACTTTACACAGGCTTGTTTTTCAAATTGCCTTAAAATCCTTTTTCTGCTCATACCTTACACTGTGGCAATCCTAATGGAAGGCAATGTGTGACTTTCCCAGGAGACGCTGAGGGGCCCTGCCTGTAGCCGGTCAGCAGAGCCCTTGAGTGAACTTACAGCTTCACAGGCAGGATGTGGGGACCTGAGGGAAAGGCGTTCAGGGCTGCGCGGGGAGGAGAAGGATGGGGATCAGAATCGTTTTGGAGAGGACGGTTAAAGGGATGAGCCTGGCCCTGAGTGGAGGATTTCTTTAGGGGCTGGAAATAAACAAGATCCGTGAATTAGTATTTATTTAGCCTTCAGAGGTAGAGAAAGAGAAATCACGCCAAATACCCATTCCTGCTTACAGCGAGGAATGTAACTGCCGAGGACAGGTAGACTCCCAGTTCATAGTTCTGGGCCTTTCAAAGTGCGGTAAATTGAGGATTCCTGACCATGTCCATAGGAGCCATGTTGAGAATTAAATGTTATTGTATCATGCAGTGGTGGCACCAGCGCTCTTCAGCGCTCGCCCACTAATGGCGTTCAAGTTCAGAATCTTTTAAACACCATGTGGTCAAGCAAAACTAGGCCAAATATAGCCCAGAGACCACCACATTCAGACCTCGGAGAGAAGTGTAAGGAAAATGTCTATTTGGTTTAAACTTTGGTAGAGGAGATTAGAGAACAAAGAGCTATGATTTGTTTAGATTCCTTAAATAAATGCCCTGTTAGTTTTTTCCATATACTTGAAGTGTGGGTTCTCCCCTGAGTCCTTCACATCTGCTTGCTACTAGGCTTCCATTAAAGGAATAATGCCTCCTCTGTGTTTGTCCTGCAGAGACAGCTGAGCTGGAGTCTCCTTCCATCTCTGATTTGCTGGCATTTCTGAGGAACTGTCTAAAAGTGGTCTCAATACCCTATGGGAAGCTCCTCCAGGTATAGGATATGCAAAATCTAAGAATATTAAGCAACTATGGTTTTATATTAAGCAGACCTTTCACTCAGCGTGTTCTGTTCCTTCTTGCAATCGAGTTTAAGCTCATTTAATAGTTTTTGAGCCTACCAGGTAGAACAAAAAACATTTGAACACCACTGTACTTGGGCACTTGATAGCTAGCTTCACCAGTCTTATTATCCTGAAAATACGAGTCTAATTATAGCAGATGAAAGCTTGAATAATCGTGTCTTAAAATAAGCTGGGTTGCTAGGAATGGGAAATTACTCTTGCTGATGCTGTTGGCTCTTGTTGCAAATAAACTTTCGTGGGTCTGTAGGTTTTCACGCCTTTGGAGGCCTGCCTCATTGAAAATACATTAAGTGCACACTCAGTAGTTGCCAGTAAGTTGAATGCAGTTCCTCTTTGATAATTGTTTTGCCACCTTTCTTGATGATCTTTGTTGAGACTGATAATCTAGAACCCAGAAAGAATGAGAGACAGAACCTGGCAACCCGAATGGATTATTTCACTCAAAAAGAGACTACAGATTTATTTCAGCATTTACCTTTTTTCCCTTCAAATTTCTGTCTCTTCTTCTGTCCTTTAGTCTACAAGTAAAAAGAAAAATAAAACCTACATATAGGTCATCTATTACTTTCCCTTAACTTGCATTTATAAATATAGCTTTATCTCATTCCATTTGAAAGTGCCACATGTGTACAGATGAAGAAAGGAATGAATTTTGTCCAAAGGGGAGTGGATGATTACTACACTATGCCCAGGAGAGACTGGGGATTTTCTTGTTTTACCAAGAGTTGTTTTCAAACACATGACTCTTTGTTTCCAGTGAACCTCTTCCCTCCTCTTGCTCAAGAACCATCTAGCTTTAATTTGAAATTCCACTTTGGGTCAAGCATTCATAGTTTGGAATATTAATAACCTATAAATGTGGTATTCCAAATACCAACTCCAGTGCATACTGGGATTTAGGAAACTTCAGGTTTCCCCATCCTCCCAATCCCCCTAACACTACTGTCTAGGTTACCAGTGTAAATGTTCAAATATGACTTATGTGCCTTCAAGATGCAGAGGCATGCCTGTTCTGATGCTGCTAGCTCCTTCTCCGATGAGTAGTTTGCCATGTCACTTTTCCCTTGCCACAAGCATGGGACCAGGGAGCCAACTTCCAATCTGACCTGCCGTATGCGTTGGCGCAATAACTCTGCCCAATGTGACTAATTGAACCAAATGGATTCCCTCTCGTGGAGAGTTAAACTAGGCTCAAAGAGAATTTCAGTCTGCACCTGGAGAAGCTGAGGAAGTAAACGCTGGGAGTGGCCGAGGTCAGGGCCTTCCTTCAACTAGGGAGCATAGAATATCTGCTTCCTGGGTGGGGTCTTCAGTCCCCAGACTGCCTTTGACTCAGGTTAGTCTAAGCAACGCGGCAAGGAGAGTGGGGTCCTCTCTACAAAGAGTGACTACCTGTACAACAGGAATACACTGCATTGCTTTTCTTTTTTTTTAATTTTAATTTTTATTACATTTTATTATATTTTTTTAACATCTTTATTGGAGTTTAGTTGCTTTACAATGTTGTGTTAGTTTCTGCTGTATAACAAAGTGAATCAGCTATACGTATACATATATCTCCATATACCCTCCCTCTTGTGTCTCCCTCCCACCCTCCCTATATCCCCCCTCTAGGTGGTCACAAAGCACCGAGCTGATCTCCCTGTGCTATACAGCTGCTTGCCACTAGCTATCTGTTTTACATTTGGTACTGTATATATATCAATGCTGCTCTCTCACTTCGTCCCAGCTTATCCTTCCCCCTCCCCGTGTCTTCAAGTCCATTCTCTACATCTGCATCTTTATTCCTGTCCTTCCCCTAAGTTCATCAGAACCACTTTTTGTTTGTTTGTTTTTTTAGATTCCATAGATATGTGTTAGCATATGATATTTGTTTTTCTCTTTCTGACTTACTTCACTCTGTATGACAGACTCTAGGTCCATCCACCTCACTACAGATAACTCAATTTCATTTTTTTTTATGGCTGAGTAATATTCCATTGTATATATGTGCCACTTCTTCTTTATCCATTCATCTGCTGATGGACACTTAAGTTGCTTCCATGTCCTGGCTATTGTAAATAGTGCCACAGTGAACATTGTGGTACATGTCTCTTTTTGAATTATGGTTTTCTCAGGGTATGTGCCCAGTGATGGGATTGCTGGGTCGTATGGTAGTTCTATTTTTAGTTTTTTAAGGAACGTCCATACTGTTCTCCAGAGTGGCTGTATCAATTTACATTCCCACCAGCAGTGCAAGAGGGTTCCCTTTTCTCCACACCCTCTCCAGCATTTATTGTTTGTAGAGTTTTTGAAAATGGCCATTCTGACCTATGTGAGGTGATACCTCATTGTGGTTTTGATTTGAATTTCTCTAATGATTAGTGATGTTGAGCATCCTTTCATGTGTTTGTTGGCAATCTGTATATCTTCTTTGGAGAAATGTCTATTTAGGTCTTCTGCCCATTTTTGGATTGGGTTGTTTGTTTTTTTGATATTGAGCTGCATGCCATGAGCTGCTTATATATTTTGCAGATTAATCCTTTGTCAGCTGCTTCGTTTGCAAATATTTTCTCCCATTCTGAGGGTTGTCTTTTCGTCTTGTTTATGGTTTCCTTTGCTGTGCCAAAAGTTTCATTAGGTCCCATTTGTTTATTTTTATTTCCATTTCCCTATGAGGTGGGTCAAAAGGGATCTTGCTGTGATTTATTTCATAGAGTGTTCTTCCTATGCTTTCCTCTAAGAGTTTTATAGTGTCAGGCCTTACATTTAGGTTTTTAATCCATTTTGAGTTTATTTTAGTGTATGGTGTTAGGGAGTGTTCTAATTTCATTGCTTTACATGTAACTGTCCTGTTTTCCCAACACCACTTATTGAAGAGGCTGTCTTTTCTCCATTGTATATTCTTGCCTCCTTTATCAAAGGTAAGGTGACCATATGTGCGTGGGTTTATCTCTCGGCTTTCTACCCTGTTCCATTGATCTACGTTTCTGTTTTTGTGCCAGTACCATACTGTCTTGGTTGCTGTAGCTTTGTAGTATACTCTGAAGTCAGGGAGCCTGATTCCTCCAGCTCCATTTTTCTTTCTCAAGATTGATTTGGCTCTTTGGGGTCTTTTATATTTCCATACAAACTGTAAAATTTTAATTCTAGTTCTGTGAAAAATGCCATTGGTAGTTTGATAGGGATTGCATTGAATCTGTAGATTGCTTTGGGTAGTATAGACATTTTCACAATGTTGATCCTTCCAATCCAAGAACATGGTATATCTCTCCATCTGTTTGTATTGTCTTTAATTTCTTTCATCAGTGTCTTATAGTTTTCTGCACACAGGTCTTTAGTCTCCTTAGGTAGGTTTATTCCTAGGTATTTTATTCTTTTTGTTGCAGTGGTAAATGGGAGTGTTTCCTTAATTTCTCTTTCAAATTTTCATCATTAGTGTATAGGAATGCAAGAGATTTCTGTGCATTAATTTTGTATCCTGCTACTTTGCCAAGTTCACTGATTAGCTCTAGTAGTTTTCTGGTAGCATCTTTAGGAATCTCTATGTATAGTAACTTGTCATCTGCAAACAGGAACAGTGTTACTTCTCTTTTCTGATTTGGATTCCTTTTATTTCTTTTTCGTCTCTGATTGCTGTGGCTAAGACTTCCAAAACTATGTTGAATAATAGTGGTGAGAGTGGGCAACCTTGTCTTGTTCCTGATCTTAGGGGAAATGGTTTCAGTTTTTCCCCATTGAGAACGATGTTGGCTGTGAGTTTGTTATAAATGGCCTTTATTTTGTTGAGGTAAGTTCCTTCTATGACTACTTTCTGGAGAGTTTTTATCATAAACCGGTGTTGAATTTTGTTGAAAGCTTTTTCTGCATCTATTGAAATGATCATTTTTTTTTATCCTTCAGTTTGTTAATATAGTGTATCACATTGATTGATTTGCATATATTGAAGAATCCTTGCCTTCCTGGGGTAAACTCCACTTGATCATGGTTTATGATCCTTTTAATGTGCTGTTGGATTCTGTTTGCTAGTATTTTGTTGAGGATTTTTGCTTCTGTGTTCATCAGTGATACTGTCTGTAGTTTTCTTTTTTTGTGGCATCTTTGTCTGGTTTTGGTATCAGGATGATGGTGGCCTTGTAGCATGAGTTTGTGAGTGTTCCTCCCTCTGGTATATTCTGGAAGAGTTTGAGAAGGATAAGTGTTAGCTCTTCTCCAAATGTTTGATAGAATTCGCCTGTGAAGCCATCTGGTCCTGGGCTTTTGTTTGTTGGAAGATTTTTAATCACAGTTTCAATTTCAGTGCTTGTGGTTGGTCTGTTTATGTTTTCTTTTTCTTTCTGGTTCAGTCTTGGAAGGTTGTGCTTTTCTAAGAATTTGTCTATTTCTTCCAGGTTATCCATTTTATTGGCATATAGTTGCTTTTAGTAATCGCTCATGATCCTTTGTATTTCCGCAGTGTCAGTTGTTACTTCTTTTTCATTTCTAATTCTGTTGATTTGAATCTTCTCCCTTTTTTTCGTGATGAGTCTGGCTAGTGGTTTATCAATTTTGTGTATCTTCTCAAAGAACCAGCTTTTAGTTTTATTGATCTTTGCTACTCTTTCCTTCATTTGTTTTTCATTTATTTCTGATCTGATCTTTATGATTTCTTTTCTTCTGCTCCCTTTGGGTTTTTTTTTTGTTGTTGTTCTTCTTCTTTCTCTAATTGCTTTAGGTGTAAGGTTAGGTTGTTTATTTGAGATTTTTCTTGTTTCTTGGGGTAGGATTGTGGATTGCTTTTCTAAAGAGGATGGGAGCCTGCCTATGGCAGGAATGATAATGGTAAGGCTGTGGCCCCTAAAATGTAAGTATCTGTGTGTATCTGTAACACAGATGACATAGCATTATTTGCTACTCTAGTTTTCTTCCTTTCTTCCTTGTGAGTAGATTGAACTATCCATTCCGACTTCTTTTATGGCTAAATTCATCATATCTTAGGATGGTCAGAGTGATCAGCAAAAACAAAATTCCTTTGTTAATACAAGGATGATGTCTATTTTTTTAATAGGTGAATCCTTAGAGTCATTGCCTCATTCAGCAAGAGCTTCCATGTGCCTCCAACTGTGCTGGGCATTAAGAATAGAAAAATAGGTGAGACAGAATCTAGTCTGCTAAGTAACAAAATATTGCAATATGTGCTGAGTATTCAGATGTGAGATTTGAAGAAGGTAATCGAAGAAGGTAATCTGGATGCTTAGAGGTGGGGCTGGGGTAGCAGTGAAGTTTCCCAGGGACAATGATGTTTAATTAGAGCTTTGAAGAATAAATGCAGATTTCCATACACACAGGGAACAGAGTTAGGGCTCCTATTTTGAGGTTAATGGGGCAGTTATGAACTTTGAGTCCACATCTACCCAAAACTAAATGCAAAATTATATTTATGTGTATATATGTTATAAGTCTATATGTGTAGTGTGTGTGTATCTGTAGAAGGTCTGTAATTTATATCAGATTGTCAATTCTTATACAAAACATTTTTAAAACCATTTTGTAAATATTGGGTGTTAATTTCTTGTGTTTTAACTCCATCATGAGAAATGTATGCATCAGCATCAGAGGATAAAGCATTTGAAATGGGTCAATCTCTGGTGCTGCTGGGCCAGACAACTTGTATAAATTCCTTGCACATACAGCTACTTATTAGGGAATAAAATAAATAACTCTGTGCAGTATATGGAACATGTTTATGAAACCATGCCAAGGCTTTTTTGTAGGCACTGAATACACAGAGAAATGAACAAAACCAGTTAGAAGTTGATCAGTGGATCTTCTTACCCTTGCACACCCCAACTCCAACTCTTCAACATGTACAAAACTAGCCTGAATGGCTTTTTTGAACTATTTGTCTCAGCACTTTATTCATCCTTGGAGGTTTGTGACTGCAAATATGTAATAATTTTCTTTAGATGGTCCTTCTCCTTGGTCACCAGAACAAAGGGCATGTAACAAAGGAATTAAAACTGTATAAGCACTTCCTATAAAGGAACTTTTGCATGAGTAGTCAGTCTTCTGTTTCCCGTAATCTTTTTTTCTCCCCTGAATCACAATGAGAACTCCTAATTTACTGAAGTAAAACTATTATACATATTAGGTTCTATAGTTTTCAAATGAAAAAAAAAAAAATCAACCAATGGCCAATATTAAAAAAGAAGGTAATTGGGATCTGGTCAGTGTTAAAGGGGAGGTTAGCGATGTCAAATCTGAAAGGTCAAACAAGTGCTGTTTATTTATTAACACACAACAAGAAAATGCAGTTCTAAGAACCAGAGTTTGTCTACTCGACAAACACAAAATATACTTGCTAATTGTTGGCCAATAAGTTGTAAACTTTTTAAGTGGCTAAATTTATCCTTAGTTAACCAGACAAATTTTTCTCGAAAGAAAACTAATTTTGCATGAAATTCAGTTATAAATGAAGGTTCAGTGGAAGTAGATATTATATCACTGCTTACACATGGTTTAACCATTTGAACCATTATTTTTCAAAATATACTATTATTTCAAAAATTTTTATACTGTTATTTCAACATACACTGTTAAAGTTATTCAAGTCTCATTAGCTGTCACTTGGTAAATGTATTTCCTCCTGATGCTGTTTGTCTCTCAGAGATCTATTAATTATGCCTCATGGTAGATAAGGGAATTGACCTGAAAAGAAAATACTTCTGATAAAGGTATATGATATACATCCAGATAATTGCCTACTCTTCTAGTAGTTAGCAGCCAAATAAACAAAATTAGCTTATCTAGAGTCTTTGGTTTAACATAATATTTCTTTTTCAGCTCAGATTTCTTCTTTCTAAGATGAATCTTTTAAAACAGTGTGATCAAGAAGAATCATGGGCTTTAGTGTCAAAGAGACCAGATTTCAATTTCTCCTTCCTAAACATCTTTGAATGTGATTTATATTTTTATAAGACAAGGATAGTAGCAGCTATTTTACAGAGTCGTGAGGCTTAAATGCATAACATATGTGAGTAAACTCAGCTCGATGAATGGAACACAGTGGGCACTCAATAAATGTGAGTGTCCCAGAGTCTACAGGGACAAATTTCTGGGATGTTTACTGATGTCTCTGGCCTGGTGGCTTGCATGCAAATAGGCAATTAAGAAATAATGAACTGCTTGCAGGCTCACAGCCTCTTGGCACTGGCTGCAGGCACATCTTTAGCCAAAGATTTTCACTGGCCGCAAAGAGATGTGAAATCTGTCATCCTAGTTTTCTCTCATAGCCAGGCGAGGTCAATATACTGAAGGACAAAAAAGTGGAAAACAAATTAAAGAAGTTAACATGTCCTTCAGGAAGGTGGCAAAAAGAATGGAGTATGTTCCAGTGTTTTCCCAGGCTTCGGGGGTTGAGGGGTGGATAGAGGGTATCTGACTTTTTTGGTATTCTCAAAGAGCTTTATTGGCAACAGGCTAAGACCCCTGTTAAGAAAGTGCCAGAGCAAAATAATCCACCAGCATTAATCATGCCATTTTCATGTCTCCACGTCTGCAAGCTCACTTATTTAAAAACGGGGAGTTTCAAGAGCCTGTAGAGCTGCCATGTTTGATGAAGGGGAAGGAATTATTCTTAAGGGAAAGTGAGGAATTTTAATGACACGCTGAAGCTCAGTTACCCTACCTGTTGGTGGTGCAGAAGTGGACCTAGAGATGATGGTCAGAGCAAAATTAAAGGGGAGGCCATTCAGTGCAGAGTGTCACTGATGAATGGACACTACAGATAATAACAGCCAAGCCTTAATGGACACTCACTATATGCCAGATAACACTTTAATTGTGCTGTCTTATTTGGACCTCATAGCAACCTATGTGGTTAAAAATATTCTCACTTTTATAAGTGAGGAAACTGAGGCCAGAGAAGGTAAGAAACTTGTCTTGATGGTCACGCTGTTAGTAAGTTGGAGAGTCTGGATTCAAATGCCACCATTCTGATCCCAGAGTTCAGCCCCATTAACTCTTTTAGGAAGACCCCTGTATGTGTTGGCAGTCAGAACGCACACAGATGCATGAAGTGGGCTGCGAGTCACCTTGGGACGCCCGTGATTAACAGCACCTGGTCACTGAGCTGCTTTCTAAAGTGGACAGTTCCCATTACTTGCAGGGTGTTGGTTTGTTGAATGAGAACTTGGTTTTGGGCCCAGAGCAGAACTGCTTGAAATAATGCAACAGCGCGTACTGGCGTCCCTTCTTCTCTGAACTGTCTCCAGGAAGTGTTCTGCCTCTCGGAGGAGCAAATGTTGAACAAACTGTTTGAAAGCACACCAAATTATTATCCTGCCCTAAGCATGAAATTACTCACCTTCCCTGGGTGGCCGTCTGTGTTGGTCTGATATTGAACTGGGTCAGGATGTCTGATAACTAGTTATGACTATTGGGCCAAAAGCTCTAGCAGTTTGGAGGAGAAGCCCATGTGCGTAAAGTATCCATCAGGCTCATAAGTTCAGAGTGGCTGTGTTTCATGCTCAGAACCATTTGCTCAATGATACCCATGAGCTGGAAAGCTGAACGCTCGTGGTATTCAGTAGCATTCACTACACTATTTTTCCAGAGACAAGAAGTCCTATAGGACTCTTTGTGAACTACTGATACCCCAAACAGCTATCACTAGTATGCCAAAACTTGTAACATCTATTCTGGAGATTCTGATAACTCTATTAGACGCTATAATTATGTTCATTTATACTGCTTTTGATAGGTTGGACAGAGAAATATTGTACAGAATAAGTAAAAGTGACTTTCACTCGGGCTTTGGCACTGACATTCCCTTTTATGTGCTTATTTCTCCAAGTAATCTAAATAAATTCACCTGCTCCCCCCTCCCCCCAGAAAATAGAGTAACTATTATGAAATCTTAACGAGATAAATAATACCGTTCGGCACCTCCTGCTTTGTATGAAATGTAGCTTGGGGAACTGAAATTGCCTCTGAGATCTCAAGTCAATAAAGTAATGAAACGAAGATGGACCTTTAAAACTGTCTTTAGTTTCTTAATCCCATTCCTTACCATTTGTCTTAAGTTATATTTATATTAAGATAACATGACACTTTTCCATCTCACTATATTTATTTATTTTTTTGGCCACTTTACGTGGCTTGCGGGATCTTAGTTCCCCACCAGGGGTTGAACCCGTGCCCTCTGCAGTAGAAGTGTGGTGTCCTAACTACTGGACCGCCAGGTAATTCCCCCATTTCATTATATTTAAAAAACAAAAAAAACACCACCAACAATGTGAATTTGAAAAGGTCAACAAGATCCATCTCTAGGAGAGGCAATATCCAAACCACATGCCAGGTAGACTTCCCTTGTCACAAAAGATCAGCGCTGACAGCAGGTAAAATCAAGCACAAGAACAAGAGAATTCAGTCAAGAGCTGAAGATCATGTCAGAAGGGAAAGAAATAAAGACAAAATGTTCCAATTCCAGTGAAATTTGCTGTTAAGATTTTTATGTGAAGAGAAAAGCCTTCTTAATAGAAAAAATATATATATTTCAGGAGTTAAAACCCCAGAAGAGTAGGTGGTCATTTGATGATAAAGAGAGGCTATGGCTGTGTTTATTGTTTATGAAGGTCAAGAACAAGGTTTCCTGGTTAGGAAGCTTTCACTTTAAAGTCCCCACAATGGTTGACCTAAATAACGAGGATATTTATTTTCTCACACGACAATGAGGAGTCCTGAGCTGGGTCACCTCCAAGGTTGGTTAACTCAGTGCCTCAAGTTCTGCCATTCTCTGAGCTTTCTATGCAAAATATAGACAGCCTTTCTAGGAGAAGAGAAATTATCTTACAATTACTGTGAGGGGAGTTTGCCTAAGTATCATCAACTTTCCTGTTGTAGGTTCCTTAATTCCTGAATGTCGATGTCCTGATATCTCTTAGTGATCTCTACCCTTGGTTGGGGGTAGGGAGGAAGACCTGAAGTACATTTAAATTATGTACGCAATAGACTGTCAGTTTTAATTTGTAACAAATATATTTACTATTTTTTCTCTGTAAATAAATAAGACCCTTAACTGACTTTACCAGATGCTGAACTATACAAATGGTTAATGTTTTTGTGGAATGTATACAATTTTATTGCTTATACCAATTAACTAAAGATTCAAATATTTTAAGAAAGTAATGGGTAATATAATAAGAGTCACACTTGATGTTTAAGGGTAAAATTATGGCACTGAGAGCTTTTAATCATCCAGAAAATCTGCTCAAACAGAACAATATTTCATAGAACTAGAATTTCCTATACTAGGGACAGCACCCAGAGCTTTTTTGATTCTGTCTTTCCAGTGTGTTCTCTTGACCACAGAGATAATTAAAGGGGCTTTGCCAATTAAATATAAATATATTGGGGCTTTGCCAATTAAATATAAATATATTAACACAAGAATTTAATCCAAAAATTGTTCTGTTTATTTTTTGTGTATGCATTCAAGTTAGCTTTTGAAGCTAAACTGAAATATAAAATTTAACTATTATAGGTTGATTTAACCTACTATAAGTTACCTTTGCGACCAGAAAGTGTACCCCAATGAAGTTTTAAGCTTCTGTGAAAAACAAAGAAATAGAATAGATCCTGCAAATACATTTGAGGTAGATAAGAACTGGTGTCCATTGCTGGTGTCCAAGCAACAGTAACCCAACTGTTAAAGAAGAAACTCGTATTGATGTTTTCTTTCTAATTGTGAAGTAATTGTGCTGGCCACTGATAGAATTAGGCTAGTGATACAAGTAGCTTGAATGAGGAACAGGATTGGTTTTCAATATCATTGAGAAAAATCACTTGGTAGTTGTCAAAACAAGCGGTGTTTTCAATTAGAGAAACTGACTAATGTTGAAAAGTGAAGAGTGGGTGACTAGCTAGCAGCTGCTGGTTCTCTGGGTTAAAAAGAAATACTTTTGCCTGTCTTTTGACTTTCTGTTTTTAGATGTTATATAATTTCAGATAGAAGTCACCTTGCATTTGTATAAGCTCTCCTGCCACTGCTCAAGCAGTTACGAGCAGAAAATGTGAGAATATACAAGATAGTGCTGTTATGGCAGTACTGTATGTAACAATGATTCTGTCTGGGGAATTTGTGTTTTCTGTGCTGGTTTTGCATGTGTGTGATTTTTCTAAAATGTCTACCATGACTATTTTCTAATAAGAAAAATACACGTATGCATTTTAAAAGAAGAATAGTCTTTACCATACCATACATAAAAATAATTCCAGGTGTATTTAAGACTAAACAAACCAACCCAAAACCTCCAACGTTGTATAATAAAAAAAAAAACAAAACAAGAATGATATTTTAATAAGCCCAAAGGAAAAAAGAGTAGAAAGAGTTCCAGTGATAATGAATTTGAAGATCAAATATAATAAACATGTGAAATGATTCTTGAGGTCAGGGTAATTTTTAAATTTACAAAATGAAATCATTTTTTATCTATCAGATTGGCATTACAAAATTGGCTCTGCATTTAGGAGAAAGAGCCACCCATATAGTGTTGGAAGGAACGTAAATTGCAATTAACGCTGTTTTTTGGAGTACACTTGGAAAGTACCCATGAAAATTTTATGTGTATACATCTTGGGACAGCAATTTTACTTCCAGGTGCCTCTCCTAGGGACTTACTTGTGTAAATGTGCCGTTTTGCAAGTGAAAGGATATGCCCATTATCCAGTTATTCAGTGGACACAATGAGAATACACTATGTGGCAAGCACTTTTCTCATAAAGGATACACTGAGGGATGCCAGAGAAAGGTCTTATTTACAGCAAGGGGAGACAGTAAACAGACGTGAACAAATGCATGAACGAGATCATTTCAGAGAGTGATGAGTACTAGGAATGAAATAAACAAAGAAGATATAATAACAACTGACCAAGGATAAATTAGATTATTTAGATCAAGAGTTCTAGGAAGTCCTCACAAAGTGGCCTGTGAGCTGAGAAGTGAGGAGGCGGGAGGAGCACCACAGCCAGGCCTTGGGACAGGGCACTCCACATGAAGGCACAGCACTGGCAAGACCAAGAACAGAGGGAAGGTCCCTGGGACTGATGTGAGGTTATGGAGGAAAACGGACTCCAGATTGCATAGGACCCAGAGGCTGCAGTAAAAACTCTGAAGCTTAAGTGTATTGTTTAATTTTGAAACATTGAACAATTAGGGGGAAAAAAAATCAAGATTCGTCAATAGGGGAATGGTTAAATTATTAAATAAAGTCACTGTAAAATACCATCTAGATGTTTAATAAGTGGGGAAGCTCTGTGTTTATTGACACTGAGCAATGTAAATCATGTTATTAAGTGGAAAAGCATGTTGCAGAACACTGAATATAATACATCATTAAAAATATATCAAAATACACACAGAGAAAGATCTGGAAGCTACACTGAAATTCTGTATTAGTAGTTGGTAAAGGTAATGTGGAACTGAGTGGTGGTGAAAGGGGACTTTGATTTTTATTTTATACACTTATATATTGACAAAGAAAACAGATTTTTATTCTTAAAAAATGCCTTTGGGCTTATAGTTTCTTTTGCCTTGCATGGTTACCTTATGGAGTAAAAACATTAGATTGCGTTCTGCAAACTGACGACCAATTACCATATTCTTGTTGCGTGTGTTTTCCACAAATGACTTCATGTCTGAACTCCTGTTCATTTTTGGAATTTAAGCCTTTCCTCCAGCTTCCTGACCCTCTTTGCATCCCCCAACCTTGTCAGTCACGCAGCCATTTTTTCATATAAGTTTCAGAACACATCAGAGAGGGCCCAATTCCTTGCATGTTAAGGTAATCCTTTAAAGGTTGCTCTCTAACCAATGTGAGCTTTCAAGATAAGGTCCTGAGAGTGGGGCTTTCTTCATTTGAAAGAGTATTTTGAGAGCCTTCTTTGATGTTTGAAACCCCTTTTTGTCTGGCTTCCTACTTGCCAAAGTACATGCCTTTTTAATTTTGGGAACATTTTATTCTTGGGTTAATTATAACCCAAGAAAGATTTGGAATTTCTTTTGTTTGAACATTACTGTGAAATTTGAAAAGACAGGTTTCTATGTTATGAAACTGATGGCAACTCTAGAAGTTCAGTTTAAAAAATAGTCCAATTAAAAGGTCAGTGATGAAGATGACAGAGGAAATTGTTCTGATATTGTTTTCCAGAGCAGTGCTCTAGCAAAGTGTTCATCATGATTGTTCTTGGAGACATACAACTCCAGTTGTTTGTATTCTTGAATCACACCTGTGAAAGTTTGCATGCGCATAATATTGTCAGGCTGGGATTTGCTTTTACCCTACTTAAAAACTGATAAGTTAGCCTGCTGCTGCTTCAGACTGCTGGCAGAAGACATGAGATCCTTGGGCCAACGGCAAAGCCTACATAGCACTCAGCACAAGCAGCCGCTGGTCTGAGTCAGTGCCTCATACACCCAGGTCCCATGGCAGTGAGATGATGGGCCCAGGTGGATGCTACACATGGAGTGGATTTGTACCACAGCTGAAGACACTGAGCTGGGGGAATCCACTGCTGATGGAACAAACAGTAAGCAAGCCTGCTTTTTCTCCACGGGAGACATTGCCTTGTCTTTTAAGATTACCATTTACATGAGAAAGCCTGATAAATGGCTTGGGTAGAAAGTGTAGAGGGCCTTGCAGTCTTGGCACACCCAGCAAGAGGCCAAGAGGACTCTTTCCCAACAAGAATGTAATTTTATATCATGATATTTAATAGCATATAATTATGTTAATATACATATGCATGATACATATGCATTTTAAATAGTCTTTTAAAAATATTTTTCAGAAATACATGGGATAACAGTAAACAATGGTGATACCTTTCCTGTTTCCTAAAAAAATAGAATGTAGCATAAAAATGAAAGAAGCTGCTATCCCATTGTCATTTGTCTTGTGCTGTCAAGTTTACTGCAGCTAAGTATGGAAGAATAAACAGAATTTCCAAATAGGTATATTTATTAGCTACTAACTGGAGGTACATTAAAATATAGTCTGCCTTGAGGATATATGGGTTTATATAGAAGACAAGTTTTTCATATAAAAAGGGTTGGTGGTAACTCAGAATTTCAGCTTCAATGTAGAAACCAAATTGAATTAAAACAGCATAAAAGGACTTTCAGAAGGGGGCTTTTTCACAACACACTTTGAATCGTCTCTGCAGGGCGCTGATAGGGGTGTGTGTGTGGGCAGGGCGTCCAAAGGAGCAGACTGCCGCTGTGGGGTACTGGTGGGCTAGAGTACTTCTAGTCAGTGGAAACCGGTTTTGTAGAAAAACCATTTTAATTCTGAGCAAGGAAAATTTCCATAGATTAATGTTTACACAGGGTTAGAGGTGGCTTGCCCATGGGCTTGACCACCCTGAGCACTCATTTGAATATGAATGTGCCACTTTCTACTATTTTCCCCATTACTTATAATATACTTCAAAATAGTCTAATACATGACAGTACTTTCTTCTATCTTAAAAGGAAGAAAGATAAAATTGGTAAAAAAATTTTAGGTTTGGGTAGAATTTATTTTTATTTTTATTAAATTTTAACTTGAATGGAATTATTTTGCAGTTATTTTAAATGACACTTGTTTCTGATTGTTAAACTCCTCCCTCCCCTCAGTATCTCAGTGCTTTACTATTACTTTCTTAAAGATAGGTAAATAAGCATTATAATATTTTGAGTTATGGAAATGTGTTTTATAAGTACCATATAGTAAATTCTAAAATTTATAGCATGCAGCTTTTAAAGCATACATCTTATGTAGTGCAGGGGAAAAAAAAGAATGAAAACATTCAAGAGATGATTTGATTTTTCATGAATTAAACTTAGACCTGTTGAGTCAACTTATAAACTGACAAACAGAAGAAACAGCATGTTCTTTGAGGCTTTATAATTTATCTACCAAACTGTAATTTTATAAATGAATATCCTTTTGATGCTTCCCTTTGGAACACTGCAAGATTTATTTGGCAAAATGTTTTTGGATCTTTTGCTTTTAAACATTTATCACACGCAGTGTTGAATATGAGTGATTCATCGCTGAAAACTCGTGAGTTGCACAGTTCCCCTTTTTCATAATTCATATTAGCGCTTTCCATGTTATCAGGGTAGAATTGTAGTTTCCAGCTCTCATTATTTGGTCTTTATTTGTTATTAGGTCTTCAACAGTTTCCCCTAGAATGTTATATTTAATGACCTCGAGGTTCAATTTGATACCAGGCTACAGTTGCTCACAGAGATTGGAAGTACATGAGCAAATAGGATTCTTGACATATTAATACTATAAATTTCCCCCGATTTTCTTTAATAAAAAAACTTAAACCTAATTTGAATAAAATATCAAACCCATGCACACTGCTACGAAATCAATATGGCTTTGGACAAATAAAGAACAGGCAATTAAAAAGACAGGCAAGAAAATTTCCCTGTGTCTTTGTCCATCTGTCTGTCTGTATTAGTCTGCTCAGGCTGCTATAACAAAATGCCATGGGCCAGATGGTTTAAACAACAGATATTTATTTCTCACAGTTCTGGAAGTTGAAAGTCGAAGATCAAGGCGCTGTCAGACTCAGGTCTTGGTGAGGGGCCCTGACTTGCAGACAGCCACCTTCTCGCTGTGTCCTCACGTGGCACCGAGAAAGAGCAATCTCTCTCTTCTTCTTCTTGTAAAGCCATTAATTCCATCACGAGGACTACCCTCTCATGACTTTATCTAACCCTAATTACCCTAAGGCCCTATCACATTGGGGTTGGGGCTTCAACATATGAATTTTGGGAGAACATAATTTAGTCCATAACTCTCTCTCCACTCTCTCATCCCTAATCAGTTCTAAATACAAAGCCAATTTATGAAGTAAAAATGTAACCATATCAACTTGACTGATATTTATAAGTTATATTTTCCTCACTAGTGAAGGGAATTTCTTCCCAGCTAATAAGATGGATTGTCTTGTTTTACTGCCAGCATCAAAGGCACTGGATGAGGTGCCAAAGTTTCTGATGAGAATATTTCACTTAAGATGAAAGAAACTTCTAAAATGCTAGGACTTTGGTTTTATTTTCCATTCTAATTATCACTAAATCTCAAAGCTGTCAAAAAATTAAATTGGAAAATCGTCATTTATCAGTGCTATCTTTCAAAAGCTAGTTCCTTTTCCCTTTCTTTTTTTCACCAATATGCCCCACAACCAGCAAAAACAAAGTTACAGAACCACTCAGCTCGGTAACTTACTCTAAGCAGAGTTCCAGCATTAAGCATTGGCTCATGGTGTGCTGAGGAAGCATGAAAGTACAAAGATGAAAGAGCAGCAAGGGCTTCGAGAGAGGCTGATCATGAGCAGTGTTTTCCTTTGGCTTCTTGGCCTCTGTGAAAGATTTCTGGTTTACATGGTGTCATGCTATTGGATTTCTTTTAAAGAACAAGTAACTTCTTCCTTTAAATGCTATTCTTAGGATTCAAAAAAGAGGAAAGGGTATCTACCTGGAACTAAGGACTGGAGAGATGCTTTATAGGAAATTACAGAACACAACTACATAAACGTTAAAATTATTTTGAGAGGAAATCCTGTCTCCTTTAAATGCCATTAATTTGTTTACCATTTACTTTCAAAGGAAACTGAATGAATGCAAATATTAGGGAATACATATGTAAATGAAGCATTTTCCCAAGTAAATGATCCACAGGAATGTTAGGAATTGTTTAAGAATACCTTATTGGAAAGCTAAAAAGTGAGCATGGCAGGTCAGAATAATGAAAACATAAATTGACCATAATTTGCACTATTGGAAATAACAGTTTTTAGTTTTGTTTTAGTTTTGAAGTAATGGAGCAAAGAGAAAGAAGAAATCAACCTTTATTTCCTACTTATGCCAGATGCCATGTATATGCATTATGTTTAGCCAGATTTTAATAAGTGAAAACATAATTAAATAGTGAAAATAGGGAGAGTCATTAAGTGCTGTATGACATGGAAGGAACTAGAAATCTGACAGTTTAGAACATATTCTGAAAAATAATACTTCATGATGTATTTTTAAAGCAGTTATAAAGATTCTTAAATCATTGTTTCCCAAAGCATGTTCTATGGTATATTTGTTCTGTAGGCTATTGATGCGTTCTGTGAAAAGAGGATGCTATAGTGAAGTGAGTTTAGGAAACGCTTAATGAAGCATGTATGTTTACAGTAGGACATTTCCAGTGCTAGTATTTGGGTAATACCTATTGTCCACATAATAATCAATGCTTCTTAAAGCTGTTTGGCCATGGAACACTGTTTTTCCTTAGAGTACATCAAATAACTGGTGTTGACATGTTTTGAGAAATACTGCTTTAGATAACTCAAAGGGAGGAAGTGAGATCATTTATAACCATGGTTTTTAAATTTAAAAAGGTATACTTAGTTATAGCAAAGACAAGGCAGAGATATGGAGCTCAAGGTTTTATTCTGTTGTGAGGAAATGCTGAGGAGTTTCACTAGCAAATTAACCCAGTAAAAAGATTATTGGATTAGAAGTCAAGTGACTGGATTCTATTCTGGTCCCATCACTAAGTTTCTGAACAAAGTGACTGAACGGCCATTGACTTTAATTTCTAGCTCTGTAAAATGAATTGACTCTCAAAAATCCCACCAATCCTAATTTACATAAAGATGTCTGAAAGGTCATAGAGCTAGAACAAATAATGTAATGGTACCAAATATTCTGAACATCTTTGACAAACTAAATCTAAGTAATTTTTTCAAGCAGTCAGTGTTATTGGGTAATTTCTATTTGCCTGTTGGTGATCCTCTTTAATGGAGCTTCCACGTAACTTTATATGTTTGTATGGGGTCCATGGGGTGGGAAATGGGGAGAGATGATTTAGACAAAAAGTATACAAATACATAAACAGGATGATTTCTGAGAGTCATCAATACTTTGATGAAAAAAATCCAAAATTATGAGATAGGGAGAAACAGGGATGAGGGGTACTTTAGATGATGTTATACTCTAGATTTAGAGAACTGAATAGCATCCACTCAAGAGTTTTAATGAATTTTAGTGGTATATACTGGAACTATTTCAAAAGAACTATATTTTTATCATGGATAGGAATTGCCTTAAATGTAGGAACCCCGGTGCCCCTACCACCACCGCCAAAAATGAACAGGTCCTTTTATGAATAGAGAAATGTAAATCTGTAGCACTTAAAAGTTCATAGCCAGAAATGCTTTTTAAAACATTTTATTTTTTTTTATTTTTCAAAAGGAAGGAGACACAAAAACTTTAAATCTGCAAATAATTCTAAGACTTTCAATAGTGAAATACTAAGCTGATTGAATCAGATTGTGAAAATATTTTGAGAGCCTACAGGAGTAGGAAGAATAATGCTGGATAACTTTTAGTATGACAAGTGAAAAATAAACATTTTGGAAAAATATTCTAAACTATTGGATTGGTGATATGGTGGTGTTGGTCTAGTACCACCGCTTATTTAGTAAAGGCTTTTGAAAACATTTACAGTGGACATTAGTGTATGAAAAACTTCTTACCCAACATGAAACTAAAAATAATAAAAATAAAATAGAGCATTCTAAATTATGGAGCAAGTTTAATTTTGCTTATTCGTAGGAAAATAGAGCATTTTAGTTTTAAATTAAACATGCTGTGTTCAGTGCCCATCTATTTATCTTATCTACTTAAATTTTAAATTATGCTATAATGGTGCCATTTAAATTTGGAAAAAAAGTATATATTTTTTCAAGACCTGAAATCAAGCCTAGAAAATGAGGAGGCTAGCTTTTAATTGCTAGAATTATAATACCCCCTGTGTCCTTTCTTGATGTTTCTATTACTAAGCAAGTACTAATTTTAGAAGAGCAATGGAAAAGAAAATAATTAGACATTCATGAGATGAAAATGATTTTTACAGTAATATGACTATTGTGTTTTAACCTACTTTCACTATTATCCTTTTATCCATGTCCTTCATTTTGACAGTGTTACTTTCCACCTGTGACTGGAAATCTATCTCCTCCCAAACATTGAGTTTTTCATGGATCAAGATGTTACCAGGATCCATACTCACACTGGCCTGACCAGACTTTTTACTATATAGACTATTTTTCCTAAAATAGCAGTTCAGATTAAGAGACACTGAAATCATTAGCTCTTCGGCAGTCTACAAAATATAAATGGGTCAAGAAAGCTTGAAGAACAGTCCTTTCTGTGGTAGGTAAAAGTAAAAGTATTCTACCTTGTTTGCTGTGGCTGCTTTCTGTAATCTGCCTTTTCTGCTGCCTAGTCTTTGTAAAGCCTGCTTATAAAGAATAGCTCTGGTTCTCAATGCCACCTGCAGACTTAACCTGGGTGCAAGGGTTTTACAGATATCCCCATCCATACACATTCATTAGGAGTTGTGTTTTAGGAAGATCTTACGACGCTGCTGTTTGTGGAGTCCAAGTCTCAAATACTTTTGAATCACCCCGTCCTGATTACCGATCTGCCATCTCCCTTTCATATGCGTCTTGCCCAGTGGGGTGTGCTATAACAAAGAGCACTCCCATGTCAGCAGGAGGTTTCTCAAAACCTTTTTGGGATCTAGCTTTGTCATTTAGTGTTGAGAAGCTCAAAGGTGATAGGAAAACTGCCTTGATTTTCTCGTTTGTTTTTATCCCACAGGAAAAAAATCTAGTGAATTTAGGAATCACTGACACTTTCCCTAGACCTGAAAAATCATATTGAAGATGCTTTTGCTAATTCTTGCTCGATGTCAAATCACCTGTGTGATCCTAGTGACACTCTGATGTCTTTTGTATGTCCCTGCTGCATTTTTAGAAACTAAATTTGAAATAAAACCCTGGTTCAGCCATGGACAGTACTGCACCAGGATTTATGTCATGGAAATTTATGTCATAGTATTATGTGGTCAATGAGTCAGTCCATTGCAGACTAGCTTCTTGGCAGTGGTGCCTTGGCCAGTGAAACATTCCAGTGACTTGTGTTTACCTTAGACCTGTTATGTTTCAAGAACAGAAGTGAAATGTAAGCAGTCTCCCACCACAGAGACCATGGATGCAATGGCAAAATATAATTTGTTTAGTAAAAGTTAACTTTATGTACAACTTTGAAAGAATATAGAAACTATGAGCAATTCATTAAAATAGATATGTGCCCACAATATTTACATCATAGACATGATATAATGGTTATTTTTCAAATAAAATATTGCTCTTGGTTCTTTGTTTAATTTATAAAGTCACTTGACTTACCTCTAATGGATTTCACTACCTGGCAATAATCATGTCTAGGGGAAGATAAAGGAGGAGGAGGAGAAGGAGGAGAAGAGAAAAATCCCACAGAAATGACATTTTTAACAGCTCTATTTTGGTGTAATTTATATAAAATAAACCATCACCACTTTCAAGATAACATATCCATCACCCCAAAAAGTTTCCTCGGCCCCTTCAGAATCCCCCTTTCTCAGCTCTCCCATGACCTCAGTCCCCAGTTATGCCCAAACACTGATTTGCTTTCTGTCTTGCATTTTCTAGAGCCATACAGTATATGCATTTTGACTTGATTCTTTCATACAGTATAATGAGTTTGAGATTCATCCATGCTATAGTGTATATTACTAGTTCCTTCATTTTGTTGCTGACTAATATTCCATTGCATGAATATACCACAATTTGTTTATCCATTCTCCTGTTGATAAATATTTGAGTTGTTTACAGGTTTTGGCTATTACACATAAAGCTGTGACAGACATTCATATACAAAGTCTTTGTGTAGTCATATGTTTTTCTTTCTCTTGTGTAAATAACTAGGTGTGAAATGGCCTGATAATACGATTAAGTGTATATTTAAATTTTTAAGAAGCTTCCAAACAATTCTCCAAGATAGTTGTACCATTTTACATTTGCACCAACGATGTGGAAGAATTCCAGTAGTTTTACAATGTTGCCAACGCTTGGTTTGGTCAAGCTTTTTAATTTTAGCCGTTCTAATAAGTTTGTAGGGATACCTTATTGTGATTTTAAGTTGCATTTTCCTAATAGATAATGACCTCAAATTCTCATGTACTTATATAAGAAAATCCAGATATTTTATTTGATGCAATGTCTGTTCAAATATTTTGCCCACTTTTTATTGGGTTGTTTTCTTACTATTATGTTTTGACTGTGCTTTATATATTCTGGACTAAAACTCTTCATCAGATATATAACTTACAGAAGTTTGCTCAAAGTTTGTGACTTCTTGTTATACTAGCAGTTAATTAACAATTAGTAATGTCTTCCATTAAGCAGATGCTGTAAAATTTGATGTAATAGTAAATTTTAAATTTGTTTTTTATGATCATGCTTTTGAGATCATAGCTAGAGAATATTTCCTTAACTCAAGGTCATAAAGATGTTACTTTGTTTTCTTCCAGAAATTATGTAGGTATAACTTTTACATTTAGGACTGTGATCACCTGTGGGTTAATATTTGTATATGGTGACACGGTGTGAAGTAAGCATCAAAGCCATTTGTTTGTTTGTTTGTTTTTTGCATATGGATTTCCAGTTGCTTATAGCATGATATCTTGAAAAAAACTATCCATTCTCCACTGAGTTGCCTTTGCCCCTTTGTCCAGATCAGTTGTCCACATGTTTGTGGCTGTTTCTGGACTCTTCTGTTCTATTGATCTGTTTGTTTTTCTCTACTCCAATAACATACTTTTTTCATTACTGTAACTTGATTAATCTTGAAATCAGGTGATTTTTTTCTCTAAGTTTGTCTTAGATATTCTAGCTCATTTGTATTGCCATACGAATTATAGAATCACTTGGTCAATTTCTAAAAAAAAAAATCAACCCACCAACTAATCAGTCAGTCCTGCTGGGATTTAGAAATGGATTGCAGTGAATTTATAGGCTACTTGGAGAGACTTGAATTAACAGTACTGAGTCCTCTAACCCATAAACTAAATATCCCTCTCCACCTATTTGAGTCTTCTTTATTTTCTCTCACCAGTGTTTTTTTGGTTTCAGTATACTGATCTTTCACATCTTTTGTCAAATTTATCCCTATTTAATATTTTTAATGATACCATAAATGGTATTTTAAAAATTTTAATTCCCAACTGTTTGTTCATAGCATATAGAAAGAATTAATTTTGTATATTGAGCTTGTATCTTCCGACTTGGTTAAACTCACTTATTACTTCTAGTAGCTTTTTTGTAGATTCCATAGGATCTTTTACAGAGATAATCATGCTGTCTTTGAATAAAGATATGTTTTCTTCTTTCTTCCCAAACTGGATTTCTTTTATTTCTTTATTATGACTTATCACATCAGCTAAAACATTCAGTACAATGTTGAACAGAAGTAGCAAGAGCAACCATCCTCACAGTACTCCTGTTTTTAGGATGAAACCCTTCAGTCTTTCACCCTTAAGTATGGTATTGTAGGTTGTTTGTGCATGCCCTTTATCAGATTGAGGAAGTTCACTTCTATTTCTAGTTTGCTGAGAGTTTTTATCAGAAACGGATGTTAGATACTTGTCAAATGCCTTTTTTGTGTCTATTAATATAAAATATTATTTTTTTTTCTTTTTTCTTTTGTTAGTGTGGTTGAACAGTGAGTGATTTTTTAAGTGTAAAATCAATCTTGCATTGCTGTGATAAACTCTACTTGATCATAATGTATTATCCTTTTTATATATTGTTGAATTTATAAACAATTTTGTTTTTAACTTCTGAACATTTGCTAGTGTTTTGTTATAATTTTTGTATCTGTGGTTATGAGGGATATTAGTCAGCAGGATTCTTGCAATGTCTTTATCTGGTTTTGGTACTACAGCAATCCTGACTTCATTAAGTTGGGAAGAAGTCACTCCTTTTCAATTTTCTGGAAAAGTTTGTATAGAATCCATATTATTTTTTTCTCTAAATGTTTGGTAGAATTTGCTAGAAAGTTTTTAACTACAAATTCAATTTCTCCAATGAAATGTAGTAGGTCTGTTCAGGTTATCTGTTTTTTCTTGGCTGAGCTTTAGTAGACTGTGTCTTTCAAGGAATTTGCCCATTTCATCTGAGTTATCAAATTTACTGGCATAAAATTGTCCATAATATTCCTTTTTTATCTTTTTAATATCTGTATGACTATAGTGATGCCACTTCTGGCATTGCTGATATTGTAATTTATGTCTTGTCTCTCTGGCTAGAGGTTTATCTATTTTGTTGATCTTAAAGAATCAGCTTTTGATATTACTGATTTTCCTTGGTTGTTTTTCTGCTTTTTATATCATTGTGGAGCAAATTACAGCTGGTAGACAAATCCAACCCTGTTTTTGTAAGGCCTTGTGTCTATGAATGACTTTTACATTTTTAAAGAGTTATTTGAAAAAAAACTAAGAAAAGGAATATGCAGCAGAGACTATATTTGAGCCACAAAGGCTAAAATATTTCTTATCTGGTTCTTTACAGGGGAAGTTGGCCAATCTTTAGCCTATCTCATGAGTTTCTGCTATAGCCTGCTTACTCTCAACCACTTTACTCTTCTTTATTTAGCTTTTTATTGTAGAAAATGCCACTGATTTGAGCTTGTCTTTTCTGATATAGTAATTTGTTGAAATTAATTTCCCTCTAGATACTGTTTTCTATTTGTCTCCTCTTTTTTTAATTTCCCTTTTCCTGTTTGTCTGCCTTTGGTTTAATTATTTTTTAAAATCCATTTTATCTTTGTTGCTTTCATTTTGGAGAGTTCCTATTGTTACATCTTTAAGTTTGTCCATCTTTTCTTCTGCAGTGGCTCTTCTGCCCTTACTTCTATCCAGTGCACGTTTTTCTTTTTATCTCACACATTGTAATTTTCAACTCTCAAAGTTAGATTTTTTTTTTATATCTTCTATGTTTCTACTTAACTTACTGAACATACAGAGTAGAGTTATAGTAACTGTTTTAATGTCTTTCCTTATGTCAGCTCTGGATCAGTTTCTCTTGATTGATTTTTCTCCTCATTAGGGTCTTAATTTCCTGCTTTTTTGAATACCTGGTAATTTTTTTACTGGGTGTCAGATATTGTGACTTATACTATGTTAAGTGTTGGATTTTTTTTTTCGATAAATATTTTTGAGCTTTGTTTTTGGACACAGCTACATTACTTGGGAATAGTTTGATCCTTGCAGGCCACCTGTTTACTTGTTGGTAAGGACCAGAACATTGCTTGGCCTAGGGCTCATTATTCCCGCTACTGAGGCAGGGAAGTTCTATGTACTCTTCCCAGCAACCTGTGTGTGAGGCAGGAAGTTTTCCAATCTAGCTGGTGGGGACAGGCACTATCCCTGGCCCTGTGTGGGCCCTGGTCACTGTTAATCTCTAGTTCTTTCAAGTGGTTCTTTTCAGTACCTTGGAGAGTTTCCTCACATGCATATGCTGAACATGAAGGGGGCCTCTGCAGATCTCTGGTACTCTGTGGCTGAGCATCTCTCTCTGGCATTTTCCTTTGTGAATTTTAGCTGTCTCGGTCTTCCTCAACTCTGAGTTCCATCTCCTCAATTTAGGGAATCTTTCAGATTTTGCCTAGCTTTCTCTCTCTGTATCCCAGCCTGAAAACTCTCTAAAGACAGTAAGCTGGAGTGATTATAGGGCTCACCTCATTTGTTTCCATCTCTTAAGGGCCACTGTTCTCTTCAGTGCTTGATAGCCAGTATCTTGGGAACTATTGTTTCAAGTCAAATAATTACCAAAAATGTTAATGAGCTAAAACCTCTAGTTAAAAGAAGGTTGATTAACCTATTTCTCTCAATAAAATGAGAGGGAACTAAAGATAAAATTTAAGTAATAAAATTAACAAATGCTGTTTTGACACATAAAATCAGCAACCAAATAATACATTTAAAAATGTCTTTATGACAATTCATCACATCTGAGCCATAAAGCAAGATTAAACAAAATCAGATATTAGTTTCTTATAGGCAGCATTCTCTGACCACAGGGCAACTAAGTTAGAAATACTGATTTCTACAATAATCAACACTGTATTGATGATATAGTAACTAGCCAATGCTATGCTTGGCAGTTAAGAAATATACTTCTAAATAACTACTGGATCAAAGATGAAATCACAAAGAAAATCAGGAGGTTAAGAATGGAACAATAATAGAAAAAAATCCTACACATTAAAACTTGATCCAGGTACGTGTGGCTATAATGGCTCTTCAAAAAAAAAATATTGCCTTAAGTTTTCCTTTTAATTAGAAAAAGAACAGAGGGTGAAAATTAGTGAGCTAAGCATTCAGTATAAGATGTCAGAAAAAACCAACCAAATAAACCCAAAGAAAATACATAAATAAAATAATAAAGATAAAGTCAGAGATTAATGAATAAGAAAACAAAGATAAAGACAAAGAAAATGGATAAAAGTCTCAGAAGATTGATTTAGAAAAGAATTGTAAAGGCACAGTAAACAATACTAAGAATAAAAAAAGTATACAAAATTAAGATAATTCAGAAATCAAAATGATATTAAAGAATCTGTAACTAATTTCATGCAGTAAATCTGAAAACTTGTATAAAATACATTCTTCCAAGAAAAATATAACTTATCAAAGCTGACTCAATAAATCTTGAATACTCATTAAAGGAATTACATTTTAATTAGAAATATTAGAAACATCAGGCCTAGATAGTTTTATAGGCATTGGTGAGTTTTACCAACCAGTCAAGGAACTAATTCCTAACCAAATATTTCTTCAAAAGAGTACATTTTTCCTCAGTACCAAAAAAAGATACATTCTTCTCCAACTGGCATTTTGATTTCCTTAATTCTTAAAATTAATAAACTTAGTAAAGAAAAGCAAATTATAGGTCAGTCTTAATTACAACCATAGATATAAAAATCTTAACTAAAATATTAGGAAACCAGATTTAGGAGTATATATAAGGGATAACGTATCATGACCCAGTAGAGTTAATTTCAGATATACTTGTTTGGATTAACATGAGATAATCAATAATGAAATTCACTGTATTAAAAGAACACAATTATATGATCTCAATAGATGCTACAAAATTATTTAATAAGATTAAACATATATTTATGCTTAAGAACTTATTAAACTAGGTATAGAAGGGAATTTTCTTAATCTCATAAAAAGGTTCTATAGAAAAAAATTGTAGCAAATATGGCAAAATAGTCAGTTTCCCTTTAAGACTGAGAAAAAAGACAACTATATCAATATAATCTATGTAATAAAGTATAGTAAGGCAGGAAAAAAGGAACAAAAAGTATTATGGTTGGATACAAAGAAACAAAACCATCTCTAGTCACAGTTGATGTGACTATGCAGAACGCCTAAAAGAATATAAAGATATGTCATACAAATTCACAAGAGAATTTGTTTCTTCGCTGGATAAAAATTCAACATACAGAAATCAATTGCAGCCAACAGAAAATGTGATTTTTCTAAGTTACCCTTTATAATTGCATGTGTCAAAAATATGTTGAACCTTGGAATTATCCAACAGAAGATTTATAAGGCCTTTGTGAATAATGTGACAAAATTGCTAGAGGTTAAATAAAACTTCAGTAAATGGAGAGATACACCTTGAATTATGAGCAATCAGTCCTCTTGTTAACCATCCCAGAATGCATTCAGTAACCACAATATGCAATCAGTAAGTTGACTCATTATCTCATTACTTGGAAAGGATGCATACTTGTTGCTATAATTAGTTTGTTTCCTCCCACTCCAGAGTGCATTGTGGTTTTCTTAATTTCTTTGCTTTGAGTAAACCACCAACGTTCAAGCTTCCACCTAGGCAGCTTTCTGTGTGTAACCAACATCTGCTATGATTCTGGAAATGACCTCTTTTGCTGCTAGGAAAAAAAAAGGCAGTGATTTATCTGTTTTCTAGGTAGTGGACAGGGAAAAGAAGGAGCTGATATGTGAGGGGTATTTTGTTGTTTTTGAGTCATGATGGGCTTGGCCTTTGCTCTCCAAGTTTGAAATGGAAGGCTCTGGAACCTGGGGACCGTTTCATTGAACCCAGGGGTATAAGCGCCGCGGAGAATGAGGTTTCTGAACAGTCAGTTCCCTTCGTTCTCAATGAAACTGTAGTTTTATCCTAGGAAAATAACTTATCTTTCTATGCCCATTTTGTGTTTTTGTTTAAAATTTTAGCAGAACAATCTACTCAAGATACTTACAAGGACAGATTGATTATCATGGACACATTTTGTTAAAACCCAGTGAAATTCTTTCCTCCTATCTCTATTATGTTTAAGCAACTGCTCAAACCAAAACCAGACCAAACTCACTTTTTTCCTACTTGTATGTGAACTCACTGTACTCAAGTTCCCTGAAGCTTCATTCATTGTAGAGGAACAGAAAAAACAAAACGCTCTGGGACATCACCTTGGATACTTTCCTTCACTCTAATATCAGAACTAGTTTTCCTAGGAGCAGGAATGCCTAAAACAAGGTGAGCATCAGTGGGAGGGGAATCACAAAGAGGCAACTTCCCTCTTGACTCTCAGAATGATGAAATGCCATGGCCCCCTCTTACCCAGGGGTGGAAGACAGTGATGGATGATGAGCTTGGCTCTGCCCATTTGCTCTAGCATCTAAAACCTAGCACCCCTTGGCATAATTTCAGCTAATAACTAATAAGATGTCATTTACTTTTGTATTATTCATAGAACAACATCTGTTGAAAATAAATTTACATTAGGAATTAAGATAGTGCCTCCAAATCACCAGTGTGATAATTCGCTAAGTGAAAATTAACTCATAAAAGGAAGGTAAAACAAGGAACCTCTGATTGCTGAGTCTCTGTAGACAATTTGAGATAGCACATTGAAGACCATATGTTTCAATGCAAATGTGACATGTATCTAATATTGGGAGATTTCCAGAAAATGCTGTGCAATATGCTCTTCCAAAAAAATCAAATCTTGCTTGGTGTAATGCTGAACCACAGTTATACACGGCAGTTTGTGGATTGTATGCATATGGGAATGGCACCTCAAAACAAACTTTCCTTTTAGACTATTATTCTATTTGTGAGATGGCAGCAGATGGCTGAACTGGCACAGAAATTCACTTCGCACAGTTCTGAGTCATAACTGTTGTAAAGATGCCAGAAAAGTGAGTGACCGTAAGACCAGGTTTCTAATAGTTTTATAATATAGCTTTCCTTTTCTTGTGTTGTTTACAAGTGAATTCTCTACAATAGTTTTCCAAGGACATATTTCATAAATAATAGTTTTGGATACATTGGTTTTAATAGCAGAAACTTTGTATTAGTCTTGCAACTGCTCTAGAGATCATTTAGACTTCCTGAAATGTCAATCGTCTATATTTTGTCTATGTCTCACAATATTAATATTCAACCTCTACATTGTCTGTCTTCTACATTCACACACACACACACCCACACACATACCTTCCATGAAAATGAATGCATACAAACAATTCATGCATTATACTTACTAAGTTCATATTCATAAAATTATATGCTATCTGCTCAAATATAAGGAATCTTAAAAAATGATAGCTCACCTAGTCTCAAATTTCAATATACATGACCTGGTCCAAAAGTAGTGTCACTGTGTTGTCTATCTAAATTACTTGAAATAGAGGAAGTATTGATATAAGTAACTTGAATTTAAAAATACAGAATAGTGAGTTCTTGGTTCCATGTATTATTATAGGATTACAAAAATCACAGACCACTTCTTTCGAGATTTTCCTGTTAGCCTTATTGTCTCCTGTTGTGGTTATGTATGCTCCTTTGTCTTTCCTAGAAGGTTGCAAGAACCTCCAAGTCAGGGAAAAATCCTTATTTTCTTTTCTGTCTTCCAGGTCATTGTCTCAGTACATTGTTATTTATAACAGATAAATCTCCATGCCCTTTGCATGTTCAAAACTTATACTAAAATTACTTTTTACCTTTATCCTCTCCAAACCTTAAAAGATGCTTAAAAATGCATTTATACTTTATACTATGTATATGGATTTACAGTATTTTATATATACATATTATATATATGTATCTATAATTATATAGAGAGTAATATAAAAGTATTATGTAATACATTAATAATGCATTTTTGCATGGCAATATTCTGTTACTAGTATTGGTTTGATGCATATTATAAAATTTCACTGCTGGTGGTATCAAAACCCTCAGTCAATTGTACATAAATATGTTCTATGCTCAAAACCCCTGTAAGGACTTGAGAAGTTTGGGGGGTGTGTGTGTGTGTGTGTGTGTGTGTGTGTGTGTACTTAGTTGTTCTTTTATAGCCACCATTAAATTAAAAGATTTTCTCTTAAAAAAAGAGGCGGTTTGTTACTTTGTTCTAAAAGTTAATACACCCACATTTCCTTAAAATATTCTATAATCCCATGCCCTTTAACTTAAATCTGTTTAGTGTATTTTTCTATCAATTGTGTTCATTTTCCCTGGTTTCCTTTCAGTTCCTATGTCTTTTTTCTTATCTGAAGGCTAAGTTATTAGTTCGCTGTTCTGAGACCCGTGTGTCCCAACAGCCAGTGTGGTGCCAAGGAGTAATGATGACGGATCGAGACCTGCTGATACTGCAGCTGCCAGTGAGGCCAGGAGGCTCTGCAGTAAATGGTGCTCATTTTAAGTGCTGGGCAGAAGCTGCAGAGCCACCAGCCCTCTCTCTATTCTTCTCAAATCCCTCAAAATTTATTTGAAGCCAATTAAGTCTGAAAATAACTTGGATTATTCATTATGTGCTAATGTAGCATCGTTAATAGCACATTTTTATAAGTAAGCTTATTTGTCTAAGGAATGGACCCAAATGTGTTGAACTCTGCGAAGAGATGACAGATTGTCTAGTTACCTGTTCTGTTGAAGATGAAACATTTTAAATATTTATGCAAACATTAATACAGTTTCAGATACCTTGGGTGGAACGGGAGAGATCGGGTGACTCTTCCTAACTGGTATGTTCAGTAGTGTTTGTAATAGAAATACTTGGTTGACTATTAGAAAGGCTCTTGCCTAATTAGGTCAGTTCATACTAAATGGTTTGCCAGGTTGAGTTTTACAGTCTTGTGGCTGAAAGAGGTCATTTTCAAGTCAACATTTGGGGTTCCTTTTTAGAGATAAGGTTTTACTAATTTAAATATTTGTACTAACAAGATTTACAAGAGCAATGTTTAAAAAGTACTGTGTGCTTTGGAAGTAATCATTTAAGCCAAGAGTTGTTCTTCTAATTACAAACCTCTGACCTAGTTTTTAGCAATCTCAACTAGACAGACAGAAAATCCACTGGTATCTTTTCTAAGTATGGATAAGTTCTTCTATCACTGTTTGAAACAATTCGATGTCTTAGCAATGGCCAGAGCAGTGGTTCTCAAACTTTGGTGTCCCTTGGACCCACAAGTACCTTTGAAAGGGCTGCTTTCTTAAGCCATACCTCATGGTTAGGGGTTTAGTATCTCTGGAATGAGTCTGAGCACCCCGAGTCTTTCTTAGGCACACCGAGGTCTAGTGAACTTCATGGAAAATATTCTGAGATAGAGATTCATCTGTTTCACCTTTGCTGAAAACAAGTGTTGGGCTAGTTAGGCAATCTCAAACACCTGCTGCCCATTCTGCATGTAATCTGAAATCATCAAGTGAAATTAAGTGTGAGAGACAGTCTTGATGAGATGGCAGGCATCAGTCATTTCCAGATTTTTGACACATATTTTTATTCTTCCTTCCTGCAGAGAATTAGCACCGTGGTGTGAATCTTTATCAGTTCAGTCGTTGGCAGTTGGCACCGTCATAAGCAGCAGATGGGTGGCTTTAACTTTTAAAATTGTAAAGGCTGTTTGGATACAGTATTCTCCATTACCCAAACATTCCCCTGAGGCATCCAGAGAGAGGAGGGATAGCTGTAGCCAGAATATATACTGAAATTGGCATTGAGAGCATGTGAAGACATATTTCCAGAAAAAAAAAAATGTTGGAGATAGGGTAATATGAACATTTTATACTTTTAAAAAGTTTTAATGTACATTTTCTGTTGTTTTATGAAAACATGAAATTAGATACTAGGAGAGGGTATAATCAGGTTTCATAGGTTATTTTGAATACCCCTTATCCTCCTGCTTGCTACTCAGGTATTTCACAATGGGGGCTACCATTCTGTTGTTGTTACTGCCCTTGTTCAGCTCCTGTGTGCATCTACAATCTCTGTGTGAGACAGGCAGCTCTGCTCAGAAAACGCCAAGACATGTGGTTGAATCGCTGTCCTTAGTTGAATCTAGCTGCCCTCATTGCAGTTTACCTAGGACCTTTCCGTTTTAGCACTCAAAGTCCATGTCCCAGGACCCCGCAGTCCTGCGTTACTCAAGCTTCACTTGCATGAATTTCTCATTTGTGTAGCTTTCTCCAACTGAAGGAGTGGCAAGCCAGCTAGATGCCAGAGCTGGCTTTAAAGTATGCTGGAGGAGGAGGAGAAAGGTATTATCTAAACCACCACTGAGTTGTAAAATAGATGTGATGAAATTATTATATACTACATTTATTCAGTTTTAAAAGGTATCTTGTTTTAAATAAAAAGTCTCATTCTGAGATTGTATATTTTCGTCTTTGTGGGTTTAAACATCATTTTTTAATAAAATGATGGTGATTATAAATATATATATATTTGGTAAAAATAAAAGCTGGTAATATTATGTTACCCCTATTTATGGGTTTTTCTTGTTTAGTTTTTTTGTAATTTTATTTGTCTTTGAAATTCAAAAATTCACAAACTACTGATATATGATGTATAATTGGAGAAAACACAAAAACACCATTAATCATGCATTCTCGTGAGGATTAATATGTTAAACGTTTAACTTATCTTTTACTGTGAATCAATGTGTAGATTCTGTTCATTCCTTCAGCTACAATTTGAAGATTGTCCACCATGTGTGGTGCTTGTACTAGGATTGGTATGTGTTTGGCAGAGGGCTTCTGAGGGAGCTGTTTAGGGGTGGGAGACGTCTGCTCACTGTGGCACTGTCCTGGTGGAGCGGGACCTGCCGGACCCAGTGGAGACAGAGAAGACCACTGACCTCTTCCCCATGGAACTAGGGAGCTGCTGCAGATCAAACTGCACCTCTTTCTAACCTTTCGTGGGCCTACAGCAAGGCTGTCCCCCATAGCTCTGTGACCTCCTTTTTCCATTTGACCCACAAAAAAACTTAGGCTCTTGAAAGATGAGTGTCTGCAATTTTTCTCACCATTTCTTAGGCACTAACTTCTGTGCTGCCAACTCTCAGCTGTTGCTGTTGGTGGGGGGAGCTCAGTAGGGAGGAAAGAGCACTGGAATTAGGGTCAGAAGATCTGGTGTAAACAACTACTTCATGACTTATTTTCTCAATAATGATGATGACATACTTGCATGAATATAGTGCTTTGAGGTATGTTATATGTAAAAAAGATGGAACACTGTGATGTTTTACCCTTCCACCAGAAGAACAAGAGCTGTCCTCTATCCCCATCACCAAATAGTTGTTATAGTTTATTAAACATATTTCTCTTCAGAAGTGTTTTTAATGTGGTATTTTATTTGCTCTGTTTTTTATAAGAAGAGAGTAGTAAAGAAAGGGGAGATTTGGGGATAACAAGTCACTCATCCTCTTTTGCTTCAAGAACATGCCAATCTCTTTCTCCACCTGAAACTGAATAAAAAGGAGAAACTGTGGTAACAGGACTCACTATTTTTTTACACTAGAGAAATGACTCCCTTAGTATTAACTCAAGATAACCAATTGGGAGGTTAGCAAAGTTTCGGCTGCTAATTTTCACATAGCAACATGCAGAGCCCTACACAAGGTAGAATATTTAGAGATCTAATTTTAGTAGGGGAAAAATCTCAGAGGAATAATAGTCAGAAGGGAAAAAAGAAACACCTCATAGGCGCAACAGCCTGCATGAATCTTTGTGTCTGACAGTGTAAGGATTGGTGATGGTTGAGGTGTTAGAAGAAGCTGCAGTAGATGACAAGTAGGTGCAAGGCAGGGCATGGAAGTTTGTGCAGACTGGGCCCTGCCCAACAGTGTCACATGTAAAGGGACACCATTCACACAGTGGACTTCACAGATTTTTTTATGACAATTTTTTGGCATAAAGTAGACATATATCTTGATTTAATAAAATCAGTTTCACAACATTTTTCCAACAGATGGATATCCAATTTTTCACAAAGGGCCATATGGGCTAGTGGTGGCCTGGGTTTATATTATAATTTAGAGATCTAAGGGAACAGGAACACGCAGAGGTAATTTATCAGAGTCCTAAAGGATAGAAAAATTGAGGTGACAGTATAGGACAGGAGACACGACTTGAGTGCCCTCAGGACTCAGGAAGTTAAATGTGTGGAGCAGGCCAGGTGGAATGCTGGAAATATGGAAAAGTTGTCTTCATTTCCATTGAAGAAATTAAACCCACCTGAAGGGGTAGCATCTACTTGTCTCTAGTTGACTTTTGCCCTATGGAAATGCAATCCCAAAACTGCTATAATCAGTTTTCAAGTTGGATTTTTATGTGAAGTCTTTGAATTTTGGAAAGGCGGCTTTTTTTTTTTTTTTTTTTTTTTTTAATGCAATGTGTTGGCCAGAGAAAGCATATCCTTGGGTTAATTTGACCTGGGCTGGACAAGCATTTGTGACCTTTAAAATCAGACTGCAGAATTTCTAGGTAGACAGGGGGCTGGAGTGACACTTTCCTGACATAGGTCAGAAGATTGGCACAGCAATATTTGGATATTGTAGGAGATCAGTCAGTATTAACCAAATGAGCAAATGTCTGAACATTTCCTGCTAAAAATAGTTAAGTTTTTGGCTTAATTTGTTGACATGCCTTTTCAAAAAAAGTCAGGGAAAACTCCAAGGGACTGCTTGTTCTAGACTGAGTGCAGTGTTAGAAACAGTAACCCGGCCATTATGGAGGTCTCAGCCAGTGGGAAAGGAAATGCCATGACAACCAGAGACATACTATGGCTTTCAGGAACAAGTTCAGAGAAAAGGTTGGGCCCAGGAAGGAAATTTGATTCAAGGAACTGGAAGAAAGAATTCTCACTATTGACCCACATGTGATACTATTAGGGAAGAAAGATGGCGTGATATCTAACAAAGCCAACTTAGATGCTGCCTACTGAGTTCACATTTTGAAAGGGAAGTACAAATGCTGAAGGAGATGGAAAGTAGCCAAGGACAAGTATGAAGAAAAACAGGAAGCTATAAAAATATTTTCATAGAGCTGAAGCAGAAAATGAGCTGTGGTTTATATTGCTTATAGCATGAATGAATGAGTGAACAAAAGAGTGAATAAATGGATGATATGATATAGCAAACATATTTTATTGTTCTTTGCACTTTTCATGAGACCTGAAAAGAAATTAGATCCACTGTTTGGGATTGATGGTGTCCTGTTAATGGATAGTTAAGAAAAACACTGCTATTCAACTGATTTTGTTTTTGTTGTTTCTAAAGAGGAATAAATAATTAAATTGAAGTCAAACAAACATTTCAGATTCAATTCAAGTCAGGAGATAGTAAAAGAACATTTAGCTGCTTGAAATGATAGCTGATACTTGTACTGTGTGCTTACAGTGTGCCAGGAGCTAGGTTAAGTGTTTCACAAATATGATCCCATTTATTTTTCACAATAGACCTATGCTATAATTACTAGAAATAGTCCCATTTCATAGTTAGAAAAATTGAAGTTTAAGGAGGTCTAAGACTTGGTCCTAGTTTGCAAGGCTAGTGGTTTGTGAAACCAGAATTCCAGCCTTTCTTAAGAGCTTACATGTTTCATAGACAAGTTAAACTGTCTCCCAAGGAGCTCAGATCTATAGGAGTGAATTGTTTACATAGCAGGGTCTTGAGAGGATTGCTGAAGGGAAAGGGCACTTCTGTGTGTCTTCTTTGACGACACCCCAGATGTTGAGGAGGATGGTTAAAGGCTGGACATGAATGAATGTTGTTCCTATTTTCATGGAGGCTATCAACTGGTGAATTTGCCTGGCAAATTGTAAAAGCATTAAGTAAATTGTTTTTGAGTGCTGAGAAGGGCAGTGATGATCAATGGAAAGAATGATCAATTGTCTAATAATAATTTGGATATTAAAATTATAAATTTAAATGCTAATAGGTGATAAAAGAAAGCCTGAAGTGGTGTATCTGGGCTTTACTATTTGTTTTATCTTGATGTTTGGTGAATAAGTGAAGACCCACGAACTGGAATATTAACCTGGAGATTATTCAAGCCTTTCTTGCAGTCACTCCCCTACTTACCACCTGGCTTTGTGGCTTTAGGTAAGATACCGAAGTCCTCCACAATCCAGATTCTTTATGTGGAAAGTGGGATTAAAAACCCCTTACTTGGGCTATCTAGATGAGAGAGTAGCTGACAGCACACACTTACCCTCTTTCCCGTCTTTCATAGAGCAATAGAGTAGTGTTAGGTGGGTTTATAGCTCCTGGAACAACTTCACTTAAATACAACTGCACAGCTGAAATAGAGGCAAGTCTCTAGTGGCATGTCAGAAGACTACCTGTTTAGCTATTCTTTGTTTCAAATATTCTGTCTGCTTTTATGAAAACACTGAAAGAAAGCTTAGCAGACCTGACTTTGAGATTGGAGGAACAATGGATCCACTGAGTAACAGACTCAGTATTTAGAATCCAGATGAACCTGCGCACTTGGAATTATGGGCTCAAAAAACAGGTTTGTTTAGCAAGGACAATGGTGAAGCTCTTTATTGTATAAAAGGCTGTTGCACTGATATAAGATGGGATAAAGCCATTGTATATGTATAGAAACATTACCACCACCCATTCAGGTCTGAACTCTGCTACGTCAAAGGATATTCTCATACTGTACCACTTCCAAAGATAATGCCAAGAATAAAGCCCAGGTACCTCCCACATCACGTGGGGAATATGGTTACAGAACGCGAGAAAGAGAATGATAGAGGAACATTTTCAATATGGGAGAACACATCAATTTTAAAAGAGCTGACTTGTTCTGAGACTCCAGGAGGCACAATTCAGATTGATGGATGCAAGCTATAGATAGAGGCAGATTTCCTCTCTAAGGGCTAGAGCTGTTCAACGATAGGATGGTCTATGTTACAGGATGGTAAGGTCCCTGTCTCTGTAAGGGTTTAAGAAGGAACTGGTTGTCTACCTGCCTAAGTGCTGTGGAAGGGGTTCCTGTATCTGACAGGTGGACAAGATGACTCCTGAGAGCTTTTCTAGCTATTGCTGCCTCTGATCAAGTGAGTTTACCTCCAGTGTCTTGGCCATATTGGTATAGATTCTCAAGTGCTGAAATTACCTTTAAATTGTTTTACAGCATTTGTTTTATTTTATTCTGCCAAGGAATATGTAAAACATAAAAAAATCACTGAGTTTTTCTTTTTAATTTTCTTTGATTCTTTCGAATTTTGGAGACTGTTACTCTAGGGTTCTTTCTTATACAGAGACGGATCTAGAGTAAAAGTTTGTTCTTAACTCCTCTTATATTCCTCCTCAAAAATAGACAAAGCAACAGTAAATGAAGATCTGTTTAATAGGTAAAGTTAAGTTAATATAAATATTTAAAATCACCTTGAAATTTAATATAAATATTTAAAATCACCTTGGAAATATTTAAATATAGGTATTTCAAATCACCTTGGAAAAATATTTCATATCACCAGGGCCAGGCTGGTGCTCAGCAGGCAAAAATTGCTTGGAGTCCCTTCCAGCAGGGTAGTGCCATATTGGTGTGAAACATTTGTATATCTCTCCTTAAGCTTCTGCAGTCTTCAAAGGAGACATGTATGGACGGGTTGGGGCACGAGACGGGAGCTCTTTATACATGGTGCCCACTCACTGTCAAAGCTCATCTCCCACTTTAGCTGCTTTTGTGAGTCGGTAGCTGAGGCTCACGCCTAGGCCTTCTCTTTCAGGCCTGGCCTAAGGCCTGCTGTGGTCCCAACTGTGCCAGCCCTCTCACCCTCATTTTTACTCACATATTAGCTTTATCCAAGCTGGAGTTGTTTTACCCTTACGAAAATCAAACACATTATGTTTGGTTGTGTCAGTGTAATCATTTAGTTACTTTACCAATAACAAAGGAGTTAGCCTCCATACTTTGGAAGGTAAGAGATGGCAGATTCTATACAAATTCACAAATATATACATACACACATATATATTAATAGAGGGAGTAACATTTTACCAGATATTGGCTTTTTTGATCAGGACCTTTTAATTGTCTTGGTCCTACCACCTGTAGGCAGTGTGATTAGCTATGGACAAGAGAATGGAGAATAAGGCACTGAAAGAGAAAAGAAACCCCCGACAAAGAGGAGGGGGTCCTGTGATACGCCCTCTGCTCTTTGCTGGGTGGGCTGGGCATGTCCATGGCCTGTGCCTTTGTTCATGCTTTCCTCTGTGCTTGGGATGCACACCTAGCCTCCACTGCCAATTTCTCACTCCCCCTCCTCCACCTGGCACATTCTTCTCATCCTCCAAGGCCAAGTTCAACTGTCACCTCTTCTGTGACGCTCTTTCCAGGCTCCATTTTCTTCCCAACAGGAACTAACAGATGTAACGTCAGAGCTCCCACATGTTCCTTTATTCCTGTGTTCCTACTGCTGGCTCAGTGCTTATAAAATATATCAAAGTCCTTTATTCACCAGTTTCTTTTCTCCTCTAGATTGAGAGGTAATTGAAGGGCAGAGTTTTTATTCACCCATGTCTCTCTAGACCTACTGCACTGTAGTTGTTCAATTAATATTTTGAATTACTTTGAAGGAAGAGCAGAGGGGACTATGTGCATAAAATAAGCAGTGCTTCTCGTGTGTTCTAGTGGGGCTATTTGAAGGACACCTATTTTTCTATTTTTCACATGGGATCATTGAGGGCATCGCAGCGTGTTTAGCACCCTTGGCCCTACCCACTAAAATGGCAGTGAGTGTTCCCAGTCATTGTGGCAACTCAAAGGACCCACAAGCATCTCCACTCCATTCAGAAACTCTAGGGCAGAATCTAGTAATCTTCCTGGACAGAATTCCATTCTGCTGCGTGATGTTCTAGGCCCCGCCCACCAATCAGAAAGGAGATATGCCGTTAGAGATCATGCCTTGTGTTTGACATAAAATATTCCAAAACTCATAACTGTCTCATCTTCCAAAAAAAGTTCCCATTCCCATTGTACACATTCAGAGTTTACTAAAACCTAACATTAAAACCAGCAAGGAAACCATTACTGAAGCCCTAAAACTTTTAAGCCGTGAACTTACAGTAAGTCTTCTCTCTTGGATTTTGTGAACTCTGAAGAAAATTAAATTATTTATTCCTTTAAACAAAAATTTCATCATAAAGAAAAAATAGCTTATGGTGCAGGATTAAGTGATTGATGTAATACATAATACTGAGTAAATGGAAAATCACTAGTCAGAATATAACTCATAACTCATGTATTTTTCTCTTATGATCAATATTCAGCATATAAATGGCCCTAATTTTCCATGTTCAGAGGAAGAAGAAGGAAACAAAAGCATATAAAGGCTAGAATGGAAGGGCAGTGTTTCATGGTAGATGACTATAATTTAAGACCTGTGGCTTGTTAGATCATAAAATAGTCGAATACTTTAACTATGGAAAGATTATTTATAGTGGAGAAATAATAGTATCCCTAAGAGGAATGCAAGGAAAATTTATGATGATGGGATGGAGTTACAGGAACATTTTCATGTAATATTATTCTAGGAAATGTGAAAATTATGTAGTCAGCTGCTTTTTAACCACTTCTCCTCTCTTGGCATGGGATTATATTCATAGCCAGCTACTGTCCTCATGGAACCAAAGCAACTCAGTAATCCAGTCATTAGGCTTTCATACAAAACTGCTTCAACCGCTAACATGACTTCATCCTCAAGTTCAGTGAATTAGTGTTTTGACAATATGTGGCCATGTAACCTTTTCATTTCTGAGATTGGTTTTTAATCTGTGATAAGAAACTTGGACAATTAAGGGGAATATCACTGATTTATAGCAACCCCTTTTCTCCCTCAATGTTTAACAAATCTTGTTTGATTTCTATGGGCAAAAGAGAACTCTTTTTAAAAGGAAGATATTTCTAATCTCTTGAAGTGTTAGTGCCAGAGACCGCAGGCAAAAGCAATTCTCAAAAGCTCTCTAGGAGGTAGGTTTATATGTGGATTATAGCTCATCTAATATCATGCAAATATTAAAGAGGTTTAAAACTTCTAAAATCATTGATATTTTTCCATCCTCAGGCAACTGATAAAAGCAGAAACATATTACTTTAAGATAAGCCTTTAGGTAAATGTATCATACAAAACATTACATAAAAATACTGCACAACTTAATTTTATCTAACTCGTAATCCCTGGAAACATTTGAATATTGTTTTTTTAAAAAATCTTTCTACATGATGATTCATGTATTTCAGTCATCTTCTATTATAACTATGAATTTTTACCCTACTTTGGCATATCTTCAACAATACTGCAATTCAAATAATGTAAGCTTTGCTTCTTAACCTCGTCTACTTCCCATTAACCTTCATTCAAAGGATTCAAATGTGCTACTATGCTTTCGATTTTACAAATTGTTCATCCTGTAATAAAGGAAATTTGACTTCCTGCCATCAGTGGTCTCTGATTTGATTGTTTATATTTCACTGAGCTCCAGACAGCTATTACCTTGTACAGTCACAAGTCGACATCACTGGTTTATATATGTACCTTATTTTCATCATTACGGATATTTGAAAAGATCTCCATAGATTTAGTATCTCTAAGAATAAGGTTTTCGACCAATTTAAAATATGTACAGTTTGTTTGGCTTATCCTTCTCAAATATGACTCTTTCCCTAAAAATATTTTAAAATGTCATAAAGTCAATTTGAAAGGTCTAAAGGATATAGAATAACTTTCAAAATAATTAACTTTTTAAATAACGAAATTAGCAATAATACCTAGATTGATTTCTTCAAAATAACCCTATGTACTTTCAAAATAGCTACTAACATTTATAGTTATTTAGAATGAATAGAAAAATCAGAAAACTGAGAACAGTGTTTCAGCCTGGTTGGCTTATAGGGCTGATTTTATGGAGAAGCTGCAGGATTGTGTTGCCTGCTCAGTCTGCGGGTGTTACCAGGAACATCCCCGGGTTCCAACGGGGTTACAAAGTGGGCCTTGAAATCCAGTTGTAGGTATTGCTTAACCCCAGAACATAGAAAAGAGAAGTAGGGAGCAGGATTCCTGACCCCTTGAGATGAAGTCACTAGTGAGTCATTGCCATTTTTATAGTAAATTGAGGCTGTTTCCCCTGAGACAAGTTGAAAAATGGTATAGAGAGTTTTTAATCTTACTCTGGACTAAGCAAAGAGGCTCAGGGGAAATGGAGATAGTCAACAGCCTAGAGCTCTTAATTAAGAAAGTATTTGGTGACCCTAAATCCCAGAATCGATAACTTGTGTTAACTAGCCAAATAGAATGTTAGGGAAGAAAAGCTGTTTGTCTGGATCTCTTTACATTCAAGGATCTTAAATTGAGAGCCTAAACTTTTTCAGTGCCTATGTCATGAAGGCTAACCCATCATTTAGCTTTTACTAATAAAGTTGGTGAACACAACATTTACTTTGGAAATCAGTCATTTACTTTTTTTTTTTTTTTTTAAACATCTTTATTGAAGTATAATTGCCTTACAATAGTGTGTTAGCTTCTGCTTTATAACAAAGTGAATCAGTTATACCTATACAATATGTTCCCATTTCTCTTCCCTCTTGCATCTCCCTCCCTCCCACCCTCCCCATCCCACCCCTCTAGGTGGTCACAAAGCACCGAGCTGATCTCCCTGTGCTATGTGGCTGCTTCCCACTAGCTATCTATTTTACATTTGGTAGTGTATATATGTCCATGACACTCTCTTACCCTGTCACATCTCACCCCACCCCCTCCCCATATCCTCAAGTCCATTCTCTAGTAGGTCTGTGTCTTTATTCCCGTCTTGCCACTAGGTTCTTCATGGCCTTGTTTTTTTTCCCTTAGATTCCGTATATATGTGTTAGCACACTGTATTTGTTTTTCTCTTTCTGACTTACTTCACTCTGTATGACAGACTCTAACTCCATCCACCTCATTACAAATACCTCCATTTCATTTCTTTTTATGGCTGAGTAATATTCCATTGTATATATGTGCCACATCTTCTTTATCCATTCATCTGTCGATGGACATTTAGGTTGCTTCCAGGTCCTGGCTATTGTAAATAGAGCTGCAATGAACATTGTGGTACATGACACTTTTTGACCTATGGTTTTCTCAGGGTATATGCCCAGTAGTGGGATTGCTGGGTCGTATGGTAGTTCTATTTGTAGTTTTTTAAGGAACCTCCATACTGTTCTCCATAGTGGCTGTATCAATTTACATTCCCACCAACAGTGCAAGAGTGTTCCCTTTCCTCCACACCCTCTACAGCATTTATTGTTTCTAGATTTTTTGATGATGGCCATTCTGACCGGTGTGAGATGATATCTCATTGTAGTTTTGATTTGCATTTCTCTAATGATTAATGATGTTGAGCATTCTTTCATGTGTCTGTAGGCCATCTGTATATCTTCTTTGGAGAAATGTCTATTTAGGTCTTCTGCCCATTTTTGGACTGGGTTGTTCATTTTTTTGTTATTGAGCTGCATGAGCTGCTTGTAAATCTTGGAGATTAATCCTTTGTCAGTTGCTTCATTTGCAAATATTTTCTCCCATTCTAAGGGTTGTCTTTTGGTCTTGTTTATGGTTTCCTTTGCTGTGCAAAAGCTTTTAAGTTTCATTAGGTCCCATTTGTTTATTTGTGTTCTTATTTCCATTTCTCTGGGAGCTGGGTCAAAAAGAATCTTGCTGTGATGTATGTCATAGAGTGTTCTGCCTATGTTTTCCTCTAAGAGTTTGATAGTGTCTGGCCTTACACTTAGGTCTTTAATCCATTTGGAGTTTATTTTTGTGCATGGTGTCAGGGAGTGTTCTAATTTCATACTTTTACATGTACCTGTCCAATTTTCCCAGCACCACTTATTGAAGAGGCTGTCTTTTCTCCACTGTATATTCTTGCCTCCTTTATCAAAGATAAGGTGGCCATATGTGTGTGGGTTTATCTCTGGGCTTTCTATCCTGTTCCATTGATCTATATTTCTGTTTTTGTGCCAGTACCAAACTGTCTTGATTACTGAAGCTTTGTAGTATAGTCTGAAGTCAGGGAGCCTGATTCCCCCAGCTCCATTTTTCATTCTCAAGATTGCTTTGGCTATTCGGGGTCTTTTGTGTTGCCATACAAATTGTGAAATTTTTTGTTCTAGTTCTGTGAAAAATGCCAGTGGTAGTTTGATAGGGATTGCATTGAATCTGTAGATTGCTTTGGGTAGTAGAGTCATTTTCACAATGTTGATTCTTCCAATCCAGGAACATGGTATATCTCTCCATCTATTTGTATCATCTTTAATTTCTTTCATCAGTGTCGTATAATTTTCTGCATACAGGTCTTTTGTCTCCTTAGGTAGGTTTATTCCTAGATATCTTATTCTTTTTGTTGCAATGGTAAACGGGAGTGTTTTCTTAATTTCACTTTCAGATTTTTCGTCATTAGTGTATAGAAATGCAAGCGATTTCTGTGCATTAATTTTGTATCCTGCTACTTTACCAAATTCATTGATTAGCTCTAGGAGTTTTCTGGTAGCCTCTTTAGGATTCTCTATGTATAGTATCATGTCATCTGCAAATAGTGACAGCTTTACTTCTTCTTTTCCGATTTGGATTCCTTTTATTTCTTTGTCTTCTCTGATTGCTGTGGCTAACACTTCCAAAACTATGTTGAATAATAGTGGTGAGAGTGGGCAACCTTGTCTTGTTCCTGATCTTAGTGGAAATGGATTCAGTTTTTCACCATTGAGGACAATGTTGGCTGTGGGTTTGTCATATATGGCCTTTATTATGTTGAGGAAAGTTCCCTCTATGCCTACTTTCTGCAGGGCTTTTATCATAAATGGGTGTTGAATTTTGTCGAAAGCTTTCTCTGCATCTATTGAGATGATCATATGGTTTTTCTCCTTCAATTTGTTAATATGGTGTATCACATTGATTGATTTGCGTATATTGAAGAATCCTTGCATTCCTGGGATAAACCCCACTTGATCATGGTGTATGATCCTTTTAATGTGCTGTTGGATTCTGTTTGCGAGTATTTTGTTGAGGATTTTTGCATCTATGTTCATCAGTGATATTGGCCTGTAGTTTTCTTTCTTTGTGACCTCTTTGTCTGGTTTTGGTATCAGGGTGATGGTGGCCTCGTAGAATGAGTTTGGGAGTGTTCCTCCCTCTGCAATATTTTGGAAGAGTTTGAGAAGGATAGGTGTTAGCTCTTCTCTAAATGTTTGATAGAATTCACCTGTGAAGCCATCTGGTCCTGGGCTTTTGTTTGTTGGAAGGTTTTTAATCACAGTTTCAATTTCAGTGCTTGTGATTGGTCTGTTCATATTTTCTATTTCTTCCTGGTTCAGTCTCGGCAGTTTGTGCATTTCTAAGAATCTGTCCATTTCTTCCAGGTTGTCCATTTTATTGGCATAGAGTTGCTTGTAGTAATCTCTCATGATCTTTTGTATTTCTGCAGTGTCAGTGGTTATTTCTCCTTTTTCATTTCTAATTCTATTGATCTGAGTCTTCTCCCTTTTTCTCTTGATGAGTCTGGCTAATGGTTTATCAATTTTGTTTATCTTCTCAAAGAACCAGCTTTTAGTTTCATTGATTTTTGCTATTGTTTCCTTCATTTCTTTTTCGTTTATTTCTGACCTGATCTTTATAATTTCTTTCCTTCTGCTGGCTTTGGGGTTTTTTTGTTCTTCTTTTTCTAATTGCTTTAGGTGCAAGGTTAGGTTGTTTATTCGAGATGTTTCCTGTTTCTTGAGGTAGGCTTGTATTGCTATAAACTTCCCTCTTAGCACTGCTTTTGCTGCGTCCCATAGGTTTTGGGTCGTCGTATCTCCATTGTCATTTATTTCTAGGTATTTTTTGATTTCCCATTTGATTTCTTCAGTAATCACTTCATTATTAAGTAATGTATTGTGTAGCCTCCATGTGTTTGTATTTTTTACAGATCTTTTCCTGTAATTGATATCTAGTCTCATAGCGTTGTGGTCGGAAAAGATACTTGATACGATTTCAATTTTCTTAAATTTACCAAGGTTTGATTTGTGACCCAAGATATGATCTATCCTGGAGAATGTTCCATGAGCACTTGAGAAAAATGTGTATTCTGTTGTTTTTGGGTGGAATGTCCTATAAATATCAATTAAGTCCATCTTGTTTAATGTATCATTTAAAGCTTGTGTTTCCTTATTTATTTTCATTTTGGATGATCTGTCCATTGGTGAAAGTGGGGTGTTAAAGTCCCCTACTATGATTGTGTTGCTGTCGATTTCCCCTTTTATGGCTGTTAGTACTTGCCTTATGTATTGAGGTGCTCCTATGTTGGGTGCATAAATATTTACAATTGTTATACCTTCCTCTTGGATCGATCCCTTGATCATTATATAGTGTCCTTCTTTGTCTCTTGTAATAGTCTTTATTTTAAAGTCTATTTTGTCTGATATGAGAATTGCTACTCCAGCTTTCTTTTGATTTCCATTTGCATGGAATATCTTTTTCCATCCCCTCACTTTCAGTCTGTATGTGTCTCTAGGTCTGAAGTGGGTCTCTTGTAGACAGCATATATATGGGTCTTGTTTTTGTATCCATTCAGCCAGCCTGTGTCTTTTGGTGGGAGCATTTAATCCATTTACATTCAAGGTAATTATCGATATGTATGTTCCTATTCCCATTTTCTTAAATGTTTTGGGTTTGTTATTGTAGGTGTTTTCCTTCTCTTGTGTTTCTTGCCTAGAGAAGTTCCTTTAGCATTTGTTGTAAAGCTGGTTTGGTAGTGCTGAACTCTCTCAGCTTTTGCTTGTCTGTAAAGGTTTTAATTTCTCCATCACATTTGAATGAGATCCTTGCTGGGTAGAGTAATCTTGGTTGTAGGTTCTTCTCCTTCATCACTTTAAGTATATCCTGCCACTCCCTTCTGGCTTGCAGAGTTTCTGCTGAAAGATCAGATGTTAACCTTATGGGGATTCCCTTGTGTGTTATTTGTTTTTTTTCCCTTGCTGCCTTTAATATGTTTTCCTTATATTTAATTTTTGACAGTTTGATTAATATGTGTCTTGGCGTGTTTCTCCTTGGGTTTATCCTGTATGGGACTCTCTGTGCTTCCAGGACTTGATTAACTATTTCCTTTCCCATATTAGGGAAGTTTTCAACTATAATCTCTTCAAATATTTTCTCAGTCCCTTTCGTTTTCTCTTCTTCTTCTGGGACCCCTATAATTCGAATGTTGGTGCGTTTAATGCTGTCCCAGAGGTCTCTGAGACTGTCCTCAGTTCTTTTCATTCTTTTTTCTTTATCCTGCTCTGCAGTAGTTATTTCCACCATTTTATCTTCCAGGTCACTTATCCTTTCTTCTGCCTCAGTTATTCTGCTATTGATCCCATCTAGAGTATTTTTAATTTCATTTATTGTGTTTTTCATCATTGCTTGATTCCTCTTTAGTTCTTCTACGTCCTTGTTAAATGCTTCTTGCATTTTGTCTATTCTATTTCCAAGATTTTGAATCATCCTTACTATCATTATTCTGAATTCTTTTTCAGGTAGACTACCTATTTCCTCTTCATTTGTTAAGTCTAGTGTGTTTTGACCCTGCTCCTTCATCTGCTGTGTGTTTTTCTGTCGTCTCATTTTGCTTATCTTACTGTGTTTGGGGTCTCCTTATCACAGGTTGCAGGTTTGTAGTTCCCGTTGTTTTTGGTATCTGTCCCCAGTGGCTAAGGTTCCTTCAGTGGGTTGTGTAGGCTTCCTGGTGGAGGGAACTAGTGCCTGAGCTCTGGTGGATGAGGCTGGATCTTGTCTTTCTGGTGGGCACGTCCACGTCTGGTGGTGTATTTTGGGGTGTCTGTGGCCTTATTATGATTTTAGGCAGCCTCTCTGCTAATGGATGGGACTGTGTTCCTGTCTTGCTAGTTGTTTGGCATAGGGTGTTCAGCACTGTAGCTTGCTGGTCATTGAGTGATGCTGGGTCTTGATGTTGAGATGGAGATCTCTGAGAGATTTTTGCCGTTTGGTATTGCGTGGAGCTGGGAGGTCTCTTGTGGACCAGTGTCCTGAAGTTGGCTCTCCCACCTCCGAGGTACGGCCCTGATGCCTGGCTGAAGCACCAAGAGCCTTTCGTCCACACGGCTCAGAGTAAAAGGGAGAAAAAATAGAAAGAAAGAAAGAAAGGAAGGAAGGAAGGAAGGAAGGAGGAAGGAAGGAAGGAAGGAAAGAAAGAAAGAAAGAAAGAAAGAAAAGAAAGAAGCTATAATATAGTGAAGTAAAATAAAGCTATTGTAAAGCAAAGCTATACAGACAAAATCTCCCCCAGAAGCATATACATATACACTCACAAAAAAAGGAAAAGGGGAAAAATTAATATATCCTGCTCCCAAAGTCCACCTCCTGAATTTGGGATGATTCGTTGTCTATTCAGGTATTCAACAGATGCAGGCACATCAAGTTGTTTGTGGAGTTTTTTTTTTTTTTTTTTTTTTTTTTTTTAGTGTGTTAGCTTCTGCTTTATAACAAAGTGAATCAGTTATACATATACAATATGTTCCCATTTCTCTTCCCTCTTGCATCTCCCTCCCTCCCACCCTCCCCATCCCACCCCTCTAGGTGGTCACAAAGCACCGAGCTGATCTCCCTGTGCTATGCGGCTGCTTCCCACTAGCTATCTATTTTACATTTGGTAGTGTATATATGTCCATGACACTCTCTTACCCTGTCACATCTCACCCCACCCCCTCCCCATATCCTCAAGTCCATTCTCTAGTAGGTCTGTGTCTTTATTCCCGTCTTGCCACTAGGTTCTTCATGGCCTTTTTTTTTTTTTTTTTTTTCCTTAGATTCCGTATATATGTGTTAGCATACTGTATTTGTTTTTCTCTTTCTGACTTACTTCACTCTGTATGTGGCACATATATACAATGGAATATTACTCAGCCGTAAAAAGAAATGAAATGGAGGTATTTGTAATGAGGTGGATGGAGTTAGAGTCTGTCATACAGAGTGAAGTAAGTCAGAAAGAGAAAAACAAATACAGTATGTTTGTGGAGTTTTAATCCGCTTCTTCTGAGGCTGCTGGGACAGATTTCCCCTCCTCTTCTCTGTTCGCACAGCTCCTGGGGATCAGCTTTGGATTTGGACCCGCCTCTGCGTGTAGGTCGCCTGAGGGCGTCTGTTCCCCGCCCAGACAGAACGGGGTTAAAGGAGCAGCTGCTTCGGGGACTCTGGGTCACCCAGGCCGCGGGGAGGGAGCGGTACAGAGGAGGCGGGGTGAGCCTGCGGCGTCAGAGGCCGGCGTGACGTTGCAGCAGCCTGAGGCGCGCAGTGCGTTCTCCCGGGGGATGTTGTCCCTGGATCACGGGACCCTGGCAGTGGCGGGCTGCACGGGCTCCCAGGAGGGGCGGTGTGGAGAGTGACCTGTGCTCGCACACAGGCTTCTTGGAGGCGGCAGCAGCAGCCCCAGCGTCTCACGCCCGTCTCTGGGGTCCGCGCTGATAGCCGCGGCTCGCGCCAGTTTCTGGAGTTCGTTTAGGCGGCGCTCTGAATCCCCTCTCCTTGCACGCCGCGAAACAAAGAGGCAAGAAAAAGTCTCTTGCCTCTTCGGCAGCTGCAGACTTTTTCCCGGTCTCCCTCCCAGCCAGCTGTGGTGCGCTAACCCTTTCAGGCTGTGTTCACGCCGCCAACCTCAGTCCTCTCCCTGCGATCCAACCGAAGCCCGAGCCTCCGCTCCCAGCCCCGCCCGCCCCGGCGGGGGAGCAGACAAGCCTCTCGGGCTGGTGAGCGCTGCTCGGCGCCGAGCCTCTGTGCGGGAGTCTCTCCGTTTTTCCCTCTGCGCCCCTGTTGCTATGGGATCCGCGCTGTTAGCTGCGGCTCGCGCCCGTCTCTGAAGTTCGTTTAGGCGGCGCTCTGAATCCCCTCTCCTCGCGCACCAGGAAACAGGGAAGAAAAAGTCTCTTGTCTCTTCGGCAGCTGCAGACTTTTTCCCGGACTCCCTCCCGGCTAGCTGTGGTGCACTAACCCCTTCAGGCTGTGTTCACGCCGCCAACCCCAGTCCTCTCCCTGCGACCGAAGCCCGAGCCTCAGCTCCCAGCCCCGCCCGCCCCGGCGGCTGAGCAGACAAGCCTCTCGGGCTGGTGAGTGCTGGTCAGCGCCGAGCCTCCGTGCGGGAAGTGTGGGATTCTCTCCGCTTTGCCCTCCGCACCCCTGTGGCTGCGCTCTCCTCCGTGGCTCCGAAGCTTCCCCCCTCTGCCACCCGCAGTCTCTGCCCGCGAAGGGGCTCCTAGTGCGTGGAAATCTTTCCTCCTTCACAGCTCCCTCCCACTGGTGCAGGTGCCGTCCCTATTCTTTTGTCTCTGTTATTTCTTTTTTCTTTTGCCCTACCCAAGTACGGGGGGAGTTTCTTGCCTTTTGGGAGGTCTGACGTTTTCTGCCAGCGTTCAGTGGGTGTTCTGTAGGAGCAGTTCCACGTGTAGATGTATTTCTACTGTATCTGTGGGAAGGAAGGTGATCTCCGCGTCTTACTCTTCCGCCATCTTCTCTCCTCCCCCAGTCATTTACTTTTAAAATAATGTAAGTTGTTGATCCTTATGTATAAAAGGATAAAAATGTTCCAAATTAAAATATCCCAGGTCTGCTTAGATTTGCATGCTAATTTTGTTTTTAATATTAAACTACTGGGGAATCACCCAGTGGACTTAAAAACCAATATTGATTTTGTTTGTTTTTACATCGGATGCAAAGAATCAAATTAATCATACTTATTAGCTCATGGCACAGTACTATCGTTGGTTTGTGCCAGGAATTTTTCTTGTTTTATTATTTTTTCCCATCATCTCAGATGCATACTCTCATACATATACGCATACACATACATACACATATGTTGTTGTACACTGGTGATCATTCTAATTCTGTACAAGGATCAGTCATTTTTTCTATGTATTATTTTATACATTGCTGATATTGGTAAAGATTTCCAGGTCCTCCATGTCAGCCTCTATTTTACTACAAATGTCTTACCCATAAAAATGTTTGATTAGTTTGGCTTATTTTTTATGGATTAACTGAGGTATAATTGACATGCATAAACTGCATATATCTAGAGCACACCCGTTTTTAAGTTTTAACATACTTATATTTCCAGGAAACCATTACCACAGGTGATAAATAGATACATCACTCTCAAAATTTCCTTGTGCCTCTTTGCAGCTTCTTCCTTCCTGCCTCCTCCTTCATCCCCAGGCAACTGCTGATCTGCTTGCCTTCTGTCACTCAAGATTAGTTCCCATTTTCATGAATTGTATATAAATGGAACCATACACTATGTATCCCTTAGTCTGGCTTAGTTATTAAGTAGTTATTTTGAGATTCACTCATGTTGTTGGTGTATTATCCTTTTTTGCAGCTGAGTGTATTCTGTTGTGTGGATTAACTACACCCTGTTTACTCATTCACCCGTTGATGGACATTTGTTTTTATCCAGTTTTCAGCTTTTACAGTATTATAAATCAAGCTACTATGAATACTTGTGTACAAATCATTGAATAGACTTATGCTTTCATTTCTAGGAGTATATTAGCTGAATCATATGGTAGGTGTATGTTTAAATTTAAGAAATTGCCAGACTCTTTTCCAAAATGGTTAGTATTTTATATTCCCAAAAACAGTGCACGAGAGTTCGATTTACTCCATATTCTTGTAAATATTTAGTATGATTAGTCTTTTTAATTTTAGCCATTCTAATAGGTTTGTAGGAGTGTCTCATTGTGGTTTTAATTTGCATTTCCTTGATGACTAATGATGTTGAACATATTTTCATGTACTAATTTGCCACCCAAGTATCTTCTTTGGTGAAGTATTTTTTCAAATCTTCTGCTCAATATTTTTAAGTAGGTTGCTTGTTTTCTTATCATTGAGTTTTGAGAATTATTATATATTCTGGATACAAGTCATGCATCAAATATATGCTTTGTAAAGATATTGTCCCAAATTTGGCTTGTTTTTCATTCCCTTAACTGTGTCTTTCAAAGAACAGAAGTATTTCATTTTGATGAAGTCTAATTAATCAATTTATTCTTTTATGGATCTTGCTTTAGGTGTTATAGCTAATAAATTTCTACCTAAAACAAGATTATAAAGATTTTCTCCCATGTTTTTTGTAAGCATTTTTTCCATTTTAAGGTTTTACATATATGTGTATGATCCATTTTGAGTTCATTCTTATATATGGTGCAAGATACAGATGAAAGTTGATAGTTTCACAATGAATATCCAATTGATCCAGCACCATGTGTTGAAAAGACTATCCTTTATCTATTGAATTGCCTTTAAACCTTGGTCAAAAGCCAGTTTTCCGAATACGTGTGAGTTTACTGTCTTTGTGTTCCACTGACATATTAATACCACATTGTTGTGATTACTGTAGTTTTATAATAAGACTTGACGTCAAGCAGTATTGGTCCTGCAGCTTCGTTCTACATTTTCAAAGTTGTTTTGATTATTCTAGGTCTTTTCCATTTCCATATGAATCTTAGAAGTACCTTATGAATTTCTACCAAAATCTTTCTGGGATTTGATTGAGAATCTATAGATTACTTTGGGAAGTATTGACATTTGAATAATATTACATCTTCCAACTCTGGAACATGGTAAATCACTCCATTTATTTAGATCTTCTTTAATTTCATTTAGCAATATTTTGTACTTTTCACTGTACTGTTCTTACAAAACATTTGTGAAATTTATTCTTGAGTATCTCATATTTGATTCTATTGTAAATGCTGTTTTTTATTTTAAAATTAGATATTTTGTATATTGACTTTGTAACCTGAATTCTTGCTAAATTCACTTATTAGTTCTAGTACCTTTTTGTTGATTCTATAGAACTTTCTATAAAGATAATCTTGTCAATTGGGAATGAAGCAGTTTTACTTTTTACTTTCTAATCTTGATACCTTTTATTTATTTATCTCGCCTTATAGCACTGTGCATAACTTCAAGTACAATGTTGGATAAAAATGGTAGGACTGAACATTGGCATCTTAGAAGGGAAGCACTCAGTCTTTCATCATTAAGTATGATGTTAGCTGCAGGTTTTCATAGGTGTTCTTTATCAGGTTCAGAAATTTCTCTGTTATTCCTAATTTGCTGTTAAGAATGGATGTATTTTGAGGAATGGATGTTGGATTTTGTCAAATGCTTTTATTTTAAATATGTAGAGATGATCATGTGGTTTCTCTTTTATCAGTCTGTTAATATTGTGAGTTACATTGATTGGTTTTCTTATGATATCTTTGTCTTGTTTTTGTATCATAGTAATAGTGACTGAAAATAATGAGTTGCAAAGAATTTTCTTGTCTTCAATTTTATCAAGAATTTTTGTAGAATTGGTACTGTTTCTTCCTTAAGTATTTGAATTCACCTGGAGTTTTCTTTGTGTGTTTTTACTGCAAATTCAGGATTTCTTTTTTCAATAGAGAAATGACTATTCAGGTTTTCTATTTTATGTTGCTTGAGATTTAGTAGTTTTTCTTTGTCCTTCAAGAATTTTTTTTGTTAAATAAATTTATTTATTTATTTACATTTATTTTTGGCTGTGTTGGGTCTTCGTTCCTGTGCGAGGGCTTTCTCCACTTGCGGCGAGTGGGGGCCACTCTTCATCGCGGTGCGCGGGCCTCTCACCGTCGTGGCCTCTCCCGTTGCGGAGCACAGGCTCCAGACGCGCAGGCTCAGTAGTTGTGGCTCACGGGCTTAGTCGCTCCGCGGCATGTGGGATCTTCCCAGACCAGGGCTTGAACCCATGTCCCCTGCATTGGCAGGCAGATTCTTAACCACTGCACCACCAGGGAAAACCCCTTCAAGAAATTTGTTCATCTAAGTTGCCAAATTTATGGGTTTAAAGTTGTTCATAATATTCTGTTATTATACTTTTAATATCTGTAGAATCTGTTGTTGTGTCACTTCTCATGTTCCTGATATCAATAATTTGTGTCTTCTCTCTTTTTTCTTGATCAGTCTTACAAGACATGTATACATTTATTGATCTTCTCAAAGAGCAAGCTTGTGGTTTCATTGACTTTTCCCTATTGTTTTTCTGTTTCCTCAGCCATTGATTTTTCACTCTGATCTTTATTGTTTCCTTTTTCCTTCTTGCTTTGCTTTTCATTTGCTGTGCATTTGCTAGTTTTTTTTTTTAAGTGGAAACTGAAGTCATTCATTTAAAACTTCATATCTTTTCTCTATAGATGTTAAGTCCTATATATATATAGATAGATAGATAGATAGATAGATAGATACATAAAATACTGCTTTAGCTGCATCTTACAGATTTTGATATCTTTGTCTTTATTTTCATTCATTTCAGAATTTCCCTTTTGATTTCTTCTTTCACCCATGGGTTATTTAGGGATATATTATTCAGTTTCCTAATATTTCAGAATATGTTTTGATTTCTCTTGGGTAATACCTAGAAGTGCTAAAGCTTTTTGCAAAGTGTCTATACAATTTTACATTTTCAGTTAGCAGTATATCTTGGCCAACTCTTGGGATGATCAGTATTCATTTTTAGCAATTCTCATATGTGTGTAGTGGTGTCTCATGGTTTTAATTTTCATTTTCTTAATGGCTAGTGATGGTGCACATTTTCACGTACCTACTTGCCATCCATATGTCTTCTTTGGTGAAATATCTTTTGAAATATTTTGCACACATTTTTTGGTATTTGCATGTTTATTATTGAGTTTTTCAGAGTTTATATATTCTAGATGCAAGTTCTTTATCAGACATTTTTTACAGTATTTTCTACAAATCTGTTTTATCTTTTCATTCTCTTAATAGTGTCTTTCAAAGGGAATAATTTTTTTTTTATTAAATTAAATATATGTCTGTTCTTTTATGGATAATACTTTTGATGTCATATCTCAGAACTGTTTACCTATCCCAAGGTTAAAAATAATTTATTCTATATTTTCTTTTAGATATTTTACTGTTTTACATATTACATTGAGGATGAAGATTCATTTTTAATTAATTTTTGTATATGATGATTAGTATGTATCAAAATTTGATTGGTGTTTTTTTGTTTGCATATAGATGTCCAATTGTTCCAGCACCATTTGTAGAAAAGAGTATTTTTTTTTTCTGTACAGAATTGCCATTTCACCTTTATCTGAAATCTATTGCCCATATATGTGTGGTCCTCTACTCTATGCCGCTGATTAATTTCTCTGACACATAGTTAGCGATAGGGTTGCTGAGTCATAGAATGTCTGTATGTTTAATTTCTCTAAGTACTGTCACTATGCCATTCCTAACTTACTTCTTAAAGTTAAGCCACCAGAAATGCAAATTTTATTTACTTTTCTATTGCTTTATATGAGAATAGTTTATATTTCTCATCTTAAAACAAAAAAATAACTCCTCCATTTACAGATGTCTTATAATGTGAGACAGAGTTGTCATAATTTTTCATGAATGAAACAATTTGCTCTCATGTACCAAATTACATTAGCTACCCTTTTTTGTGGGTAATGAGTTCTGGTAAAGAAATAAGTAATTCTGGTATTAATGTTTCTGTTAATTAATAATTGCCATTTCCAAGGCTGTTGTATAGGGTTGGCAGATAAAATATAGGGTACCCAGTTAAATTTGAATTACAGATGGACAACAAATCTGAAATTCAAATTTAATTGAGTGCCTTGTATTTTTATTTGCCAAATCTGGCTGCCCTACTCTTGAGGCTCTTGGTGCTTTCCCCTAAGTCCTAATCATAATAACTTGTCTCAGCTACTTTAAAGTTTAAAGTAGTAAACTTCTTAAGTAAACTTTAAACTTTCTCAGTCATTAGCTGTATTCATTGAGCTAATGGAATAAAAACTTCCCATGGACTGTTCAGGCATTTCCTAGCTACATTTAGCCACTTTAAGAACTAATTTGTAGTTTTGAAAAATTGTAATGCAGTCAGATCAATTTTCATTTTTGGCACATAGGAAATAAAAGGTTTCAGTTTAAAGAAACACTGTTCTCTACTTGCATTTTCTTTTTGCTCTCTCTTGGTGTCCGTGTACTCTGGTTTGTAAAGCAGAAACGTGATAATGACTGTAAGGTGCAAGCCTTGACAAAAGAGAACAGTTACAAAGAGTTTGTTTGATTGCTTTTAAGGAAAAAGAGAGGTGTATAAAGGAGGAAACAATTCTCTTTAAACAGATAAAGTTTTACACTTTAAAGCCTACAAAAAGCATTTTAAAATATCATTGTATTCTGATAACAAACCAAAACATCAATTTTAGAAGATTACCGCAGTAAAACCTGGAGATCTACTGTGAAGATAGCATAAGGATTTAGTTTCAAAAAACCAATTACATAAATATAGGATGACGAAGACCTGCCTTGGTAGTATTTCATGTGAAAAGCATCTAGGGTTTTAGTTGATGCCAAGTTCAGTATGAGACAACAGTGTGACAAGACTATAAAAATGTGCCTGCAGCCTTCCCAGCATTAATCAAAGTATTGCCAGAGAAGGTATAGTCTGGAGCAATGCTGGGTACATGGAAAGCTCTAAATAAATATTTTTTGAATGAGTGAATGTATGAATTGTTCTTTGCATTGGGTAGTGAATGTCTAAAATACAATGTCAGTTCTGGAGAGAACCTCAGTTTACAAGGTGCATTGACAAAGTAGAGAGTGACCACAAGAGGACTATCAGGAAAGTAAAGGGTCTGGAGACCCGGTCTCAGTGAGGGGACCTCCAGAGAATCCCTGGAATGAGTTTTCATGGGGATGTGCTCAGCTACTGAGGGTTTGTTCTTAAGTAGACATGTTAATGTGTCTATTTAAATGACTCCAGAGGGCAGAATGAGAAGAGTGGGTAGAAGTTACTGTGAAGAATATCAAAAGGATAAACAGTGTGGTCATTAACCAAATATCACTCAGATTTATTCCTCTGGTAATTTATAATACAGTTGATGGGTTTAATTGAGCCCACTGGCCTCTGCCTAGTCTAACCAGATGTGGATGTGTGGTAGAAAGAGACTGATCTTTCGAATCCCACTTCTGTCACTTATTAGCTATGTGAAATTGTACTTTCTCTGTTCATCTTTCCTTTACTCAACTTAAAAAATGGGGATAATAATACCTACTTGGCGGCATTCTTTTTTTTTTTCTAAACACTTTAAATTTTTTATGCAACAGGTTCTTATTAGTTATCTATTTTATACATATTAGTGTATACATGTCAATCCCAATCTCCCAATTCATCCCACCACCCCACCCCACGCTTTTCCGCCGTTGGTGTCCATACGTTTGTTCTCTGCATCTGTGTCTCTTTTTCTGCCTTGCAAACCGGTTCATCTGTACCATTTTTCTAGATTCCACATATATGCTTTAATATACGACATTTGTTTTTCTCTTTCTGACTTACTTAACTCTGTATGACAGTCTCTAGGTCTATCCACATCTCTACAAATGACCCAATTTCGTTCCTTTTTATGGCTGAGTCATATTCCATTGTTTATATGTACCACATCTTCTTTATCCATTTGTCTGTCAATGGGCACTTAGGTTGCTTCCATGACCTGGCTATTGTAAATAGTGCTGCAATGAACATTGTGGTACATGAGTCTTTTTGAATTATGGTTTTCTCTGGGTATATGCCCAGTAGTGGGATTGCTATTTTTAGTTTTTTTAGGAGCCTCCATACTGTTCTCCGTAGTGGCTGTAGCAATTTACATTCCCACTTGGTGGCATTCTTAGGGAGACCAAATAAATTGTGTATGAGAAATATCTAGCATGTAGTAGATGTACTTTAGAAAGTAAGTTCCACATAGGACTTTTTTCTGTGTCTTGATTTGGATGGTAGTTATTTGACTGTTCACATTGTGATAATCCATTGAGTTATTTTTGTGTAGCTTTCTTCATGCCCATCATGTTTAGCAATAAAAATAATAGAGTATTTTAAAAACTTAAAACAAACCTGAAAACACTGAGTGCAATAGCCTTTATCTAAGCAGTAAGATTTCTTTGTTGAATGTTTAATTTTGCAGCACCCATGTTCATAGCAGCATTATTTGCAGTAGCTAAAAAGTGTAAGCAACCCTTGTGTCCACTGTTGGATGAATGGATAAACAGAATGTGGTCTATACACACAATGGCATATTATTCAGCCTTAAAAAAGAGTGAAATTCTGACACATGCTGCAACATGGATGAACCTGGAGGAGGTTATGCTAAGTAAAATAAGTCAGACACAACAAGACAAATACTGTGTGATTCCACTTATATGAGGTATCTAGAATAGCCAATTGTAGAAAGAGAATGTAAAATAGTGGTTGCTAGGGGTTGGGGTCAGGGGAAAATGGGAAGTTGTTGTTTAATGGGTATAGAGTTTCAACTTTGCAAGATGAAAAGGTTCTAGAGATTGGTTGCACAACAGTGTGAATATACTTGGCAATGATGAACTGTATACTTAAAAGTGTTAAGATGCTCAATTTTATATTACGTGTATTTTACTGCAATTAGAAAAATTAACTTCACCTCATTTCAAACAAATCATTTTCATTTAAATGCATGAATAATTCTCTCTTTTGTCTGATAGTATATGCCAATCAAGAGAATTTTAAGGTATCCATGCTAAAGAATATCCTTCAAATTGTAATTTCTTCTGGCATTTACGAAATGTAACATTAATTTTCAAGATAATGTAGATGCTTCAGTATTTAAAGATATTTGAATTAGTATTCCTAATCTAAACATCCCAGACCTTTAGGAGCTCCAGAGATGCACTTCAGGGGAAGTCCTTGAATCCTCTGAAATTGTACGCAAAATGTGTGTGTACATCAGGAAGGAGCATCCATAACTTTTTTCTGATCCTCAAAGGCTCTGTGACTGCTAAAAGATCAAGAACCACTTATGTAAATGAAATTCACAGAAGCCCGTGAGATAGTTGTTTCACTGTTTGGGACTGTTAGAGGTATGTTATCCCCTGTCCTCCTCTACACTTCTCCTGAGGGGTAATTAATAATGGCATGCCATTAACTTGGCAGACACAGGTGGTGTGTCGCCAGGGTCAACCTGTGTCCAGGACTGTTAAACATCTCCATCAGTGACTGGATGATGGAATAGATGCATGCTCACCTCGTATGAGGATATCGTAAAGTCAGATGAGGAGCAGAACCTGGGGGGATAGGATCAGAATTCCAAATGCTCTTGACAGGTTGGAGAAATGAATACAAGCCAATGACAATGAGGTCAACAAGAGCAGAATAATAAGAATCAGGGAGGGAACATAAGCCAGAAGTCTAATGGAAAGAACTGGCTGAGAAAAAGACAAATAACAAGAATCCCAAGGCTCATGATGAATTACAGGCTGAGGGCTAAGAGAAAGGTAAACCTTTCTCTCAGGTTCCTATGATGGAACCTGCCACTGCAGAGGAGCCATAACAAGAGAAACAGGTACTTTCTTTCTCAGAGGTGGTCTTGAATAATTGAGATTTCCTTATTTGGTTGAATGCTGATTATTTCTAAGTAGTTATCTGCATACATTATTCTAATTTTTGAAGCAAAATGTACACAAACATACTTGCACATATAAACGTAGTATATAAGTGTTAGGTGTGTGTGTGCACGTCTGTTTTGGGGAGTTGGGGCGTGTGTCTGCATTACCAAGAATCTTGATTGTTTGCTTTGTTGTTTGGGTCTCTGATGCTTAGAAAGGATACTTGGGGAAATTTTGGAAAAGTATTCAGGAAAGGAGAGCAGACATTGAAAGGAAAAGGAATATTGGAATTTGAAAATTAATTATCTCGAATCAAAAATGTGTGAAGATGTGATGAAGAGAGCATGGCAAGTGGCTATGTCCTGTGATCATGCTGAGGGGAACAGAGCTTCCTTCCCCTCCCTTGGGAAGGGTTTAGATCATGTGGAGTTTTCTCACCATAAGCAATGGAAAATTTTAAGAATAGCACTACATACAATAATTATCCAAACAAATTAGAATTATGCATTGTTAGAGTCACTTTTATTTTCATGTGTAAAATACATTTTACAAGGAGGGTACATTAGCTATGTTCCTGATTTTAGGAGACTCTTCATAGCCCTTTGACAACGTCAGTTAATTAGATCCAAATCAATGAAGTTGTTGTAAATTAATTACCATTAGTTGCCAGGTACAAACCATCTCCCATGAAGCATCATTGATAATTTTCAGTAAAAGTTTCTGCAGCTAACATTGTAACAAATCTATTTTTATAAAAATTTTAAATCTCAAAATTCTAAATCAATAGTCTGTCAAACTAATATAACAAAATTTCAAGTGTTACAGGAAAATTAGTCACCCTTGTTAGCAAAGGGACTTAAATAAAAGCTATCTTTATGATAAGATACCAAATAAATATAGTTTTAACTTAAACTTAGTAGCTGGTATTAAATATCCATCAACCTACTCCTGCTAGTTAATTGATAGCAGAAAGCTTTTCTTGTCTTGGCCTCTGGTCTAAGAGTCTTTTATTCTTTCATAGTCTTCATTTCAACCATGAACTTTAAGGTTACCATCTATGACCTTGTTATTCATTTACAGCCAAGACTTTTTTGAAAAATATGGCATTTGTAATTTTCTGTTTTCACATATTTTAGGTAAAAAATTGTCAGGAGACAGAAAAAGAGCTAGATGATTGCCAGAGAACCTTTCTGATTGCAACAATTTAAATTTTTTCTTTTAATACTGAAAACTTAAGGATGATATACTTATTTTTATTGATAAATAGATAATAATATATAATATGGATGCTATATTTAGTCAAAATATTTGCTATGATGTTTCAAACTACATTGACCATAAAAGTCTGTCAGGTGTTTTCAATTCACTATTCCCTTTGAATTATGTATAACATTTTCATATATCCATTACTGTAGAGTTTCCTACTGCTGCTTTAAAAATTACCCCAAACTTGGCGACTTAAAATACGGCAAATTTATTCTCTTACAGTTCTGGAAGTCAGAATTCCAAAGTCAGTCTCAGAAAGTTAAAATCAAAGTGTTAACAGGCCTGCATTCTTTCTGGGGTTTCTAGAGGAGAATCCATTTCCTTGCCTTTTCCAACGTCTAGAGGCCACCTTGGCTCATGGCCTTGCATCACTCAGACCTGTGCTTCCATCATCACATAGCCTTCCCTGACCCTGACCCTCCTGCCTCCTCTTATAAGGATGTTTGTGATTACAGTGGTCCCACCCAGAAAATCCAAGATAGTCTCCCAACTCAAGATCCTTAACTTAACTTAATTGTATCTGCAACGTCCCTTTGCCACATGAAACCACATATTCACAGGTTCCAGGGATTAGGATGTGGATGTCTTTGAGGAAGCCATTACTCAGCCCATCACAAGGACTTTACTGGTCACATATTCATACATTCAACTAAAGACAGGTATGGATTCCCTACTAACCTAAGAACAGACCTAGGCAACTGAGGTCTGTTACATGCAACTAAGTCCTTGCCTTAATGGATGTTTCATTCAAAGAGGATGAGAGTGAGGGAAATCAGAGAAGGAATCAAATAAATAAACAAAAAACTTTTATGGTGATTAGTAAAAAGATTAAAGTAAAGCAGGGCCATGGGCCAGAGAGTGAAAGTGTAGAGGCAGCTACTTTGCAAGGGGCCATGGGTGGAGGGCTCTCTAAGGAGGCATAGAAGTCAAGAAGAAGGAGGAGACAGCCTTGCAGACACCTGAGTGGTGAATGCCCTAGGTGCAGAAGGGGTAGCTGTAGGAGCGAGACTGACGAGTCTGAGGAACAGACTGAATGCTGGTGGGGGCAGGAGGTTGGTACAAGATGTGGAGGGTGAGCCCAGAGGAGTCCTAAGAAGCGGGCAGGAGCCGGGCATGCCGGCCTTCATGGCTGTATGGAGTTTGGATTTTATTCTGAGGGAAATGGGAAGTAACCAGAGGTTTTGGTATGGGTAAGGCTATAAATCTGATGTACAATAAAACCCCTCTGGCTGCTGTGGGGAGACTGGACTGGAAGAGGCAAACTAGGGGTCCAGAGAGGGGGCCGTGGCAGTAGCATGAGAGTGAGAGGGTGGTGGCTGGACCAGGGTGATTTTGGTGGAGATGGTGGGATGCAGGACGCATCCTAAACTAGTAGCAACATTTAAATGTTTTGGTGAGGATTTATCTCTTATCTTCCAATATTCTCTATTTGCTTTCACCCCAAACTCTCAAAATAATAGTAATATCATGATAACATTAAGAATAATTTCAACAATAACAACTTTTATAATACAGGTGTGGGATGTTTTCTCAAGCCTTTCCTACAGTGTAAGTGCAAACATCTTTAGAGATCTGCAATGCACCATCTAAATAAGTGCTGTGCTTCTTTGGAAAACCACCAAGAGGAGGATCCCTTCACCACATTCAGTGAGACGACTGCCTCCACTCTTCTGTGTGTAGATCCAGAAACGTTTTCTGGATAAAGAGACCTGATTTACTATGCTCTGTGAGGAAGGAGGTATCATTATCATCTTCACTTTGTGGTTGAGGGATCTGAGTTTTAGCAGTAGGAGGTACACAGGACGGCACAGGCTCACATGTGGATTCAATTCTTAAGACATGAGGCTCAGTCTTTCAAGAGGTCTTTCAAGATCTTTGACTAAATTGCATCATTTATTCTGATTTTTTTCATATTTATTTTCTTGATTTGAATAAAATGAAATTGAAGTATATTTATCAAACTATCCTAGTTAAATAATTATGCAAAAAAAGAGGAAAACAACAGAATATTATTGTATGACAGTCAATCTCCGTGTTAATTAACATTCCCAGGTCTGTCTCATGCACACAAATAAAAAAGGTCAAGGAGGGTGGGTTGCCCCAGCACCAGAGAATATAATTTGATAAAGGTCCACTAGAGGACTGACTTGTCTTCCCTACGGTTTACAATGCAGATCCTTAGCTGGTTAGAGTCAGTGTTTTCTTCTAAAGGAGGTTATTTTTATCCCTGCCCTTACAACAAACGGGTACCTTAGTATTTTATAAAAGATGACAGGAAAATCACATTACCAAAAAATAGCAGATGTGGGGAGGTATGCAGTAGGATAGTTTATTGGGGGGAAATAGACTAATATCAAAATAGAAAGAACAGAAGCAGAAATAATAAATTTGCCTGCATCAGTCTCTTCTTTCATGACCTCATCGTGCCCGACATACTGATCAATTTCACTACAAGCAATAAATATTAAAATTAAATTTTTGAGCGTCTTATCAAAAGCTTCCTGACATCAGTTGTTTTCACAATTTTTTTTTCCTGCAAGCTTGGAATACCTCTTCATCAGTCTTTTATTCCAACCAATCTTGTTCCAGTTTCTCTCTCCCCACAAAAAGCACTTGTTTTTCCCCTTCTGTTTTTGACTTTTCTTTCTTAGCAGAGGTGCATGAATATTATTTTACACTCCACTGTGGCTGCATCTCCATCGATCAAGAAATAAAAAGTGAGTCTGAAGGATGTGTCGTGACCCTGCAGGGCTACAAACAACAGAGGTGTGTGTAATGATTCCCTGGCTCCTGGTAGCAGCAGCTGACGCAAAGGCTCTGGGCAGTTTTGCACAAATGAGCCTGCATCCTTTCTTGTTATAACCGATCCAGGCATTTCCAGGAGAAGGGAGCTTCCAAAGAGCGTTTAATTCTTAAATGTCACCTGCACACAATTTCCAGCTTGACAAATATTTCAAAATGTCCTAAAAGCAAATGGTAGGGTCATCATTCTTGTCTGTATAACCCCCTGAATTTCCTAATAACTACTTTTTATATCTTAAAAGCTGAAGGCAACAAGGATTTTCTTTTTTAAAAAAATTTTTTCATCATAAATTCTTTTTTTTGAAATTTTGAATTTTATTTATTTTTTTATACAGCAGGTTCTTATTAGTTATCCATTTTACACATATTAATAAGCGTATACATGTCAATCCCAATCTCCCAATTCATCCCACTAGCACCACCCCCTTTCCCCCCTTGGTGTCCATATGTTTGTTCTCTACATCTGTGTCTCTATTTCTGAAAATAGGATTTTCATTTTCATAATCATCTTCTATTATTAGGAATGGATAAATATTCCATTAGTAATATTGGATGTGGTTCACAACTGAGTTTATTTGAAAATTATTCATTGTTTCCTTTAATGTTTACAACACTTTCTAGATTTTTCTGTTAAGGACATGTCACCATCGTTTAGGATACATTTCCTTAAAATAGAACACAATTAGCCTTGACATGTCAGCAAACTTTTATTTTTTACGTCCCCTACAGTCTTAAGATTTAGCATTTCTCTTCAGAATTCAGTTCAGGGCTTCCATTTCGTATGGCATCCTCCACTCTGACACCCAGTTTCATTTTTCTCTTTTGTGCATATATTATTTGTCACATCTCTTTTGGTGCTTAATTTTATCTAGTTGGTTTTGTTGTTGTTTCATATCTGAGGTTTCACAATGTCAGCTCACCAGCTAAAGGTGACCTACAGATGGGTTTGTATTGACTCACCAAGAGTTTTAAAAATAAAAATTTTGAATTGGTGCCAATATTTGAAAACTGGTTAATTACACATAAAATTCTGCACTTCCAGTTTCAAGCAAGTCAAACAACGGCTCTGGCAAGGCTGGCACTCATCTCTTGAGTTAGCAGTTGTCTGGAACTGAGGCCTGGGTGTCCCTGAATAGGCAGCAGGGTCTCCTGGTTACCAGGGTCCCTCCAGGCAATTTACTTTTATTTCACTTTCCTTCCCAGGCTTGTAGACATTTGATATCATGGTCTGTGTGAACTTGCCTTTTCAAATTTTTGTTTACTGAACTAGGTTATAAATTCCTTGAAGCCAGAGATTGTTGTTATTTTTTTTCTCTGTCCTCACACTGCCTAGCATAGTAATAGACACATAGTAGTTGTTTGATAAATTATTTTGTTAAAAATACCTATTGTGTGCAGCTAGGCATATATGGAGCTTCCTGAAGAGCTAGGGGAAAACAGTCTCCAAACAGTTCACACAAATAAATGATTAATCTTCACAACTCCATTTTGAGATTCACAAGGGGTATACAGTATGGGGATTAATTTATGGTGTGGAAAGAATAACCTTTAATGAAACTATTCCCAATTGAACTTGCAGGGAAGATTTAGATACACAAAAAATAATTACCTATATTGAAAATTGCCCTACAGGGGTAAGCACCAGCCAATCTTTTACTAGAAAGTGCCATGGCCTCTCCAGAGAAGGGGGCTCTGGTCTCCCTCCAGCCTTGCAGCCTTCTAGAACCATCATTCACTGTGAGAAAGAATTTCCAAATCACCTGAGTGCTTTGGCCAGCATCTCTCACCAGCTTACTGATTTCATAGTTATCCAGACTAGGGTTCATCAGAACAACCTGTCCCAGAATTCTTTTTCTGCCTCTGTATTTAGTTGTATAAAAATATTTCAAATAAACCACTTGGGAGTAAGGGGAGTTATTAAGGTTGTTTTCCATATGTATTTTTGAAAACTAATGAAAATACCCCAATTATTTAATAATGTCTTAGAAGAATTGGTTCTTAGCATCTTAGATTTCTCTTCTTTTTAATTTCCATTTTGAACTATTCAAGAATTTAAGCAAGAAAAGATATAATATTAACATATAAACATATAGAAGTAAATACACATATAAAATATGAATTTGGATCTTGCTGTTTCAACATACTTAGAAATAGTGGAAAATCTGAGAAATACTTAGAAGATCTATGTATACTTTTTTATAGGTTATAATTGAAAATACACAAAATAACATTTATTCAGCAATCAAATATTAGTGACACAGAGAATCAAGAAGTAAATAAAAAACTTAGAGCAGGCAACATTGTTTTCACAAAGCCTGATTAGGAAAATAAAACCACAGATTTTTTTCTCATAAGAGAGTGTCATATACTCATAGTTTTCTTATATTTAGTTTATACAAAATTCTAGGTAACATGACCTTTGGACCCGTGACTCAAAACCACTTTGAAATAAGGGTGAAGCTTGCTTGAAGCTTACAAAGCTGACCCAGTAAGAAGTGAAAACAGCTGGACATTGAGGAAGGACCAGAAACATTATATGAAGCAGATATTAACAACTAAAAAAATGCAGTGATGAAAATTTAAGAGAAAAATAGGTAAAATGAGGAAATCAAATTACAAAGTCATCCTATCCTATATCTTTCTGGATGAGCCACCTGCATCATCATTGTCTTTCCATGTTCTGATTAACTCAGAACTCACAAACCCAGATAGCATAGTGTGCTGGACACCTCTGTATACATTCAGAGAGAGAGAAACGAGTTCTAGATATGCATTTTGTGATTACTAGTAGTACACCAAGTTTAAAACAACTTCCTTTAATAACCATATTCAACCACATTAAGAAAAAAGGAGACATTTTTATACTAGGCAAGTGATCACGAACTAAGAGGGGAAAGTTCAGTATAGTGAAGTCTATAGTGGGTACTTTAGGCAGAAAAAACAAACTAATTAAATAAAGATGGAAACTGTTTAGGTTGGTTCTGAGGGGATCAGAATCATTTAAGAAATGACCCTAAATCACTTAAATACCAAGAACCCAAACAAAATTTAGAGGTGGGAAAGGCCAGTCAAACTGGGTTACAGTAAAATACTGTAGTTATAGATTCCTTGGACTACATCTCCTTCTTCTCCCTTCAATGAGGTAGTAACATTCATTTGAAATACAATTGGGAATATTTGTTTTAATTTGCTTTCAGTTACAGAATTTTCCCATCTTCCCATCTTTTCTGATTATCTTTTATTTTGGGAATGTGTGGAACATTAACATGTTTCCCAAAGTAAAGCCTATATAAAATAAAAAGGTGCCCTCAGAAAAGGGTCACTTCCCTCACCCCGCATCGCTCTCATCCTGTTGTCCACCTCCATGTTACGTCTTGTGTGCAGTCAACTCCATGTTTCTGATTTATCCTTCCTGAGTTTGTTTTGTAAAGATGATCAGATATGTATGCTTTCTTATTTCCTTAAGCAAAAGACAGCCAGCTATACATACGTACTTTGTGTGTTTTTTTTAAACAATATGTCCCTCATGTTTATAGAGACCTTTTGTAGCAATAGAGATCACCTTCGAACAGTATCACTTCACATTGGTCATAGAGATATTCCTCATGCACTTTTTGTAGCTGCATAATAGTGTGTTGCACATATTACTATACTTTACTCAACCAATTTCCTATGGAAAAACGTCACTTTTAATCTCCCTCATCCCACCATTTCTAGTATACCTTGAAGGTACTCAATACGTGTTTGATAAGTCAGCATCCTAATGGATAGGATACTGTTTTAGATGAGTATTGAAGGATATGTGGAATTTGGATTGAGGGGAAGCGAACGAGGGTTCTGAAGAGGAAGGATGCTGAGCAGAGACGCAGAGTGGAGAAGACCGAGCTGCCTGAAATGGGATGTTTTGTTGCCATATGGTGGGGAATAGATCTGCTGTCTCAGGTGGAACCAAAACTCAAGTTCTTTGAAAACTGGTTTCAATGTTACATTTCATTGAGATTTAAGTTTCAATGGCATGAATGAAAATGGTTGAGAAAAAATAGTATTTGGGCATAGTGGTAGAACTTAACCCTAGGTGGTGTAAATGATGCTACATTTTCTGTGTTATTAACCATTTCTGGTTTTTTTTTTTTTTTTAATATTTTACAGTGTAGCAGAATAAATGGAACTGACTTACCTTTCAAAATATATATATAACTGGTTTCTTGTACTCTTGACAGATTGGTCATGTTTCCAAAAGCTACCTAACTATTTATTTTCTCTAGGAGGTGTATGTGTGTGTGTGTGTGTGTGTGTGTGTGTGTGTGTGCGTGCTGGAGCATAGGCCTTCAACATTATCATGATGCTCAATGAGCTACCAAAGGGGCACCAAAATAAGTTTTTAGTGAGTTCATAGTGAACTAACTGAATCAGGACTGTTAATCTGGCAGTGACAGATGAATTAGAGGGGGTAGACAAGTAATATTAGTTTCCTACTGTTATGCAACAAGTTACCACAAATTTAGGGGCTTATAATTATTTATGATCTCATGGTTCTCGTATTGCCTGGGGTTGGGGTCTCATCCGGAGTGTGCGGACAGTCTCCAAGCTAAGGTGGCTGAACAGAATTCAGTTCCTAGCAGTAGCAGGATTAAGGACTCTGTTTCCATGCTGGCTGTCAATCAAGGGCCCCTCTCAGCCCCTACAGGCTACCTGTCACCTGGAGGTGACATATCATATTCATAGGTTCCTCCTGCAGTCCATAGGAGGGAGTTAAAGAAGGGTGTGGGTCATTGGTGGGTCAACTTAGAATGCTACCTACCACACCAAGGTGCAGAGATGATATAGTTAGGAGGTTACTGTATTCATCCAGCGTTGGGGCTGTAGAAGCCTTTATTCAGGTGAGTGTGCAGGGAGAGGGGGCATAAAAGGAAGAGAGGCAAACACACTTTAAATGGAGGGTCAATAAGACTTGCTGATTGACCTGAGAATGAAGAAAAAGGTAAATAGTCAAAATATTTCAAACCAAATCAAGCCATTGATTGAGGCAAAGACATGAGAAAAGAAAATATCTTTGACCAGGAGGTCCCACTGAGTTTGGATTGAGACAAGGTGAGTCTCAGTTAACAGGGCATCAGAAAGAGAACATGTATGAGGCAGGTGTAAATAAGTGTATTGCTGTAGCATAAGCAAGAGCTCAGGCCTGTGGAAACAGATTTGGCATACATCCCATCAGAGGTGTAGCTGAAGTTTTGTGAATAAATACGCTTTTCAAGGAAAATGGCTTAGAAGCCTATTATGGACTGAACTGTATTCCCCTCTCCCTCAATTCAAATGATGAAGCCCCCCCACTTCCGCCCCCAAATGTGACTGTGTTTGGAGATGGGTCCTTTAAAGAGGTAACTAGGTTAAATGAGGTCATTAGGGTGGGCCCCTGGTCTAGTAGGACTGATGCCTTATATGAAGAGGAAGAGATAGCAGGGCTGCATGCAAAGGACACATGCAGAGGACACAGAGGTGTCCTATGTCCACAGAGGACATAGAGGACACAGTGAGAAAGTGGCTGTCTGCAAGCCGAGGAGAGAGGCCTCAGGAGAAACCAGCCCTGTGGGCACTTTTATTTTAGACGTCCAGCCTCCAAAGCTGTAGGAAGATAAATGTCTGCTGTTTAAGCCACCAAGTCTGTGGCATTTTATCATGACTACCCAAGCTGACTCATACAAAGCCCAAGTACAGTTTCTAAGAAGAGACATATTTTGAGGAGGCAGAGTGAGTGAAAAGCAACCAGAAGTCTGAGAATGCTGAGTCTGCATTGTGGTGAGCTATGAGGGTCAGTGACCTGGGTCAGAGGATCTGGAATCCAGCCTTCACTCTGCAGTGGATGGCATTATATAACTTTGGGCAGACCTCTTAAGCTCTCAAAGCCCTAGATTCATAAAGTGGGCATGATAGTGTCCATCTCCCTGATTATAGGAAGGTTTAAATAAGTTTCTATATTTCTGTAGCTATATTTACTTTGATATGTACATAAACAACTGAAAGCTCATTCCTAAGCTATGAAGCACTAGATGTGCATGAGTATTAGTGGCCTCCAGAAGTATAAAGCTGTAGAGTTCTGATAACGTCAATATTAAATGATCCTGCTTCTTTTAAGCGCATCTGTGTTTGTAGCCACACCATTAGCTCTCACTTCCTACTGCTGTCCAGGTGTTATCCTGTTCAGCCATTTATTTTACGTTAATGTGTAGGCTGGAAACCAGGTACTTATGGACGTTAGAATTTTGTCTACAACAAGAGTAAGCCGATTCCAAGGTGCAGCCTGAGGAGTGTCAGCCTGGATTAGAGTACCCAGTGTGTGCAGCTGTCTCTACTTATTGACTGTTTCATGAGTGGCTTAGCTGCCTGGGCAAAAGTTAGCTTTATGGAAGTGAGGTATTATTCTGTGTTTGGTTTTATTCCAGGGCTCCTCTATTAAAGATGCAGGTGGAAAACCTGGAAAATATTCAGGTGAAAGGTTTAAAGAAGTCAAATAATGTAGCTTTAAAAAGAAAACACCATGAAGAAAGCTGAATAGCCTTCTTCAGTCTCTCCACTAAGGAGAGCTAAAATATGCTTTCTGTATGATCTTCATTCTTAGAGATCTAGATTAGCTCTAAAAAATATTTAACTGACATAAAGAATTGGAATGATAACTGTCAAATTTTTTCTCTGTTGGTCTTTAAGAATGTGACAGCTTTTCACATCTTTGGAATGGTTTAGATGGATTCTGATAGAATGGGAGTTTTTAAAAGGGAGAAAAACTACTGTACACAGAAATATTTTTTTTTTAAAAAACTGACATAGCATATTGAATGTAGTAGGCATTCCTATTCATGTTTGCCTTCCAAACTCTATGAAAGTAATTGTGTATGTATAACACTATTGTATTATCCAGAGAAGATAGTTTCATAAATCATTTACTGCCTACTGACATGTTTCTATAATGCTAGTACACATGCTCAGTTTATTTTGGTTTTAAAATGTCTGTATAAGAAAAAAAGAACTAGCAGAGAATGTAAAGCAAACATGAATGTTACTCAACACTAAATATGCTGAAGAATACCATGATTTTTTTTTTTATATGTCAAGCAAACCCCACCTCAAATAAATAAGCTAAAATGAAAGTTTAGATTTTCTGCATAGAAACATTGATGCAGATTTTATTTCATTTTTGCTTCTTATCCTAGAAAAGAATACCTGCCAGGGCTTTACCTAGCTGTACGTAAATTTATAATAAAAAAGATAGAAGTGTAGGTATTTATTTATTTGTTACAGATACCTTTTGAACACCTGTGTGCAAAGGACTAAGCATGGCAGGCAGGAGGAATTCTCTCCAAGTAGCCTTCAGCCCACTGAGCAGACATGAGAACACAGACTTATACAGACGGCTGTGTTGGAAAAAACAAATGAGGGAAGTGGTGGATAGGCTAATATATATAATTAAGAGCCAATTTCACAATAAAATAATTAAAGTTATATCTAATTAAGTAGAAAGAAACCTATAGTTTCCAGTGATTTTGGATTAATTCAAGCCATTAAGAGTTCGGTGCATCTGAAAAAAGTGCTTTTATTTAACTAGCTGCTCAGAAAGAGAAAAAAAAAGAATAATTTTCTGGCAGGTGCATCCCATCGTCATTGTCATTGTCATCCACCAATGACAAAAACCACAATCTTAAAACCACAATTTTCAAACTTACAATTTTTTATTTCAGATATTAAGCTCTGTCAGCTCAGCATTTGCCCCTCTGCCCCTTGTTCTTGGGTTCAGCGTGAGCTCTGGGGCTGTAGGAGGAGCTGCAGTGTTGGTGCCCCACCTACTGTTAGTCCTGACCTGTCCTGAGGTGCAGTCCACCAGGTGTCTCGTGCTGTCTCTTCTATCCAATGTCTTCACTTCAGAGTTCTGTATTTTTGGAGATACGATCCATCAGTTCTGCTTCCTGTTTACATGGCCACACAGCTTTCCCCAAGAACATTCCTTCCGTGACCAGGATAGCCCCTGGGGGCCGCTTGCCTTTTTCTATGGCCAGCTCTCTACCCTGTGCAGGAGGATATGGCGGTTCCTGCTGGGGCCAGGGAGGGTGGGGCTGACATCACAGCCGCACCGCCTCTGACCCCCCGCAGCGATTTCTGCTGTTCCCCACTCCAGGCCCTCAGCGAGCATCACCCAGACAGAAACGGGGCAGGGTCTAGCGTTGTGCCCGCCACCCCCCGCACCCCCGCCCTGGCTCTCGTTTCCTTTCCGTGAGCTCAGAGAGCCTAGTGGGCCTGGTGTGCGAGCAACCTACTCGTCGGGTGTCCTTCCTTAGGACCCTGCCCCACACTCGCACTTCCGCTGTCACCAGCTTCAAGGCCAAGAATTGCAAGTCTGTTCTCTGGTGCCTCCTGCTGACCTCAATGGAGGAGGGTCCTGGGGTTCAAGGACATAGGTCATTGTGTGGGGGGGAAACATTTCTGTTAATATTTCCCTTATCATCCCAGGGAAAATAGTCCTGTGATCCCTCTGCATGTCCCTTCAGGTTCCAGAAAGGAACAGAAAACGTACTCAGGTAGGAGGCTGAAGGGATTGAATGAAGGGACTGCTTACAGAATAACCTGAAGATAACCAATGGAGCCTTCAGGGCACCTGACCTAGTCTTAGTGAGAAACTGTTGCTCTCCTTTTTTCTGTAGGGGCAAGAGGAATAGAAACTGTTCTGGGTGGAGGGAAGCCTCACCCACCCCCTTCCGGGGCCCCCTGACCTACTACTGATACCTCCCATCGTCTAAACCCAACTGGAGGTCAGATGACATGGCAGCCCAGGGGAGGTGGTCCTTAGGCGTCAGCTTCCAGGGCACAGAACAGGCAGAGAAGGCTGGGGGATGAATGGGGTGGGTAAGGGGATGAAAATGGAAAATACGATCAGGGCAGAGAATATGATTAGAGCTCCCCCAAGTACACTCCTGATTTCAAGTACTGTATGCTGTTTGTTGTACTCACTGACATAAACACACTGCCAGAATCTGAGGCTTGATATTTAGTTTTGGGAGTAGGGCTGGAGACAGAGGGGGCAGTAGAGTGAAATAAATGAAGCAGGAAGGATAAAGAGCCCACCTGGAACACTACCATGTTGATAAATTTATTTTTAAATGATTTGAGGAAACTTTGTTGTCTCTCTCTGTATTATGTGGTTTAAAATTATATATATAGATTTTTTTTTCTGAAAATGAACTTAAAAGCTTAAAATTGATAAGAATCCATTTTTCTAGCTACCCTGCAAAGAACCAGTGTGAATTGATATATCCTCCTGGTGTAAAATATATGGGTATATTCTCTAATGTCCTTGGTAGATATGAGCCTTGCACTAATTTCTGTGTGTTATTACATTATATTCTCACGATTCATTTATTCATTCATATGCCACATCCTGTTCTGCTCACTTTTCAAACAGAAGCTTTTTTCAAAATCTGGTCCTGTAGAATTGTATCTATTTTTTTCCCCCCTTGGTGCCAGATGTGAAAAGTATACAGACACAGCTGGATTAATACCCTCGTGCAGATGGTTTAGTTGGTACTTTGTTATATTAATATTACTGCCAGGATCTTGTAACGTATGTTGATGTAATTGCCGCAATTGAAAAGGACTCAAATCTATTTTATGTCTCATGTATATTCGTTAGCAGAGAGTGGCCAGTACAAACATGGCCAACTGCTTATGAGAAACTAAGATGCTAAAAAAATCCTCAGAAAGCAAATGACTAACAGAGCTGAGTAGTTCCTATTGCAGCTCACATAGATGATTAAGCTGTGGATATGAAGTTTATATAAAACCATGAGGATTAATTTGGACTGAGCCTTTTCTAGTTAACTGTCACAGCAATTAACTCATGGCTTCCTTTGCCATCGGTTTCTTCCCTGTTGAAAGCATGTTTAGACAAGTCATTTCCGAGGTCTGGAGATCTGCTTTATTTTCCAGATTAAGTTTTTGTTTGTTTGTTTTTTAAGTGTGAGCATAATGGATTTGGAAAGTTTAAGCCGGATGGTAAAGGATGCTTTCTGCCTAATTACAGTAAATCCTTGGATAGTCAAAGATGCTCTGAGAATTTTCACTTTTTACTTTTCTAGGTAAGAAAATACTAGTTTTCTTCTCCTTTTTAATTTTTCTTTTAGCCCTCAAGTTAGACAAATTTCTAAAATACATAAACTAATGGCCTTTCTGCTGGTTGCAGTAGGTGCATAAATGTTTGCAACTTGAACACATTTTAATCTCTTTTAAGTTAACTTAGTTTTGCTTTGCCTCAGTGTCATTGGCTCATAATAACCTGGTTTGCAGGAGGATGTGTATACATGTATGTTCTGAAGCCAGTTGTGCAGTAAGAAGTAACAGGCCTCAACTGCTTCGTAAGTCTTTCTGAAGGGTCTAGAGTGGGGGCAGTCAGACAGCACCAAGAGATTTCAGAAGTTAGGGCGAAAGGAGGCTGGCAGAGGTCCTTACAGCCCGCAGTGTCCAGGTGGGAGCTGTGTGGTATGACCAGCAGACTGTGGACCCGGCAGCAGGAACGGAGCCTGCTCCAGTGACCCTTAGAAGGCGCTGCTCATGTGCTTCCTGGGAGAGTGCGGGCCGCTGGCTGGGATGCGGAGCTGCAGGGAACTAGGAACTGGACGCTGACGTGGACAGGGTAGGGGAGCCTCATTCTGTCTGACGGGCACTACAGGCCTTGACAGGTTTTGGTCTTTCTTTCTTAGATCTTTTCCTTTCCTTTGCTCAAGTACTCCTTCTGTCTCCCCTCCTTGGTTTTTTATTTTGTTTTGTTTTGCTTTATTTATTTTTGTTTTTTATTTTATTTTTAATGATAAAAATCCCAGACAGAAGCTTGTTCTATTGACAATGTCTTTCATTCTCCTGAAATTGTAGTTTAATGGGCTATATCCTTTTAATTCATGATTCTGTCTAGTAGCATTGGCACATGAGGGAATTAATGTATGGGTACCCAACCCTTATTATAAAGCCCTGCTATGTAATAATCTATCACTTCACTCCTCCATCCTATATCATTCCTGCTTACCATAGAGCGTCTCACAGGGAAACGTAAGATAAAAGAAAACATGTTTATGTGGAGACCCTGATTTTCAGATTCTGGCAACTGCTTTGGCATCCATCTGTGTAGAAGTCAGAATTAAATCCAGGGACAAATATGTGGTTGGGTAAATGGCCTCACCTTGCTCCAGGAAAATATGGATTTAGTGGCTCTGCGTTCCTGGGATGGGAAGAGCAAGAAGAGAAAAGCAGGAAATGATTTGGTTGCCCATAGCCCCTCCCCCTGGAGCTGCCCCAGTGGGACTAGTATAGTATTTGCACTTTATACCTTTCATTTAACCAAAGTTGTTGGATGGTTAGTTAAGAGCATTAGACCAAATGAGAAAAGATCAAAAGTCAGATAAGTTCCATTCCATCTGGAGGGACAGTGAAGGTGTCAGTAAATCTGATCTCACTGATTGGGAAGATGATGGGTATGTTTCATGTATCAGATCGTAGGACCCGCTTTCTGCCGTGTTATGCTTTTTGCATAAATACAGACTAAATAATATCAGTTACTCTGTGATATCAAGACAGTTGATTAACGTGTTTAAAATTCTGTCAAACCCAGTACAAATGGTGTGATTATAATAACTGAACTGGTTCATTAGTTTGGCCCTAAGTGGACACAGCCTGTATCTTCGTCTCGAAAGCTTCATGATCTGGGGGCAGAATGCCCCCGTGGATGCCGGCAGAGAGGGTGATTTGGAAAAGCTCGCTGATGCTGCGGTGCACATGCCCTGGCATAGCTTCATGATAGGAGGCCGCTTGCTCGCTGATTCTCACACAGAGAGGGAAACTAACATGTCATGTTTAAGATATTGTTTTCATCTTAATCTAACGATGCTTCTATTTCAGTTAGTTGCACATTAACTCAACCTATGTAGGACTGTGTATTAATAAACTTGTGTTACAAATTTAAAAGTAGAGGCAGAGGTTTTGAGGGAATAGGTGAGCGTACTACAGTTTGTGATAGAGAAAGCGCTACAGGCAGAGCCAGGCCTCGTCCAAGGCTTTCCACGCACCTCAGCGATCTCCCTACTTCCATAGTCACAAGGGCAGGTGTGACAGGATGTGACTGGTTTTCTCCCTGCACCTGCAGCTAGCTTACTTACTTCCTTTCTTCCTTTTCTTACTCCACTGCTTTTCGAGAAAACTTAATGCAGTAACTACACTGAGCAAGCGCATCTTATGATAAAATCAAATCACAACCTTGTGTTTCTTCTAACTTTGTTCAGGGGTTAAAGTCATTCCCGCACATCTATATGAAATCTCAACAGACTCTATGACCTTTTTTTCACTCTTAAGTAATAGACAGTCCTGTGGGCACTTGAAGAAGCAAACACAGCCTCAATTTAGTAATGGTGATATTCAGGCCAAGATTTTAATCAAGTCCATAATTTTTATTTCTTGCCCAGTTCAGGCCAGAGTTCGTACTCTGTGATGTTATCAGCCTCTGCCCTCTCCCTTTGTTCACCCTCTTTCTTCTCTCAGGCCAGTCTCCAGAGGAGTTTGAGGGTTAGAGGGAATTTGAAGAAGCTCAAAGGGGTCTAGGAGGGAGGAGAGATGAGGAGGTGAGACAGAACTTAGGCCTCAGGCTCTCTGAACTTGGCAGATGGTGTCAACTGATTCTCCTTCTCAGGGTTTTTTCATGGTCTCTCAAGAGATCTGCACCTCTGGGGAGCTCTCTTCTGCATTTCCCCTGGCTCCCAGTGGAAGCATCTGGCTGGCTGGGTGGCCACTTGGGATCTTACCTACCTACCAAAAGAGGTGACGTTTGGCCTCTGACTGCTGGGCTCCTGCCACCTTCTAGGTGGCCCTAATGTCGAGGACCTAAGACTGTTCCATCAATCCCTCTGTCTCTCCACCTGACCCTCATCTGGTCCCCAGATAACTTAACCTTCCCGTGTCTTCCCCAGTCTTGGCATACGGGTCCACCCCAGTGCGGTCCTGAATCCTGCTGACACAGCCTGCGATAGCTTCCTCGGGTGTGAATCAGACTAGGAGGCGGACCCTCCGTGCCCCAGCTCTCTGACTGGTCCTGTGTGGAGCCAGTTCCCACCAGGCTGGCGGTGGAGGAAGAACAGCCGGAAGGAGGGTGCAACCTCTCAGTGGGACAGCAGCCTTGTCCTTCATAAATAAATGTTTGTAAATCGCCTGTTCCCTTTACTCTAGGTCTCCTTGTATAGCTTTGACTTGGCTGAGTGGTCCAAGAGTTGTCCAGATGTTTTCATTTCTTTGGTAAATTATGAATATGGAGATCTGACTTTGGAATTCCAAATTTAATTTTTTGTATTTTGGTGTCTTCATTTAAACTTCAATTTTAACACTCATTCTTTTCATCTTATGAATTAAAACTCTGGCCTTTTTGATTAAATACTCTTAAATTCAGGGCTCTCTCTCGCTTTTTATCCTGTTCCCCTTTTTCGTAGGGACGATGAGGCCAGAGGGCCTCACATATTGCTTTGACCTCAAGGAGAGAAGTCTGATTTCCTGGGGTCCTCTGCCTCACTGGCCTCCACTGAAGTGAGGGTGGGCAGCCCTGATCTTGTGGATCAGTTTCCTTCCTTGTGCATCTGTTGTTGAGGCTCATGAATATCTCACCTGGCCTTCCAGGCACCTGGTTTAAACATTCTTAGTTTTTCCAGCCAGGGGCCCTGGGAGACACTGGCTGACTCTCAGCCTGTTTGCCCTTCTCCTGGCTCATCTATCAGCTCCTTTCTTGCACCCTTGGGTCCACAGGTACCTCAGGAGTGTCTGCGTAGACACTCCACGTGACCACACCTGTGGTGCTGCTGCCCAAAGTGGGAAGGCAGTTGCTTTGGAGGCTCTTCCCTCCAGGAGTTCCCAGAAGGAATCAAGACGTTCATCAGTGTACTTTCCTTTAACCAAACCTATCTGGGCGTTTCTATTTACCACCTTCCCTATCTCTGTGTCTAACTAGGGAGTTGATCCTTGTGGGTATGTGGAAGGCAGTGATGGTGCTTCTCATCTACCCACTGAGAATAAGCTCTCACCATGCGCCCTCCAATTATCCACCTTGGTTAAACACATCAGACTGATCCTCTTAAGGGCTTCGATATGATTCTCCATTCTTCCCACCTCCGAGGTTTCATGGAGTAAATTCTGTACCAGACTATTAAGGCTGCTATAGACCCAACAACATCTGAGGAATTCAAAGTCCAATCACTTGACCCTTTCTTTTCCTGGGATTTTCTTTATGTTCTCCATTCCATACAGAGGCTCTGCCTGAGGGTCTAGTTTTTAAGGTAGAGTACTGCAGGGCATGAGAGGGATAACAGTGAGAGAAGAATATTATCAGATAATATTTCAAAATATTCTGCTCCATTACTGCATTGCTTCTCGGTTGAGTAGTCGAATGTCTGAAAGATGGGTAAGTTGACAAATGACAAAATAACTAGCGTGATAAAATGAATTTTATCTGAGAGTGGCTGCTCACTTATTACAAAATGAGTCATCAAGTTTGTTCAATATCAGAACATCTTGTTTATCTTCAGTTTTTTTCTTTTCTTACCAAACCCCAATGCCAAACCATTTTTTTCTTTTGTAATAGAAGACATGCCATTGGAGATTGCTGCCCTCTTATTGAATCAACTCAGGGAAACATAAAAGGCAAGCCTTTTTGAAGATAAAGATGAAAAGTAGCTCTCTTAAAGCAGGGTCTTTTATCTTTTTACAGGGCATTCCTCTGTCAGTCTAACTTTCAAAAACATCTTTCATCTTTGACTCAACAAGGCTCCTTCACCTGTCTTTCAAACAGGAGATTAACTGTACAGAAACGTGTGGGGTTGTGTTTGTTTCCTAGTGATTTTTGACACCTTCTGCCTAAAAGTCAGAGGGATAGTGGGCTGGGAATGGGGGGCAGGGTGAGCAAAGAGTTGTAGGGTTGGAGAACATCACAATCCCTGCTGTACCCCCTTCCTCACCCCTTTTGTGATGTGTTCTGTTTGCATCTAGACCATCAGAGCTGGTTTGTAGGTGTCAGCGACAAATACCAGTGAGAGGCTCCTTTGGGGCAAGTCCCTTTTGCTGCTGACTGGTGCTGGGCATGGCAGATAGAAGATGCTGACAAACTGGGTAGGAAGAGGGTCTTTCAGACATAATTATGATCCCCTTGTATACCTTAAACTGCATTTCAGTTTTCAGAAATCACCATGACTTTCTAGGCTTAGTTTATAACATAAGGTATGGTAACAACCCTTCATATTTTTCTACCCTTGAATTCTCAGATTCATGTTTTCTGTGTCTATGTCTTAGCAGATACTCAGCTGTTTTGCTGGCTTTCTGTTAAGTTTAGGGGAATCATCCATGATGTACCTCCTTTCCTTTAAGTGTATAAAGTCATCCTAACATCTCTGAATTTAGAAGAGCATATTTAATGTCTAATTCTATCAACTTTATTTTCACCAGAAGCTTTGCAAATGAGCATTTAACTCATCCACTGACCAGATTAGTTTTATGTTCATTTTTAGATTTTTCCCCTCCCTTTTGTGATATTCCTAAGAAGTTGTTAATGTCCTTTCTGGGGAACTTACAGCCTGTCATTCTGTTATTTCTTTGTCAGAAGTTTCCACTGCCTTTTTCTTTTCCTGTTAGGGCATAGTTGAAAAAAAAAAAATTGAGGCAGTTTGCAAGGAGGAAATTACCTTTAATGCTTTAAGTATAATACTTTTTGTTTTGTTTTAAGCATTAATTTTTCATTTTGAAAATATGAGATCTGCTTTAATCTGAAAATCTATGGCATTAATATTGTCATAATATTAGTAACTCAACTGAAAAATAAATGAGGCATTAAACATTTGTATCACTTAATTCAACATGGTAGGATATAAATATATTATTTGAAAAATCAAACTTAAAATAGGAATACAGTGTAATGTTTTAAATCAAGGACTTAAGTTATATTCAGAAGGAAAAAATTCTGATACTTTATGTTGGATTTATTTTTGTTTCCACAAAATGATTAACTCAATAAGAAGCCACTCAACAGTGGAAAAGCTGATGGGCCCTTCTGTTTAATAAACCTATTCAATAAAGTCTTAGTAATCTGATATCTTGTGTTCAAACAAGCAAGCAAGCAAACAACTTTATTTGACTTGATCCAAGTTTGCTTAGACATAAAGCAATTTTTCAACATGCACAATTCTTGCATGTATAATGAGAGAAAAGGATGGTCTGTTGATATGGATTTGAGGACAAAGTGAGAGTCTTAGATTCTTCCTCTGAAAGCCACATGGCACATGTTTCAGGTGCTCAAGAATCTTGCTAGGACACATGGCACTAAAAAATATTTACACACCACAGCTCATCTAATCTGAAATGAAACTTTCTCAAAGCCCTAATTTCCAGCCTCAGAAGGAGGAAAAAATAAATCATAATCTTCCTAAATCCAGGTAGCTTATTCTGTTTTAATTGAAGAACTTAAATAAATATGCAGTCAAATTCAGGGTTGCTGCTTTTCCTTTATTCTGTCCTCCTCCTTCAAAGTTATTTAAACTGGGAGGGGTCACCTTAGTGTCCTGCACCCACACAGAGGTGGCTGGCCTTGCCTGCCCTCCAGGTGAGATGCATGGTCCCTGGATGCTTTTCTCTTTACTCTGTAGTGGGTGTAATGGTCTGAATTGTGTGCCCCAAAGTACCTCAGAGGGTGACCTTGTTTGGTGATAGGGTCTTTACAGAGGTAATCAAGTTAAAAAGAGGTCATTAGGGTTAGTCCCAATTCAATATGACCTGTGTTCTTATAAAAAGGGGAAAATTGGGCCCAGAAACAGACACAGAAGGAAGTTGATGTGAAGATACAGCGAGGAGACAGCCATCTACAAGCCAAGGAAAGAGGCATGGAACAAAATTTCCCTCACAGCCTTCAGAAGGAACCAACCCTGCCTACACTTTAATTTTGGATTTGGCCTCCAGAATTGTGAGACAACAAATTTCTGTTGTTGAAACCACCCAGTTTGTGCTACTTTGTTACAGCAGCCCTAGCAAACTAATACTGTGGGGAACTTCCCTTTGCCACATCCTATACCCTCGCTTGTAGTAAACCTTGTGGACAACAATCCCCTTCTGTCTCCATCTAACATGGCCTTGAAAGTGAAAAACGTTGGATTTCACAATAGTACCATGGAAATGAGCTTCAGGAGCCTGTTCTGAAAGTTAAAAACAAGAACAACAAAGCCTTGTTCCTTTGTCCTCAGTGGGCTTTGCTTTCCTCTGAAGTAGCTGATACCTTAGCAGAAGTACATAGATATAGGCAATGGCAAGAATCCCGGGAATGATAAACACAGCGGATGTATGTAAACAGAATCATGGTGTAAGGATATGATTTTCTCATGGTTTCCACAAGTCTGGGCATGGCTTAGTTGGGTCCTCTGATTAGGGTCCCAGGAGGCTGTGATCAAGGGTCATATGGGGCCTCCTGTGAGGACTGGATCCTCTTCCAAGCTCGCATGGTTAATGGAGCAATTCATTTCTTTGTGGCTGTAGAAATTGTGGTGATTCCTTCTTCCAGCCCAGCAAGAGTGTCACACTCTCTCTTCTAGTCTCTGATCTGTAGACCTTCTTTCATAGAGCTCAACTATAGGTCTTCTTTTGTAGGTCAGGCCCACCCAGGGTAAAACTCCCTTTTGCTTAACAAGTCAACTGATGAGGGACTTTAATTACACCTGAAGTAATTTAGTTGCATCCCTTTTCCATATGACATATCCTAATCATGGGAGTGTCATCCATTGTATTCACAGGTCCTGCTCATACTCACAGAGAAGGATTGATTATACAGAGTGTGCAGACCAGGGAGTAAGAATCTTGAGGCCATCTTAGCATTCTGCTTAACACTGGCAGTAGCAGAAGTTTTCCTCCTGTGGTTGTTAATTGCCATTAGGTTGAGGGTAGGATGTGGGCAGCACAGTAGTTCTGTGTTACCTGGTTTGGAGTAGAGCCCACCCCCAGGCACAGAGGGGAACTGTGAGGGTGAGGCATATTTTCAGTGCCTGGGTGAATTGGGCCTGAGTTGAGGGAAAGATTCTAGTTATACCAGGAGACCTGAGCACAGTTCAAGTCAGACAAAACCTGAGATATTTGACCTGGAAAATGTGGTGGGAAGACTGTGAGTCATGGAATGCTGGGCTTACCCCAAGCTCCTAGATCCCACTCGGCTTCTCTGAGGTTGCCAGCCTTTGAAATGATCAGCATGAGTTACCCCAACTTAGCCACATATTCTGCATCAACCATTTCTCTTTCATTTTTCATAATGAAAGCTAATTTTCCAGTGTTCCATTCCTTCACAAAATTTCTATTTATGATAGCCAAACATGTAGTAATTTGCTATCAATTTATCCCTCCCAGTTAATGATTTCGATTTGAATAGAGGTTTCCTGGAGTAAACAATATGAAACACAAAAGAATGATGCTAATGATGGGAATTATAGGAAAATAACCCTCAAATCAAGCCTTTTATTATGTTCAAGTCCGGGTCTGCTTGAATATGTTGTGCTTGCATTTCAAAGTCTCTGCTAAACAAATAATATCACCTACCTAAATTATGACTTATCAGAAAAGCCATAGCATTTTATAATCATTTTCATCAATATATTCCATTAGCAAAAAAAAAAAAAAAAAAAAAAAACATTCTTCTCAAAAATTATCTCCATTATATGCAGTGATTTTTTAACTATGGAGACATGCTACCTTTACCACAAAGATACATCAGAATTATGTCCCTCTAGAAGCTTATGGGTTTCTCAGTCTCCCTGGCTCATCTCCCAGGACAGAATCCTTTATATACAACACTCTTTGTGTCTCATATACATTCTGTCATCATTTCTCAGAGTTTCAAAAATCTGGACCATTAGATAAAACAACCTCTGAGATGATCTAGAGCAATTTGAGAGTTCATCTTAAATGCATCCAAGTTCTACCTTTGTAACTGCTTTTATTATAGAGTGAAGCGAGATTTGTATGTGTTAATCATAGTAGTTATTGTCACTCATTCTTTGTTTAGTAAGGGAAGGAGAATAGTCACAAGTAGTGGTTTTAGAATAAGAGAAACCTGGTTTCGAATCCAGTTATTTATCTTTGGGTAAATTCTGCAACTCTTTGAGCTTCGGTTTTCTCATCTCTAATGCTTATTTCACAGAGTTGTTATGAAGTTAAAGATGAAAGAATGTGGGTAAAATGCTTGATCAGTTTAAAGGCCAGCTACTTGGCCAGATGTTAAAACAAACAAACAAACAAAGGACTCTGCTGCCTAGGAACTGACTTTACTAATTAATGCCTTATCATAGTCTTTCTAAAAGAGGGGATGTCACAGCAACCAGTCAAATCACACTATCATACTTATTAAAAGTGTCTTCTTACTTTCAGGAAGATCTAGTATTTTGTTTCCAGGAGAAATGGGTTAGAAGTTTACAGTCTTTGCTTATGAGTTATGATAATTCTAAATGATAAATTTTATTGGAGCAGTATTGTATGCATAATGTCAGTGGGCTTAAGATTGTATGAAAATAGGTTCAAAATGTTAGTTAAGTTTTAGGCAATATGAAGATGAAAAACACATGGTAAGGAATCTGGAGGTGGTAAGTGGCACAGGGGAATGATTGATTTCTAACAAAGGAAACATGAAGAAGTAGGCTGACAGTCATAAAGAAAACTAAAAACAAAAATATTAAAAAGAACATCAAAAAAAGTTTTGAAAGGCAGTGGATTCAACAATTAGCCAGCAAGTAAATGTAGTAAAATCTATCCCCAGAAGTGGCAGTCTATAAATTTACAGTCTTGTTTAAAAAGGAAACTTCCCCTTCAACTGCCTAACTTAACTTTAATACATGTCATTTTTAACCTTTAGCTGTGCAGAGTAATCCCTCGGAAGCTTGTTTTCACTCCCAAAGCCTGATGATGTGACGGGTGTGTGCTGCCAGGCTACACTTGTGCAGTCTTTGGTTGTGTGCTTCAAACCAGGGGATGGGAGCTCCCTCCCGTATATTTATATTTTACCCACCCACCCACTGATCAACCGTTTTATCATGTATCTGTCTCTTTCTCTTTCTGTCTATGTTTCTCTACAACCTCAGTAAGCATGCTTTGGTTTGGAAGTGGCACCCATCATGTCCGCCTATACTCCACTGGTAAAAATGATTCCTGAGGACAACCGCAAATGCAAAGGAAGCTGGGGGATGTAGTCAGCTAGGTGCCCAGGAAAGGGGGGAAGCAGATTTTGATGATGTGCTAACACACACACACACACACACACACACACATACACACGATGTTCTGGGCTCACACTGTACTCTCTCTGTCTTGAACTTGGTATCAGGAAACCTGGTTCATCTTAGCAAGAACATATATTTAGAAACCAAGGTTTGGGTGATAGGTAGACTCATTGCTGCAGAAGTACTGATCTTCCCAGGCCCCTTCAGTGAACCAGCATTGATACTGATGTGCTAAAAGAAAAAGATAGAGATGTATACACAAAGCTACTCATAGAAGCATTGTTTGTAATTTAAAAAACCTCTAATCAACCCAAATGTCCACCAGTAGGGTAATGATTGAGTAAACTATGATTTATCCACACATGAGATGAAAAAGAATAAAGAAAATCTCAATATAAAATTATGGAATGAATTCTACGGTGAATTATTAAGTGAAAAAAGAATTTTGCTGAAAAAGTAAAAAAAAGTGCTGATATAGAAGCTGCAGCAAGTTATCGAGAAGATCCAGTTAAGAAATTTATGGTGGTGGCTACACTAAACAACAGATTTTCAATGTAGACAGAACAGTCTTATCTTGGAAGAAGATGCCATCTAGGACCTCATAGTTAGGGAGGAGAAGTCAATGCCTGACTTCAAAGCTTCAAAGGACAGTCTCATTCTCTTGTTAGGGCCTAATGCACCTGGTGACTTTAAGTTGAAGCAAGTGCTCATTTGCCATTCCTAAACTTGTAGGGCTGTTAAGAATTATGCTTGATCTACTCTGTCTGTGCTCTATAAACGGCACAACAAAGCCTGGATAACAGCACATCTGTTTACACTGTGGTTTACGGACTATTTTAAGTCCATGGCGGAGACCTACACTCAGAAAAAAAGATACATTTCAAAATATTACTGCTCATTGACAATGCACGTGGTCACCTGAGAGCTCTGACGGAGATGTACAACAAGATTAATGTTGTATTAATGTTGTTTTCATGCCTGCTAACACAACATCCAGTCTGCCGTCCATGGATCAAGGAATAATTTCAACTTTCAAGTCTTATTTAAGACATAGATAGTGATTCCTCTGATGGATCTGGGTAAAGTTGATTGAAAACTTTCTGGAAAGGATTCACCATTCAAGATGCCATGAAGAACATTCATGATTCATGGGAAGAGCTCAAAATATGAACATTCACAGGAGTTTGGAAGAAGTTGCTTCCAGCCCTCATGGGTGACTTTGAGGGGTTTAAGAGTCAGTGAAGAAGATAACTGCAGATGTGGTAGAAACAGCAAGAGAACTAGAATTAGAAGTGGAGCCTGAAGGTGGGACTGAATTGCTGCTGCAGTCTCATGATAAATCTTTATGGATAAGGAGTGGCTTCTTGCGGATGAAGAAATAAAGTTGTTTCTTGAGATGGAATTTACTCCTGGTGAAGATGCTGTGAAGATGGCTGAAATGATAATAGAAGATTTAGAATAGTACCTAAACTTAGTTGAAAAAGCAGCAGCAGGTTTTGAGAGGACTGACTCCAGGTTTGAAAGCAGTTCCACTGTGGGTAAAATGCTATCAAACAGCACTGCATGCTACAGAGAAAAGGTTCATGAAGGAAGAGTCAATCGATGGCGCAGACGTCACTGCTGTCTCACTTTAAGACGTTGCCACGGCCACCCCAGCCTTCAGCAGCCACCACCCTGATCAGCCAGCAGCCATCCACACGGAGGCAAGACCCTCCACCAGCAAAAAGATTACTACTACCTGAAGGCTCAGATGATGGTTAGCATTTTTTAGCAATAAAGTATTTGTAATTAACTTATATACATTTTTAGACATAATTCCATTGCACACGTAATAAACTACCATATTAACTTTTTTAAACATCTTTATTGGAGTATAATTGCTTTACATTGTTGTGTTAGTTTCTGCTGTATAACAAAGTGAATCAGCTATACGTATACGTATATCCCCATATCTCATCCCTCTTGCGTCTCCCTCCCACTCTCCCTATCCCACCCCTCTAGGTGGTCACAGAGCACCGAGCTGATCTCCCTGTTCTATGCGGCTGCTTCCCACTAGCTATCTATTTTACATTTGGTAGTGTATATATGTCCATGCCACTCTCTCATGTCATCCCAGCTTACCCTTCCCCATCCCCGTGTCCTCAAGTCCATTCTCTCTTTATTCCTGTACTGCCCCTAGGTTTGTTAGAACCCCTTTTTTTTTTTTTTTTTTTTTTAGATTCCATATATATGTGTTAGCATACAGTGTTTGTTTTTCGACTCACTTCACTCTGTATGACAGACTCTAGGTCCATCCACCTCACTACAAATAACTCAATTTCGTTTCATTTTATGGCTGAGTAATATCCCATTGTATATATGTGCCACATCTTCTTCATCCATTCATCTGTCGATGGACACTTAGGTTGCTTCCATGTCCTGGCTATTGTAAATAGTGCTGTGGTGAACATTGTGGTACATGACTCTTTTTGAATTATGATTTTTCTCAGGGTATATGCCCAGTAGTAGGATTGCTGGGTCATATGGTAGTTCTATTTTTAGTTTTTTAAGGAACTTCCATACTGTTCTCCATAGTGGCTGTATCAATTTACATTCCCACCAACAGTGCCAGAGAGTTCCCTTTTCTCCACACCCTCTCCAGCATTTACAGTTTGTAGATTTTTTGGTGATGGCCATTCTGACTGATGTCAGATGATACCTCATTGTAGTTTTGATTTGCATTTCTCTAATGATTAGTGACGTTGAGCATCCTTTCATGTGCTTGTTGGCAATCTGTATATCTTATTTGGAGAAATGTCTGTTTAGGTCTTGTGCCCATTTTTGGACTGGGTTGCTTGTTTTTTTGATATTAAGCTACATGAGCTCCTTATATATTTTGGAGATTAATCCTGTGTCAGTTGCTTCATTGCAAATATTTTCTCCCATTCTGAGGGTTGTCTTTTTGTCTTGTTTATGATATCCTTTGTTGTGCAAAAGCTTTTAAGTTTCATTAGGTCCCATTGGTTTATTTTTGTTTTTATTTCCATTTCTCTAGGAGGTGAGTCAAAAAAGATCTTGCTGTGATTTATGTCATAGAGTGTTCTGCCTATGTTTTCCTCTAAGAGTTTTAGAGTGTCTAGCCTTACATTTAGGTCTTTAATCCATTTTGAGTTTATTTTTGTGTATGGTGTTAAGGAGTGTTCTAATTTCATTCTTTTACATGTAGCTGTCCAGTTTTCCCAGCACCACTTATTGAAGAGGCCGTCTTTTCTCCATTGTATATTCTTGCCTCCTTTATCAAAGATAAGGTGACCATATGTGCATGGGTTTATCTCTGGGCTTTCTATCCTGTTCCATTGATCTATATTTCTGATTTTGTGCCAGTACTATATTGTCTTGATTACTGCAGCTTTGTAGTATAGTCTGAAGTCAGGGAGCCAGATTCCTCCAGCTCCGTTTTTCTTTCTCAAGATTTTTTGGCTACTCGGGGTCTTTTGTGTCTCCATACAAATTGTGAAATTTTTTGTTCTAGTTCTGTGAAAAATGCCAGTGGTAGTTTGATAGGGATTGCATTGAATCTGTAGATTGCTTTGGGTAGTGCAGTCATTTTCACAATGTTGATTCTTCCAATCCAAGAACATGGTATATCTCTCCATCTGTTTGTATCATCTTTAATTTCTTTCATCAGTGTCTTATAATTTTCTGCATACAGGTCTTTTGTCTCCTTAGGTAGGTTTACTCCTAGGTATTTTATTATTTTTTTTGCAATGGTAAATGGGTGTGTTTCTTAATTTCTCTTTCAGATTTTTCATCAGTAGTGTATAGGAATGCAAGAGATTTCTGTGCATTAATTTTGTATCCTACTACTTTAACAAATTCATTGATTAGCTCTAGTAGTTTTCTGGTGGCATCTTTAGGATTCTGTATGTGTAGTGTCATGTCATCTGCAAACAGTGACAGTTTTACTTCTTTTCCGATTTGGGTTCCTTTTATTTCTTTTTCTTCTCTGATTGCTGTTGCTAAAACTTCCAAAACTATGTTGAATAGTAGTGGTGAGAGTGGGCAACCTTGTATTCTTCCTGATCTTAGTTGAAACAGTCTCAGTTTTTCACCATTGAGAATGATGTTGGCTGTGTGTTTGTCATATATGGCCTTTATTAAGTTGAGGTAAGTTCCCTCTATGCCTACTTTCTGGAGAGTTTTTATCATAAATGGGTGTTGAATCTTGTTGAAAGCATTTTCCGCATCTGTTGAGATTATCATATGGTTTTTATCTTTCAGTTTGTTAATATGGTGTATCACATTGATTGATTTGCATATATTGAAGAATCCTTGCCTTCCGGGGATAAACCCCACTTGATCATGGTGTATGATCCTTTTAATGTGCTGTTGGATTCAGTTTGCGAGCATTTTGTTGAGGATTTTTGCATCTGTGTTCATCAGTGATATTGGCCTGTAGTTTTCTTTTTTTGTGACATCTTTGTCTGGTTTTGGAATCAGGGTGATGGTGACCTCATAGAATGAGTTAGGGAGTATTCCTCTCTCTACTATATTTTGGAAGAGTTTGAGAAGGATAGGTGTTAGCTCTTCTTTAAATGTTTGATAGAATTCGCCTGTGAAGCCATCTGGTCCTGGGCTTTTGTTTGTTGGAAGACTTTTAATCACAGTTTCAATTTCAGTGCTTGTGATTGGTCTGTTCATCTTTTCTGTTTCTTCCTGGTTCAGTCTTGGCAGGTTGTGCATTTCTAAAAATCTGTCCATTTCTTCCAGGTTGTCCATTTTATTAGCATATAGTTGCTTGTAGTAATCTCTCATGATCCTTTGTATATCTGCAGTGTCAGTTGTTACTTCTGCTCCCTCATTTCTATTTCTGTTGAATTGAGTCCTCTCCCTTTTTTTCTTGATAAGTCTGGCTAATGGTTTACCAATTTCGTTTATCTTCTCAGAGAGCCAGCTGTTGGTTTAATTGATCTTTGCTATCATTTCCTTCATTTCTTTTTCATTTATTTCTGATATAATCTTTATGATTTCTTTCCTTCTGCTATTTTTGGGGGTTTTTTGTTCTTCTTTCTCTCATTGCTTTAGGTGTAAGATTAGGTTGTTTATTTGAGATTTTCTTGTTTCTTGAGGTAGAATTGTATCGCTCTAAACTTCCCTCTTAGAATTGCTTTTGCTGTATCCCAAAGGTTTTCGGTGGTCGTGTTTTCATTGCCATTTGTTTATAGGTATTTTTGATTTCCTCTTTGATTTCTTCAGTGACCTCTTGATTATTTAGTAGAGTATTGTTTAGCCTCCATGTGTTTGTATTTTTTACAGTTTTTTTCCTGGAATTGATATCTAGTCTCTTAGCCTTGTGGTTGGAAAAGATACTTGACACAATTTCAATTTTCTTAAATTTACCAAGGCTTGATTTGTGAGCCAAGATATGACCTATCCTGGAGAATGTTCCATGAGCACTTGAGAAGAAACTGTGTTCTGTTGTTTTTGGATGGAATGTCCTATAAATATCAATTAAGTCCATCTTGTTTAATGTGTCATTTAGCTTGTCTTTCCTTTTTTATTTTCATTTTGGATGATCTGTCCATTCGTGAAAATGGGGTGTTAAAGTTCCCTACTATGATTGTGTTACTGTCGAATTCCCCTCTTATGGCTGTTAGTGTTTGCCTTATGTATTGAGGTGCTCCTATGTTGGGTGCCTAAATGTTTACAATTGTTATATCTTCTTCTTGGATTGATTCCTTGATCATTATGTAGTGTCCTTCTTTGTCTCTTGTAACATTCTTTATTTTAAAGTCTATTTTGTCTGATATGAAAATTGCTGCTCCAGCTTTCTTTGGATTTCCATTTGCATGGAATGTCTTTTTCCATCCCCTCACTTTCAGTCTGTATGTGTCCCTAGGTCTGAAGGGGGTCTCTTGTAGACAGCATATATACGGGTCTTGTTTTTGTATACATTCAGCCAGTATATGTCTTCTGGTTGGAGTATTTAATCCATTTACATTTAAGGTAATTATCGATATGTATGTTCCTATTTCCATTTTCTTAATTGTTTTGGGTTTGTTATTGTAGGTCTTTTCCTTCTCTTGTGTTTCCTGCCTAGAGTTGTAGCATTTGTTGTAAAGCTGGATTGTTGGTGCTGAATTCTCTTAGCTTTTTCTTGTCTGTAAAGGTTTTAACTTCTCTGTAGAATTCTGAATAAGATCCTTGCTGGGTGGAGTAATCTTGGCTTTAGGTTTTTCCCTTTCATCACTTTAAATATGTCCTGCCACTCCCTTCTGGCTTGTAAAGTTTCTGCTGAAAGATAAACTGTTAATGGCATGGGGATTCCCTTGTATGTTATTTGTTGCTTTTCCCTTGCTGCTCTAATAGTTTTTCTTTGTGTTTAATTTTTGATAGTTTGAGTAATATGTGTCTTGCCATGTTTCTCCTTGGATTTAACCTGTATGGGACTCTCTGCGCTTCCTGGACTTGATTGACTATTTCCTATCCCATATTAGGGAAGTTTTCAACTATAATCTCCTCAAATATTTTCTCAGTCCCTTTCTTTTTCTCTTCTTCTTCTGGGACCCCTGTATTTCGAATGTTGGTGTGTTTAATTTTGTCCCAGAAGTCTCTGAGACTGTCCTCAATTCTTTTCATTCTTTTTTCTTTATTCTGCTGTGCGGTAGTTATTTCCACTATTTTATCTTCCAGGTCACTTATCTGTTCTTCTTCCTCAGTTATTCTGCTATTGATTCCTTCAAGAGAATTTTTAATTTCATTTATTGTGTTGTTCATCATGTTTGCTTGTTAGTTCTTCTAGGAAGGACCTCGTTAAATGTTTCTTGTATTTTCTCCATTCTGTTTCCAAGATTTTGGATCATCTTTGCTATCATTATTCTGAATTCATTTTCAGGTAGACTGCCTATTTCCTCTTCATTTGTTTGGTCTGGTGGGTTTTTACCTTGCTCCTTCATCTACTGCGTATTTTTCTGTCTTCTCATTTTGTTTGACTTACTGTGTTTGGGGTCTCCTTTTTGCAATCTGCACGTTCATAGTTCCCATTGTTTTTGGTGCCTGCCCCCAGTGGGTAAGGTTAGTTCAGTGGGTTGTATGGGCTTCCTGGTGGAGGGGACTGGTGCCTGTGTTCTGGTGGATGAGGGTGGATCTTGTCTTTCTGGTGGGCAAGACCACATCTGGTAGTGTGTTTTGGGTTGTCTGTGATCTTATTATGATTTTACACAGCCTCTCTGGTAATAGGTGGGGTTGTGTTCCTGTCTTGCTAGTTGTTTGGCATGGGGTGTCCAGCACTGGAGCTTGCTTGTCGTTGAGTGGAGGTGGGTCTTAAGCGTTGAGACAGAGATCTCTGGGAGAGCTCTCACCAATTAATATTGCATGGTTCCAGGAGGTCTCTGGTGGTGCAATGTCCTGAACTCAGCTCTCTCACCTCAGAGGCTCAGGCTTGACACCCGGCTGGTGCACCAAGACCCTGTCAGCCACACGGCTCAAAAGAAAAGGGAGGAAAAAAGGAAAGAAAGAGCAAGATAAATAAAGTAAAATAAAGCTATTAAAATAAGAAATAAAAAAAATTATTAAAATAAAAAAATTAAAAAGTTGATAAAAAAAAAAGAAGAGAGCAACCAAGCCAATAAACGAATCCACCAATGGTAACAAGTGCTAAAAACTAAGATAGATATAAAAATCAGGAACTAGTCAGTCGCATACAGCAAACCCCAAGTCTACAGTTGCTCCCAAAGTCCACTGCCTCAATTTTGGGATGATTTGTTGTCTATTCAGGTATGCCACAGATGCAGGTACATTAAGTTGAATGTTAAGATTTAATCCACTGCTCCTGAGGCTTCACAGAGAAATTTCCCTTTCTCTTCTTTGTTCGCACAGCTCCTGGGTTTCAGCTTTGGATTTGGCCTCACCTCTGCATGTAGGTCGCCTGAGGGCTTCTGTTCTTCCCCCAGATGGGAGGGGGTTAAAGTAGCAGCTGATTCTGGGGCTGTGGCTCACTCAGGCTCGGGGGAGGGAGGGGAACCTAGTGCTGGGCAGGCATGCGGCGGCAGAGGCCAGCATGACCCTGCAACAGCCTGCGGCGTGCCATGTGTTCTCTCAGAGAAATTGTCCCCAGATCACAGGACCCTGGCAGTGGCAGGCTGCCCAGGCTTCTGGGAGGGGAGGTGTGGATAGTGACCTGTGCTTGCACACAGGATTCTTAGTGGCTGCAGCAGCAGTGTTAGCGTTTCATTTCCGTCGTCTCTGGTGTCCTCTGATAACCGCAGCTTCCGCCCTTCTCTGAACCTTGTTTAGGCGGAGCTCTGAATCCCCTCTCCTTGCACACCCCAAAACAATGGTCTCTTGCCTCCTCGGCAGCTCTAGACTTTTTCCCGGACTCCCTCCTGGCTAGCTGTGGCGCACTAGCCCCCTTCAGGCTGTGTTCACGCAGCCAACCCGTCCTCTCCCTGCGATCCAACCAAAGCCTGAGCCTCAGCTCCCAGCCCCCGCCCGACCCGGCGGGGGAGCAGACAAGACAAGCCTCTCGGGCTGGTGAGTGCTGCTCGGCACCGATCCTCCGTGTGGGAATCTCTCCGCTTTGCCCTCCACACCCCTGTTGCTGCGCTCTCCTCCGTGGCTCTGAAGCTTCTCCCCTCCCTTCCCACCATTTCCACCAGTGCAGGGGCTTCCTAGTGTATGGAAACGTTCCGTCCTTCACAGCTCCCTCCCAGAGGTGCAGGCCCTGTCCCTATTCTTTTGTGTCTGTTTTTTCTTTTTTCTTTTGCGCTACCCAGGTATGTGGAGAGTTTCTTGCCTTTTGGGAAGTCTGAGGTTTTCTGCCTGCGTTCAGTAGGTGTTCTGTAGGAGTTGTTCCACATGTAGATGTATTTCTGATGTATTTGTGGTGAGGAAGGTGATCTCCACGCCTTGCTCCTCTGCCATCTTGCAGGTCCCCCATATTAACTTTTATATGCACTAGGAAACCAGAAAAAATTTGTGACTTGATTTAATGCAATATTTGCTTTATTGCTGTGGTCTGGTACTGAACCTGCTATATCTCCGAGGCATACTGGTATGAAACATAATTAATATTTTAAAAAGCACTCCTAAGAATCAAAAATAAAATTAAACAAATTAACATAAAGGCATCTCCAGTTGCAGTCAGAGCCATACTATTCCACATGGTTTTAGAACACAGTAGTTTGGCTGTACATTTTTAGTGGAATATATCCCAAGGCAAAAAAACTACAACAAAGTTAAGAAAAGCTTAAACTATTTTTAGTAATCAAATTGATAATGTTCTGAAACTGTTGTGTTTATAATATAAGGTAAAACAAATGATTAATTATGTGACATTCTAAGAATTTCATTTTTACGATTCTCAGCAAGAGAAAAGAAGAATAAGATATAAGATGAGATTATGTAAAAACCCTCTACTGCTGAATTTGAATTGGAAATATCAAATTGAATTTGTGATGTATTTTATCTTAAAGAAAACCAAAACAGAAGTGAAAACCCTATCTCTGGTCATTGAGAAGGCTAAGAAACCTGAAGCAATGAGTTTTTCTACCATCCAGATGTGGTCTTTAAATACCATTTTTTCTTTGGAGAAATGGCTGATTCCAGGTCTAGGACAAAATGATGTTGAAATGAGACTGGAACCTCATTTATCATACCAGATAGGGAGGAAACTATCCCAAACTACTAAACCTCTATCAAGATTCAGGAGCTCATTCTAAGAAGGTCCCATTAGCTAAAGATGAGAATCAACAAAAGTAATAACTGCAATGGATTGAGGTCATTAATATATTTACATCCATGATTTCTTAAGGTTGTTTTCAAAAATTTCACTTGTTTTCATTGCTAGAAAGGACTCATTTTGAAAATTTGTAAACCAAGAATAAAACATTTATTTTGCCTACCTATACCAAGTTTGCCTGTGGGTAACCAAATAGTAGTTGGAAATTTTATCTTGGTAGAAGTATTCCATCTAGTAGTTGGAGAAGAAATGATAAAATGAAAATACAACCATTTTACAATCTTAATGAATTAATGGATCTTGCATGGAGGATCAATAATTGCTAACATCACAAAATGAGAGACACCCAGAGAGACGGAGAGGAGGGAACCTGTAAATTAGAAGGGACATAAGAGAAAATGTCCTGGAATTAGATAGTAGCAATGTTGCACAGCCGTGTGAATATACTAAAAGCCACTGAATTGTACACTTTAAAAGGGTGAATTTCATGACTTACATCTTTAAAAAAATATTGCAATAAAAAAGACATGTAAGAGAAATCTTATCCAATAACAAAATGTGGGCCCTATTTGGATCCTGATTCAAACAAACTTAAAAACAATTGCATTTATGAGGTAATTTGGAATGTGAACACAGGGATGTGTGATGGCATTCAAGTCTTACTTGTAGTTATTTTTTAGACTTTACAGTGGTATTCCGGTTATGTTTTAAAGAAAGACTCCTGTCTCTTAGAGATACATACTGAAAATATTTGTTGAATGAGTGATATGATGTGTGAGATTTGCTTCAGACTAATAGAGGAAGTGGAAGTGGGTAGAGAGAGGGATGAAAAGTTTGGACTCAAGTTGGTAAGTATTGAGAAGGGTGATGAATAAGTACATAGGTATTCCTTATGTTGTTCAGTTACTTTGGATGTGTATGAACTTTTCCCTAATGACAGGTGTTTTGTTTAATTCATAAGTACTTTGTGTTACCTCAGTTTCAAATCCAACACCACGAGGTTTTTTCTCACCTTCTTCTATACCTTCTGTCACTGTGAGAACCTGCTTTCCAAAATTATCAGTAAGTTTAATAATTTTTTCAATCTTAGCATACAGATAGTCTCACTTCTACCTCTGTATCACTACCACTGGTAAACTTACTAAATAAAGTACACATTTTCTCTTCCTTTCTTTTATTCATGTAAAAGGGTGTACAGAACTGTGTGCTCAAAAGTTACTTGAATTAATTATAGTTATGTATAGTTATATTATCAACTTGATATGTAGTTATGGTCATTTGTTTCTGTTTGTAATTAATTTTAGAATTTGCTTTTTTCCTCCTTTTTATTTTATTGTTGATGATATGTAACACTTTATGGTTCAAAAGTCAAACTGTATATAAAGATATACTTGGGAACAGAGGGCTCCTAGCCCTAGCCCTTCACCTCACTCTCGCTACGCCCTCAAAATAACCATTTTTATTAGTTTTTATTTTATCCTTTTTTATGCTTCATTTTGCAGAATAAACAGGTACCCACACAACCATATGTTCATTTTCCCATTTGCTACTTACATAGAAAATATCGTACAATCTATACTATTTTGTGTTAATGCTTTCCTTTCCTTTGATGAAAATTCTCACTTCAAATTAGTTGATAATGATATGCCTCATTTTATTTACAGAATTTTACTTGTTTTCTATGGATGGGCAATTAGGTTGTTTCTGATATTTTACTGTTATAAAAAGTTCCACATTAAATAACCTTATGCATTTCATAATTGTGGAGGTATATGAGCTTTAAGAAAAATTCCCAAAACTGGGATTTGGGGATCATGAGGTGAACTTACATGTAATTCTGTAAGATCATGCCAACCTCTCCCACCGGTGGTGTGCGTGAGTTTCTGCGACAGATTCACCAATAGTGTTGTCAAGCTTTCCAAATGTTGTTAATCTGACTGGTGTAAAGGAACATAGTTTCAATTTGTGTTTATCTCATTATAAGTACAACTCAACATCTTTTCTTACTTTAATATTTTTGTACATATTTTTGTAACGTTTCATGTCTTTTTACACATTCTTCTATCAGACTTTCAAACATTTTTTTTCAGTTTTTAATAGTTCTGTATCTGTTTCCTAAGTTAAAAATATTTTCTTGCAATTTTTCATTTGTCTTTGTCTGTAGTGTGTTTTGCCATGAAAGACTATTTTTAAAATTTTGCTGTAGTTAAATTTATTAACATTTTATTGCATCATAATTTCGAGTCATAATTTTAAAGGCTGTCCCATAAAGAATGCATCCTTATTTGCTTCTAGGACTTATAGTATGGTGATATATATAAATATGATATATTATGTGATATGTATTATATAATTATATATAGATATAAATAACATATGTGTGTAGGAATTTTTTTTTTCATGTATCGTTCAATACAGATCCAATGTTATCTTTCTCAAAATGACTATTCGTTAATGAAAAGTTTGTCTTCTCCCAGTGATTTGAAATTCCACCTTTAGCCTATATCAAATTTCCAAAACATTGAGTATTTTTCTGGACTTCTTATTTTGTTGCGTTAATTGAGCCTCTCTTCATGTTCCTGTATCATAAGGTTGAAAATAGAAACATTATGTTATATTTAATGCCTCCTATGGCTATACCTCTCATTGCTCTTCTTTACAGAATGCTTCCAGATATGCTTGCACATTTAGTTTTCTATATGAACTTTAGAATCAATTTATCTAGTTTCAGGAAACAAAAACAGTGCATTGATATTGGGAGGGAATCACATTAGTTTGTTTTTGTGACTGTTCTGCTCACTGTTTTATCTAAAAAGAATAGCGTAGAACCTGTTAAATAATAGATGATCACGAAACACTTGTTGAATGAATATTTCATTTAACACTTGTATTTAGTTATAGAATTATACATATTGCCCTCTTTAATCTTTCTTAATTTTTATAGCAGTTTGCAGTCTTTGAATTTTTAGCAAATAATTAAGAGATAACAAATTCTCCATAATGTGTTCCAATTTAAAAGCAAACATGCCAGTTTGTATGTGTATGTGTACATACATATGCACATGCATGTTCACACACACATATGTATGTGTGTACAGACATGTGTGTGTGAATATGTAAGTATGTATATGCATGTAGTGTCCACATATATATTTGGCCTCAGATCTATGGATATTTATTTATCCATTTGCTGTTTTCTTCCCGTACATACTACTTTTAAAACATTTTTATCTTAAAGCCTGAGTGTCCTACAAATTGTTCTGTAGCCTAACAGAGTCTGTTTTTGGCTTCTCCCACATCTTATAGAAACTTGATAAAGTCAGTGTATTGAAAACAATTAATTATATTTGCCAAATCATGCTCTTATTTCAGATTCTTTCCACCTGAAGCCATGACAAGAAGCTTGTCTTCTTTAGCCCTCTTTCTTTTGAGACATATTTCAAAAGAGCTGGTGTGCTAGATTATAAAACCAGGAAAAGTCAAGTCATTCATTAAGTCTCCACTTGACTTAAAACCCATTTTCTGTCATTGGCTTGCTTTTGTGCTACTCCAGACATTTTATAGGTTTTTACAAAAAGACTCAAAACAGGCAAGGCTTATAGATATCATATGCCTGTGGGCACACAGAAATGTTACTATTTGTATATTAATCCTGGGATCTGCCCTGTAAGGTGTAATTAATGTCATGTTTGATGTTGGTAGTCTGTAGGTGTCCGACACAAACAAACTGGCTAGATGTTCTCTCTACATATGCATTGCGCAATATGCTTTCTTTTATAGTCAATATAACCCATTAGAAAAGTTTACATGACAGATTAAACATTTTCCCTGTCCACTTATGAGTAAGCTTGTTCTCCTTCATGGCCTTTAGTGCTAGTTTTATCTAGTGTCTCCCTAGATGGTTCTGGGAGTGTGGTCCTGAGCATAGGAAGCACTCGTGGTTCTTTTACACTCCTTGGAACCCCAAAGCCCTCCTAGCTTAGGACATCCTTGTGTTGCCCCTTGGCTCTCTGCCATACCTAATGGCCCACTGGAGCAGAGGCTGAGGAGGGTGCAGGTCTTGACTACAGGGTGCCTGTGTGGCCAGAATGGAAGATTTCATGTGGGTGAGGGTAAGTTGGGACTGAGAGGCCGGGCGTCAAACACCAGTCCAGCTCTGGCCCTTGACGGAGATTCTCAACTTGACTGCACGTTGTGAGTCGGGGGAGATGATTCAAAGTGCAGATTGCTGGGACCCACCCCTGCAGATTCTGATTCTGTAGGTCTAGGATTCAATGTGAAAATCTGTTCTTCTCCTTGGCACCTCAGGTGTTTTTTATGCAGATTTTTACCTGGATAGAAGCCCACCTGCTTAGAAACTTCTGTGTAATTCTGGCTAATTCATTGTCTTCCTGAACTCTAAGTGACTTTGTTAAAATACTGAACATAATACTTGAGAAGGGGTTGGTGAAAGTATTAGGCAAGATTAAACGTGTTGATAACAGGGACTTGTAAACAGTGAATATTGTGCCACATAAATATTAGTTATTTTTCTGACTCAGCTACTTAGTAGTTATGTATGACCTTTGGCAACAACTTAATATCTTTGTACTTCAGTTATCTCATCTATAAAATGAGGATATTAATAGTACCCATCTCACCATGGCATTGTGCAGAGTAAAATGAGAAAATACTAAGAAGGGTGCCTAGCATGTAGGTAATTCATAAAATGGTAGATATTATTGCTGTTATAACTCTTTTATTAAGTACTTCAGAATTTACTTTTGAGCATCTATTGTGTGCCATGAATAGGCAGCCATGAGTAGGGTGATCATACGATTTATCTTTCAGACTGGGAGACTTTGATAGTTAAAGGAGCGCTGTTAATAATCATACTGGGATAAGATGTATAAACTCAATGATCCTGGGTAGACCGGTGTGCATGTCACCTAATCAAAATGAACCAAAGATGAGAAGGTTTGTGAAAGGGGCTGCTACCAGCAGTTCTCCTCACCTCTACCCCTTAAAGATGTTAAAGTCTCCTCTAAATAAATGTTGAAAAAATACATAATGGTTATTGGCTTTATGGAGTGCCAAATTAGGGTTCCTCCTGGGGAGCCCCATGTATATTTGACTCTACCTAAAAGCATTCTGCTCCCAGCCATAATGTATTCTAGCTTTTCTTCTTCCCAACTCAGGTCTCTCAACTCTGACTTTGCACATCCTGTTCCCTTTTGCCCAGAATGCCTTTCCCTCATTTTTGAGTTTTCTAGGGCTATTATAACAAAGAACCACAAACATGGTGACCTAAAACAACACACATTTGTTGCTCAGAGTTCTAGAGTCACAAGTCTGAAATCAAGGTGTTTACAGGGTGATGCTTCTTCTAAAGGCTCTAGGGAAGAGCATGTCCTGGCCTCTTCCAGTTCTGGTGGCTCTTAGCATCCCTTGGCTTGTAGCAGCATCACTCCAATCCCTGCCTCCATTTTCAGTTAGAGTTGTCCTCTGTGTGACTCTGTGTCCTCTCTTCTTCTTATAAAGACACCAATTATTGGATTTAGAGTGGGCCTTAAGTCCAGGAGGATTTCCTCTTGAGATCCTTAAATAATTACATCTACATAAACCCTATTTCCAAATAAGTTCACATTCTGAGGTTCTTGATAGATATGGATTTTAAGTAGATACTATTCTTCCTTTAGTTGGAAGAAAACTAAAATGAAAGAGAGGTTAGTGCCTTCTTTTAAATCAAGGCACTTAGGCTGAGCCCAGTCTTCCTGAAGCCATGCCTTTGTCTTGACTGGCTAAGGCGGTGCATCCAGATTCCCTCAGAAGCTCACTTATAATTGGACTCCCACCTTGCCTTTCCTCTCTCTCTACCAGGGTGGCAGAAGTAGCTTGAGTAACATAGGTGCAAGTAAAACGTGTTATCTTTAAATCCATGACCTGACCTGTCACATGTGGGTTTTCATTAGCTTCTGTTAGAGACAGACGCAAAATACTGACTGCAAACTTCAAGGCACTTTCTTTTAGCCCTCAAAGTTTTAATATCCACAATGGATTTTTGTAAATTTCTTCAATCGATTTATCCCGGGGGAAGACCGCATGGGCCTCTGAGCTTTTCTTCTCCTCTTATACCCTGAGAACGTTTATATTATGAAAATGTAAAACAAACAAACAAACAAAAAGAAAACAAACAAGAAACTCAGTCAACAGTTGTAAAGGAAATTCATTATAGATAAGTTCTGTTATATAAATTTAGAAAAAAAATTTTTGTCAAAGACAATATTTACCATTTATCTCAGAGTAAAGGCCCAGAGCTGAGAGTGCTTGGTCATGGCCCCAGCGCATACAGCTTTCTCAGTCGCCTGCAGGTGACGGTGCAGCGCTTGCAGCAGCACCCTGCTCCCCTGCAAGAGCTGTGGCCCTCAGGGATGTACTTCAGAGGGCCTTTTGGCCTTAACACATTCTTTCTCCTGAACAAATGATTACAAGAAAGAATTAGTTAGGACCAGCTGCTGAAACAGAAGGAAAGAATACCATTTATCCTTTCTTGTAGTCAGATGACAGAGTCTAGGAATTTTTCCCAATTTGCTCAGACTTTCAATGCCATCATACCAGCCAGTGCCTGGAGGGCAACTCAAGCAGGCATCTACTTAGAGTGCAGGTGTGGAAGAGGATGGCAGTTTCATGTTTTATTAATCCCACGCAAAAGAATTGTTGCATATGACATAAGATACCCAGATTGTGAAACAGGAGCTGACATAAGTAACTGTGTTTTGTATTTATATCTAAAATTTAAACCTGAGGCTGGAAACTTAAGGAATTTATAGCCAAGGTGTGAAACTGTTTATCTCTGTGTCAGTTGTTTAAAAAAGTAAACATGAATGCCTGTCAGTTCTCGTTTCTTCCTTGCTGTTGAAGAGCCTGACTAAATATTTCCATCCCTCTGTAAGTCACTCAAGCTCTGGCCAGGGCCCAAGGGACATGCAACACCCCAGATTTACTGAATGACCCAGGTGAAGAGGGTGGCGCTTCGCTGTATTGTCTTACATGGCAGTAGGGCATCTCCCTGACTTAGTGAGAAACTTTTAGTATCTGAGAGTAAATGATCCCTGATTACATTTCTCCCCTCAAGAGTCTACACTCATCTCTTTTCTTATAGCTCTGGGTTAGGTGTGTGACTGGATAAGGAAATATCCGTTGCTTCTTCTCCTAAGAGATTTTTTATTTGTTTTTCATGACTTTTTTTTTTTTTTTTCTGGGGATGGATCTAATTTAAAGTAGTCAGTAGTTCAAAATTACCACTCTGGCTTTCCACTGATTCCAGATAAACATCTTTTTTGTTGTCTAAGTGTTTGTTTTAAAGTCATGAAATAAAATAAACTTACTATGTTCCAGTTGGCTACTGACTTATTGCAACCTTGAAGCAATGAATGTATTTCCTTCCCTGTGCTTAGTTAGTTAGTTAGTTCCCAGTTCTACAGTGATCAGCATTGGGCTGAAACCAAGCAAGGGCCACACCTGCTTCTTTTTGGTTCTGAATGAGGGGACAGGGCCACATGCTGTATGTTCACCCAAGAGAAAGCATTAAAATTACAGCATAGGAGAGATGGGTAAAAGGAAGGGGCAGGGGAGGGAGAGAGAGAGAGAGAGAGAGAGAGAACCAAAGGGAAGGGGGGAGGAGTGGAGATCATCCAAAGACCATCACATTCTTTTAGAAAGTGGAATTATAGGAGGGATGAAGAGAAGAAAACCAGAAGCAAACAGGGAGGCTGATTTTTCGGGCCTAGAAAGGAATAGGCTTTCCTATTCCTTTAGAATATAAAGGGGTTTTTATCCTTTAAAGTTTTTTTTTTCCAGTTTGTTTGTTTGTTGTTTTTGGAAATGACCCCAAAGCTACAAAATATCGTTTTTGCACATTATTAGCAAAATCTCTTTGGCAATACAGATGTTCTTGTTGAGTTGGGGAAAGGGAGAACACAGTGAGAGAGAGGTGGTATGTGAAATGACAGTTTGGGTGACAGTTTGTCTGCTTCATATTTTTTTCCCCAGGGTTGAATCATTTCAAGGTAAAATATCTTTAGGAGGAAGACATAATAGAGATTATTATTCAAGATTCCTGTTTTTTCCTGTATGCACAAGAAGGAGGGTCTGTTTGTTAACCCTGACACTCCCCCACAAGCAATACCATTCATTGTATGTAATGATTTGTAAAAAATTAGTTTAATTATGTTAAAATTCCATGTATATTTAAATTATTTATAACAATATATCATAACTTGTGATAAAGTAATGTTTAGAGGAACGACACTGTGGGGGGGGCATTTCTTGTAAAGTTTACAACATAAAACACAATTTTAACTTGGTTTTAGGCATAGGATTGATTCCCTGTTATCCTTTGTGTTTAGGAAAGGGTGGGCACGGATGAATGGAATCCCAGACCTCACCTGCGCGATGGCGCTAACCTCTTCTCACAGTAAACACTTACCCCATAGCTAAGGAGAGCAGTCAGTTGATTCTTGCTTTGTCTCCTTCCCCTCCCCACTGAGCTCCCTCTGTATGGGTCCTAATGAGTAGTGAAATGGCTCCAGGCCTGCCATGGGAGGGACTTGAGGGTGACATGGCTCAGACCCACACTGGCTAATTAGTGTGGGGCTAATTGACCTTTCCCAGTAATTGTATTACTCAGCCTTTGGCAACCAGAGAGGGGGCCTTTCAGGATCTCTGTGTAGCATAATACCTTTGATCATAATAAAAACTAGCCGTAAGAAATGTGAAATAAATTCAAAGCATAAATCACAAAGTATATGTCTCTTCAAAGTCTCTATTTTTTTTAAATGAAAGATCAAGTTGAAGGAACAGTTTTTATTCTCATCCAATTAATATAAACTGGCATTTAGTGTTTGTTCACCACTGTGGAGGTAAACTAGAGCACAAGAGAAAGAAATCAGTGGGAATAGTTTCTTTTTGGTTATTCTGACTCTCACCGAACGCCCTTAGCTCATGTTGTCTTTAACCACATTATCTCATTGTTAGCAATAACCATATAAAACATTTCTGAACCATTACATTTAAAAATACCTTTAAATAGCTCCCTAAATAATTGCCACATTGTCTTTCTTTGACACAGAAAATATACTACAGTAAGTCCGCTACATACGAACAAGATCTGTCCCGAGAGTGTGTTCATAACTCCAATTTGTTCGTTAAGTCCAACAAAGTTAGCCTAGGTTACCCACTAACACAATTGGTTATATATTACTGTACTGTAATAGGTTTATAATACTTTCACACAAATAACACAAAAAAACAAACACAAAAAATAAAGAAAACATTTTTAATCTAATAGTACAGTACCTTGAAAAGTACAGTAGTACTGTATTAAAAACTCTGGTGAAATAAAAAAAAAAAACTCTGGTGGGCCTACACAAACATCTGTTTGTTAGATGTTCTTTTTAGAAGAAGCAAGTAATGAACATTCTGAATCTCTAATAACCAAAAAAAAAAAAGAAGAAGAAAATAAAAGAAAATTTAAGCTGTGTTAAAGTGTTTCTTTAAAATTATCTAAGAAAGAGCTCCTTAATGCCAAAATCATTTTTAAAATTAGAATCTGATAACATCATTGACTATTAAGTTAGGAAATCTTTTATCTGATAATTCTTGGCTGATTATATTATTGCTTTTCTGGGGGAAAAAAAATGCGTGCTATTAAAAATCCAAATGAAAATTTTCAGGCGTTAAAACGTAAAGTTGGGACACAATAGGAAGTAGGGCAACCTTCCAACTGTAATTATTTTAACCATGTTTTATGATAAACAAGAGTTTAACGGAGTTGGAGAGAATGAAAATGAATGAATAATATCGAAGAGATTGAAGGCAGCCAGTCTAATTTAAAGACCATGGAAATTTGTATGGCAAGTATAGTGATGAATGTAGATTGATCAGTGTGCTTATAAAATAAACTGGTGACTTCTCAGGTGGTCCAGTGGTTAAGACTTCGCCTTCCAATGCAAGAGATATGGGTTCGATCCCTGGTCGGGGAGCTAAGATCTCACATGCCTCGGAGCCAAAAAACCAAAACATAAAACAGAAGCAATATTGTAACAAATTCAATAAAGACTTTGAAAATGGTCCACATCAAAAAAAAAAAATCTTTAAAAACAAAATTAAAATATAAACTCGTTAGAGGTTCTGTCTAACATGTATCCTTGTATGATGAACTCAGAAATGTGGGGAGTCCAAAGTGGGATATTTGAAAGAGCATTGGGCTGAGAGCCAGAAAACATGGGCCGTGGAGCTGGCTCTTTCATTTCCTAATTATGTGTCATATTTAGGCGACTCATTAAAGCCATCTGACACATTTCCTTACCTCTGCCATGGCTGCAGCAATTGGCATGTGCTTCACAGGATCATGGAGTCGTTCAACAAACCCAGGGAGTGTGTACTGTGACCACCGGGTCACTACAGTAGATACTGTAGATGCAGCATTAGGAAGATTTAGTATCTTTTCTTGAAGATGGGATTGTCTGGTAACAGAGAAACACATAAATAGGCAGTGCAACCCCGTGTGACAAGTGCTGTCTTCTCGGGGTTTGGGATCTGCAGGCGAGCCGACTTAAAAACAGCTGAAGCTGGCACCAACCTTTGGGGGCTGCCAGCCTTGTTGCCAAGCCACCTCTACCCTCTTCTTACTTTGCATGGTTTGACTGATGCATCTATAACTGGCACTGATTCTTATTTCATTGTCTTGTTGTCCTGTTTGGTTTTGTTTTTTTATCAGACCCACACAAACTTTCTTCCGTGGCCTCCAGGTTGCCCCGGTCCAGTGGCTGTCTTCTCTAGTTTTTAACATATCTGGCTCTTCGAATCATTCCTTTGTACCTGAAGCAGATCCATTGCAGCTTCCAAACCCCACTCTTCACCATGGCCCCTATAGGCTTGTCCTCCTCTGTCTGTCCCACCCACTACCTCACTGCCTCTCTGCAGCCACATAGTGGAGCTCGGGAGAGTCAGAGAAGGTTATCGGGGGTCCTTGGCCTGGGTTCCCATCCTGGTTTCATACTTAAGAGCTGGATTATGTTAAGCCTGTTATGAATTTCTCTGTGGCTCACCTTTAACTTCTGTGAAGTGGAATAGAAATGAACAACAGAGACAAGTAATGTTTAAAGAGCTTAATTTGTTCCAGGCACAGTTCTCCTGGCTTTACATACAACTCACTTCTGGATTGTAAGAGCAGCTCCCTCAGATCACTATGGGGATATTAAACAACTTACTACATCTGAAGACCTTGTAACACAATCTGGAGAATAGTACAAAGCTTAAGCATATTATGTATTTATTTTACTTTTATTATTAATGGAATTGTTATCGGCATAGCACGGGAAAGCATTTTGTTAATATGTGACATTATTAACTATTTTTGAAACTCATTATTAATCATTTTAGAGATTATCTGTGTAACCCTTCTTTAAGTGCTTGGACAACATTCCAATAACTTTTCAATCCTTGTTAATTTTTCTTGTTAGAGTAACATTACTTATTTTTACAATGTTTAAAAAGGTTAAGAATATCTTGAAAAGCATTATCAGGTTTTTCAAGTTTTGCTTATTTTCAGTGTTCTAATTATATTACCAGGCTGTCAGATATTTGAATTCTAACTACATGTCCTCAGAAGGACTCCTTTTTGGAAAAAGAAAACTACATCAATTTCTTGTATATCGTGGAATAATGGCCAGTTGGATGAGAGGTGGTCATTGGTTGGCTGACAACTCCTGTAGATGTTTTCTTAATCCTGGGGTATCTCCAAGTCTGAAGTCCTGGAGAGAGAGCCCATGGTACTGAGCTCTCAGTCCCTGGTGGGACAACATCTCTGCTTGACGGCACAAGACCAAGCCCAGCTGGGTGAATACCCACTTGTTTTGCCCACACCAAATGACTTATGTCACTGCCTTACTTGTTGAATTAATGACTTGTTATAAGGAAAACACAAGTGTACTAAGTATTTCCTCTTTGCCAAGCAATATTCTGGTTATTGAGGAAACAAAGATAAATAAGGCATTGTTTTTGCCGTGAAGAGGCTTAAAACAATGTTGGAAAACTCTGCTGTCTTCCCGTGAAAATCTCTACCTCCCAAAGCTGAGGGATCATTCATATACCAAGAGAACTAAATATTATTTTGGGCTTTGGAGTGGCTAGACAACTAAACTTTATCTCATTTATTGCCCATGGGGCATGTTAATAATGTGGCTTTGAACTGAACTAGCATGGTGGTGCACTTGCACCATCTGGCAAAGCGACTGCTTCCGAAATCAGCAACGTTTTCTACAAGTGAGTCAAAGAATTAAGCAGTTAATGGTCTCTGAACCATGGATGGAGTCTCAGGGAAATATGTTCTATAAATATCAATATAACTACTGAAATCTGTTTGGGGTCTTCCTACTCCCCTTTGCAGCTCTACTCTGAGCATTAGGAAAATCTGGATTTGAAAGGAAAATCTCAGTTTTTAAATTTTTTCCATATTTGTCCAATTTTAGCAGCCCCTGAGAATTTGCTCAGGTTCTTCATGCGTTTCCTGGCATCTGAGCATATAGGATATTTTTTGTATCAACTTTTAGTTCACAGAAAGGCTGGAAAGTTACCAGAATAACTGTCACATCTGTAGATTCTGCTTATTCCACCTTCTTTATACATTTTCCAAATAAGATTGTGTGAGTGGAGCAGCCAAAAAGGATTCTGAGGTTTTATTCTGAGGTTTTATCTTTATACAAGATAAGGAACCACCCTCTTTAGTTTTCAAAACTTGTAAATGATGATAGTGATACTGACAATTATGTATTGAGTTGTGACTGGATTGGGTCTGCACTCTGTATATTTCCTTACATCTCAGAGCAATCATTAAAGTTGGTAATATTATTGCTGATGACATATGTAGAAACTGAAGCTTATGCAGGGAAAGTAATTTGCCAAAAATCACGCAGCTAATAAATTACATCTATTTGACTTTAAATTCCATGTTCTTTCTCTACAGTCTTCTCGCTCCCTGAAGAACACTTTAGGTATTGTGTCTATGCGTCTATAGCTACTTATATTTGTTCATTCATTCATTCTTATTTCCTCTCAGTCATTTACCTTTTCAATTCATAGACGAATTTTCTACATCTGCTAGGTTCAAAGTGCTGTGTGAGGCTTTCTGGTAAATAAAAGTAGAAGTGTAACCCAGTCGCTGCTCTCAAGGAATTCTAAATTAAGTTGGAGGATCAGACACACACACACACACACACACACACACACACACACACAATGTCCAAGCTCTGATCACTGCAATAGAAGAGCATAGCAGGCAAAGATTACCGGGATTCAGATGAGAGAGAAAGACATTATTTTTATCTGGGAGGATCACATGAAGCATGTAAGTTATGACTGTGGAGAGAGGAATTTTACCTGACTGATTTTTTGAACCTTTTGAAAAGAACACAATATGGATGAAAATCTCAGGATATGTTAGGATGCTAATTCTCAATTGTTTCTCCTTGTTGTAAAGCACATGTCCTCACATGCCCACTTTTGAGTGTACTCAGATCTTGATGTTGGTTTGTTTGATATGACTTAGGCTAAAGGCTATGTACAGTTCCTAGAGAGCTGGCCGAGCACTGAGGTGATGATAAATGGTGGTAGAACGTCTATTAGTCCAATTGGAATGGAAAATAGTGTATTGTCAGCGATTACTGCTTAATGAACAACCACAAGATCTCAGTGCCATACATTAATAACCGTCTCTTTCCCATGCATCTTCAGGTCAGCTGGGGGTCTGCAGCCCGAGCCTGCATTTATCTGGAAGACTCTGCTCAAGCTATAGGTGGGGTTGCACTTGATCCTCTCCATGGCTTGGGCTCAGGTCTGTGCCATGTGTGCAGTTCTGGGGCCCAGGCTGAAGAGATGGAAACTTCCAGGGATTCTTTTTTGATAGCCAGGGCAGTGGTGCAAATATACTCTAAAGCCGTGGTTCAATCACATCTGAAATGTCCTATTAGCCAAAGCTGATCACATGGCTTAGCCCAAAATCAAGGGCAGGATGAAGGGAGATGAGAGTGAATATTTTTTGAAGAATAATATAATCTACATATATAATGGAGAGGAAAAGAAGATAAAAATCATAAGATAGTTGGTCTAGAAAGAAGAGTCTAAACACACTTGAAGAAGATAGTAAGATGTTAGACTATATTTAACCAGTAATAGTGAGACACTTTAGAAAGACTATGTAGAACACACCAGAGATTCTTCTACAAAGGTTTGTGGGGAAAGACAGGAGGTAAGGAAGTAATTACAAAGCTCTTGTAATGATGAAGGCCTAAAATGGGGAGGTGACAATTGGGATGTAAAGGAGCTGAAGAAGTGAAGGGAATTTCTGAGTCAGAATTAGTTACTCTTGACACCTTGCTGGATGTAACAGTAGGGAGGAAGGTTCCAAGGTGGTGAAGCCCTCCTTAGAAAACATAGGAGAATAATTGGAGTTTTAGGTGGGAGGGGAAGCCTTGACACTTGGATAACATGGGTGATGGTCGTGCCTTGACAGAAATAGGGAATTCAGGTAGGGGCGGACTGAGGGGACAGAGATTGACACAGAGTGACCACTGCTGAGTAGGAGCAGTCCTGCGGAGAGCAGAAGCTGCGGGGACAGGCGGCAGGAAGAGAAAGTGTGTTGATGTGACCGAGACCCGAGACACGGGACCAGAAGAGATCAGAGTGGGATTTGGGACCGGAGGGCATGCTGGTGACCTTCCTGAGGGGGCGAGGCTGACACCAAGCAGTGGTGTGTGGGCAAGGAGTGCCGATGAGTGTCAGGCACCATTCTTAAAAGTTTGATAGTGATAACACAGCACTTGGGGGGTTATGACTGTTCCCAGTGTTGTTGTGTTCTGCGTGGGTGTTACTTAAACTTCCTAAGATGAGGGAGAATGGCAGTGGGGGGTGTTGTAGAGAGAGGAGGGTCCTCGCTCTGTGGGAGGAGGGACAGACAGATGAACGACTGTTTCTACCCAGTAGATATTCTGACACAGAGATTCAACTTAAGTTAGTATAGTTTCTGTCCAAATAAATTACCTGATGTCTAACATTCTTTTCTTTTTTTTATGCTTTTATTTTATTTTAATTTTTATTGGAGTATAGTTGCTTTACAATATTGTGTTAGTTTCTACTAATTCTACTAAATTTTAAAGTCTCCTGTTCGTACACATTAATATATAGATACAAAGCATTTTTGTAGACGTCCACTGATTTTAATTGTGAGATTGGATAAAACAGTGAATGATCCGAGATGGCACTGGTACCCTGTCCTCTTGCTTCACTGGCCTGGTGGCGTGATTGCTAGTGATGTCTGGGTATACGTGGAGCCTACTGTAAACAAGTGTTTTGTAAATTCTAGAGAAAATTGCCCTGTAGTTGGTACTAACCAACTCTCTGTGCTTTTTAAAACAGAAATGAGTGCTAGTATTTAAATTTGAAAATTATAAGGACATATTTCCAGGAAGTCAGTTTTAAAAGCATACTACTTTTCAGTATGGTTATGTATGCAGTGTGATACATGTTTCTTTCCCGCTAAATTTCATGTCCCTCTGAATATTACTTCAGTTTTCATCTGTTGTCATGTTCCATTTATCCCCACATTTCAGTTTCTGGCCCCAGTTCAACATTAACACACACATGTGTAGGTGTTGGCCCCTGCTGCAGGGTGAGTGTGCCTATCCTGATCAATCAATCACACGTGTCACTTTTCTTTAAGTTCCATGACTGCATGCAGACATTGGACATAAACCAATGTCTTTTACACACTCTAGAACTGATGACAAATTCAGCTCCTCCTGGTGTTTTAATGTCTGCCCTTTCTTGTTGTGTTTTTGTTTCACTCTCCCACAGAGCTGCGACCTGGATCAGCAGAGCATCGTTCACATTGTGCTGAGACCCCAGAGAAAAGTCCCAGAAAGGAGCACAGCTGGAGGGGACAGCCCACAGAGCACCGCGGGGGGCTCTGAGAGGGAGCCTGAGAGCCTAACTCGTGTGGACCTCAGCAGCTCCGTCCTCCCAGCCGACTCAGTGGGCCTGGCTATTATTCTGAAGGATGACAACGAGAATGGTGGCCCACCAGCTGAAAGGCCAGGTAATTGACTGGCTATGGCTAGTAAAGCATTTTGTGTGGTAAAATCTCCACAAAGAATGGCCTCACTCTGTGTGTATTTAGTTCATGACAAGTTCTAAATCACCAGAAGGAGACACGACTAGAAGGAGAGTACGTGGATGTAAAATTTGAGGTGACACATTTAATAAGTACAACGAAACAGAGCTATCATGTTAAGAATGAACATAAGGGACGGGGAAGGTGTCAGGACCATGGTGATAGTATCTTGGGTTTACTTTTGGAGGAACTAGGGGTGGTGGGGACATGTGGTACATTGTGCTAGGCTCAAAATATATGATTAAGGTACCTATATGTCCCTCTCAACTTTTGCCTTTGTTTTCTTCTATTTCTTATTTTCTTAAAATACATTTTGGTTGATTATGTTTCTGATGATATAGAGACATTTTAAAAAAGGAGAAAGAGAACTTCAGAGGTAATTTTAGTCATTCGCATGTTCTAAGAACAAATTACAACATCAATAATATCCTTTGTGTGAAAGAATTCTTCCTTCTTTATGCTACAGCCCATTTCAAGAGTTTGTTTTGGCATGAATGACAATGGCTTTATTATTTTGACAATATTAGTATGTTTCCCTTAGTCTTTTATTCTCCAGTCTAAATAGTCAAAGGTACAACAGGATTATTTTTGACTGTGTGTGACAGAAAACACAAAATAATAACAGTGACTTGGCAAGGTAGAAGTTTATTTCTCTCCCACGTGCAATAGGTGAAGACGTAAGCAGCCCTGGACTGGTATGGCTTTCACAGTGTCAGAGACTTCTGGAACCAGCAAGATGGAGGCCTCTTGCTAAAATTACTAAATAAAATTTAACTAATATTTTTAAAATCATAGATGAGATTGAAAAAAAAAAGAAAAAGGAAATTTTCCAGGGTTAAGTGAAGAAGTAGAAACAACACAGCTGTCTTTAAATAAAGGAATGAATAAACCAAGAATTTAAGTGCATGGTGCTCTGGTGGCCCTGAGGTGGTTGTGGAAGGAATGAAGGCTTCATGTCCTTTACATGGACTGGGCACCTAGGGGACTGAAAAACTAACTGAGAAATGGGGAAAATGAGATAAACCTAAACCTCTCAATACCTATGTTGTCCACAAGGAGGGATTAATATAAATATCAAACCCAAGCTTTGGCACACCTGATGTTTCAAGCAGAATGTACGTAAAAGCATTCCAGAGAACACTCGGGGGTCATGGCCTCCAGAGATGAACAAGCCCTACTGAAGGGGTCCTCATGATACCCATTATAAATCAAACAAAGGGATAGTCTACCCTGAGTGGAGGAGAGCATACACCATAAACTAGAAAATTGGTTTCCCCCAAAACATGAGAAAATAAAATGAAAATTTGAAACAGAATACAAAACAAAAATGTTTTATGTTAATTAGGACATAAAATAAAAAATTGAAATCAAAACACAAAACAGACATAATAGAAAAAGATAGCTATTGAATAGAACATAAATTTAACTATTAGAATGAAAAAACATCCTCAACAGATTGGTTAAAAGAGCAACTTGTCAATGCCAAAGAGACAATTAATGAATTGGAAGATATATATGAGGGAATCGCCCATAATGTGACACAGGTTAAAATGTAAAAAAGTGGTTTTAAAGACTAGGAGTTTGGACTTAGATGGCCTAACTTATATCTGATAGGAAATCTTTAGAGCAGGGGTCCCCAACCCGTGGGCCGCGGACCCGTACCGGTCGTGGCCTGTTAGGAGCCCGGGCCGCACAGCAGGAGGTGAGCGGTGGGCAAGCGAGCGAAGCGTCATCTGCCACTCCCCGTCGCTCCCCATCGCTCGCGTTACCACCTGAACCACCCCCCACTCCCTGTCCGTGGAAAAATTGTCTTCCACGAAACTGGTCCCTGGTGCCAAAAAGGGTGGGGACTGTTGGTTTAGAGCAAAATTAAATCCTTATGTGCATTATCTGAACATTAATAATAATATAAGCAGAATAATTATCATTTATAGGTATTCACATATTTTAATGTTTCCTAATGTTTGTGATTCTACTATCTTGTCACTGGTATTTATCTGAAGATTTAAAAAGTAGAATCTTATTATTTTATTTTATTATAAAATTGCCTTCAGTCTTCTTGAGAGTTTTATTTTATGATTAATAAATTTGGAATTATTGGCACCTTCCATTGTTTCTCTTGCTAGATCATAATACTTCTACTGAAGAAAATATTCTCTTTCTACAGTGATTGAGATACCGGTACACTCTCAGAAAATTCTGCTAAATGTCTAATATTCTACTTAGATTTTAAGTGAAATATGTAATTGTTTCAACCCAAACAATAGATTAAAGAAACTCTCATAAATTTACATAGTACAGTAGCACTGTTGCAAGAGTTTGCAGGCTACTGTATGCTTGGTTATTGGACTGTTTAACCTTAACTTTCCACACAGACCTCATAATCACCCTGTTTCTCATTTACCCACTGACCAGTGGTGGCCTGTTAGCTGCATGTATTTTGCTGGCTGGGGACTGGCCTTGGCAACACTTGCTGGCATGCCAGGTGGCCAGCATCCTATTGTGCTTCCCCTTCCATCACCACAGATCAGGAGTGAACTCTCCTGTTACCTTTCCTGTGCTGAAGCGGTGGTGTAAGTTATGTTGCATCTGGAAAGAATCAGGCAAAAAAATATGGGTTATTCCAGGTCAACTTTAGGACTTTATTCTGCATTGAACTGAAACTGAACTGCAAGGAGTCATCCCTTAATCTTCTGAAGTGGAAAGAATCATCTCCTTTTCAGAACTTTCATACCTCTTATTATTTTCTATTTTGTACTCTAGTTGCTTCTGTATATACTTTATCTCTTTGAGGACAGGATGTTTGTTCAATTTACTGTAGTTTCCCACAAAATCTCTAAGAAAAAATGGTGATCAATGTTTCCTAAATTATGTAAAACTGTAAATGTAATAAGCCATTCATCAGAATTTTCTGTGTATTGAACTTTTAGAACTAATGATTTGTTCAGCAGTATACAGAGAAAAATGAAACTTCACCTCTTAAAATATCTTGTTAATTTTACTGCTTGAATGAATGGAATACCTTGAATGGGATTATTTGAAATGACTGTGGGCAAACAACGTGCTTATACAATTATTTTTTTAATAAAAATGACAGTTTAGAGTTCCTAGAGCAGTGACTCACAAACTCTAGTGGGAATGTTTGTTCAATGCTTATTCCAGGGCCAGAAAGTCTGATTCCATTAGCTGAGGACAGAGATTCAGAAATCCTGGTGCTGAGCACACTCCAAGAAATGCTGCCCTATAGCAAATGCTTTCCCACCTTTCAACTGTGAGTCCTACCTAGAGTCTTCAACCAGGTGGGAGGAAGGTTGGGAAAGACAGGTGGACAAACCAAGTCAATCCATGGCAACAAGAGCAGGCTCATAATTACCAGTTTTATATACGAAGCATCTACAGTGCATTTCATTTGGGGAAAAAAAAGAAAAAAGGTCCCTGGTTGAAAAATGTTTGAAAACTTCTGCCTTTAAGAAAGAAATTTAAGAGAAATAAACCCAATTTTCTGCATGTTTCCAGGGTGTTTGAATTAGACAAGGAAGAATTTAGGTGCTCTCCAAACGTGAGAGGGCTCTAAAAGATGGAGAGCTGGGCTGTAGCTACAAAAGTAGATGCAACAAATAAGAACTGCAACTTGAGAGCATGTCTTTCAGGTATTTATAGGTGCAAAAGATAATTGGTCAATGTAAGAGGCATTGTCATGATCTACATTAATAGTCAGTTTATACTATTTGTATTTAGAAGCTAGGACATGTTAGATTATGATTTTTAAGAGGAAGTCAAAGAACTGAAATGAGTCATTTAAGAATTCCTTAAAGCAGTGGTTCTCAAGGTTCAGTACTCATTGGTGTCACCTGAGGGCTGGGTCCAGCTCAGTCTTCCTGGAGTGGTGACTGAGAATCTGCATTTCTAACAAGTTCCCAGGTCTTGCTGAAAGTATGGTTCCAGGAGCCATGCTTTGAGTAATACTGTCCTACACAGTAGGAATTTGTATTGTTTTAAAATATTATTATTGTATATTATTTTATAAACATTTGAATAAGAACATCGAGTACGCTATTCCTGGATTCCAAGGAACCCATGCATGAACTAAGTTCACATATTATGTTTGTGTTTCCTTAAAGAAACACCATTCATCCCCTCCTGATAATCAGATGAAAGAAGCTGTTGGATCTAGGAAAAAATAGGAATATTCTCCAATATTTGTCATGCAGTTAGCTAACTACTTAAACAAATAATTAGAGAATGCCTACTCTGTGCCAGGCACAATTCTAGGTGCTGGGATGTAGCAGGAAATAATAACAACAAAATTACCAACCCAATTGGATCTCATTCTAGTTGGGAAGAAGATAATAAACAAGCAAACAAACAAAAAGCCAAATAGCTAGTAAGTATATGTTCTCTGGTGAAAAAATTAGCATAGTAAAGGGAATACAGAGTGTTGGAAAGGGTGCTCTTTTGTATAAGGTGGTCAGAGGCCTCTCTCATGAAGTGACAATTGAGGAGCGCATTTCAGGGAGCATCGATTCAGGAATCTCAGGTAGAGGGGACAGCGAGTGTATGGACCCAAGGCAGGACCATGATTGGAAAGCAAGGAGGACAGCGTGGCTGGGGCAGAGGAAGTGAAACAGTAGGAGACAGGAAGTCAGAAAGGAAGACAGTAATACATGATCACAGTTGAAAGTGAAGACAGTCTAATCAGAAAGTTTTACTCCTGTCAGCTAATGTTGAAGCTGAAATTCTGAGGATGACATGCTGCAGGGCTGAAAGGAATGGTAATTAGTATTCCTCTCCTTCTTCCTCTCCCTCTCCTTCAACAGAATCCACACCAACCTCCTCATTATCCTTCTCCAGGGCAGCCATGTCCTCACAGGCCTCAGAAAACTGTCGGCTGTGTAGGGTCTTGTAGGCCCTAGATTTTACCCTGGTGAGAAGGGAGCCACTGGAGGAGTTTTGAGAGATGGAGTGACATGATGTGACTTAGGGAATGTTCACCTTGGCTGCTTGTAAATAAACTTCAGGATGCCAAGGTAGAAGCAACAGGATCAGTGTTTCAAATCATCAAAATACCGTAATACCCATGGCATCAGGAACTGGTGGTAATGATAGTCAACATCTATGAATGCTTATCCTGAACCTGGCACTGTCCTAAGCCCTGCTTCCATGAAATGTCTTGTTTAATTCTTCAGAAACCCCATCAGGTAGAATATATTAATATCCTCCTAATAGATGGAAAGTAGTATCAGATCATTTGAGGAACGAATCCAAAGAAAGACTCTATTAAGGACTGTCTTACTCCAAACCTTGTGATCAACATATCCACTAGTCTGTATTCATTTAAATATACATATCAGAAGGAATGAATGAGTTTTTGCTTTTCTTCTAGATATTTTGGTTATAATGGTTGAAGAATCATGTTAATTGTTAATTTTAGCCAAGTAGTCAAATTTTAAAACTCAACTTTTATATCACAAGGTGTACTATTTTTTCATAATTTTTGGGTCTTTAAAAAGAAAACTTTCATTAATTTTATCCAGTTCTTTCTAAGTCTCATTGCCCCAGTTTACTAACAAAGCATTTCATTAGTTTTGTTTTGTTTTTATTTGTTTATTTATTTATTTATTTATGGCTGTGTTGGGTCTTCGTTTCTGTGCGAGGGCTTTCTCTAGTTGCGGCAAGCGGGGGCCACTCTTCATCGCGGTGCGCGGGCCTCTCACTATCACGGCCTCTCTTGTTGCGGAGCACAGGCTCCAGACGCGCAGGCTCAGTAATTGTGGCTCACGGGCCCAGCTGCTCCACGGCACGTGGGATCTTCCCAGACCAGGGCTCGAACCCGTGTCCCCTGCATTGGCAGGCAGATTCTCAACCACTGCGCCACCAGAGAAGCCCGCATTCTTCATTTTGAAGAACATTTTCCTTTACAATAATTATACATCTTTTTACTAAATGAAAGAGACTACTTTTGATGAAGCATTACATGCTGGAATGAATTTTTGTTTGTTTGTTTTGGCTGCCCCACGCCGCATGTGGGATCTTAGTTCCTGACCAGGGATCGAACCCGTGTCCCCTGCAGTGGAAGCTTGGAGTTTAACCACTGGACCACCAGGGAAGTCCCTGGAATGAATTATTGAAATAGAACTTGAAAACGTAAAATAGAAAAAATTAAAAATAGACAAATGTTTAAAAAAATTAAGAATAAATTACCTCTGCCACTCCTTGTCAACATTATACTGAAAGTCCTAGCTAATGCAATAAGTCAATAAAAGGAAACAAAAGGTATACAGATTGGGAGGAATCATAAAACTGACTTTGTTCATAGATGATGTGATTGTCAATGCAGAAAATCTAAAGGATTTGACAAAAAAAAGCTTTTGGATCTAAGAAGTGATTATATCAAGATTGCAGGATACAAGGTTAATATAAAAGAGTCAGTTGCTATCCTGTATACCAACAATGAAAAAATGTAATTAGAAATTAAAAACACAGTACCATTTACATTAGCACCCCCTAAAATGAAATACTTAGATATAAACCTAACAAAATATGTACAGGATCTGTATGAGGAAAATCACACAACTTTGCTGAAAGAAATCAACGAACTAAGTAAGTGGAGTGACCTTCCATGTTCATGGATAAGAAGACTCAATATTGTCAAGACGTCAGCTTCCCAGCTTGACATACACAATTACAGTCAAAATCTTAGCAAGTTATTCTGTGGATATCAGCAAACTTATTCTGAAGTTTAAATGGAGAGGCAAAAGACCCAGTATAGCCAACACAGTATTGAAGGAGAAGAAAAAAGTCAGAAGCTTGATGGTCTCTGAAGTTAGGAGTTCCTATAAAACTACAACAATTAAGAGAGTGTAGTAGTGGTGAAAGAATACACAAATAGTTCTACAGAACAGAGAGCCCAGAAATAGACCCACATAAACACGGTCAGCTGATCTTTGACAAGGGGAAAAGGCAAATGATGGAGAACAAATAGTCTTTTCAACAAATGTGCTCGAAGAACTGGACATCCACATGCAAAAAAAAAAAAAAAATACACAAAGATTTTACACTTGTCACACAAAAAAAATGACTCAAAATGGATCAGAGACCTGAATGTAAGACATGAAACTAAAACACCTGGAAGATAACATAGGAGAAAATTTAGATGATCTTGAATGTGGTAATGACTTTTTTGATACAACACCAAAGGCATGATCCATGAAATAAATAAATGATAAGCTGGACTTCATTAAACTTAAAATTGTCTGCTCTGTGAAAGACAATGGCAAGAGAATGAAAAGACGAGCCACAGATGGGGAGAAAATATTTGCAAAAAAGACATATTTAATAAAGGACTGTTATTCAAAATATACAAAATCTCTTAAAACTCAACAATAATAAAATGAACAACCTGTAAAAAATTGGCAAAAGACCTGAGTAGACACCTCACCAAAGAAGATATACAGATGACAAATAACCATATGAAAAGATGCTCAATATCATGGCATTAGGGAATTGCAAATTAAAAAAACAATGAGATACCATTACACACCTATTAGAATGACTAAAATCCAAAACACTGACAGCACCAAACACTGGCTGGAATATGGAGCAACACCAACTCTCATTCCTGCTGGTGGGGATGTAAAATGGTACAACCACTTGGGAAGACGGTTTGACAGTTTCTCACTAAACTAAACACACCACACAATCCAGTGATTGTGCTCCTTGGTGTCTACTCCAATGAGTTGAAAACATATGTCCACACAATAATCTGCACACAGATGTTTATAGGAGCTTTATTCATAATTGCCAAAATTTGGTAGCAATCAAGATGTTCTTAAATAGGTAAATAGATAAACTGTGATATGTCCAGACAATATTACTTAGTGCTAAAAAGAAATAAGCTATCAAGCCATGAAAAGACATGGAGGAACCTTAAATGCATATTACTAAGTGAAATCAAGTTGAGAAGCCTAATACTGTATGATTCCAACTATATGACGTTCTGGAAAAGAGAAAACTATGGAGACAGTAAAAACATCAGAACTTGCCGGGGGTATGTGTGGGGAGGGATGAATAGTCAGAGTACAGAGGATTTTTAGGACAGAGTAACTATTCTGTATGATAAAATGGTAGATACCATGTCATTATAAAACCCATAGAATATAAAATACTAAGAGTGAACCCTAAAGCAAATGGTGGACTTTGAGTCATAATGATGTGTCAATGTAGGTTAATTAGTTGTAACAAGTGCACTACTCCGGTGAGGGATGTTGATAGTGGGGCAAGCTGGCGTGTGTTGGGGAAGGGGGTATATGGAAACTCTCTGTACTTTTTGATCAGTTTTGCTGTGAACCTAAAATTGCTCTAAGAGATAAAGTCTATTCAAAATAAATTAAATTGCTTTTAAGACTTGAGCCCTGGATACATACTGTAGATACATCATGATTACTAGAGAGTATGTTCTTATCAGCAATTTTTTTGCCAGTGGTTGAATGTATTACAAGACGAAAGTTATTCTGGGATTATGAATGAGTTAGCACCTGCCAAATACAAATCAGTAATGGAAGCCTCCTAATGGAATAAAGTGATGAACTTCAGACTTAATTCTCATTTTATCCAAAAATCAAATCTCAAGTACTTGAAAATGTGTATTATATATACTAATGACTTTAAGCCAGAGGGTGTGAATTTCTTGGTGCATTGGACAGCTTTAAACTTTCCCTGAAACAACAAAATTTTGGCAGTCATACTAGAGCAACTTAAAGTTGCTATCACATCAAATTATTAAAAATACATTATGATTCTGCAAGTACTTGATTTTTTCTCCACAAAGAAAATTTTACTATTATATACTCTTTCAATATTATAAGTGAAAACACAGAAAATGATGTTTCAGTGTAGTGGGAGTTTTGCCAACCTGACATATTTTTGGGTGGGTTTTTGAGGTAAGGAAAATAGTCCTATATTCCTTTCCAAGAAGTATGAACACCATTGCAAAAGCAGAATGAGTTGCTCTTTCCTCTTTATTGTACTTTATATATACAGTTGGCCCTCCGTATCCCCAGGTTCCACATCCATGGATTCAACCAACTGGAGATGAAAAATATTTAGAAATAAAAAATTCCAGAAAGTTCCAAAAAGCAAAACTTGAATATGCCAATCACCTGGCAACTATTTACATAACATTTACATTGTATTTACAACTATTTACATAGCATTTGCATTGTATTAGTTATTATAAGTAATTTGGATATGATTTAAAGTACACAGAGGATAAGTGTAGGTTATATGCAAATACTACACTGTTTTATATAAGGGACTTGAGCATCCACGGGTTTTGGTGTCTGAAGGGGTTCCTGGAACAAATGCCTCATGGATACCGAGGGATGACTTAGTTCAGTGTAATTAATTACTTGTCACATTTTTGCTTTCCACTTTGAAGGTACGCTTGTCAGATTCAAGTAAGTCTCATACACTTTGTACCTTCATTGCCTGGAATATGGATGGTACTGGATATACTGTCATACTGCCAAAAAGTTTTATTCAACATATAAGGTGACTCTTACAGCTCTTCAATTCTTGCTCATCGCATATGGCAGGGGAAAATGGTGAATAACTGCATGTGGGTAGCATGGTGTGATGTGCCATGGGGTATCCAGAGTGCAAGTAACAGTTCTAAGCCTGAGGAAATCAAAACGCGTTAAGGGGGAGGTTAGAGATCATCAAGCACTCCACACACAACAGTGTAGGTGTCAACCAAATAGTTCCCTCATTTGCTGTTTTCAGCCATCTTCTGAGTACTTCTTTTATTATTACCATCATCATCATCGTCTTTACTGTGGCAAAGAACACATAACATGAAATTTACCATCTTAACCATTTCTAAGCGTACAGTTCAGTAGTGTTAAGGATATTCACATTGTTGTGCAACCAATCTCAAAACATTTCCATTTTGCAAAACTGAAACTCTGTGCCCATTAAACAACAACTCCCTGTTTCCCCATCCCTGCAGCCCCTTGCAACCACCATTCTACTTTCTATCTCTATGAATTTGACTACTCCAGATACCTTATATAAGTGGAATCTTACTCTGTCTTTTTGTGACTGGCTTATTTCACTTAGCATGATGATCCACCTGTTTTTAGCATGTGTCAGAACTGCAAAGAACTTCTTGTGTATAATAAACTGGCAACAGGAGATTCAAGGGTTAATGAGAAGACCAAGATCCTCAAGTAGCTCACATCTTAGAATATGTATGTATGTAAATTAAAATGAAGTGAGTTCTGAAAGAGAGGTAAATCAAAGTAATATGGGGATGTTGAGGAGGGAGAGGCTAAGACAGGCATCCTAGGTGGGCTTTGAAAAACAAGAAGAATTTGCCAGTGGTGGGGGGCTTTGGAGGATGGGGGAAGAGGTTAGTTGCACTCAGAGAGGGGGATGAGCTTGGGTAGTTTTCAGACAGTGACGGCCATAGCTGGGTTCTATTATGGCTTCAGAGGATTGATGGTAACAGAAAGTTGTCTGGGGCTGGGGGGTGGCAGAGGAGTGATTCCTGTGGTGGAGAGCTCTGAGTGCCAACACTTTCAGTGACCAAAGACGGACTTGATAGCTTTCAGTCACATCTTTCTTTCTCTGCTGGTGTTTAAGAAAGCGTTCCACACGTGATGAATTTTTTTTTTTAAATACATAAGAGATATGCAGTCAAGTAAAGCTGGAAGAAGTGCCAGTGTGTCCTTTTCTGGGTGTCAGAGAATACAGAGAGGAAACTCCAGCCGCTGCATGGGTGAGCGGTTGACCTCAGCGAGGACTCCGTGCCGGCTGGGTGGGGTGAGCTCACTGCCCAAAACGGGGAAGACAGACTGAGGCCGGCCTTCTTACTCTGCGCCTCTTTTATGCCCGTTTTCGGCGCACGTGACTCTGTTGGACGTGTTCTTGGTTGTTGTTGTCTCTTTTAGAACATAAGCACTTAAAAATGAGCTGTAGGGGAGAGTGGTGGGAAATGACGGTGTTAAAAGCTTTTAAGGTTCAGTGTGGTACTGACTTGCTGGGGGCCTCGGGATGTTTCAATTCTTCTGAAGTCCCCTCTGCAGAGTAATAGTGTGATAAAAAGGGGAGAGGAGAAGTTGCCCCTAGACTAAATGAGGTCTGACCTGCCCGTGTGCTCCTTTCATGCAAGGCCTCTAGGGCTGTGCGGTGCACGCCTCTCCCTCTCCTGGGGGCCTCCAACGCTCCGCAAGGTAGAGCCTTCACAGTTTTGCTCTTGGAGCCTAGGGGACTTTCGGAGGATGTTGGACAAGTGCCAAGACGGTAAGATTTGCACTTGACAAGAGAGTGGGAGCTGAGGCAGGATATTTTCAGCCGGTGAAGTCTGTCTTGGGACTCGTTGGAGCATTCTAATTATTGCAGAATGTGCCAGAAATGCAGGCAGGCAGCTGGATTCCATTTTTTTTAAAAATTTGGTTAGAAGGAAGAGAAAGAAAAAAATTACAAATTAAGTGGTAAACATTGACTGCTTATAACAAACTCTTTTAAAACTTCCTAAGTTTTGTGAAACATTTATTGAAGGTATTGTTTTGTATGACCTGGAGCTTCCAAAAATTTTACACCTAATTCAGGAATGTTTGTTCCACCTATGGGGATTAGTAAAATGTCCTTTTAATAAAAGAAATTGAAACTCTCATGACAAGTTAACAAACTATCAGGACCTTCTTTTTTTAATTCACTTTTTAGGTGATTCCATAGAATCAAGCCCAAACTCCTACACCTTCTAAATCTATTGAACTATAATTAATTTTCCTAATGATACTCCTAAACCTCTGTAAGATCTTAAAAGTTCTTCCTCAATCCCCAAAGATTAAATTAAATTTACTACCTTTGGTGTTAGAGGTGTGATATTACGCTCTGATTCTTTGAAAGTTAGTGCTCTGTCTTCTCTGTGTATGATAATTAAACTCACCAGAACATGCAGTCCAGTGGAGTTGCAATTTGCTTGGGAATCAAATGGCCAATTGTTTGGCTAGTGGATTAAATGAAAATCCTTGGAGCCTGGAATATTTTTTATGTCCTAAGTGTTTTCCACAGTAACTGTCTGTTGGTAGGCACTTAATAAATGTTTGCTGTTGCTGGAAATTACTATCGGAAAAGGTGATAGGCGTTTGTTTCTAGTCCTTGAGCCAATGTGCAAGTACGCCAGGGTGCAATGGGTCTGTGACACAGATACTAAGCTTAGTGGCAAAGCTGACTGAGCCTCATCCTGGCTCTGCTTCTTACCAGCTCTGTGACCTTGGACAACTTACTTTTTGCTGCTCAGAGTGTGGCTTGTGGGCCAGCAGAAACAGCGTCACTTGGGAGTTTGTCAAACGTACAGAACTGAGGCTCCATCCCAGACCTGCTGAATCAGGAACTGCGTTTTAATAAGGTCCTCAGGCGAATCATGCCCAGTTCGAAAAGCACTGGTTTTCTTAACATGCTGGGCCTCAGTTTCCCCATTTATAATATAGAGATACTGAATTACCTACCTCATAGAGTTGACTCCAGCTACTTCACGACCAGAGCTTACACCAGTGCCTGGCATATACTGAATATTTAATAACTTTTAGCCATTTTTGTAACTCTTCCTTTTTCTAGCTCACATGATCAAAAGGCCTGATATTGGGCCTGGGCTCTAAAATCAATCTAAGTTTATAGATCCAGGGCTACCTGCATCCATTCATTAAAAACAGCAGAAGGTAGATCCCCCATTCCACATTCCGGAGACTTCCTACTCATGAGACTACCTTCTTTCTGCTTATTCTGCTTTTGGAGTAGGGGTTTTATTTTATTTTATTTTATTCATTTATTTATGTGTTTGTAAGTGTTGTCAATTCCACCACATATTTAGGAGCAAATTAGAACAGTGGGTATTCTAAGATAATGAGGAATGACATCAAGAACAAAACTTCCTCTGGCTGTTCTCCTAGAATTTCATGTTTTCATTGCCTTCCAGCCTTAAATCATGTATGGTGTTGTTGGCTTTTTTCCCTCATATTCTGTTAGGCAATGTACTGCTCCTTTTAGAATATTCCATCAGAAAATACAATTAATTTTTGGCTTTTGACATCTGTATTTGGTCATTCGGAACCACATGGACAGAAATGAAGTTTCAATAAGGCAAAAAAAAAAAAGATGAAGTTGTTTTAATTTTTTTCTACTGGAACTTGCTCAAAGGACCCTTTTTCTCAGTGCAGTATTTTGAAAGAGCAGATTACCTGGGGACTGATCACAGATGCGGACCACAGGGGACTTTATCAACCTGACCCTGACAGCCAGTGACAGATGAGAGCAGTATAGAGACAAATTAGTGTTGAGCATAGTGACTCAGGCGGAGCTTTGGTTCTGGGTGAGCAAGAATATGGCACACATGGATTCAGATTTGATCAACTGGGCACATGTTTCAGACTAGAGTCATTGTGCGAAACAACACACTGGGCACTGAATGCTGCTGATGTCTTTTTGATGTTTACATGAATCTAATATATGGATCCTGATATGGGTCTAAAAGTATTCATCCTTACATAACTGAAATAAAAAGAGGTGCATGCATTTTCATGATGTTCTGCTTTTCAAAGACAAGGTACTTTTCACTAACCTACTGACAAACCAAGGCAAACATTTTAACCTAGAGAGATGGCTTAGGCAAGTGTGATTTGCCAATCTGCACAGATTGCTGCTGTTTGCCATGCAATTTTTTTTATTGTCACTAAGAATGTAAAGACACAGCTTAGTGAGTGAGACTTCTGCCTGAGGAGTTATTTATAAAAGCTGCTTGTTGTGTGGATTTCTGATGCCAATATGAGCATTTTGATGATAAAGAGCCAGCCAGAATTCTTTGATTGTAGCTGATGGCTGTGACACCTTTCTTTAAAAATCGTTGAATCATTTGATACTATTATTTTATTTTATTTAACAAGTAAATACAACCTTGGGGAAAGATAGACCCAGAGTACTAGGAACTAGAATTGTTCCATGGGTAGTGAGGCAACATAATTCAAATTGACTGTATAGGATTTTCCTTCATGAAAATGAGAAAGATTATATCTATTACTAAGTATTTTATGCTTTAATTAATACTGCTGGCATAGCTGCCATACTTCAGATGTGTCACCTTATTCTGATAAAGTAATAACCATAGCTTTAATTCCTTTGTTTAATCTAATCTCTTTGTCAATAAGAAATATTACATCTCAAAAAAATGTTGCATGTCTTCAGTGATAACTAATTTAGGGCTATTGTATGATTGCACATTTCTACCACTTGCTACTTATTATGGAGAAACATTAGAGCCTTTTGTAATTTTTCATTAACAGAACAATCCAGTATTTTTCAGACCTGCTATTTTCCTGGCTTCTGTTTATAATTTTCATAGGTATCTTTTTTCTTCTGGTCTTCATGGCAAATAATTTTTCTTGTTTGTGTGAAGAAATTTGCTCTTCTAACATAGTTAATCTAATAGATTTACCACATACAAATAAGATTATAAACAGCAGAGTGGCTCACACAGGTATACAAGCCCCAATGGGAAGAAAATTTCAAGAGACAGGATTTCAAGTTTTCTAGGCTGTCCACAGTCCCTAACACAGTGCTTGACATGCAGTAGATCAGGGGTCCCCAACCCCCAGGCCTCGGACCAGTACGCGTCCTCGGCCTGTTAGGAACCTGGCCGCAGAGCAGGAGGTGAGCGGCGGTAGAGCGAGCAAAGCTTCATCTGCTGCTCCGCATCGCTGGCATTACTGCCTGAACCATCCCACCATCCCCCCCCCCCACCCCGTCCATGGAAAAATTGTCTTCCACGAAACCGGCCCCTGGTGCCAAAAAGGTTGGGGACCACTGCTAGATGCTTAATAAATGTGTTAAATGAATAAAAACAACATTTATTCATCCATCATTTGACAGCTCTTTGAGACTGAGAAATGTAATTCATTTGGATACAAGATTCTAAATTGTGGGAGAAGTTTAGATTTCTGAAGCAAGGTCCACTTCTTTTGTCAGAGACAAACAGGTATCTTAATCATTGCAATCAACATTACAAGGTACTCTGACTTCAAAATTCTATATACAAATAGTTAAATCTTATTCCCAACTCCTCCACCTCACAAATACATGCAAGCATTATGATGCACCTTCCTCAATTTGTTTTGTTGCAGTGACATCACTTAGTGCCACCATCTTTGAATCACAATATCCTACACATTGCTCATTTTTCCCATAAATTAAAATTCAATTTATGACAGTTCTAAAAAACAAAATAACAAGTTTCCTTCCTCTTCATACATTCTTATACTATTTACTATTATCTTTACTTTTGTGTAAATTTTTCAAAGTACCAACTAAAGGAAAATCCCTTCTAGCATTTAAGTGTGTGTATGTGTGTGTGTGTGTGTGTGTGTCTGTGTGTGTGTAATGAAGAAATGTTAGGATGAGATTGCTGGATTAGATACAACACTGGTCTTACAGGGCAATAAACCTTTCTCTTTGGAGTTATCTATTACACTGGACAGGAAATATGACCCATGTGAATGGTATTCTGTTGGCCAGGTATGGAACTTGTTTTCTTGTGAGGTCTTTGTAGGCATCGGCTACAAGTGTAAAGCCAATTACCATCCCTTAACAACGTGCTGTCATGCCGTAGTGTGAGGAAGTGAGAATTCTTCTCAAATATGACTCTCCATGTATCCTTTGTTACACAATTAATTTGTTCAATTATATCCTGGTAAGGTTCAGTCAAAGTATTGTTTTATGAATTTTGAGGGCCAGTGAAAATCAGATACTATTTATAAATGTTTCAGTTCAGTAAACAAAGTCATAGTCTGCTAAATTTAAGGTGAGATAAATGAAGAAAACGATCTTAATATTCCCATAAAAAAAGAACCTTGAAAGCAACACAAGTAATATTCAAAACAAATAACCATAAGTAAATTTCCCTCATCAATTTAGTTATTCTCATGTAATTAACTCTTGTTTTGTTGGATCTTGGGTTAGTGGTTTTTTCATGAGTTCTGGAATTCCTGATTTATTCCACTGGTACAGTCTGAAAGCTGTCAAGCTGATGTCAACTCAAAGCCTGTAACTGAGAGTCTGTTTTTTGACTGTAGTTCAGAGCACCTGGCACAGTCCTTTCTCTGAGGCCTGAGACTGCCCTTCTGTGACGAATACACAAGCTAGAGCCTGTGGTTTATAGAGTGCTTTCAGGGGAGCCTCAGATGGAATCAGAAACCAGTTTCATAATAAGGAAAGGCTAGGTTGATTATGACAGTGACCAATATCAGAATGAGGAGAGTAACATTTCCCTTTGTGATACAGACCATAACTGTTTCATAAGGGTTTGATCAATGTTTCCTTTGAGGGTAAGACCATGTAATGGGAAGCAAGGGAATCTTCATGGCCCCCTGTAAAGGGTTCAGTTAATGAAAGATTTATATGAATGACATTTTATCTATACAGACCAAACCTAGGGAAGGCTGAGAGTCTCTTCTTACTTGATAGCTCATTCCTTAGCTCTTCCGGTAATGTTGAGGCATTAAGAAAATATGAAGCCTACCACACAAAGCCAGTGATTTCTAACCCCTCTCTCCAGGGGCCCTCTGGGAAATTCAAAGACATTTGTAAGTATAGTATATTCTGAAATTATTACTTTAATTGTTTATCAAAATTAAATTTTAGATCTGAATTTTAGTAGGCAAGATCAAAGGAATGATCAGAGGAGGTTTGATCATTGGTTTTTAATAAAGTCCTAGGCTCCTGAGAAACAATACTTTTGTTATCTAGTTTATCAAAGTAACAATAAAATATTTTAAAATAATTGTACAAGGCAACATGATTAAAACAAACCTTAGTTCATTCACAAGTGAGGAAACTTAAAAATTATCTATCAAAGATAAAATCAACACAAAGCAGATATTATTCTGGTGGGATATAGAATCTCCATTTCCTGGACAGTTTACACAGATGGGACAAATAATATTTTCTGTGCTTTACTAAGTGTTCTAAGGTGAATTTATCAACTCAACAAAGAAAAAGTGTAATTCTAATATTACTGAGCCCAACCTCACACTGCTCGCTGCACAACAGACCAATAAATCGAGAGACAAGTTGTTGGGGCAAAGGAATAGCGACTTTGTTCAGAAAGCAGGCAGACCGAGAAGGTGGCGACCATCCTAACTCAAGCAAGATGGTTCTTTTATACTAGAAGGGGAGGGATTAAGGCAAACATTTCCTGGTTCCTGTCAGCCTCCAGAGGGGATGTGTTAATTTCCTCCTTCCTGCAGTCATTCACAGGTGGGCCTGGTCAGGATGCTTCCTGTGAGCTAAACAAAGGTATTCTAACTTAATGCTCATCACCTGGGAGGCAGGGTTCCCAGAGATGGGCCATTGTGTATAATTTAAGCTTATGGGCAATATCCCTTTAGTGAGTAACTTGTAATAGAAGACAAACGTTCTTCCCTATTACACTAATTTTGCATTAATATAATATTTGACAACATAGGTTTTATGAGCTCCTTTTTTCCCTCTTAAATTATCCTAGGAATAAATCCATCAAAACTAGGTAAACTTTGCACTAATTTTAACACATTTTATAACTTCTTTTCATACTTGGGTATTATAAACAAAGGCAAGTAAAATTCACTTTTCTCCAGCTTTCTACAACTTGCTATATTCTCTTAAGTTTTGTCTTTTATTGTATTCTTTCATATTCTGAAACAAACTGACATTTTGTTTTAGGGAAAAAAACTACTCTCTTCTTCCTTTAAAAAGAGAAACTCACCCCACTTCCTTGGGTAAACAGCTATATTTTTCTGTTGCTGTGTTGCTTCTGATGTAGTCTCAACCACCCAAACTAATTATAACTTTTAACCAAAATAACAACTTCTGTTCTACAGAGAAAACTGGGAGGTAGGTTACGGAGAACTGTCTGTTGCACACAATAATTTTAGCAGACTAGCAAACTCATAGATACACGTTACATAATTTTCTACAGGCGCAGTTTTTTGAATTAACAAAAATAAAACACTCCATTAACATAAACCAAAGATATAGGCATTCTATATCATATAAAACTAAAGAACCACAAGTATATAAACTTAAAATTATGCTTATTTATTGATGCTTTTGTATTCAACCTTAATAGAAATTATCCAACTATCTAAAGATTATTCATTAAATAGCCTGATTTAATATTAATCCAGATTTTTAAGTTATATAAGGATCTAAGAACTTATATTTTGGCTGACAAACTACAAAACATAATTACTATAACACATTTGTCAGAATTATGACACAATCTAGTAAAATACAAATGTAGAAAAGTATATTTTTAATAAACTTAAGTATCATGTAAGTGTAATGTTAGATTAATTAATCAATACTCTCTTCATAGAAAATCAAACCTTAGCCTTTTATAAAATATAAAATAAAAATCTTATCACATATTTGACACTGATATATCAGAGAAAAGATATACAGCTTTTTTTTTCTTAAATCCAAATTATTAAAACAATCCAAGTGTCCACAGACTCACCTTAATTGTGCGAATTTGAATTCCTCAAATATTCCTCACCTAGTACTTTCTATAAGAAGGATTTTTTTCTTAAATGTCTAGAACATTTAAAGTATTTAAAGTTCAGTTTCTTTATTTTTTGTGAATATTGTGAATATTCCATTTATATAAGTGCTTATTTATTTCCAGAAACCAATCAAACCATAGCTTCTTTAATTCATGAGACATAATAATTTAATTTATTAATAACCTTTGGTAGTAGGAAAACATTGCACACACAAGAGGCAGAGACCTTTCTGAATTGCAGATATGTAGACACACAGCCCTAGAGAGGATTTATGGCTTCAATCCCACAACTTCAGTCACAGGTCAGAAGTAAACAAAGAAGCATGAAACTTACTAGTCCAGATTTCAGAGAGGTCTTTTCTTTCCCAGGAAGCTGAAAGTTTTTAATTGAGTTGAGGTCACAGATAGAAAAATAAGCAAAAACGACCTGAACATTTGTTGTCTCTTACTCAACAGAGAAGAGTCAAGTCCATCTTCATATCTCACGATATGAATGTAAAACCCATTTCCCGTTCATTGTGACCACCACGGGGCGCAGAAACCAGCAGCAGAAACTAGAACATGAAATCAGCAGAGAGGAAAAGAGAAGACACACAGAAACAGGATTGATAGAGCTAAAATTCTTTTTTGGTCAGGATTCACTTTAAGAACCAAGAAAAGATGTGCCTCGGCTTGATAGCCCATGAGGTCTCTGGTAATGCAGTTTACTTGGCTCCTCCAAAACTGCGAAAGTTTGATTTTCATATAGGTAAAATCACGACTGTTATGCAAATATAAAAGGAACAGATGTCAAAATTTTATTCAACTAATTATTTAATAGGGAAACAAGGAGCTGTGTAATTTGGTTCAAAAATTTAGAGAGGATAGATAGATAGATAGATAGATGATAGATGATATATAGATAATTGATTGATATAAATGACAGGTACAATTTAATAAAGAGAAGTTAGGATAAGATTGCTAAGCTAGATACAAAATTTGTTAAGTTCTTACTGGGCAATAGATAACATTTGGGCCCATCTGTTCCGTTGGACAGAAATTCTTTGCACCTCTAATAGAAATAAAGTTAACTCCTGCCCCTACAAAGTTGTAAAATAGTCTAAATAATAGATCTCCTTAGCACTTAAGAAACAATAATAATCTCTTTGGCTTAATTCCAAGTTTCAGATTTTTTTTTTTTAAATATTGAGAGAATGATGCTGAAGTAGTTCTATTTAATGTGTGAACTGTTACAGAGAATAGTATTTTTCTCCTGCCAACCATTGCCTTAAATCCATTGGAGAGACTTTGTTTTTTACTCTCAATAGAATAACTAGTACTTTTCTAACACTTGATTTATGAAACTTGTACACTTACACTATCTTACTTGATTTTAACTAGAAACATAATTATTATCCCTTCTTTTACACAAAAACTGAGAGTAAAGACTAAATGTCTTGTCCAAGATCGCACAGCTAAAAGATGTTGAAGCTAAGATTTGAAACAAAGTCATCTGGTTCAAAATTCCGTTCTCTTTGAATTAGATCAAAGTGTTCATGAGTAATTGCTTAGCTTTGGCCTGGTTTGTAAAATCAGCACTAATGGTATACCCTCTGATGCAAGAACAGCCACCCCATTCGGAAGCCTTCAACAAGTATCTCCATTTTTGTAAAATATCTGAGTAATAGTTTCCCAGCTTAAGGAATGTCTGTTTTCCATAGCTTTTCCTTTGATGTGAACACATGTAGCAGTTGACAGGAAATACATAACAGCCATAGGAAAACCACTTTTAATATATTTGTAGTTAGTTAATGAAAAACTTTATGATTTGAATTTGTCAAGGAGTTACATAATCATTTCATTTTTTTTCAAACACAATTTTGTGAACTGGGCTTCCAAACTATTTTAGACATGTTTCTAAAACTTTCTTTCTGTCAAATTAACTCCAGGTCATGAAGAAACATGTTGTATAACTCCATGTCTGTAGTTGAACACAGTATAAGATTGCACACGCCTAGCCCTGGACCATACCTGGCTCCTTATAAATCACCTCCTTGGGAACAGCACCACAATGTGATCAGTGATCCATTTAAAACGGCCTCCCAGATTGGGAGGCCTCCTATCCTCATATTCTCATACTGTAGAATATGAACCTCTATGGCCGCTCAGCAACTGAACCAGACATAACAGAATGCCAAATCCAGCAAGAAGTTACTGTAGTTCACAGCCTGCTTTTCAGGCTGCATTAGAATATACAAGACAAGTATTTCTAAAGAGCAACTGTTCTTCCTCAGCGTTGCTTTGATTTACAGTAATTGGCCCAAAGGGAGCTATCTGGTTGTAATGTGTTTTTACTCTGCTGTTTGACAGTCATTGCCCATAACTACAGATTATTGATGGATTGATGATACAATATATTCATGAATTATGTTCACAGTCCTTGGTGAATTATTGGAGGGAATCAATAATTCTTAGAAAGATGGAAACAAAACATTACTCTAGGGAATAATATCTAATTTGAGTTGAATAGCTCATCATACTTCTTTTTCTGAGACTCAGATGTGGGATTTAGGGCTAGTCAAAAACCTAAGCACCCACACAATAAAGTTACACAAAAATATGCGTATTAATTTTGCACATATTTTAGATCTTTAGAAGACTTATTTTTGAAAGTATTTGAAGATGGTGGTTGAAGGTGGTAGATAATTGAGACAGCCTAGATACTATGTAACAGAGACCTATTTAATATAATATGCACCTGTTCTACTGATACTTCAAATTGATAGGTAAATCAAAATTTAGCTGAAGAATTTTTTTTTCCATATAACCACCCTCATACTTGAAGTCAAGTTTTAATACCCCTATTCTTGTAGCATTAGGGTTTTTTTTAATGTCTAACTTAGAATATTCTTTTTTCCCTTCTGTTAACTAGACGAGCATCCGAGTTGCCATTGATAAGTCCTTGAATGTACTTGGATGGCTTCTTATTAACCCTTGGAAACTGTGACTGCTATACAACCTCTTGGTTCTAAATGTAAAAATTTATATCCCCTCATGACCTTCCAGCAACGGCAGAATGTGATTTTGTAAGACATTAGCATAATGGAACCTTTTCAATAAAATGATAAATTGAACCCACCTCAGAAAACAGAACACACACTTGGTAATTGATTGCAGTCATTGCCATGTGGAGGACCCCATTCATATCATATGCCTTTAACTCTGATGAGAATGTCGCCTTCCCTTATACCCCACAAGTTTGCAAGATTCACTGGGAAGAGAAGTGCTTTTTTAATGGAGCCAGCAGCACTTTGGGGAATAGTCATCATTACGCGACATAGTTATCTCTCATGAGTGTATCTAATTACTTTCCTGTTTTTAAGTCTCTTTCATGTAAATTGAAGTTGATTGTGATTCTCTCATATATGGGATGGGTGGCAAGGAGGTGAGAGCATACATGAGTTACTTTTGTCTGTATGAACTCAAAGTTTTTTCACAGCCAAATAGGGAAGGCATTTGTAGATGTGAATATGTTCTTTTAATTTAGCAAAGCATTGTGAATTTATTACCAGAAAACATTTCTGTATAAATTAATAGTTGATTGTTGTTTAAGAAGGGATTGTATCTAGGAGACAAAACAGTTGTTTAAATATGCCTCATAAATGGTAATTACCTAGCTGGATTTTATATAGGAGAAAACTGATTAGAAAATAAAGGGATACTTTATCAAAATTAACAGATTTTGCTCTGCTGTTGGGAGGGTCCCTCTAGACCATCTGCTTTCAGTCAGTACTGAGCAACGTTCTTAGTTTCATCGTTGAATTTTCTCTTTTGGGTGCAAATATATAACAATCATTAATATTGTGGAAAACTGCATTTTCATGGTAAAGACAAAAGAAACTCGTACCTCTTGGATTCCATACACAGAATGAGGGAAAACCATCCAGCAATGAGATAATCTGACCTGGTGTGTTTGTGTGCACATTTTGCTCTGAAAATCCTGGGAGGGTCAAAGCTAAATTTAAAACTTGGTTGTAGTTTGGGTATCTACTTAGGTTGTCCTCTTTTATGCAATTTCTTATCTTAGTTTAAAATTTTCTTTTGTAGCTTCTTAATTTTAAATGTGGAAGTCCATTTTAGAAACATCCAAGGGCTATACTATAAATGAATAAATAAATTATTTTGGAGTGTAGACTGATAAATTATGCAGGTACTTGTGGGGAAAAATGGCCAGGGAATTCAGCTTCTTTATTATTCCTTCTAGGAAGAATTCTACAATACTTTACTGAAACTAAGTAAAATGTCACCATCTAAATTGAAGAAAACCTGATATATCTGTGTTATAAAATTTGCTGGCGTCATTGGCAATGTGCTGGATTTCAAGATCATTGCTACCTGTAAAGTTGAATCATCTGTGTGGTTATGTGTTTGATACTATCAGACACAACATGTTTTTATTACAATATAAGCTTTTTGGTGCTGAAGTATTCAAAGTTTAAAGCAAAGCATGTTACAAGAGCTTATATACGCTCTCGTGAAGTAGCTCTCATTTAGAATGAGGAAATTACTTGAAGTGACAACTTATAAATCTTGGGTGAAACTTTCATACTTTTTTTTATTTTTTACTAAACCATACCTAGCAATAGAAGTAGAGGTAATAAATAGATATTAAAATCTGCCCTAATATTCTACACTTAAATCACTTCTCACTCTTTTGTCACTACTTCTCTAATAAACTTATCTCTGTAAAATGATCTCGTCTTTACCTGAATTCTTTGTACTTCTGATTCAGTCACTATCTGTCAATTCATTACACTAATTCTACAGCTGTTGGAATAAAGTAATGAAAGTCTGGATGCATTTCTTGTATATTGTTTGCTTTTGCAGTTTTAAATTATATCTTTAAAGTTTGGTGCAATATACTTACAATAAAATTCTTACACCATTCTAAATAATGTTGAAAACCTCTTAACAAAATTCAAATCCAGTTATATTTCCCTTCATGTTTGACTAAAATAATGATGATGATAATGGTAACAGTAATTTTAACGGCATAATAAAGGACAATTGACAAAACTGTAGTAAAAGGGTAAGATAGAGCAGAATAATTTTTTAAGCTTTTTAACTTTAACATACGTTATCTACTTTAAATTTCAAACATTGGAAGGAAATTCAGGGAGTCAACACATAAAATTCTCTGCTTGAGAGTAAGAAATGGATGTCAGTCCAGTTCTTTAAAATCTCTAGTGTCAGTGATTCTATCACTTTCCTCAAAACATCATTCTAGAGTGTAACCTTTTATATTGGTTTATATTAGTGATAACTCTCATATATGAGCCTCAATGTATGACTAACTGAACGACGTTCTAGGGAAGAAACTGTGCTTTTGAATACTGATTTTATTTCCCATTCTTGTCTTATTTTTAACGGGACTCATCCTAATCTTTAGTATTTACCCTTCACTGATAGTTGGACACAATTTACACAACTACCTGGTGACCTTCAGGGGCATGGTTGCTTTCCTGAGAATAAGGAGGTCATATGATTTTTCAAAATACTTTACTGCTTTGCAAGATGTTATTGTCATTGCCTCTGGTTATTGTTTCTCTTTTTGTTGATATATTAGGATGTGTTTTGCTCTTCTTCAGATTTCTCTGATTGTAATAGAAATAAGTTAATTACTTCTAATCAGTGGGTAGCCATGAGAAATATAGCAATTATTCGTTAATTCTTCCAAAGTTTTTTCAAAAGATAAAATTCTTCTTAAAGTAAAAACTTTGCTGCCAACCCACGAGTAAGGTATAGAAGGAAAGAAAAGGAGTGTAATGTCTTTGAAGATCTGTTCCATATCAGTTTTTATACTTCAAGGTGTTATTTGCATACTATTCAAAGAATATTTACTGAAGGAATTGCTTGTATATGTGTATCAGTTATTCCAGACTCAAGAATTCATAAAAGCAGATATAGTGTACTGTCAATAGTTTTAATTTTTTTTTTTTTTTTTCATAATTTTGTTTTTGTCCTCTGGCTCTTGATTTAAAAGAACTGCTGGAGAAGATTCCCTCTGACTTATAAAAACAAACTTCATAGGCTTGGTTAGCAAAGCCTTATTCCAACCAGACCCTTAAAACAGGACAATTAGGATAAATTAGACTAATTGGCAAATACAAATCTTATTGTAAATTTCTTATCCTCCACAAATACATGCTGTGATGAATACTCATTGCAATCCTCCGACCTGCCTTGAGGTCCCTTGAGGCCAGATTTGGGGAAGTAGTTCCCATGATGTGGCCTTGGTAAGAGAAGTTGTGAAAACAGATTGAAACTTAACATCTGGGAGGCCCAAGATTTTGTTTTGCTTTGTTTTTTGTTTTGTTTTTTGGTTTTTTTGCTTTTAACTTTATCGTCTTTGAACAGCTGAATCGCATAGAATAGTGATGGGTTCAAACTGTTAAATGGAAGAGTCCAGGAAGACATTAACATGCCCGTCTCTACTGATGATCTCCTACCCTATTCACTGCAACAGGTTTGCAGAATGAGGCCCCTGAGAGGGCTGGAGTCCTCAAGTAGCTTCTGCTCAGACCCTGAACACAGTCTTGGAAACTCTCACCCCCTGGGCCTGGGTTCTTTTGTTGTGTAGTCAAGGTTCACAGAATTGAAAACCACTTGTTGACTCCCACAAAACTAGAGATCCATTGTAGTTGGGAGACGGATGGGACCCTGGCTCTGTTTTGTGCTGGCTGGCAGATCAGGAGCTAAGGCAGAAACCAAGTAAGTATTTCAGACAAACTCATTTCTTTATTCTAATCTTTCAGCTGCCTTTCTTATTGATAGGTAAGTCACTTTTCATTCCTAACAAAATGTTGTTCAGAAAGTACTGACGCATTGCAAACATTTAACAGACCGCTGGAGATAATGTGAACAAAGCAACTTCCATAATGTGAAGGGAAAAAAAAAAGCATGAAATGATTATGTGAGTCATTTTTCCTTTGTGGCTATGTAGTTTTGTTGTTGTTATTGTTTCACTGACTTTTTTTAATGTACTAGGTCTTGTCCTATGATTTGTATAAATTTCTTCAGTGATTTAATTTTTCGTTGTCTAATAATTTGCCAACTTGCTTGTATATGATTTTTCCATGCTGAGCACAATTTTTTTCCCAGGGTCTGGAGGGAAAGTTAGGTGAGATTAAGAAACAATCAAAACTATTTTAACCTCTTATGAAAGCATTCCTTGTAAATATTGTCAAATAAAAAATAAATGCCCATTTAGTAAGGAGAGGCTTTATTTGAAAAGGTTGCTGTGGGACATGGGGGTGGGGATGGACTATTGCAGTCGATCAAAGGGACTGTTGCAGTTGGGTGAACGTTCTGACTAGAAGCTCCACAAGCCTCTCAAGAACGCGGAAGAAGGGGTTTTCTTATATAGAGAGGAGCAGACAAGGCTAGAAAGAACCAGGTGGGGACGTGAGGTGAGGGGGTAACGTTACAGGGGAGTAGATCAGACACTGTGTTACCTTAGGCCAGCTTATCCTCAGGAGGGGCTCTCTGCTGTCTTGGGCTGAGCATGGGCCAAAGTGTGGAGGAAGAAGCGTAACCAAAGTTGGTTACCAAGCACTGTACTCTGGTTGATGAGTGGGGACCAGCAGTTCAGCTAATCATGTATGAGGCAAGGAATAGGAATTTGGAGGGTCCGCGTCTGTCCTTGTCATAGATAAACAAGTGGGGATGCATCATGACTTTTATGGGGAAGGGTGGTTACCCTCAGTAAGCTGTTTTCTGGAACACAAAGGGATGAGGAAAACTCCTTTAACCTTCCCCGTTTCCAGGAGCACAAAGCTCAGGTAAAATTCAGCCTTGTCAATGTGTGTTCCTAATATGTGTTACTCATGGCAAGTTATGTCATTTGTCCATAATATCAGAATGAGGGGGGCATGTCATGCTTTTTTATGGTAGCACTCCAAACCACACAGACATTCAGGCAGTGTCAAACATTGCCATCAGATAAGAATATTTGACTAAAAAGAATCAGGCAACCTCATAGTTATGCAGCTGGGAATACATTCTGATTCCCAATTTACCCCTAGTAGTAGAACTTTTAAAAGCATCCTGGAGGGTAGGATTTGGCAGTATGTTTTGGCATTTCGTATTTGAAAACTAAATCAAATGCCAAATATCCCTTAAACCTCTGATTCAGCTATTTTCTTGTTTATCACACACAAAAAAACACACCTATCCTTCAATACCATTTTTTTATAAAGCTCTATTTTATTGACTTAACACTGGTAAAGATATAAGTGCTGCAGCAGAATCCCTAAATAATGTTCCCACAGTGCTAAGTCTCATGAAGAACTGAAAGGACATTGATGTTGTTTGCCTAGCCAGATGTTTTCACAGATGAGAAAACTGAGGCCTGGGTGTGACTGTGATGCCACAGTTACTGCAACAGGACAGCTGGTCTGTATATTACATCACATAATCAGTTAGTGATTCTTGAACTTAATTAATTAATTAATTAACATCTTTATTGGACTATAATTGCTTTACAACATTGTGTTAGTTAGCTGTATAACAAAGTGAATCAGCTAATATGTATACATATATCCACATATCCCCTCCCTCTTGCACCTCCCTCCCACCCTCCCTATCCCATCCCTCTAGATGGTCCAAAAGCACCGAGCTGATCTCCCTGTGCTATGCAGCTGCTTCCCACTATCTGTGTTACATTTGGTAGTGTACATATGTCGATGCTACTCTCTCACTTTGTCCCAGCTTACCCTCCCCCACCCCATGTCCTCAAGTCCATACTCTACGTCTGCTCTTTATTCCTGTCCTGACCCTAAGTTCATCAGAACCTTTTTTTTTTTTTTTTAGATTCCATATGTATGTGTTAGCATACCGTATTTGTTTCCCTCTTTCTGACTTACTTCACTCTGTATGACAAACTCTACGGCCATCCACCTCAGTACAAATAACGCAATTTCATTTCTTTTTATGGCCAAGTAATATTCCAATGTATATATGTGCCACATCTTCTTTATCTATTCATCTGTCGATAGACACTTAGGTTGCTTCCATGTCCTTTCTACTGTAAATAGAGCTGCAATGAACATTGTGATACATGTCGCTTTTTGAATTGTGGTTTTCTCAGGGTATTATGGATTGCTGGGTCATATGGTAGTTCTATTTTTAGGTTTTTAAGGAACCTCCATACTGTTCTCCATAGTGGTTGTATCAATTTACATTCCCACCAGAGGGTTCCCTTTTCTCCACACCCTCTCCAGCATTTATTGTTTGCAGATTTTTTAATGATGGCCATTCTGACCCGATGTGAGGTGATACTTCATTGTGGTTTTGATTTGTATTTCTCTAATGATTAGTGATGTTGAGCATCCTTTCATGTGTTTGCTGGCAATCTGTATATCTTCATTGGAGAAATGTCTATTTAGGTCTTCTGCCCATTTTTGAATTGAGTTGTTTGTGTTTTTGATAATGAGCTGCATGCGCTGCTTGTATATTTTGGAGATTAATCCTTTGTCAGTTGCTTCGTTTGCAGATATTTTCTCCCATTCTGAGGGTTGTTTTTTCGTCTTGTTTATGGTTTCCTTTGCTGTGCAAAAGCTTTTAAGTTTCATTAGGTCCCATTTGTTTGTTTTCGTTTTTATTTCCATTTCTCTAAGAGGTGAGTCAAAAAGGATCTTGCTGTGATTTATGTCAAAGAGTGTTGTTCTTACGTTTTCCTCTAAGAGTTTTATAGTGTATGGCCTTACATTTAGGTCTTTAATCCATTTTGAGTTTGTTTTTGTGTATGCTGTTAGGAAGTGTTCTAATTTCATTCTTTTACATGTAGCTGTCCAGTTTTCCCAGCACCACTTATTGAAGAGGCTGTCTTTTCTCCACTGTATATTCTTGCCTCCTTTGCCAAAGATAAGGTGACCATACATGTGTAGGTTTATTTCTGGGCTTTCTATCCTGTTCCATCGATCTATATTTCTGGTTTTGTTCCAGTACCATACTGTCTTGATTACTGTAGCTTTGTAGTATAGTCTGAAGTCCGGGAGCCTGATTCCTCCAGCTCCATTTTTCTTTCTCAAGATTGCTTTGACTATTCAGAGTTTCCATACAAATTGTAAAATTTTTTGTTCTAGTTCTGTGAAGGTAGAAGAAACATTGGTAGCTTGATAAGGATTGCATTGAATCTGTAGATTGCTTTGGGTAGTAGAGTCATTTTCACAATGTTGATTCTTCCAATCCAAGAACATGGTATTTTTCTCCATCTGTTTGTATCGTCTGTAATTTCTTTCATCAGTGCCATAGTTTTCTGCATACAGGTCTTTTCTCTCCTTAGGAAGGTTTATTCCTAGGTATTTTATCCTTTTTGTTGCAGTGGTAAATGGGATTGTTTCCTTAATTTCTCTATCAGATTTTTCATCATTAGTGTATGGGAATTCAAGAGATTTCTGTGCATTAATTTTGTATCCTGTTACTTTACCAAATTCATTGATTATCTCTAGTAGTTTTCTGGTAGCATCTTTAGGATTCTCTGTGTATAGTATCACGTCATCTGCAAACAGTGACAGCTGTACTTCTTTTCTGATTTGGATTCCTTTTATTTCTTTTTTGTCTCTGATTGCTGTGGCTAAAACTTCCCAAACTATGTTGAATAATAATGGTGAGGGTGGGCAACCTTGTCTTCTTCCTGATCTTAGAGGAAATGATTTCAGTTTTTCACCATTGAGAATGATGTTTGCTGTGGGTTTGTCATATACGGCCTTTATTATGTTGAGGTAGGTTCCCTCTATGCCCACTTTCTGGAGAGTTTTTAATCATAAATGGGTGTTGAATTTTGTAGATACCTTTTTTTGCATGTATTGAGATGATCATATGGTTTTTATCCTTCAGTTTGTTAATATGGTGTATCATATTGATTGATTTGCGTGTATTGATGAATCCTTGCATTCCTGGGATAAACTCCACTTGATCATGGTGTGTGATCCTATTAATGTGGTGTTGGATTTGGTTTGCTAGTATTTTGCTGAGGATTTTTGCATCTTTGTTCATCAGTGATATTGGCCTCTAGTTTTCTTTCTTTGTGATATCTCTGTCTGGTTTTGGTATCAGGGTGATGGTGGCCTCGTAGAATGAGTTTGGGAGTGTTCCTCCCTCTGCTATATTTTGGAAGAGTTTGAGAAGTATAGGTGTTAGCTCTTCACTAAATGTTTGATAGAGTTCACCTGTGAAGCATCTGGTCCTGGGCTTTTGTTTGTTGGGAGATTTTTAATCACAGTTTCAATTTCAATGTTTGTGATTGGTTTGATTATATTTTCTATTTCTTCCCAGGTCAGTCTTGAAAGGTTGTGCTTTTCTAAGAATTTGTCCATTTCTTCCAGGTTGTCCATTTTATTGGCATAGAGTTGCTTGTAGAAATCTCTCATGATCCTTTGTATTTCTGCAGTATCAGTTGTTACTTCTCCTTTTTCAGTTCTAATTCTATTGATTTGAGTCTTTTCCCTTTTTTTCTTGATGAGTCTGGCTAATGGTTTATCGATTTCGTTTATCTTCTCAAATAACCAGCTTTTAATTTTATTGATCTTTGCTATCATTTCCTTCATTTCGTTTTCATTTATTTCTGATCTGATCTTTAAGATTTCTTTCCTTCTGCTAACTTTGTGGTTTTTTTGTTCTTTCTCTAATTGCTTTAAGTTTAAGGTTAGGTTGTTTATTTGAGATTTTTCTTGTTTCTTGAGGTAGGATTGTATTGCTATAAATTTCCCTATTACAACTGCTTTTGCTGAATCCCATAGGTTATGGGTCGTCATGTTTTCATTGTCATTTTTTTCTAGGTAGTTTTGATTTCCTTTTTGATTTCTTTAGTGATCTCTTGGTTATTTAGTAGTGTATTGTTTAGCCTCCATGTGTTTATTTTTTACAGATTTTTTCCTGTAATTGCTATCTAGTATCATAGCATTGTGTTCAGAAAAGATACTTGATATAATTTCAATTTTCTTTAGTTTACCAAGGCTTGATTTGTGACCCATGATGTGATCTATCCTGAAGAATGTTCCATGAGCATTGAGAAGAATGTGTAGTCTGTTGTTTTTGGCTGGAATGCCCTATAAATATCAACTAAGTCCATCTTGTTTAATGTGTCATTTAAAGCTTGTGTTTCCTTATTTATTTTCATTTTGGGTGATCTGTCCATTGGTGAAAGTGGCGTGTTAAAGTCCCCTACTATGATTGTGTTACTGTCAATTTCCCCTTTTATGGCTGTTAGCATTTGCCTTATGTATTGAGGTGCTTATATGTTGGGTGCATAAATATTTACAATTGTTATATCTTCTTCTTGGATTGATCCCTTGATTATTATGTAGTGTCCTTGTTTGTGTCTTGTAATAGTCTTCATTTTAAAGTCTATTTTGTCTGATATGAGTATTGCTACGCCAGCTTTGTTTTGATTTGCATCTACATGGAATATCTTTTTCCATCCCCTCACTTTCAGTCTGTATGTATTCCTAGGTCTGAAGTGGGTCTCTTGTAGACAGCATATATACGGGTCTTTTTTGTAACCTCTCAGCCAGTCTGTGTCGTTTGGTTGGAGCATTTAATCCATTTACATGTAAGGTAGTTATCGATATGTATGTACCTATTACCATTTTCTTAATTGTTTTGGTTTTGTTATTTTATGTCTTTCCCTTCTCTTGTGTTTTCTGCCTAGAGAAGTTCCTTTAGCATTTGTTTTGAGGCTGGTTTGGTGGTGCTGAATTCTCTTAACTTCTGCTTGTCTGTAAAGATTTTCATTTCTCCATTGAATCTGAATGAGATCCTTGCTGGGTAGAGTAATCTTGGTTGTAGGTTTTTCCCTTTCATCGCTTTAAATATGTCCTGCCACTCCCTCTGGCTTGCAGAGTTTCTGCTGAAAGACAAGCTGTTAACCTTATGGGGTATCCCTTGTATGTTATTTGTTGCTTTTCCCTTGCTGCTTTTAATATTTTTTTTAGAATTTAATTTTTGATAGTTTGAGTAATATGTGTTGGTGTGTTTCTCTCTGGATATATCCTGTATGGGACTTTCTGTGATTCCTGGACTTGATTGACTATTTCCCTTCCCATGTAAGGGAAGTTTTCAACTATAATCTCTTTAAATATTTTTGCAAACACTTTCTTTTTCTCTTCTTCTTCTGGGACCCCTTTAATTCGAACATTGGTGTGTTTAATGTTGTCCCAGAGGTCTCTGAGACTGTCCGCAATTCTTTTCATTCTTTTTTCTTTTTTCTGCTCTGCAGTAGTTATTTCCACTATTTTATCTTCCAGGTCACTTATCCGTTCTTCTGCCTCAGTTATTCTGCTATTGATTCCTTCTAGAGCATTTTTAATTTCATTTATTGTGTTGTTTCTCATTCTTTGTTTGCTCCTTAATTCTTCTAGGTCCTTGTTAAACGTTTCTTGTATTTTCTCCGTTCTATTTCCAAGATGTTGGATCATCTTTACTATCATTACTCTGAATTCTTATTAAGGTAGACCGCCTATTTCCTCTTCATTTGTTTGGTCTTGTGGGTTTTTACCTTGCTCCTTCAAGTGCTGCATATTTCTCTGTCTTCTCATTTTGTTTAACTTACTCTGTTTGGGGTCTCCTTTCGCAGGCTGCAGGTTTGTAGTTCCCATTATTTTTGGTGTCTGCCCCCAGTGGGTGAGGTTGATTCAGTGGCTTGTGTAGGCTTCTTGGTGGAGGGGACTGGTGCCTGTGTTCTGGTGGGTAGGGCTATATCTTTTCCTTCTGAGGGGCAGGGCCACATCTGGTGGAGTGTTTTGCAGTGTCTGTGAACTTAGTATGACTTTAGGCAGCCTCTCTGCTAATGGGTGGGGTTGTGTTCATCTCTGGCTAGTTGTTTGGCATTGGGCGTCCAGTACTGGAGCTTGCTGGCTGTTGGGTGGAGCTGGGTGTTAGTTTTGAGACAAAGATCTTTGGGAGAGCACTCACCGATTGATATTACGTTAGGCCGGGAGGTTTCTGGTGGTTCAGTGCCCTGGACTCGGCCCTCCCACCTCAGAAGCTCAGGCCCGACACCCAGCTGGAACACCAAGACCCTGCCACCTGCATGGCTCAGAAGAAAAGGAAGAAAGGAAAAAAAAAAAACCAAAAACGAAGTGACAGAACCCTCAGACAAATGGTAAAAACAAACCTACACAGACAAAATCACATAAAGAAGCATACATATACACACTCACAAAAAGAGAAAAAGGAGAAAGAAAAAAAGTATATATATATATATATATATATATATTTAAAAAAACAAAAAGGAAGAGAGCAACCAAACCAATAAACAAATCCACCAATGATTATAAGCACTAAATACTAAACTAAGATAAAGATAAAACCAGAAACAAATTAGATGCATAAAGGAAACCCCAAGTCTACAGTTGCTCCCAAAGTCCACTGCTTCAATTTTGGGAACTTCCTTTTCTATTCAGGTATTCCTCATTTGCAGGGTTTATCACGTTGATTGTGCAGATTTAATCTGCTGCTCCTGAGGCTGCTGGGAGAGATTTCCCTGTCTCTTGTTTGTTTGCACTGCTCCTGGGGTTCAGCTTTGGTTTTAGCCCCACCTGTGCGTGTAGGTTGCCCTCAGGCTATGGGGAGGGAGGGGTACTGTAGTCATGATTGGAAAGCGGGGCGAGCCTGTGGCGGCAGAGGCTGGTGTGACATTGCAACAGCCTGGGGCGCACCGTGTGTTCTCCTGGGGAAGGTGTCCCTGGATCTTGGGACCCTGGCAGTTGCGTGCTGCACAGGCTCCCAGGAGGGGAGGTGTGGATAGTGACCTGTGCTTGCACACAGGACTCTTGGTGGCAGCGGCAGCAGCCTTAGCGGTTCATGCCTGTCTCTGGGGTCCGAGCTGATAGCCATGGCTCATACCCATTCTGGAGCTCGTTTAGGCTGTGCCCTGCCTTCTGTGGGCACGCTGGGAAGGAATCCCCTCTCCTCTCACACCCCGAAACAAAGGTCTCTTGCCTCTGTGGTAGGTCCAGACTTTTTCCCAGACTCCCTCCCGGCTAGATGTGGCACACTAGCCCCCTTCAGGCTGTGTTCACGCAGCCAACCCCAGTCCTCTCCCTGGGGTCTGACCTCTGAAGCCCGAGCCTCAGCTCACAGCCCCAACCCGCCCCAGCAGGTGAGCAAACAAGCCTCTCAGGCTGGCGAGTGCTGGTCAGCACCGATCCTATGTGTGGGAATCTCTCCGCTTTGCCCTCTGCACCCCTGTTGCTGCGCTCTCCTCCGTGGCTCGGAAACTTCCCTCCCACCCAACCCCCATCCCCGCCAGTGAAGGGGCCTGGTGTGTGGAAACTTTTCCTCCTTCATAGCTCCCTCCCAGAGGTGCGGGTCCTGTCCCTATTCTTTTGTCTCTGTTTTTTCTTTTTTCTTTTGCCCTACTCAGGTACGTGGGGATTTTCTTGCCTTTTGGGAAGTCTGAGGTCTTCTGCCCGCATTCAGTAGGTATCTGTAGGAGTTGTTCCACTTGTAAATGTAGTTTTGATGTATTTATGGGGAGGAAGGTGATCTCCATGTCTTTCTCCTCCACCATCTTGAAGATCTCCATTGAACTTAATTTAAAAATGTGACTCATGCCATTTTCCCCATGGTAAATCCTTTCAATTAATCAAATGAGTCAGACCTTTCAATGAATCAAATGAAGTCAATGAATCAAAATTCAAGATCCTAGACAAGGCTGACAAGGCCCCCCGGGACCCAGCTGCCACTTGCTCTAGGTCCCATCCCCACCGTTCTGCCCTCAGTCACTCCAGTCAAGCCCCAGACCCACCGCATATCAGTCCCTGGGTGATGCCAAGGGTGCCCTCCCTCTGGTTTGAAAGCATTCCCACCTACTAGCTCTCCTGCACTACTTGGCCTCCCTATCATGTCTTAGAAAATACATTTTCTGCTCCCATCCCTCAACCTATATTTGGTCTAATATTATTATAATCTCTTGTTTCATTTTACTCTTTTCTCTCATAAAACTTATCACAATTACATATTTAATTTTACAATTAACTCTTTAATGTTTATAAGCCTGAGTCTGTTTTCTTTATCAGTACATACATCTGGCACATAGTATTTGATTAAACATAAAGTAAATATTTGTTGTATGTATACATAAATGAATGTATTCAATGGCTGCCAAAAAAGTGGAATAATCCTATGTTCAATTATTAAAATTGACCATTTTTGTCCCTTCAGTGGAAAGTACATTTTTCTTATTAAATGTTGGATTTTTATGATTGCATAGTATTCCATTTTCCATATGGATATAACATAATTCATTGAATTCATCCCATATATATGGATTTATTTGTGTTTCTGCTTTTATAGCAGTGTTCCAGGAAACATCTCATCCATGCTGCTTGTGCCCTTTGACTAATTATTTCCTTAGGATAAGGTCCTTGAAATGGTATCACTGGATCAGTTTTTATTTTTATATATTGTCAGTGAGATACATTACTTAAAGTAATTAGTTATAAGAATAAATGCAGGGGGCTTCCCTGGTGGCGCAGTGGTTGAGAATCTGCCTGCCAATGCAGAGGACACGGGTTCAAGCCCTGGTCTGGGAAGATCCCACATGCCGCGGAACAGCTAGGCCCGTGAGCCACAACTACTGATCCTGCACGTCTGGAGCCTGTGCTCCGCAACAAGAGAGGCCTTGACAGTGAGAGGCCTGCGCACCGCGATGAAGAGTGGCCCCCACTCGCTGTGACTAGAGAAAGCCCACACACAGAAACGAAGACCCGACACAGCCAAAAAAAAAAAAAAAAAAGAATAAATGCATGCACTTCACCTTAAAGATAAGCTTAGATTTTTCTAAATGTCACATCCAAATATTAGCCAATATTAGTGAATAACTATTTTAACATAGCTATTGAAGACATTAAAAACGTCTTTCCTTAGAGAGTTAATGTTGAAATAATAAGATGTATTTCAGTATTTTTGCAATATTTACATGACTATCTGTACATAGGATGACTATATTACTCCATCAAAGGCTTTCTGTTAGACGTCTCCCTGTGGTGGTAAATTATTTTATTCCTATATCAATATTTTGTAAGGAAATCTAGTTAGTTGCTCATTAGCACTAATGAACATGGTGATATTTATGTAGAAGAAAAATAAATCACATTTTTGTGCTGGTATGTATTTTCTCTTTTACTCAATTATTTACCATGATTTTACTTTTTGACCTAAGCATAGGTTTTTAAATTTAAGCTCTAACATTGATCTCCCTGATAATGAGCTGCATCATAAATTCTCTGATCTGAAGTGATTAATATTCTTCAAAGACTATAGTTTACACCACACATTCTGTGTAGACACTGACATTGAAAATGTCCTGTAATGTCTATGGGCATGCTAGGTCTTGGTGGGGTGTTTTCTTACTTGATTGTGGGACCCCTGACCACTGACAAACTTGTCAAAGCCACTGTGGTCTGGCAACCTCTAATAAAGTCACAGCAGAGAGAAAAAGAAATCATACAAAGCCTTTTGTTAATATTAAAATGTTTAAAGTGACTGGTTTAATCTCAACCTGGAGGCAAATTGATGATTTCATACCAAATTACTGCTCCATTATATGCCTGTGTACAGGGATGTGAAAGGAAAGGCAATTAATCCACTGATTCTGAGGGAAAGGGTCACTTTTCTCTGACACTCACGGTCCCTTCTCTAAGCTTTGCTATATTTAGTGAGGAGGATGGGCGGGAGCCAAGGGATGGGGCAGTGAGCAGCAGAGGCTGCCTCTCTGGGTCCCCAGCCCCGCTCCCAAGGCAAGGCAGTCACTGAAGAGGAAAGGAGCTGGGCCAGGCACGGGGAGGGGCTGCACAGAGACACCACACACAGCCCCTGAACGGGCACTTAAAATTCAGTACAAAGGCTGTGACTCAGGGTCAGGAATATTCTGACAGAGGACGGAGAGCTTGTTAGATTAACTAAATCCATGAATAGCCACTTGCCCACTCCTTATTTCTCTTGATCCTGAGATGAGTCCTCTCTCCCCTTACTATGAGAGTGATAACTTATTCTGAAACCAAACTGGAAATGGTTTTTCAAGGGCCATGAACATAACCTGCCTGGGAGGTGAAGGGGTATCAAAGTAGTCAAGGTGACAACCTCCATCTCCATGGAACTCTGTGTGACAGGGAGTGACACATGGTACTGGATAGTAAGATGATATAACAGGTATCCACACAACAGCCTAGTCCCGACCATGCCCATGCCCCTCATTGTTGGTGGGACCAGTGAAATCCCAGAGCACCAGTACTTTGTGCGAAGGAATGTCTTGTTCTGTCCTCCTGTCTCTCTGGGAGAGATTGCCTTGTTTGACTTAATTTTTTTCTGTCTCTGAGATGTATTTAATCACTTGGGATAATGGTTAATATGATTAAAGTTCTCTGATTTATGAATGAAGAGGTAATACCTTAACTTCACAATACAAATACATTGGCATGTTTAATATTAATTGATTGAATGGAATTGCCACACAAGATTAATTTTTTCTAGGATCATACTATGTGCAGGACTATTATTTTCCCAAATGAATGAAAACAGTATTCAGTTGTTCTGGATACAGATCCAGAGGCAGTTGTTGTCTGCTCTATCTTTCTAGGATTAACTCCCATACCATATCACTTTTTTGCAGTTCTGGGCATAAATAAAAAGCATTTCCTCATCTTCAAAGACTTTGGGGAGTTAGAGAAAATGTCTAACACTGCTGCTAAGTTCCTTCTCAAGGATTTCTTCCCCCATTTGATAAAAATGTATGTTTGTCTATTAAGACTTAGCTGTACTTTTTGAGATCCATTTGTAATACAAATATTCTTTAGAACACTGGGGCAATGAATTAGGTTTTCCGATTTTAAGTATAAGTTTTCTCCATAAACAATCAGAGATGTTACTATTTCACTGGGAATTTATGGTCAATAAGAAAACCTGCATGGAGGGCAACTGGGGTGGGTGTTGGTGTCTGTATCTGTGGATGATTTTTTAGCACTCTTTTTTTTTTAATTAATTAATTTTGTGGTGGGGCTGCACTGGGTCTTCATTGCTGTGTGCGGGCTTTCTCTAGTTGTGGCGAGCGGGGGCTACTCTCTGATGCCGTGTGCAGGCTTCTCATTGTGGTGGCTTCTCTTTGTTGCAGAGCACAGGCTCTTGGCACGCAAGCTTCAGTAGTTGTGGCACACGGTCTCAGTAGTTGTGGCTTGCGGGCTCTAGAGTGCAAGCTCAGTAGTTGTGGCACACGGGCTTAGTTGCTCCGCGGCATGTGGGATCTTCCCGGACCAGGGCTTGAACCCATATCCCCTGCATTGGCAGATGGATTCCTAACCAGTGTGCCACCAGGGAAGCCCCTCTTAGCACTCTTAAAATATTTTATTTGGAAGCTAATTTGGCTTATAGTAGAAAGAGGGAAAGAGGGAAAGAGGGAAAAAGGGAGGGAGAATACTTCTTTGTCTGATTTTTCCAGAGAAGAGTGAATTTTCCTTTATTTATTGAGAAAGCTGATAAACTGTCTCTGGAAATACTCCACCATCTACAGCATTATAGTAGTATAGGAATGGTCAATCTGTGGATTTATATCATATTGGAAAGACAGATGTGTGAATTCACTATTTTATTTTCAAATTTTTTTTTAATGGGAGGGGAAGAAAATCAGGAAGTTAAACAGTAGAGATTTAAAATTATTTTCAGGTGACATGTATAGAATTTTCATAAAGTACTGCTTCAAAGAACCATAGAAACCTTCTTATTCACTGTGAATTGGTCTGCCTGGTACAAGATAGGAGCAGCAAATTAACAGGAAGGTTTCTTGTGGAATGCAATTGACTGTCATGGTAGCAAAGCAAGAATGTGATTCTCTACAGGTTATTAGATTTCCGTGACCCTCCTCTATTATCAACACTTGTGTAGATCCCTGTCTTCAAGCTATATACACTGTTCTGTATTAAAATATGATCAAATTAAAGTTGACGTCAGTAGAGCAGTCCTAGGGGATATGTTGTTCAGACTAACAGTCCCTAATGAGCATGATTAAAATTGTGATAATCACAGTCACTCAATGGAAGTGGAGCAATTTGGGAAGCTGGTTATCAGCCAAGTGCTTTTCCCTTGTCTCTTTCCCTGGCTCCTACCAAACTGCACCCAGCTGATTCCCAGCAGTCTTTCATGACTTTTGTCCATCTTGCAAGATTGTTGCAGGGTTCAAAGAGTTAAAACTGACGAGGCATCCTCTGCAGAGCAGGAAGATAACAGAAGCATCCTCTTCAAAGAGGATGTCTTTCTTCCTACTTGTTTCAGCAGATATTTCTAGCTAAGGAGACGAATTGGAATAAACCAAATCCATCCGGGCACATCCTGCTTTCTGAACGTTTGCTGTTGTCAAAACTACTTCTAGGCTTACGATCAACAGACACACACATCTACAGTTGATTCGTGTATTCATTGTTCCCATATTTACTAAGGATATAATAGTTAATTGCTTAAGTAAGACATATGCATATACATACTTGATTAAAACTACCAACTTTGCTATTCAAAGCCATATTTATTGGTACATCACTTTATATTATAATAATAGATTTTCAGAATTGTTTATAACATAGCCTATGAAAAAGTATGTACATTCACTAAAGTTTCCTTCAATAAAGCCATAATTATTGAGTGCCTTGTCTGTTGCCAGCATGGATCTAGGTGCTCAGACATAATGGTGAACAACACAAACAGGACTCCTACTGTAAGAAACTGACCCTGTTAGTGGAGAGACATTCAAAACAAATAAATTAATTAATTTGTTATATGTATAATTTGAGGTGGTGGTGAGTGCCGTAAAGAAATGTAAACTAGATTGGAAGACTAGAGAGTAAGGTCGAAATGAACTCCTTCAAAAAGGGTGGTCTCTCTAAACAGAGCCCTGAATGGATTTAGGGAACTAGCATACAGTATTGAGAGGAATAGCATAGAGAGAGGGAATGCCAAGCGCAAAGGCTGAGTGGAAGCACTGAGCTTGGTGTATGTGAGCACAGAAAGAAGGATAATGTGGCTGGATCGGGCATGAGGTGATGAGCTTGGAGAGGCGAAGCAGGAAAAGGTAGTATCTTGGAGGTGTGTGTAAAGAGTGTGGACCTGAAGCCATCAGAGGATATTGAGCTAAGGAGTAATGGGGTCTAATTTATGTTTCTGAAAGACAACTCTATCCTCAGATGGAGAAATGGCCTGGTCTGGGAGAAATGGAAGTAGCGGAAGCAGTTATGAGGATCCACGTATGACCAGTGCGGTAGCTTGGATTAGGGTTATATAGCTTTGGGGTTGGTGAGAAGTGGTCCAATTCTGGAGAGATTTTGAAAATAGACTGTATCTGTCTTGGACTGGATGTAGAGTATGATGGAGATAGATAGAGGAATTAAGGATGATTCATAGGTATTTATCTTAAACACCTGGGTGATGGTGGTGTTCTTTTTTAAGATGGGGAAGACTGGGCAGAAGCAGGCTTTGTGGAGAATAATCATGAGTGCTACTTAGGACATATTAAAATTGAGATTCCAGTGAATGCAGATGAGCCACAGAGGTAATTTGTTGTGTGAATCTGGAGCTCAAAGCTGGAAATGTAAATTTGGCAGAAATCATATTGTAGATATTTCAAACCATGGCACTGGAGAAGATCAACTAATGAGTGAATAATGATAGAAAAAAGAGGCCCATAGACTGCACCATAGTGCCTCCCAACATTTAGAGATCAACAAAGGATGTGGCGTGAAACATTGCGAAGGAGCCGCTGGGGGTGCACACAGAACCCTGCTACCTGGCTTATGTGACTGGAGGATCTTTCCTTAGTGACTATGCCTGACTCTGTAAAATCTAGAAGGATTTGAAAAAACAGAACAATGCAAGATTGGAGTTCTTCTTCAAGAAGACTGGAAATGATGTTTGTAAACCAGTAAGTAAAGTACACTACTGGGCTATCCTAGGCATTTAAGTAGAGCTAATTTTCATGTTTTTGGCTCATTTAAAAAATGATTTTCATAAGCTTTGAATAGGTCTTTGAAGGTATTTATACCTTCAATCAGTTCACATATTTATCAGGCATTAATTTCAAACCATTTAACTGTCTTTCAGCAAAGTGAGAGATCAATGGACTAAAAGATTTTTCCGTGAATTTCTTGTTTTCCATTTTAATGAGTCATAAATTTGTGTCAAAATTTTAAATGAAAATCCACATTCATGCAGAGAATTTGTTCCGTGGCCATCATTACCAATATTCATCATTTATGAGGAGGTAAAGAGCAGTGACCAGCCCCCATCTGTACATGTGGATGATAAGTTGTAATAATAGTGACTCATTTATACTTTAGATCTCAAATGTAGTCCTCTAAATTTCTATTTCCAGCAAAATATGTTTTATGGAATCAGTTCCACTGCCCTTATGATGAGTTTTATGGATAATTTGATTTGAATTTAGGGACTTTGTGATTTTTGCAGTTAAAATATGTCAGTTAAAATATGTCTACCAACAAATATACTTTCTTAAATAGAAATAAAGATGAAAGACATCTAATTTGTGTTATGGTCAGCCCCTCTTCCCCTGAAATTTTGCTTCATGTTCAACTCCTTGGATGATCTCAGTAGGGAGGTTTCCCCAGCTTTGATTCGGAGAATCCTGTCCACACTAATATATTGGACTTTGCTTATTCACTATCAAATGCGGGAAAATAGCCCTCATAATAAAACATTTATGTCAATCAAGTTACTAAGTATTTTGTTTGCAGTGGAACTACTTGTTTTTAAAAGAGTAGCCCCCAACCCTATTTTTCTGGATTTCATTGATGCAGTCCTGCCACACTGATGTATTCCTGCTGCAAATTTCCCTATAGACACACAGTGTGAAGTCTTTTAGGGCTTCCTGCAGGGACACCAGGGATTGTGATGATGCTCCCACTATATCTGACTAAGTAGCTAATTTCGCTTTTGCTTTTATATGTCATTTTAGGAATGAGAATGATAGAAATCCACAGTTTTTTCCTACCATGTTTTCCAGTTAAAGATCAAGAAGAGAGTAAGATAAAGTAATGTAAAATCTGACATTAGTCCTTTCTGCTTTAATGTAGAGGTCAAGTACAAAGTGAAAATCAACACTATGATTTCATCATTTGGCACTCACATATTTGAACTACTTGTAAAGTGAAACTGTTTGTGGGTTTTAGATTTATTGATCATTTACAGAGTGCCTTACATTACAACTATAATTGGATATGTTTTGGGTTTTGAAAACCCATGATTTTCAGGAAAGATGTAGGAAGGGTTAGAAAAAAAAAAGTACTAAGTTATTCCAGATAATGAAAACCAAGAGAAAATATGCAGTGGTTTGGTTCACTGCATTAAAAGAGGGAAAAATCATATTTTCAGAACGTGACATAGCTCAAAATGAGCAAACTAGTCAGTGTCTGAAGAGAGTGGATGTAAAGAGAACTAATATGCACTGAAATTCAGACTCTTATGTAGAAGAACTGTGCTGGCTACTTAAATATCTATATATGTAGAAGGCCATCTGTCTATGTCATACATGGCTTGTAATGATCGAGTAAAGCTAAATACAGACAAATAACCTGTTTACTCACTGTTCTACTCCTCCTGTCTAGGCGGGAAAGGCTAGGAGAGCAGGGGAAGCGATGCAGGCAGCTGGTCCCCTCGGACCTTTCATTAGGCACCAGGGGACTGAGTGTCCTGTCAGCTTGGGGTCTTCCTCATAAGCAGCAGTGTGTGCCATTGTGGGGAACGAGGCTGGGCTTGATTTTGAAGTTCTGATTTAGCTAGAGCCCATGGGAGAAGCGGTGAGTCAGCCTTGCCCAGGAACTAGCAGGTTCAAGTTAATCTTGTTATACTTGTTAGACTTCCATCTCTCTCTTCATTTCATTCTTTTTTTTTCCCTTTCTGCAATAAATAAAAACCCTCCCAAACTTCATCCCAGAAGTTCTCCCAAGTTCCTGTCACTTGACCCAAGTGACCCTGTTGCTGATGACTGTTTTCATCATTTGCAGTGTCTTTCCACATTATAACACCATCAGAGAAGGTCTGGGCTCCTCACCCTGACAAGAGGTACCCTGGAAGGGCTCAGCCCAGCATGGAAGGAGGTTTCTCACGCCTCTGGTGTCCTACACGTCTCTCCCCGCCGCCCTCGTATTCTTCCTCTGAAGAATTGGATTGCCAATTCTTTTTTCTTTAAGTTCTTTCTAACTGCGTAGTTTTTCCTGATTTTATTTTTTTCCCATTTCTTGATTCCTTCTCCCAATTCCTATAAAATAGATTTCTTTCAGGATCAATGCTTCCCACTCTCTTTCTTTGTATGCACATATGCAGTTTCCTAAATATATATCTTCTAAATGTAATTTAAAACTAGTATATGTATCTCTGTATCTGACCTGAAATTATATGTATGAATATACATTAATACATGTATATACATATTCTTTTCTTTTTCAGTTTTCACCAACCTATGGGGTCAGTATTTCCACTTAAGACGAGGAAATTGAGGCTCGGGGAGATTGGGTACACTTGCCACAGATCACACAGAGCCAGGGCCTGAAGACTGTTCTCTCTACACCAAGGCTCATGCTTTCTAAGTAAACTTCTCCTTCAGTCCTTCCAAAATTTAAGTATGTTCTTCACCCATAATACCCTTCAATATGCATTTATACTTTTTCTGGTTAAAAATACTATTTTAAATTTATTAATTTAATTTTGTGGAATCAGAGGTTCATTTGAAAAGCCACAGATTCTAACTGCTTAAACTCTTTAATGTACATGGAATAAAGCCTGTGTTATGAAAATGTAACTATTCAATGGTGTTATAGAAAATTAATTCTTTAACTGATATGTTGTAATAATGTATTTTTAAAAATCATTTGAATTTTTATATTGCTTATATTTATATTAACTTAAACATTTTCATTCATTTTACAATTCATCTACATTATGATTAGATATTCTCCTTTCCTTCCAGAAATAAGTTCTAAATGAATGAGTGAGAAAATCCCTTTGTTTCATACACTGCTGAGTGGCAACACATTCAAATACTGCTTTTAAAAAAATAGATGCTCATTAATATGAGTAATGATACGTTACTATTATTACATATGTGAATTGTAAGACCAACCAAAGGTTAATTCTTAAAAAAAGGAAAAACAAACAAGCAAACACATAAACAAAACATGAAGACTCACCACAGTTTATTATTTAAAAACCAACAAAGACTATTGCAGATCTCGTAAGAAATAGGTGAAGTTCTACTGGGCCGTCTATGACGAATGATGATAATTTATTATAATGTTCATTTTAACAATTGTGTAAACACTCTATTGAATTCTGTCCCAAATTGTTAATGTTACAGGCATAGTTCATGTTGTTGAAGCATGCAGACATAGAAAACACAGAATTTTAAATCATGGGGAAACTATTTCATGAGGAAACATTGTGTAGCTGTCTTTTATATTGGCATAGAAAATTCAGCATCGTATTTTAAAAAAAACCTGCATAGGAGCTGGACGTGAGAAGTTGTTGCAGCATCTTTGTTGTTCACTTATTCACAAGTGTGCATTTAGTGAGCTGTGCCATGGGGACGCAGCCATGAACAGGATAGACAGCTTCCTGCCCTCCTGGTGCCTGTATTCTTAGAATGTGAGCCTTGCAGGACCTTAGAGATCAAGAAATGAAGACAGTCATCATTGACAGTCATTCAGAGCTTAGCAGTAGGTGCGAAGCCAAGCCTCAGACCAAGATCTGCTGCTGCTGTGTCAGTCAAGTGCCCTCTCTCTTCCCAACACCTGCCTTTTTGCTTCATATCAAAATAATCAGATAGAGCCATATTTCATTTTGTGTTATCAAGAATAATTTCAGCCAAGTCAACTACTCTGAAAGTTTTATTAATTCCTAGTTTTGTAAAAATATTAAGGTGTTTTATTCACTCGGTATACACTTAATGAGATCCTGCCATTGTCACATATGTGTTTAGGCACTGGAGACAAAAGGATGAATAAGACTTACTGCAGTCAGCAAGGAGGCAGCGGTTCAGTAGAGGAGTCAGACATGAGGCAGGCCTGTAAGATACGGGTTAGAAATCAGTACAGAGGACCTGGGGTCATGAGAGGAAGGAGGAGCCATTCCTAAAAGTTAAAGAAAACAACGCATCTAAAATGCTGTTGCTGTCTATTACAGTCAGATATTTTCGTATTGAATAACATGGTCTGTAAGATCAGGTTTGCTTAATCTAGTAGCTATCAACCCTGAACACTGTTCAGATTTATTCTTTTTCTTTAAAGCAGTGTCTTCTCATTAGCCAGATTTTGACTTTACAGTTCCTTTTCTTCACAGGGGCAAAAAATAAGCCTAGATTCCCAAGACACCTCAACATTATCAGCAATCATTTTCTGTAGCCAGTAGTTGATTTTTAGATTAGTTAGTACCTATTTCCCAAGTTAATCCCAGCTGTTCTTCTATTTTAGATTCTCCTGTACATGTTTTCTGAAGTTAAACATATTAGCTACATCTACTGGCAAGTTGGCTATTGTGGATTAATAGGATTATTTTATCCTTTAACCAGTGCACATTTATTAAGCCTCTCCTGTGTGTAAGGCATTAGGGCAGGCCCCCTGGAGTGTGCGGAGATCTGGGGCCCGTGGGTCCTGCTCCCTGGGAGCTCACAGTGTTCAGGAGGTTGAGGAGAGACAGGCACCTGCTCTGTAGGGCCTCAGGTTCTCCAAGTCTCTCTGGCTCCCTTGGTGTAAAGTTGTTATGCAAAATAAAGTCACATGGGCTTTTTTTTTCAAAATATGAGAGACACAAGAGAGATGAGAGAAGATGTTCCCATCTCTCAGCTTTAAAATAGAGCACAATAACATGTAGCTTTGACTTCCACAAGTTAGCAGGCCTCCTGCATAGCACAGAAGGACTTCAGACCAGCACCACCACTCTAGGCCACTGGTGAGTGTGCTTTTTCATAGAACTGCCCAGAAACAGCACTGCCTCCATGTGAGACTCGCAGAGCACCTCACAGCAGGGCGGTTTGTGCCCGGGGTGTGGCAATGAGAGCTCTTTTAGCTTCTGGCCCTCATTTCTTCCCTGGGGCATATAATACCAGAGGAGAGGCTTAGGGCAGGCCTGAGCCCAGGAAGAGGATGCCCTATCCAGTTCCCAAGTCTTCTTCCCTTCATAGATTCCTGTAGAAGCCCTGAACCCTCCCTATTATTGCCTCCTGTTGGCTTCTTTCCTCTAGCTGGACAAATGTAAATGAGGGTTTGGGTTAAATGTGTCCTTTCCCAAATGGATGCAAATATATTAAAATTTGATTTCAAACTCTGTGATCCAGATATCGTTCAAACTGGGCTCAGCTTAAACCTTACTCGTCAAAAAGTATATATAATAGGAAACCAGAAAAGGGGAAAATGTACTCAATTCCAACTGGATGTAGAAACGCTTATGCAGGAGGCCATCAGCGCGAGGCTTGTTATCGTGGTTGAGAGCAGAATCTGGAGCACAGCTGCCCGAGTTCGAATCCTGCTGTGCCCTGTGAACGTGGGCAGACTAGGCTCTCTGGGTCTTCTTCCCTATCCTTTAAGAAAGGGATAAGAAAGAGCAATAGTGATATTTATTTCATGCAGTTGTTACTGAATGACATAATATTTCTAAAGTGACTGGAACAGTTCTTGAACATTGTAAATGCCATATAATCTGAGCCTGGCATTGAAGAATAAATAGATTTTACCGGTAGAGATTCGGGAATGACATTTCAGTGGGGATGAGCTGCACATGGAAAAAAGACACAAAGGCAAAGAATGCAGTGTTTTTGCAGACTGGGAATAATTTGGTGCTCTTGGAGTGGGTGTGTGTGTGTGTATGTGTGTGCGTGTGTCTGCTTGGGGCAAGCTAGTATACACAAATGTGTGCATGTTGATCGATTTAATGATATCTTGATTTAATTTAGCCAAATGTCAACCTGTGGGACACAGATATATTGCCTATCCCAATTTCTCTCTTTTGTATCTGAGCATAGCTAGGTGTCCCAACCTAACACCGTTACTGCAGTTTATACTACTGCTACTACTACGAGTGCTACTAGCCCTACTATTTCTAACTGCCGTGACTGAGCTCTTATTACATGCCAGGCGTGTGCTGAGAATATTACTTAATCCCAGTGAATTCTTAGAGTGACCTTCTGTTATGATCTCCACTTACACGTATGAAACCGATGTCCGGTGGGCTAAGAGAGCAGCTCACCTCTGTTGGTCCGTTGTGCTGAGTAGCAAGTGACCGCACTTAGGGGCTTCAGACAACACGCATTGAAGATCTCACAGTTTTCTATAGGCCAGGTACCTGCACCCAGTTCACTGGCTCCGCTGCTCGGGGTCTCGCAGGCTGCAATCAAGGTATTCTTTTCTGGAGGCTGGGTCCTTCCCAGGCTCTAGGAGTTGTTGGCATAATTCAGGCTCTGCAGTTGTAGGACTGAGGTCCCTGCTCTTTTGCTGGCAGTCAGCCAGGGCTTCACTCAGCATCCAGTGGCCATGGCCCTCTCATGGGTGCTCTCTCCACAGGCAACTCACTTATTCACACAGCAGGAGACTCTCCTTCATCTCTTTTTTCAGAGAAGACCTGGGTCATTTTTAAGGGAGTCAGCTGATTAGGTCAAGCTTACTCAGACTATCTCCTTTTTGATTAACTCAGAATCAGCCGATTGGGACATTCTGTACATCGGCAGAATCCCTTCACCTTTGCCACATAATTGCCAATAATGGAAGGGACATCTGATTCTTTTCATAGTTCCCACCCACACTCCAGGGGCGATGACTATACAGGACGTATATACCAGGGGTTGGAACCTTGGGGATCATCATAGAATTCTGCTTCCCAAATCGCTCAAGGTTATAAAACTAAAAGCTTCTTTGACTCTGAAACACCCCTATAAAATCTACTCTTATCTTAACTAGCACGTGTATCTCATCTTCAGACACAATCTCATCTTCAGACACGACGTGTCTCATGTTAGCACAGAGTTAGAGACGGTGTAATTGAGTCAGTGTCTGAATTCTCTACACCTTTAACATTATGTTAATTGTTTTGAAAATGCTTTCTTTTTAGAGATTATGTCATTGTCAAGCTGAAATCTCAAAATGATAAAGCAAAATACCTGTCATCTTACAATTTCCCCTTAATTTGCATTCATTAAAATGGCTTTCAGAACTTTTTTTTTTTACCTTCACCTGAATATTTACCTTTCAAAACCAGTGCAGAAATATCTTGGCATTTCCCCTCTTCTGTCCTATTAGTAATGTATTGTAAGCTTCATATATTTTTCAATCATCTTATTTTTAGTAATGAAATAATGCCAGTCAAGCATACGCTATGTCAATTTGTGAGACTAAGATATTTAACTGAAAAATTTGGAGCAGTTTTACAAAGCCCTGGCCAGGCCACTGTGCTGTCACACTAATGGCACCTTGTGCCACAGTCCACATTCAGAGTTTTCATTGCCATTTCCAATTTGAGTATACCCAGAACTACTGAGTAAGGTGCACTTATTTGAAAAGTTCAGGCTTTGGTTTAAGGTAGCAGTCAAAGTCAGAAACCAAGGCTTCAGGGGGGTCTTATCATCTTTTGTAGTTCAACAAATTTTGTTCATCAGCCAAGTTACTGTCAAAGAAATAGACAGATGCAAAATGATAAATAGTCAAATTGAAGGAGGTCTGTTTTGTTTTGCTGCCAGTGTCCTCAACTAGCAGTATATGCAAGGTACTCAGCTGGGCGCTGGAGATGATGAAGAAGAAAGTAAAGAATTCCTTACTCACTGCATAAATAAACATCTTGCAAAGAAACATAGGCAGGTTATGCATTATTTGTACATTAAATTCTTTAAAAAGAAAGTAGGCCAGCAGGAACAAATCTTTCACACAAACACATACTGACATAAGGAGAGAAGATTTTCAGGTTGGGTTAGGTTACCATTCTCTTTTTTATTAACTCATTTAACTCCTTGGAAATAAACATTAACAAGAGAATGAGACAGTTAACCAAAGCAACACAGGATCATTTAGGAGTAGATGCTACCTATAAATACGTTCGTTCACAATACATCCCATTTCAAGACAAGTGTGAAACAAGGCATTGAGCTTTTACTGGGGACACTATGTGCCTGTTTCTGATCCTTTCATGACAAGTCCCTACCCAGGCCCATGCCCTGGAGCAGGCTGAGGTATTTGGTGAATGTTGCCTTTTGAATTATTCTCCCCTAAGGACTGTCTGCTCTTCCCCTGCCTTGCTGCAAGTGGCCCATCTGGGACCATCAGGACTCTGTTCTCTGTTGCAGACCTCCTTGTAGTTGAATCTTGACTTTTTACCTTTGACTGATTTCCTCAGTCTTTTGTGTTTATGTAGAGATTTTTTTCTCCGTGCATTCTGGCCTAGCTGCGCTCATCCCTGACCATTTTCACTCTGGAGATTTGGAAATACATGCCAGGCATTAAATATTTTCTTTCATTTATTGCTCTCAGCCATCATTTGAGGAATATATATATATATATATATATTTTTTTTTTTTGCTGTGATTATTTTTTAATTTAATTTTTATTTTATATTAGAGTACAGTTGATTTACAATATTGTGTTAGTTTCAGGTGTACAGCAAAGTGATTCAGCTATACATATACATAGATCCATTATTTTTCAGATTCTTTTCCCATGTAGGTTATTACAGAATGTTGAGTAGAGTTCCCTGTGCTATACAGTAGGTCCTTGTTGATTATCTGTTTTATATATAGTAGTGTGTATATGTTAATCCCAAACTCCTAATTTATCCCTCCTCCCACCTTTCCCCTTTGGTAACTGTAAGTTTGTTTTTGAACTCTGTGAATCTGTTTCTGTTTTGTAAATAGGTTCATTTGTATCATTTTTTAGATTATTTTTTAATGCCATTTGTGGCAACATGGAAGGATCTAGAGATTATCATACTAAGCGAAGTAAGTCAGACAGAGAAAGACAAATATCATGTGATATCACTTACATGTGGAATCTAAAAAAAATGATACAAATGAGGCATATATTATTATCCCCATTTTATCGATAAAGATACTGAGGCTCAGAAAGTTTTGAATACTTGTCTTAAATCATAAAGCTGTTAATAGCCTACCTGGTATTTGAATCCAGTTATTTCTGAATCCAATATTATGTTAAATGCAACCTCCGCCCCGCTTGTAGTTTTTAACTTTGATTTTATTTTCTTAGAGAGACTACCTTTCAAGTATCAAATAAGGCTGAAGCATTCTATGGCCAAAAGAGCAAGGGCACTCAAGTCATACTGAGTTGGGTTTAAATCCCACAGATGACATTTATAAAGCCACATGACTCTGGGCAGACTACATTTCTGCAACTCAGAGGTTACACCTGTAAAACTCATGAAATAGATATATAAACTTCTCAGGGATCTTCAACAGAATCTTAACGTCAGGGAGGCACAATAGTAGACACTCAGTAAATGGTATCTGATAGTAATGGAAGGTGCCATAAAAATTATTAAGTAATATAAGCTAAAGAACATATAAATATTCTACTCTCATAGTTTTGTTATAAGCCAAGATCTCAAAGTCATACAACTCGGAACAGAAGACGTTTATAATTAATTTTCATGCAAAGAAGAATCAGTTATAAAACAGTGACCACAGTGGTGTGTATTTCTTGCAGGTCAGTGACATTTATTGCTGTTTTCATGGCACACTCCCAATACAAGCATTATTTAATCTCTAAAATGTAATTACTTCCTGACCGAAGAATCAAAGCGGGGAAACACTCGCAACCTAAATAAAAGCGGTTCAATTGTAGATCTTCATTTGTGAGATGGAGTAAGAAAGACATTATCTCCGTGAAGTGTGCTTTTTCTCTCCGTGAAATGGAGGACAGTTGAATGATGCACATGTTTTTCATCTTTATTTTAAAACTTGAATGCATTTTTGTATCCAGTATTGCCTTTTCTTGTTCATCCTGAATGAAAATTAGCCCTGGCAGAAACAAGACACATATCTACACAAAGATCCATTTGGCCAGATTTTGCAATATGCAGTTCAATTTAGAAATGAAATAAAACCAGTAATGAACAGTGGAGGAAACTGAAGAGCTAAAAAGTGAATGGCTTGTCAATTCTTATTATTTTTACTAAATATTGTGGTTGTGGCTTATACAGTTCTTAGATAAAGAAATATTTTACAGATCTTTGAGTCAACTAGGTTTTAGTAGGTTTTATGGGCAAGTTTCTATAAAGATAAGCTGAGTCCTTCACTGATTTTTAAGGAAGAGTTGTCTGAACAGAGAAGCATATGTGCTGGCAGCAGGGAGACAGACAGGAGATAAAAAGATGACCTTTCTTTAAATCACTGCCTGGGACGAGCACAGGTGGAGGACTCGGCGTCACAGTGCCCGCCTGCTGCGCCCGGTGTCCCCACCGGGCCTTTGTCCTTAGGGTCTCAGCACCGGCTCAGTGGGACCCCTTAAGTCTCACTGAAAGAAGTAGGGTGCTTTCTCCTCCTGGAGTGACAGTTTTCTGTCCACTCAGCTGACATCTGAATCTCATGCATGTTTTTATGAATGGTTTCCATACTTTCTTGTGCATTAGAATTACCCAGTGAGCTTCGAAAATAACAACCAACTAAAACTGAATAAATAACCGATTTCCAAGCCCCAACCCCAGATATGCAGATTTGCGAGGAGTCTCTCCAGAACAGGTTCACCCTGTCGCCAGCTGCAGTCCTCCCCAGGGCTCCTGACTGCCACTCACTCCAGTGGCCCTCCCACTGCCTCCTGCCCTGGACCACGGAACAGAGAAACGGGTCCCAACAGCCTCCCGATTTGGGTAACTCTGTGTTCCGAGGCCCCTTTCAGCGAGAAGACAACAAACCCTACTCAGGAGCTCCCATCCCCTGCTTAGTGAGCTCAAGTCACTCCAGCCTTACGTTCCCTGTGGGAGCTCCACATGCCACCTAGCTTCACACTCCCACTGGGGACGGGCTTCCCGCAGTGGGGTGTGTACAGCAGGGGGGGGAGGGGAGCAGCTCTGTGTTCTGGAAGCACCTCCAGTCATGGTCCTGCTGCCCTCCAGGAAGGGCGTTAAGGATTTTACAAAGTTTCTGTACCGCGGTCCTTTGTCTGGGCAGCTGTGGCAGTTGATACTGTGGGTCCCCCCCCAGGTGAATACTGTGTTTGAGCTGTGTGGGTGCTGTTTGCATTTCAGGTGTACACTAAGCCACCTGTTTCTGCTGCCAGGAGGTTGTGCTGGAATTTCATCCCACATTCCTCTGTCTCCTCCTTAGTGGACATTTTCACACCGTGATAGCATTTTTTCTTGAGCTAAAAGTAATTATTCTTCTCCATGGAAATTTAGATACTTCTCTAACTGATGTATTATATTTATTGATAGTCTATTTTTTAAGTTAGGGAACCAGGTCTGAGAAATCACAGCATGTAAAGTGAGGGGAGGGAAGGAGAATATGTTGCTATATGAGTGTTTTCGGCACCTCCCACACACAAAGGCAGTAGGAAGCGGGAGAGGGAGCAATGGATACAAGAGAAGAGCTGGAAGGGGAGCTAATGACGGGCCATCGGCCTTGGTTTGTGCACCACGTGCAGGACATGTCAAAAGGTAGTAGCCCCATTTACATTACAGTAGTGAAACTAGAGCGTGGACATTGCATAAAAATATTCCAAGAGGTCATGAGATTGAGAATGGTATTCTGTGAAACAGCATGTTCTCTCTTAATGTTTGTCTTTCTTTTCCATGGCTCTCTGGCTATTAGTGTATGTGCTTTTTCTTCTACACAGTTCTCTTTGTCTTTCTTTTTCGTTACAGCTTCCTCTCTGCTATCATTTTTGCCTGTGTAAATCTTTCTGATCTTTCAGTTTTTATTCTCTTCCTGCCAAATCCTTGGCCTTTCTCCTTTTAGCGGCTAAAGGGAAATCTATTTATCTATCTGTCTATCTGTATCACAGGCTTCTTGAGGTATAATTCCTAGGTCATGATTATTACTGCAATTAGAATTTAACCTAATAAATTTTTTTTAATCATCAAAGCATTAATTTCTTCCAAAGCCCGTATTTTATTCCCCAAAATGATCTTCCCAAAGTTGAAATACGTAACCAAGAGAAGAGTTTTATTTTTAAGTAGGATTTTGCTACCTCTTACAGTTATAGCAATGCATCCTGGTCTCATCATCAGTAAAGACTAGCTCAGTGTGTCAAGGAGGATATTCATCAAGCTTTTCTGGCTGCTTGACAGCGAGACTTCAAAATTAAAGGGTGACTACAGAGCTTCAGAGAGACTGTTTACAAGATTATAACTAGATGACATCCAAACCACCAGGTGGTTTGGACAGGTGATCAAACCACGGGTCATTGCCTGTAAAGTCAGGCAAACTGGGTGTAAAAAGGACTGTTCTGAAATGAGATTCTTCAATCAGTTTGCAGTCTGGTTAGCAAAATGCAGACCTTTCTGCCAAGGACAGTGCACCTGCAAATGGTGACTACAGCCATTGGGAAGAGGCCATTCTGTCCACTGGGAGTCCAGAAGGGCTAGTTCATTGTCCTCAGTTTTTTTCGGCCTTACTCATATATTCAGTGATGACCATCAACGGCATCATCCTCAAATCTGAAGCCTATTATGTAGAATAAACAATAATTTCAATAGTGTTACTACTATTAAAATAAGACATTTTCTTAATGCTGACACAAACATGGCTGTTGTAATGTAGCCTTCCCTACATGATGCAGTGAAATGAAGATTTATAACCAATTTATATTTAACCTTTAAGCAACATTCATTTAGCATTGCCAAATAACAGAAGCTGGGAAACATTTCGTTTTAGAACCCCGTTGCCGTAAAAACAGTCGTCAACCTGCATGTCATTTTAGTGGGTCTGGAAGAACATTCCCCCTTGCGTTATCATAGAGATTAAGTTATTTGAGGGTCAGTGTATTGTGACGGTGTCTTCTGCAAGCTAAAGGATTTTCTCCTATCACAGTGTTAGTCTCAAGTCTAGTTGCTTGACTTCCTCCATATCCTTGCCATTATTTATTCACTGACACAGGGAGAATGCAGTGAAATGTAGTCTCCACCCTCAAAAATCTGAAGTGTAATAAAGTTGATAAAAATATCTATGGGAAATGGTGAGATAGAAAGTGATTTAAGTATCCAGAGAAAAATGTAAATAAAATGTAATGGGAATATAGGGGCAGAGGATTTACATTTGATGGATGAATCATTAAGTCTTCTTGGAGGAGGTGGTAGTACATCTGGGCCCCAAAAGAATGGGGGGAGAGGAGAACCAGGGCATGTAGAAATAGAGAGAAATGATGCATTTTTATATGTTTTTAGGGGCAAAGGGGAAGAAATAGAAGTGAATATTTACTGTGTACTTGTTCAGTTCAGGTTAGGACTGAACTGTTAGGACTTTTACAATCTTCTCTCTCCCTAAAAATAAAAAGGTGTACAGTTTACAAAAGGTAATATCGTGACCCCCCCCTCAAATATAAGATGAACACATGTAAAAATTTTTATTTAATTCATTAATTAATGAGGGACATAATAAAATATTACAACCAGTTCAAAGAGCACTTTAGAAATCAGGGGTCCATCTATTTACCTATCTATATGTCTATAGAAATGTCCAACCGACCATACATATTTGAGGTTATCTGTTTCTCAGAACAAAAATTACTTGCATATCTACTGGACAAAAATTGATCAATGACAAGTAACTTTACTAAGTCTGGGACCTTCAATCAATATGAAACAATGAATGCATCCCCCATGTGGCCACAACTGGCTATTTACACTTAAGTAAATAAATGTACATAACATTAAAAATATTGGCTTCTCAGTTGCACCAGCCACACTTCCTGTGCTCAGTCACCACATGTAGGGCAGCAGCTGCCCCAGTGGACAGCACAGGTAGAATGCTTCCAACGTTGCAGAAGGTTCTATTGTACAGCACTGCTCCAGAAAGCCTTTGGATGGCTTTTCCCTCCATGATATCGAAAGGATTTGCTGCCCACATTTTTTGCCTCATTTCCAACTTTCAGACAACTATTCTGATAGAGGTGGGAAAGGGTGTGTCTTGTGAGGGCCCAGTTTAGCTTGAAGTAGAGAGGAGTAGGGGAAGGTGAGGATAGTGTAGTCAAGTTTCATGCAAACAATGGAGGGGCTAAGTTTATTAAGCAAAGGTATTTAAATCTCATCCAAGAGGCAATGTGGAGACATTTAAGGAGAATGGTATGATCAAAGATTTACTTTAGGAAAATTAATATGAAAGCAATTTGGAGAATTGATAGGTTCTGGAGAGTATACAGGCAGGATGACCTACTAGGAAATTACTTAAGTCCAGAGGAGAAGAGGGGAAAGAAAGGAGAGGGAAACTCACAAGGACGGTAGATGACACATCTGCATTTAGACACACCTGACGTATTGTTATTACCTGGTGCACATGATGACATTGTATATTTACCTACATTTCAAAAGGCAGAGAAAATAGTTTCTTGTATGAATAACTATTTTAGAAAATGTTGGTGTCAGAGAATCATATAAGAAGTCTCAAGGAGTTGGTTGAACTGTACTGTGAGTGAAACTGGTGCTGCTTTAAAAAGATTTTATCTGTGCTTATGATTCTTGGTGAAATTTCATTTATAATAATAGAATGAAAACACTAAAACAAGTTTTTATGACATAATTTTCTTGGGTATTTCTAATATATAGAATTAATTGTAAATCAAGATGTTTAATTTCTGGCCATTGGTATGCAGATGTAATTTAGGTATCGAGGGCTTTTATACAAAAGGAAGAAATGATCATGAAGTTCAGAGATGTTAACAATGTAGAGGGAGGGGCACACACTAATGTGGGCAAGTCAGCCATCAGTGACCAGATCAGGGGGAATAGTAGAGCCCCAAAACTAAACGTTTGAGGGAAATAAAAAGATTTCATCAAGTAATTTAATATGTTTCTTTCGTGCCCCTCCTATGAACCAGTCACTAGGCTAAGTACTATTGATTCCTTAGTGGCTTGCCAAGCTCTAAGATACAAAGATGAGAAAGGTAGGATCCTCATCATTAGAAAACTGGATTCCACAAGCAAGTAGACATATACTTAACATAAAGCTAATTACAAATGTACAAGCCAAATGAAGCAAGTGCTGAAGCTGTGAGGGAGGAACATGCACTCCGCCTATTGTGGGTGGACGGCGAAGCAAGGCTTCTCAAGGACTTGGTAATGTTTGACACTTGATACAGACTTTAAAGGTGACTGGGACTTCCTCCTGAAGGGAGTTGGTCCCAGGCCAAAGGCAGGTGTGGAGGCTGCGGATGCGCGGTGTGGAAATCACAAGTGTTTTGGTTCCGATACTTGAGAGGACGGTGTAATTAAGTTTGGATAGCTTGGCTGGGAGAAAAAATCATGAGGGGCTATGATAGAGAATTTCAGCTATGAATAGCAATTTTTGTGATTATTTTTAGTACCTGAATAGAGTACAAATTCTAGGACTAACATTTTCGATAATGCTTAGTAATTTTAAATATTTCTATAGAAAATAATAGGAATATATTTTGTAGCAAGATACAAAGTGTAAATGATTTTTTTTGCAAAGATAGAACCAATACTTGAATAAAAAGTCACTTGCCTGATGCTGTTTGGCTTCCAACCTGGGGACCCTGGATGGTACATCCTTACCCTCTGGTAACAATGCTGCTGTAGGTGAACAAAGGCTAGTACCATCCTTTGCTTTGTTTTGTTTAAGTAGGTGGCACAGTGTGTTTTTAAAGAGAATTTTCTTACCAGTTTGGGAGTTTCTCGCTCGGGAAGAGAAGAAGATAGAGGAAGGGAGGATTCTTGGGAGGCTCTTGGATACTAAAAAGGGCCTGAGTCAGCACAGGACCCTTGGAAGGAGATGAGAGAAAAACTTTGGAAGCATTTCTTGTGTTGCCTCCTGAGATTTAGTGGGGGATTGGAAGACACAGCTGAGAAGAGGCAAACCAAGTCTCTGCCTTGGCTGCCTAGGGGACCCAAGATTCGGCGAATCAAGCCAGGTGACACCTAGGATACCCAAGGTACCAGGGTTCCAGACAGTAAAGCTAAAACACATTGTGAATAGAGCTGGAAGTCACAGACTCTGCGTTTTGAATTGTCTCCACCTCTGAACTTGCCTTCTCTTAGTTAATAGGCTATTTGTTTCATCCACACCCTTTTTAAGGGGTTTCTGAGGCTTCTCCTGGGACCTTGACTTCCATGAAGCATATGTGTGCTGTGATCCCTGAGACCTGAAGGAAGCTCTAATCAGAGATGTTAGGGGCTGTCTGGGGGGGGGGGGGGGCGGTGCTGCCTAACAGCACGGATCCAGGCAGATGTCTTCTTCTGTCTCCAAGGACGTGTGAGAAGATGCACCTGGACAGAATGCAGAATCGTGGGAATGTGCAGCTGGATCATTCCAGAAGTTGAAAATCAAAGAACTTGCAAGATAAAAGGCTCTATATTAGAAGTGTATATTTTTATCCCCACTCTTTGGGTTTATTCTTCACTATTCTCAGAATAATAGGATTCTTCCCTGCTGTGTACACAGTTGTTAGATACCCCTTAGCCTGTGTGAATCCACATAAGAGTTATTCTTAGACTGTAAAACTGTTAAGGTGAAGATTGTCTTGGTTATGTTTTATGACTGTCTCACATGTTACTAGAATGTCAAGCACATAGTGGTATTTTTGGTTTTTTATTTGTTGTTAATGTCATTGATGGAAGGATTCTTGATAGGTTCGTAATATTCTTTTGTTTCCTTATAACCTACATTCTGCTTCCTTTTCACTATTCTTCCCCTCCCCCAAGCAACCTGGCTTCTTAGGCAGACAAGATTTAAATAAGTTTAGAAAGCTAGATCTTTTCTAGGAAATTATACATTTATTTCTTCATTTTCTCTCTAGATGGCTAATAAGTAATTTTTTTTCTCTTCTAAGTTTAGTTTTTCTTTTACAGAGGCAGTGAGAAGCATGGGCTGGCTTCTGTCGCATTCTGAAAGCAAGATTTTTTTCTTCTCTGGGATGAGGCAGTGCCAGAAGGTAGCACAGCCATTACTGTAACCTGTGGCACAAGCCAAGTGACCCTCCTGTACTTTTACAATATTGAGTTAAAATTAGTTAAACTAATCTCACTAGTTTCTCAAGTATTTGATCAATGAATAGGAGTAGTATCTCCATGGAGGACACTATTCTAGGTCGAAAGTGGGGATGGGTAATAGAAGTGAAACTACTTTACATAAACCCTGCCCTTAGGTTCTGATTTAAACATATGAAGCCACTACAGAAGATGAGGTGCTTCCATGTGATACAGGAAGCTTGTAGGAGAGAGGTGGCCCCTGAGCTGGGCCGTATGACCAGGACTTAGATGGGTCCTCAGAGGCCCTTTCAGTTGGGAACCCATGAAGTAGACTGTTGTGGTCCTAGGGTCCTAGAGTAACTGTGAAGAGTGTTTTGGCCAGAGTGATTTTAATGTGTACTTTTAGAAGCCTACATAATGCACAGTATTATCAGCCTTGATCAAGAGAAGACAGTAATTTTGTAGTTTTCCCTCAGCATGATGACATCATCTTACATTTCTAACTAATTACCATGTCCCTGAAGAAAACTAATTTTTCTAATATTTTAAGGAATAGTAGAGACTTTATGAATCTCAATTGCCACCAAAGACTTTTTGAAATCAGTACTGGGAAAGATCGGATTTATTAACGTTACATATTTTGTCTTATCATGTGGTACGGGCAAAATAGGATATGTAAAACATTGGGATTTGTAAGAGGATATTTAATGGTAGTAGTGAAGATTGGAAATATTATACTTAAATGAAATAATTATATCAAACTGTTGATATTGGCTATTGTAAATGAAATAAGATCCAGAATGTGGGAGTGGGGAGGGTCATACCTTGCTTGTTATTCTCTAATTGATGCCATTCCTCTGAGTGTTCATTTTCTTTACAGATTTCACTAACACTTAGAACATTTAAAATCAGGAGATTTTAAAATCATTTTTTAAATATCAAGAAAGGTATCCCTTCTATAAAAATAAATAAGAAATTCTATTGATTCTAATGTGTTATGCCATAGACTACCATTTGGTATAACTTACAATTGTAGAATATGTGCTACCTCTGAAAAATGAGATTTACCTTTCTTTATTGATAATTGCTGTACCTGCATATTCTTGCTGAATGCCAGTGCTGTAAAACGTTAATGGAAATTTCCATGAAACCTTTAGTGCTGATTGAATGAGGGAAGTGGGGTGGTGAGACTGATGCTGAAGCAGTCAGTGATTGCTGGCAACGGTGCTTAATTGCCAACCTGTGTTCAAGTGCCACTTTTTACAGCCATTGAATCAATCCCTACAGTATTTAGTAATAATTAGCACCCTGGTCAAGGTTATTATCATGTGGTCGAGGAGAAAGCATAGGCTTTGTAATCAGAAACACTTATATTCAAATCTCTGACCACCCCATGGCTGTCTTGGGGATGGCACTCAATCTCTTTGAACTTGTGTTTCCTCATTTATAAAGTGGTGATGAGCATGCTTATCTTTCAAAGAAGAATAAGCGCTAATATAAGCAAGTCTGCCGTTCAGGTGACATTTTGGAATCCATTTTGAATCTCCTTCAGTAGCATTTTACAAACCATGCAATAAATAACAGTTTTTATTTTGGAAATACTTTATTTTTTTTTAAGTGCATTAGCCAGCTTGAAAATATTATCCACTAGATGGGATCCATATCACTGTTTACTATTGTCATTCCTAATTTTTCTACAATCCACCTGTATTGCTTGCATAATAATAGTGATTCATGGAAAAATGTGACTCTAGTAACTTTAAATCAGTTTAAAGACTTTCTATTATGGTTTATATTCCATAATATTATTAAATATTTCATTGTAAAGGACTTGGTTGGTTTTGAAGCAGTTTTAAAAAGAACTATACCTCAGATATTTCTAAATATTTAGAGGTAGGTTTATGATGGAGATAGTGTATAAGAATCAACATTTATAAAAGCAGGAAAATGGTCACCTAAGGAAGCAGGAAGATGAAGTGCTCACAGGTATGAGTACCTGGGAATAACTCGAGTTCCATATTTTTTGACAACAAATAAGAAGAGCTAATGTGTATCAGACACTGTGCTGAGTGCTGCACCTGTATTATTCTTTTTAAGATTCTCACAAAAGCCTCAGAGTTAGGTCCTATTATCATCTCCATTTTGCAGATAAGAAAACAGCATTTAGGGTCAATTGATTTGCCGAAGGTGACAAGGCAAGGCTTGGGCTGGACCTAGATGGACACGTCCTGGGCTATAGAGATTATATCCCGAGGAAATTGTACACAGTCATCTGCAGCATCAATTGTTTCTTCCATCTAAATATGAGTTATGAACGTTCACTCAACATTTTGAAGAGCTGAGACTTTTCTAGCATACACCTAACCATCCCCTGCCTGAGTCCATTTCTGGGAAGAATAAGTGACTAGATTTACCCCAGTTGGCTTCAAACCTGGTTATTTATTTAAACCTACTCCTTAAATTATGCTTCACTCTACATTTTTGTCTTGGCAGCGGAGGTTTGGTTATTACTTTTAAAATGAATAATGATGAATAATGAAAAAATATACTGGCAACAACAACAACAAAAACGAGGCAAAGGCATTAGCTTTAATCAGCAGTTTTGGCCTCACCAGATGAAACTATGTTGCAGATACATTAATTTAAAAAACCCTAGCACAAAAATTGAGAATTAAGTTATAACTTTAAGGGTAGAGTCTCCTTAGAGATTGCTAAACATGTTTTCAAAGTGCATACACTGGGTGGATGGTTATATAATTGGAAGTTGTTTATAATACAACATTACCTTGGTTACTCTGCAGGAGGTAAAATGAGGCATGTTAAAAGCATGTGCTAATGATTAGTGATGTTGAACATCCTTTCATATATTTGTTGGCAATCTGTATGTTTTCTTTGGAGAAATGTCTATTTAGGTCTTCTGCCCATTTTTGGATTGGACTGTTTGTTTTTTTGATATTGAGCTGTTTGTATATTTTGGAAATTAATCCTTTGTCAGTTGCTTCGTTTGCAAATATTTTCTCCCATTCTGAGGGTTGTCTTTTCATCTTGTTTATGGTTTCCTTTGCTGTGCAAATCAAAACCACAATGAGGTATCACCTCACACAGGTCAGAATGGCCATCATCGAAATATCTACAAACAATAAATACTGGAGAGGGTGTGGAGAAAAGGGAACCCTCTTGCACTGTTGGTGGGAATGTAAATTGATACAGCCACTCTGGAGAACAGTATGGAGGTTCCTTAAAAAACTAAAACTAGAACTACCATATGACCCAGCAATCCCACTACTGGGTGTATACCCTGGGAAAACCATAATTCAAAAAGAGACATGTACCACAATGTTCATTGCAGCTCTATTTACAATAGCCAGGACATGGAAGCAACCTAAGTGTCCGTTGATGAATGGATAAAGAAGATGTGGCACATGTATACAATGGAATATTACTCAGCCATAAAGAGAAACGAAATTGAGTTGTTTGTAGTGAGGTGGATGGACCTAGAGTCTGTCATACAGAGTGAAGTAAGTCAGAAAGAGAAAAACAAATACCATATGCTAACACATATATATGGAATCTAAAAAAAAAAATGGTTCTGATGAACTTAGGGTCAGGACAGGAATAAAGATGCAGACGTAGAGAATGGACTTGAGGACATGGGGAAGGGGAAGGGGAAGCTGGGACGAAGTGAGAGAGTAGCATTGACATATATACACTACCAAATGTAAAATAGATAGCTAGTGGGAAGCAGCTGCATAGCCCCGGGAGATCAGCTCAGTGCTTTGTGACCACCTAGAGGGCTGGGATAGGGAAGGTGGGAGGGAGACGCAAGAGGGAGGGGACATGGGGATATATGTATACATATAGCTGATTCACCTTGTTATACAGCAGAAAGTAACACAGCATTGTAAATCAATTATACTCCAATAAAGACGTTAAAAAAAAATAAAATAAAAGCATGGACTGGTGTAGCTGGATTCAGTGAGTGTAGTAACCCGTTGTATAAGGATTGAAATAAAAGTGTTTATGTGTAATAACTGTCCTCCTTTAAAGTAGTTCCACTTATAAATTTTCATAATGCAATTTTTTTCACTTATACTAATTTCTACCTGAACTTTTTAAGTATTCTTTTTTGTTTTATTTATCATACTAGTCATTTGTGATCTTAAGATGATATTTAAGGTAATATTTTAAGATAATATTATATTTAAAATATGATATGCTAATATTTTGAAGGATATGTGAAGTTAATCCAGTAATTTTGGCTGGTGGAAGGATGTTCTAAATATTTGGTAATCATGACTACATTCTATTTAATATGAATTTTGATCTCATACTATCATACCTGCTACAACTTTCAGATCATTTAAAATATGGGACAATTTATTGACCTGGCAAATATTTATTGAATGTTTACTAAGTTCAAGGAACAGCCCTAGTCATTTGGAACATATGAAAAAGGGTGCAGTGTTGCATACGGGGGGGTTGTAACAATAGGAAAGGTGGAACAAGTACATAGTGAATGTGGGGCGAAATTCTTTTTCCAGTTTACGTTAGGTTGGAGTGGACACGATCTCCATGTTTTTAATGATCCAAAGCAGGTTTCATACAGAAGAGATGATTCCAGGAGTATGCATTGAATGGATTTCATGTGGAACTGCCTTAGACTAATTAATTCAATACGCATTGTTCCAACTAGAACTAATGGATACTATCAGGCCGATATAAGGAAAAATGGGTTGTGCAGAGATGAGCTTGCTGGCCTTCAGAGATGGTATTGATTTTGTTCATTCAATGTATATTTATTTTTTTCGTGAGTCATATATTTCAGCAAATGTTGTTGACCACAGGCTGAAGGACCACCATCCAGAAATACAAAAGCAAGAATTCTGGTAAATGCTGGAGGAGAAGATTCTCTGTGCCGTAGTTCCTTATCACAGGGTCAAGGTCGCAAGTTCAGAAACTCTGGCCATGGGTCTGTTCCATAGTGGGCTCGTAGGAATCAAACAGGACTGAGGTTACTCCCTCAGCAGCTAGGGGAAGGGGTAAACTGAGGGAACATGGCCAGTTAGAGCTGATCAGTGGAGCTACGTGGTGCAGACAGTGATAACATCCTCAGCATTTAAAATACAGAACTGAGCTATAGTCAGAAGGAGGCAGGAGGGCAAAAGATGAGAATACTAAGTGCCAGGCTGGGCGGTGGGGAGGAGGTGGATGAAGGCTGTGAAAGATGCTTCATTCCAGGGACTCCTTATTAGATGCTGGTTTTCTGATGTTAGGAGAAGTCTACTGCTTAAAGGTGACAAGACTAAGCTGTATCCTTTCCTACTCTTAGATGTAATTATTTAGGGAAATGTCTTTGACTTTCAGGGAAATCAAGGGAAGAATTTTTATAGGAAGTGCCATTCCAACTGGACCTTTAATATATGGGTCAGATCTCAAAGATGGTGGTGGCAGTGGAGATGGTTGGAGGGTGAGCAGTAGCCCGGTTGGTGTCGGGAATGGGACGTGGTGGGGGAAGGGGTGGAGAGAAGCCCTGCTCTACCTCTTGCCACTAGAAAGTACCCAGGTCTCCACCCATCTCTGTCCTCCCTCACAGTGCCTCAAGTTCAAACCTTCCCCCTTCCCCTTCTCTCCAGCCAACATTGTTTGCATATCAGTACACTTAACAGCCGGCTACTGGACTTCTCAGTGGGACAGAAGAATCTTCTTAGTATTGTTAACTGTGTGTCTGACAAGGCAGGGAGAGAGGAGACAAGACACATCATTTTTATTTATTCTCTTCCGTGCTGTCCAATTTAGTAGCTTCTACCCACATATGGCTGTGCTAATATAAATTACTTAATTTTTTTTTTTAAAAGAGTCATTTCTTAGTAGTTCCTAGCCAAATTCTCAATAGGCCCTTGTAGCTAATGGCTACTGTATGGGAGAATGCAGATGGAGGACATTTCCATGGCCACAGAAAGTTCTCTTGGGCAGCTTGTTCTACTTAATATTTTAATAACTCATATGTGATACAATAATTTTAAATCAGTTGTGTTCCTGTTGCTTTGTAGTGTATTGATACTGAACATTATTTTACCTAGGTATAAAATATGTTAAATCTCACTGTCTTCTCCCCTAGAAAACAAATTATCCAGGCAATTAAACTCTTGATTCTCTGACAAACAGTGATGGAAACTTCCGAGGTGAATGAAAAGTTTTCATCAGAGTCAGAATGAGTTTTCTTAAGTATTCATTTATCTTATTAAAACAACGTCTTCAGGCCGTAAGCCCATTATCTAAAATACATTAAAAATGGAAACTGTTCACGTTATGCTCGTTTTTCAAAAAGACAACGCAAATAGTATATTCTTTTTGAATAGGGGCTTTACTCGATAAGTGGTGAATATTGTTAATGCTTTTGGCAATTTTTTGGACCAAGACAACAAGAAAAGAGAATGAGAGAAAAGAAAAGACTTGAGGAAGGATTATGTTAATCAGACAAAGTGGGAGAGAAAACCTAAAGATAATGATAAAATGATAAAGCTAAGGAAGACTTATGGATGCTTTCAAGGGACGTAAGAACTCACACTTTAACAGGGCCCTGCACACTAACTGTGCTTTTTAACTTCTATCCAGGAAAAAAAAAATGAACATCTGAATGAAATGAATACACTGTAAAATCATTACATTGTAGACTAACCCTTCTGGTTCATGATAAAATAATTATGTAAGTTTATTGATGGCTTGGGGTGGAGGGGAGAACTTAATTGTAAGCAGGATCTTCAGCAGGATGTCTAATAAATCTGTGTTTATAAACTTTAGCAGTTGGGCTTGCTGTAGATGAAGCCCTACACAGTGGGTTGTATCCTTCCTCCAAATTTTTTTCCAAATTGTTTCTGAGAAATACATTTACACAAGATGCTCCATAAAAGGAAGACTTCTGAAGTCTGATAAAGTTAGGGACGTGCTATGCTCCATACTTCCTGTCTTCACGGAGTCTGCAAAGTCCTGCAGCGAGAGCACGTGCTTAACTTGGCATCACCTAAAATGTTCTGACTACACAGATGTAGAGAACAAATGTTTGGACACCAAGGGGGGGAAGTGGCAGGGGGGTGGTTGTGGTGTGATGAATTGGGAGATTGGGATTGACATATATACACTAATATGTGTAAAATGGATAACTAATAAGAACCTGCTGTATAAAAAAATAAATTTAATTAAATTTAAAATAATAAAATAAAATAAAATGGTCTGACTAAAGATTCCCCGATATTTTGGCTTGACACCTTTCAACAGCTTGCAAGCCACTGTAGTGTTCTGTAAGGTATACTTAAAATATCCCCATCAGACCATGAATAGAAGAGCTGAAACAATCAAATCACTCAAAAACTCTTGTTTTAGGTGAAAAAGTTCTTCTTTTTAGGGTGTTGGAGGATTTAGGGGTGAAGTAGCATCATGTCTGCAACTTAATTAAAAATCATTCAGCCAAAAAAGTATATATGTGTATATATGTAAATGTACACAGACACACACAGAGGGTGCACACAAAATATGGCAAAATGTTCACAATCAGTGAATTACAGGGAAGGTTATCATTTGTAAGATTTTTGAAATATTTCTCTAGGTTTGAAAACTTATTATATAAAAAAAGGGAAATCTGTAACACAAACACAAGCTGCTTTGATTATTTTGGGCAGTGAAGGGGTTGCAATATGGAAGAGTTGATTAGGAGAGAAAAATAATTTTAAGATCCAAACAGAAGTTTAAGAATCGGAAGATTCATATTATTGACTGGAGACAGCTATATACATAGAGAAAAGTTTTGGGGGTCATTCTTCCCATTGCCTTGCTTGTTCCTTTAGGAGTTACGGCTCCGTTTTTAAGAGTCTGTACCTTAGACCCTTCCATCAGGCTAATGGGAACATTGCCCAGAAGATGGTCAGGATGTTGTTTGTGCCTATTCCTGTCCTGTGCACTCCAGACCTCAGCATGGCACAGAGAAGCTTGCCAACTTGAAATAGTGTGATGTAGCCAACGAGGTGGGGAAGGCTTCCTGAAAAGGGGCTCCCAAGATTTGCTGGAAGCCCCAACTGCTTGACCAAGTAGAGCCAACAGCTTGAAATGTGCTGTAGCCAAGACTGGCCTGACCTTGATCTTCCTTAGACTGGCTATTAATCCCCAGCTTGCGCTGGCTCTGGGAAGCACTATGTAATAGATTGCATGTCATCTTGTATGCTTCTAGGGCAAGGGCATGGGCATGCAGTATTTTCTGACTAACTTCTCAAGGACTTTAGTGAAGATTGTGGCACACAGAGGTGGGTATCCCAATCTTCATATTCTGCCTGGCTCTATCATTAGCTGAAACAATATTGCCAACGTTGCTGTTGCCCTAAAGGAGAGAGAAAAGTCATTTAGTTTCCTGCAGTTTCTGAGATGCTTCGTTTACTATTAAGTCGTTGCTAATATGCTCTTTCAACAATGCTAGTGTCTCTGCAACCCCGACTCCCCTTTGTAAGCGTTTCTTTTTCCAGTCTTTCTCTTCCTCCCCCCTCTTTTTTTGTTTAACCTTTACAACAGGTTATAAAAATTGTGAATTGGCTTTGTTCATATTGCTGATACAAGTTTTAATGATAAAGGCTCCTACCTTCTTCACTAAGCTTGTCATGGTACACATTAAAATTGTCAGAGTTCTTGTGATCTTCTGTCAGTTGTGATGGTATTTCTATAGCTTTAATATATGGTTCTATCTGTTGCATTTATGATATACATAAAACCTTAAGAATATATTTTATCTAATTATTATATTTGCTAATAACAATGTGATATTTATAGACTTGAATATCTTGCACATTAAAGCACTAAAGCTGCAAAAAAGTGTCAGAAAATCATAGTTTCTTATCAATACAAATATATATTTATAATTCATCTTCCTTTTCACACTGAAACTAAATATTAATCTCTGGAAATTAATAATTACAAATATATTGCCAGTAAATAATAAAATTATAAAACTTGATGTCTTTATTGTGCTTTACATTTTACAAAGTATTGTCACCTATAGTGTTAGTAAAGATGGCTAAACAAATGACACTTAAATATGTCTACAGAGGCACTTTTTGTAAATTAGTAAAGCAAATGGAGCTACATAAGACTTGAGGATCTTTTTTGTTTTCTCATTATTTTTTTACTAATTGTTTTCAATAAACCATATGCATTTGAAAGTCTGAAAGTTTTTGCTCATAATGATCAAACGCACTTACTAAATATTATTTCTAAATGTTCTTGATGATACTAGTAAAATTTTAAACAAATCTTTATGCCGTGACCTTTCATGTTAGCCCCACCCATTAAGAAGTAAAGTAAGGATTAAAAGAACTATTTGATAATTTTAGAAATTTGGAAGTTAGTTGTTTCACTGGTAAGTGTATCTGAATAAAGTTAGTTCTTTGTAGATGTAGAAGTGTGGAACGGTTCAAAAATATTCCCCTAATTTTTTCCTGTATGGTGACAGGAATAATATTTTCCTGTATGGTGACATTTGAGAAAAATGATCAGAGATGTTTAACTATCTATTTTTTTTGTGCAGCTTTTGCTCTTGAAAATGTATTATTTGAATGGCATTTGTCTAGGTAGAGGATGCTCATGAAATGCAAAGAACCCATTTCTGCACACAATTGCTGAGTCTGCTAAGCCGCTCAGGGCTGTTTTATTTTATGTGTGACTCTGTGTTGGAAAGTTTCATTGGAAACTCAGCAAACTGTGATCATTATCATTCATATCATGAGAAAAGGGGTAGTTTGTACCTATAGATAAGATTTTAAGAGAAAAAATCTGGAGCCTTCAAAACTGGGTACAGACACATGAAATAAATTCAGGAGCAGTGGTCCCTAAATTTCCAATGCTCTTAGATTCTTGTCCTTTTAAAAATTTCAACAGCAAAGTGTGCGTTTAATTTCCCTGTGTTGCAAATACCCTTGGCCAGCTCTTCCGGTGGCAGGCTGCTACTTTGCTGAATAAGTCACAGGGCTGTTGGCAAGAAGAAGAAAAGATTGTCCCTCTTTTGAGCATAAAACTAGATTTTCTATTGGGGTTGGCCAAAAGGTTTGTTTGGTTTTTTCCGTAAGGTGGCTCTAGTAGTACTTAGTTGTCTTTAACTTAATTCGAATTGTTAGATTGTATGTGACAGCTGTCAAATCAGCGTGCATTTAAAAAAAGATTTATGAAAATTGGCAAAGTTTTGTGTAGCCATTTTAGTATTGAAGATGGAAGAAAAAAGCAACATTTTTGGCATATTATGCTTTTTTTATTTCAAGAAAGGTAAAAACGCAACTGAAATGCAAAAAAAGATTTGTGCAGTATATGGAGAAGGTGCTGTGTGACTGATTGAACGTGCCAAAAGTGGTTTGCGAAGTTCCGTGCTGGAGATTTCTTACTGGACGATGCTCCACGGTTGGTTAGATCAGTTGAAGTTTATAGCAATCAAATTGAGACATTAATTGAGAACAGTCAACATTATACCACGCGGGAGATAGCCGACAGACTCAAAATATCCAAATCAAGCATTGAAAATCATTTGCACCAGCTTGATTATGTTAATCGCTTTGATGTTTGGGTTCCACATAAGTTAAGCAAAAAAAACCTTCTTGACCATATTTCCGCATGCGATTCTCTACTTAAACGTAATGAAAATGTTCCGTTTTTCAAACAAATTGTGATGGGCGATGAAAAGTGGATACTGTACAATAATACGGAATGGAAGAGATTGTGGGGCAAGTGAAATGAACCACCACCAACCACGCCAAAGGCCGGTCTTCATCCAAAGAATGATGTTGTGTATGTTGTGTATATAGTGGGATTGGAAGGGAGTCCTCTATTATGAGCTCCTTCCAGAACCCAAACGATTAATTCCAACAAGTACTGCTCCAATTTACACCAACTGAAAGCAGCACTCGACGAAAAGCGTCCAGAATTATTCAACAGAAAACACATAATCTTCCATCAGGATAACACAAGACCGCATGTTTCTTTGATGACCAGGCAAAAACTGTAACAGCGTGGCTGGGAAGTTCTGATTCATCCACCGTATACACCAGGCATTCCACCTTTGGATTTCCATTTATTTAGGTCTTTACAAAATTCTCTTAATGGAAAAAATTTCAATTCCCTGGAAGACTATAAAAGGCACCTGGAGCAGTTCTTTGCTCAAAAAGATAAAAAGTTTTGGGAAGTTGGAATTATGAAGTTGCCTGAAAAATGGCAGAAGGTAGTGGAACAAAAGGGTGAATACATTGTTCAATAAAGTTCTTGGTGAAAATGAAAAATGTGTCTTTTATTTTTACTTAAAAACCTAAGGCACTTTTTGGCCAACGTAATAAATTAAATTGTTGTATCTTCATTATAATATTTATCCCAGTAATGTTTCAAAATGTTCCTGAGGTGTTAGTTTTAAAATTTGTCTAAATTTGGATTCAGCATTGATTGGCTACTTCCTCTGCTTTCCTTTTTTCCCAGCAGGTAGACCAACCTACAGCAGCTTTTATGTCTACTGCAAAGGCCCCTGTCAAGGAGTGCAGCCAGGAAAGCTCAGGGTGCGGTGCGGCACCTGCCAACAAGCGACGCTCACCTTGGCCCAGGTAAGGAGATGTGGCGTGAGCAGCCTGCCCTGAAAAATGAATGTGTATTTCCAGAGTTGCCTTTCGGGGTTTCTAAGCAGATATCACCCATTACTGAAAAATTGACTTCTATGTGGTTGTAATGGTTAATGGTATCTGAAGTTTCATTTAAAAATATGCTGCTCTGTAAATTTCAGGTACTACGGGGCCATTGGCCCCATTTCTTCAATCCAGGCCTATTGAAAGGGAATATAGAAAGGGAATAAAATATGATTTTATATCAAAAAGAGGTTGGGGGTGTCTTTTAGAAGCTGCCAAGAAGGATCCTTCTAAGATCCTGGAAATGTTTCATATCTCGATCTGTGTGATAGGAACATGGGTGTATGCATATGTCAAAATTTTTTGGACTCTTCATTTAAGGTTGGTGCACTTGAGGTAAGGGACCCTCAATAAAAAAAAATGAAAAGGAAAGTTGTGGATCAAGGACCAGTAGGCATATAAAACAGGGTTGGAAAGCACGATGTGTTGCAGCCTCTGCTTGTTTTGTGCAGTCCACAACCTGAGAATGTTTTTTATATTTTTAAGTGGTTGGGAAACATCAGAAGAGTAGTATTGTGTGACTCGTGAACAGGACATGAAATTAAAATTCCAGTGTCGTGATAAAGTTCTGTCAGAACACAGCCCCGTCCACATCTGTGCACGTTGTCTGTACCTTTCTTGTGCCCTAGATCAGAGTTGACTGGATGGCCTACAACCGGACATGTTTACTCTCTGGCCCTTTAGAGAAAAGGTTTGCCAACTGGCCCCTGATATAAAACATAGGCACAGTAATTCATGGCTTTAGCGTGATAGTTGTGTAGGATTTGGCTAAATGTGATGTGGGTGCCAATGTGCGTAGGGGAGCAGAGGGCATTCTGGTCAGCTCAGTGCTGAGAGCACAGCCCAGGAGGTGCAGAAGGACAAAGACTTTTACAGGTGATTAGGGGCTGAAGTGTAGGGCAGCACCCCCGTGAGCACATCGGGCCCCAGTGATGGCTAGAGCATTTAGATTTTATTCTGCAGGCAAAGGGGAACAAAGGCAAAGCGTCACAAACAAAGACCGTGTATAAAATGATGTTTTAAGACTATCTCTTGGTGCTGTAACAGTTTGTCACTGGGATTGAGGCTGGTGACAGATCGAAGGCAAAGAGGTTAATTAATCGTCTATTTATAGGGCTCACAGGTGAGGAGCTGTGGGCCCAGAAAGGGGGAGATGGGGGGGACTGGTAGACTGAAGGTAAGGGAGCACTGTCAAAGAACCTGAAGGATGTAGCGAGTCAAGGGGAGAGCGTGGATCTCTGACTCAAGCCTGGGGAAATGGCGGAATTGCTCAAAAATGTAATTCAGATATCATTAAACTTCTGTCCTACATTCTATGCAATTGTCTGTCTATATTCCAAGAGTCTGTAAGCCTCATAAGATCAGATAACTTGTCGGTTTGGGTCCCTGTCTTATTTCCAACATGGTGTGTTGCCCGTAGCGGATGGCATCTGCATTTGAACTTTCACACATTGATTCAATAGATCCACAAAGTTTAGAAATTCTATTTGGCATTTTATAATCATATTAATCATAGTAAGTATGATTGTCTTGCCACAATTTACTGACTTCCTTCCTTACATTTATATTCTGGTACTTGTATTTTTCTCTAATTCTCACCACAGACCTGAAAAGTAGATATCATTATCCAATGTTTTTAATAAAGAGACTCCACAAAGTTAAGTAATGAGTTCAAAGTTACATGGTTAACAAATGTTGGTGCCAGAAGTGAAAAGTCTTTTCTGTGTTTCTCCAAAGCCCTGGCCCTTTTTTAGGATAGATTGCTTGCTATACAAATCTGCTAATAAATGTTCTATTATTCAGCTACTTCCCTTGTATTTAAAATATCGTTCAAAAATGCTCTTAGAAAAAATACTCTTAAGGATTAAGAAAATAGAATCAAAGATGATTTGAAGATTATTTATTTAATCCAGAGTTTCCGTACAGTTACTAGATGTAGCATAACTGGTACCCAACAAATAAATAGACCAGGCATTTCGTTTTTTTATTAATAACAAAAGATACACACTCAGTAATACCTTCAAACAATATCTCTGTGAGCAGCTGACTAATCACACTGGCAGTTGGTCTGCAAGTTTAGTCTTGGAAATGATGGAGCAGGTGCGGGACTTTGCTAAGAGGAAGGGTTTCTAAGCAGAGAATAGAAAACTGTTAGGTTTCATTTGCCCAAAATTTATAAAGATCTACAACGTACACAATTTCCTCTGGTCAGGAAAAAAAGGAAAAAAGAAACAGGATCATGCGTAGCTGACTAGTTATAGGGAACAGATTGTGGCTTACCTGAGCTTCTGCAAGGAGCTTTTTATTCACAAAGAGGAAAATTGGAAACTACTTAGCCACCTGGTTTATTTTTCTAAATCATAATTTTATTTTTTCTGGTTAGAAGAAATCTGTCTGCAATAAGCCCCATGCCCTTCATGAGTCTTAATAGTAACTTCCTAATTATTTTTTGCTGTCGTTGGGGATTTATTCATAATTCCAACATTTCCTCAACACTATTTAAGTTTTACATGCGAGAGAATGAGCCGCCTCTCATATGTAATGCTCTAAGGTTGAATTGTTGAAATGTTTCATATTTAATGTGAAACTCGTAATAAATTGGCAAGAAAGAAGGACAACCATTTCTGTCACAGTGTTAAGGATGGGTAAACTGAGGTCTGAAGTTTCGGCCTGACCTTGAGGGTAAGTTGAGAATTCACTTACAGAAAACACCAGGTTTTCTTCTGTCTCCAAGTCAAATGATCTTCTTTAATTCATGGTGACCTTGACCAGGGTTTCCATTAACTGAAATAGCCTTTAGAAAAATGAACACTCACTGGAAAACATCGAACAACAACTGATTGGAAAAACACGGCAGGCAGCCAGTTTTCAATTGCCTATTCAAAGATGGTCCACGTAGGTCCACACAGAAATGACACGGGGTTGACCACAGAGGGAGGTGGCTTTATCCATGCGTATACATTTCTGATTGCCTTCCTGAATAATAAAATGAATGATTTAAAATAACCTATGTCATCACTGTTTCCCTCATTAGTGTGGAAAATCAAATGATGTGTAAATCATATGCTCAGAGCCTTTTTTTTTTTTTTTAATTCAGAAAAGTGGGCAGAAAAAATAAGGTTTTCCAAGATGTGTAGACTATACACTGTTTTTAGAATAACTAGAAATTAAAGAAGGAATTCATATTGGAAAAAGAAACAGCACTGAGAGACTTAAAGATTCTTTTCCCTCTCCCTTTCTCCTGGAATCCTGCCAAATTCAAGGTTAGAATGTCAATAGGCATGGTTCCTTCTACTGTCTGTCCTGTTGTTAAGTTATAAGTGTGTGGGGTGAAGAGTGAGCCTTCTGGTAAGGAAGAAAGCTCTTAGCTCAAGCTCTCAAAGATTTCCCAGCACCAACGTATATAAACACAAGACTACCAGAGACTGTGTGACCTGTTAAAAAATTTGCCTGGGCTGGTGAAATTTAGGTAGATGTGATGTTGATGATGAGGATTCTGTCCCAGGGAATCACCTTAAGAGGGTTCCTCCTCCTGAGCCCTGCAGGCTTCTGCTCCCTGAGTCCCAGCAGTGTTCTCTCCTACGCTGGGATGAGATGTCCTGTCCCTTCTCCCATCACGCTCCAGCCGTTGCCCACAGTCTAGATGGGTTGTACCTCCTGTGGAAAACAGAGCTTCTGTGATAGGAAGAAACTACTTTTTCTAAAAGGAAACAGGCTTAAAATATGGTAAGGATGTTTATGAGTAAAATCATTTACTGACTCTAAAAATAATTACAAGATAGAAAGGATGTAGAAGTGAGATGAGAGAACACACAGAACATAGTATTCTGCCTTGGAATACTGTATGGGGCTCTGAATTGCCTGGGAACAAAGACCTGGAGAGAATGGCCTCTGTGGTCCTTTTGTCCATCAGATGTTCTGGATTTGAATTCTCGTTCTGTGACTTACTGGCTGTGTGACTTGGGGCAAGTTGCTTAACTTCTTTGTCTCAGTTTCCTTGTCATCAATTGGAAGTAAACATTTCATTAAAGTTGTGAGGGTTAAATGACTTAACTCATTAAAGCATTTAGAACAGTGCCTGGCACATAATAAACATCTAGAAACCATTAGCTCTTATTGTCATTTCTTCAAGTGAAGAAAACTTTTGATTTTCTACCAAAAACACATTGAAGCAACTGCTGAACTCACATTGTAAACTTACACCTCTAGGACACTTCAGTTCTGATTAAGTTACAAATTGTTAATCCCTCCAGCACAAACTCTAGGTAACCTGAATTATCCGCTATTAACATCTTTTTGTTTGCACCCAGTTTATTAGTCTTAAAATGAATCAGAAGCCAGGAGATTACTGCAGCCACGAACTGTGGATGATTTTTTTCCCCCTACAATCACTGTAATTACTTTATCTCGAAAAGAACTTTATCTTTGCCACTCTAATAAGATACTCTGCCGCGGAATAGCATTAAAGCTAAAAGGTTTCTGATGAGAAATGGTGAAATAAATAGAGTAAGATGTACAAATGCCTGACATGATGGATTTTATTTAAAATTGGTTTATAGATTAAGAACAATTTATGTGAGGAAATTTATTAAGAAATATACTCTAAATGTATAACTGTTCCTAAACTTAATATTTGTTAGAGATTAATTGTTGACCAGGAGTCTGCTTACTTCCCTTAATATCAAAACCTACTCTTACGTACATAATAAAGTCACATATGTAATAAAGTCATAGATGAGAGAAAAGGAGAATGGACAGAATGGCCCCTTGGACTTGGCTTGAGCCCCATGGTTCAGGGGAGAGTGAGAGCAAAGAGTGGACAAAAGAGGTTTTTCATCAGAGCCTGTGTGAGAATCAGGGCAAAAGCCAGAGCCAGGCAGGCTTGGGGACGAGAACGGAGCCCAGCATCATTCTGGCACCAGGAAGATGCCGGGTAGGACTGCCAGATGAGCACACAAATATACAGGGTGGTCACCTAAATTTGATTTCAGATAGACAATGAATATTTTGTTTATGTATAAGTATGTCCCAAACATTGCATGGAACATAAGTATATTAATTTTTTAAATCTGAGATTCAAATTGGCGCCTCATTCTTCATCTGGCTGTGCCCCTCCCTCTGTGCCGGGCCATCTGTGTAATGACTGTTGGTGCTGACCCCAGGGAGGCCCCTCAGTTGGCTCTTGGTCAAGCTGCGGAGGCAAGCAGCAGCTGGAGGAAGAGATGAACAGCAAGAATGTCAAACAGAACAGCCGGAGCCGGCAAACTCGGTGGTGGCCACGTGTGGGGAGCACTCACCTGGGGGTTCTAGGAATAAGTGGGGGCCTCTGAGGGGTAATGCCAACATCCTTGAGTGAGAGTAATCAGCCAGCACTCATTTGAGTCACAGTCATAGATGGAAGTGTTTGTTTCTGAAGAACTACAGACAGTTATTAGTAAACCAAGGGAACTTCTCATTAGAAAAACAAACAAACAAAAACAATAAATATGTTCTTGTGGATTGGAAAACAGTTCATTTTTGCTATATTACAATGATATAAACATTTAATAAAGAGTTTACAAACAAAAAGTGAAAAAATATAAAGTTGCCTATTGAAATAGATAAAGCGCTATATATATGTATAAAACTGTGTATGAAATAAGTAAAATGCTATCCAGCTGAGCTGCAGGCAACTTTAGCCAACAGCTAGTCACTGTGTTATGTTCACTATTCACTATGTTGTTATTTCAACTGTAGAAATTCCTATATTGAGAACCTTTATCATATGCTTAATATTTCAGGACTAAAATTTTCTTTGGTCATATGTTATTAGTTGGAGTGATTTCAATAAATTGAAGCCTGTATAAATGTTGGTCAGTGTTGGTAACGCATTGACATTTCAATCAGGCTAATAATTTTCAGTTGGACTCCAGTGGAGGAAGCCTTTCACTGCTTCTTTTTTGGTGACCGTCTGTACTATTTTAGTAGCTGACTTTTTTTAAATAATGATTTTACTTTACAAATCTTTAAGAAAGAGGAAAAAGAAAATAATCTTGCAGATGCATATCCCCAGAGCATATTTTTAGAACACCCAGTAGCATCAGAAGTCCCTGGAAAGATGGGCACTTACCAGGCATGTACCCTGGTCGTGCTGTAGTGTCTCACTGTTTGCCCTTTGATACCCAGCCTTACTCCTGACCTATGATGCTAGTGTGAAAATCTCAAAACTGTGGGCAGGAAATTTAAATCATGCCCTTCTGAAATGTATGCGTATATATTTTAAAAAGTGTGTTGAATTCTTTATTTCCTTATTCCCAAAGAACTTTGGTTTATTGGGTGTATATGTATTTGTGTGTATATAAATATATATATTTATATATATCATGAGGAATGAGTATTATTAATAGCTATTATTGAATGTTTACCAGAAACCAAGATCTAAGCTCAGCACTTTACTTAAATATCCCATTTAATTGTTATGTTGTTTGAATAGTGTTCTAAGTTTCATATATATGTATTGTTATGGCAGTGAGGTGCATATTGTTATTTACTTCATATGGAAAATACGATAACGTTTTCCAAAGTCTGTCAGTCAATACTGACATGTGGTCATTAATCTATTTAATTGGAATTTGGTTGTGCTACATAGAATTTTATTCATTGTTCAGAATGATAGTGTTAAAACAATTACAAGAGAAGTATTTATTGGGACTACATAGGACATTTGACAAAAATCACAGCCTAAATACATTTATAAAACATAAAGGAAAAGATAAGATTTTTTAAAGAAAGTTTATTATATACTTTATTATTTCATTTTAAGTTGTAGTTAAATGTATCATGTTTTAAAACAGGGTTGCTTTGTTTATTGGTTAACAGTTCTGTTCACCGGCAGTGATAGAACACTCTTTCATCAGTGGCTTACTCCATAAGGACTTAAGTGTTGTCTTAAGCATTGACTGGGTTGTTTGTACCTTTACCATCCACCATCCTTCATGTCACAGAACCAGGTATCGTGGTATTGAGTCTGCAGTCAGGGCAGGACAACGGGAAACAGCCATGCCTGTCTCGTTTATTTGTAAAAGGAAATAATAATGTTGATAATTTTTAGAAGCCTCTTTTCAGTCTTCCCCTTACATCACATTGTTTATAACTTGGTCATAGACCCGCTAATAATTACAAAGGAAGCTTGAAAAGCAAGTGTTTCCCAAAGGCAAACAGGATAGCCATAATTGGCTTAGGCCAGTTTATCCGAGGGTTTCGGTCCATTGCTTCTCCAATCAAAATCATAGTTCTGCAAATAAGGAGAGAAGATGAGATGGACATTCGATGGGCAAATGACTAATGGCTGCCGTATTTGTAAATGCATAATTATTTTAGATCACTTTCACGGACTCATCAATTTCTTTACTAAGTCTAAATTTTACTGTTATATACTCTATTTGTATCACTATGGCTACACAAGGGATTTGGCCAGCCTTGAACTTGTTTTTGTGTGTGAAATGCCACTGTTGTTTCAGTGGTTGTTTCTACACATAAATGTATCTCCCTGGTTTTCTACAGAATGATATTGATGTATTATCCATTTGACCACTTAGAAGCGTTATCAAGAATTGTGGAAAGAAAAAACAAGATCTTTAGGGCAGTGGGTTAATTTATTTGCTCTTTGCTTAAGAAGAAAATGGCCTAAAAACCTCACTGGGGAAAGATAAACAGAATTTAGTAGCTCTGTCTTACTCTATAGTAGATCCTTTGTCAGTGCTTTATAAAGAATGAGCATATTATCTAGCGCTAATAAAATGTGAGGGGCAGAAGAATCGCATTGAGAGACCTACAGAATTAGGCAAGATAGTGCAGATCAGGACTGTGCTATGTTTTTTCAGTAATTTTACAGAAGCATTGGTACTTATGCAGGCATGCCATCTTCCATCTGGGAATATCAAGCTACCTGTATAAATGTATCATTGAAGCCAGATGAGAAATGGAGAGGTTAATTGACTTCACTTGGGTCCACAGTGAGAAATGAGCCAAACTGAGAATTAAATCTGGGGAACCAGAGTTACATTCTAACTGAAACATCCATATTAAGTTACATTTGTTTTCTTACTACATCAGAGAGAAAGTAGAGCCTTACTCTGCAGCCTTTTCCAGAAAAGAACCAAATTTATTAGACTACATTTCCTAAAGTGGGAATGGAGATTTGGGAAACAGATAAACAGTGAAACACAGGTGTTTTCCTTTAGTGGGGAGAAAACAGAAGAGCATCGGTACACCTGGAAAATAGGAAATCATGAAATTACAGAGGAGACTCTCGTGGATTATGACAGTTTTTCTGTGACTAGTTGGCTCTACTGGCTCGTTGGAGGCATAATACTAATGAAGTAAGAGTCCTCGGCATGAGTTCTGCAAGGGCCACTTGCCTCTCTGAGCCCCGTTATAACCCTGCAGTCACTTGTTAGTATGAGTAAACTAAGGGTTCTCCTAACTAGTTTCATGAACTGTATTTCTATGTAGTGTCAAAATGATCCAGAATTTTCTTTAAATCTTCAGTTGTGCTTTGGGAATTTCATATTAATTTAGAAAGCCATCCTAATAAACATCCACTGCCCTACTGCCTAGGAAATCACCTACAGTTAAAATAATCAGATACAGCCATCGTTTAAAGCCTGGCATTATCATCTCATGGACAGATGAGCTTTTTCCTTCATGCTCTGGTAAAAGTAAGTGGAAAACCGTGTTTTTTCTCTTTCTTACTAAATAGGATATCCTATTTAAAGTAGTTTGTGTAGAAGGTCAGTGTAAACAAATGTGATGTAATCTGTAAATTGTGTAATGTTGCCATAAAGTTAAGATTTAAGCTTTGAATAAACAGACATAGTAAAGATGGTATATGTGTGTGACCACAAAAATGAATGGAGTGTGACCAAAAAAATAAAGGACTCTGTTAATTGGGTACCCTTTACTCTACTCCATTTCTAGACTCAGTGCCCCAAGGCAGGGACTATAGCTTTTCCACCTTTGTGCTTTAGCATCGTGCCTGATGCATAGGAAATGTTTATACCTTTGTGGTGGAATAAATGAATAACTGAACAAATGGCATCATAGTCACTGTTTGCCTTAACCTACCTGTAATCTTAGAATAGGAATGAACTTTGTAGTCATCCAATCTAAATTCCCTCTTGATAAAAAAACTTTCTCTTATAATACATACTTGGTGTTTGGTCATCTGTCTTCTGCTAGATGACCTTTAGTAATGGAGGAACAATTGCTTTTCCAGTTAGCTAGCTCTCTTCATTGTATGGCACTCTAATTGAAGAGAGTTATTTGACCTAAAATCTATCTTCACCCATAAATTGTAGCTCTGCTCACTGAAAATAAAACAAAATCCTAGGAATCCTCCATCTGTCAGCCCTTCATATGTTTAAAGCAGTTAAAATGATTCACTTCCTAGGTCTTCCTTTCTCTACTAAATTCATGGCTTTCAAATGTAAGAAAGGCAGAAAGTATCTCCTTGCCTCAGTGAAATTCACTTTTCTATGAACAGCTTCAGAGTCACAAATGGTAGAGCAAGAGTATGAAAGAAAAATCATTATTAGAATCGGGATGTATTGGGAAGCAAGACAAGCAACTACTGTTTGAACTTGGATAGACTTGTGTGGACAGGCTAAGTCTGATTCAAAATATTCTTGAGAAGAAGCCTGAACTGTAGAAAGGTCAAAGGGGGAATGCAAATAGGTACTTCTTCATGGAACAGTGATGATGTTAGGCTTGGAGAGTCAAGAGGTGTGGTTAGAAATGAAAATTCAGAGAGAGCAAGTGTGGTAGCCACCGGTCAGGAGCTGAGAATACAGGATTGTTCATGATGGGGCTTGTTGAGCACGTGAGCCTTGATGCCCAGTGGTAATTTTCATACAGCAGCTCCAGGCAGTTCCAGTACAAGCCTTTTGCAACTTAAACTGCACAACCCATCAAGCTGTATCTGAGCACCGGTACTTCCTTTTGCTGTTGATGCTTTTGTGTCTTTTGCTAAAGGCACTGCCATAGCCTCCTAGTAGGTGACAGTTTCTACCAGGGCCAAATGAATACCTTTAAGTTTCAAATTCAGTTTCAATTTAGCAAATACGTGTCCAGTCTCATGAAAAACAATCAATCAAACAAACCAAAAACTTTCTCTGCACTCCTGCTAGGGCCTGTGCTAGGAGGGGCCCTTGCTGGAGGGGGAGTGGGGGGGGCCTCCTTCTTTTCTTTCCCATCCTGAGCTTTTACCCCTTCTAGCAAAAAGTTACCATTTTGCTCCCTTTGATTTCTATGTCTCAGTGGTGAATTCAGACGAGAGAGCTAAGGAAAATAGATGGGGAAAGTTCTCACTTGACTGATAACTGTCCTGGGGTAGATTTGAGCTATCAGGAGCTGTCAAGTGTGAAAGCAGACTCTATCTCATTGGCTCCTGTACAGTTGTTTAGAGGCCACCGAGGGGAATTTCAGCTTCACCTGCAGTGATGTGCTGATGCATCTCCTCCAGCAATGATTCCTCCCTCAGCCCCTGGTTTCTCATTGGTTGTTTACCAGGTTTTCTCTGTTTGAATCTCTTAAGCCTTCCAGGAGGTCTTGCTGGGAAGAATGTAAAATGATATTAGTGAGGCTCTTTCTCTTTTTCCAAGGGGAACACTTACACATGTTTTGCGTTAACAAAATTTGGGATCACAGGCTGACTCCAACGTAACTGTATCAACAAGGAACTAGTCCTCTAGATTTACCAGGTGGAACTCAGACCCAGACTCACTGTCTCGCCCTAATTGTAGAAGAGCCATATCAAGCTCTCTGAGTCATTGCACTGAAGCCCTTCTTTTCTTGACTTAATATGAAGGGGGGTGTCCCGTTGTGTTGGGATGTTAATGCAATGCAAATTTCAACACAGAAATCATCTTCACAAATGATCTCCACTCAGTCTCCAACACACCAATCTTTACATATACAATGTAGGTGACGAATTTCAAAAACTATCGTGTGTTGGTCAGAGGTGTATGGAAACTTTGTACTTTCCACTTAGTTTTGCAGCGAGCCTAAAATTTCTCCAAAATAATAAAGTTTATTTTAAAAATTCTATCTCTAGTTTTTAGATTCTTAAATCTGTGTATGGAATCAGCGCCTCTCTTGGTTTACCACCTCTATTGTATCTGGTGCTCCGGTTGAAACCTCTGATGTACTGCTCTATTACATAAGCTGAATCTGTAGAGCCTTTAACAGTTTAAAAAGTATTTCCATGTACATCATGTTGATTTATAAGACAACCATGTTGATTGGGAAAAATAGGTATCACTATCACTGTTTATACCTGAGAAAACCCTACAAGCATCAGAGAAAAAGAGAATTACCAAGAGTTAGTATGCGGTGGGGCTCTTAGCTTGAACCCATATGGTATGGAAACTATCTGAGGATTTTCTCATTCTGCTACATAGCCTCCTCTCTTAGCAGAGAGTTAAAAACCTTTAGTTGGTACAACATTGTTCTCAATGGTGAACAACTGAAACCATTTCCACTAAGATCAGGAACAAGACAAGGTTGCCCACTCTCACCACTATTATTCAACATAGTTTTGGAAGTTTTAGCCACAGCAATCAGAGACGAAAAAGAAATAAAAGGAATCCAAATCAGAAAAGAAGAAGTAAAACTGTCACTGTTTGCAGATGACATGATACTACACATACAAAATCCTGAAGATGCTACCAGAAAACTACTAGAGCTAATCAATTAATTTGGTAAAGTAGCAGGATACAAAATTAATGCACAGAAATCTCTTGCATTCCTGTACACTAATGATGAGAAATCTGAAAGAGATATTAAGGAAACACTCCCATTTACCATTGCAACAGAAAGAATAAAATACCTAGGAATAAACCTTCCTAAGGAGACAAAAGACCTGTATGCAGAAAACTATAAGACACTGATGAAAGAAATTAAAGATGATACAAACAGATGGAGAGATATACCATGTTCTTGGATTGGAAGAATCAACATTGTGAAAATGGCTATACTACCCAAAGCAATCTACAGATTCAAGGCAATCCCTATCCAATGGCATTTTTCACAGAACTAGAACAAAAAATTTCACAATTTGTATGGAAACACAAAAGACCCCGAATAGCCAAAGCAATCTTGAGAAAGAAAAATGGAGCTGGAGGAATCAGGCTCCTGGACTTCAGACTATACTACAAAGCTACAGGAATCAAGACAGTATGGTACTGGCACAAAAACAGAAAGATCGATCGATGGAACAGGATAGAAAGCCCAGAGGTAAACCCACACACATATGGTCACCTTATCTTGATAAAGGAGGCAAGAATATACAATGGAGAAAAGACAGCCTCTTCAATAAGTGGTGCTGGGAAAAGTGGACAGCTACATGTAAAAGAATGAAACTAGAACACTCCCTAACACCATACACAAAAATAAACTCAAAATGGATTAAAGACCTAAATGTAAGGCCAGACACTATAAAACTCTTAGAGGAAAACATAGGCAGAACACTCTTTGACATAAATCACAGCAAGATCCTTTGTGACCCACCTCCTAGAGAAATAGAGATAAAAACAAAAACAAACAAATGGGACCTAATGAAACTTAAAAGCTTTTGCACAGCAAAGGAAACCATAAAGAAGACGAAAAGACAACCCTCAGAATGGGAGAACATATTTGTGAACGAAGCAACTGACAAAGGATTAATCTCCAAAATGTACAAGCAGCACATGTAGCTCAATATCAAAAAAACAAACAACCGAATCCAAAAATGGGCAGAAGACCCAAATAGACATTTCTCCAAAGAAGATACACAGATTGCCAACACTAATCATTAGAGAAATGCAAATCAAAACTACAATGAGGTATCACCTCACACCGGTCAGAATGGCCATCATCAAAAAATCTACAAACAATAAATGCTGGAAAGGGTGTGGAGAAAAGGGAACCCTCTTGCACTGTTGGTGGGAATGTAAATTGATAGAGCCACTATGAAGAACAGTATGGAAGTTCCTTAAGAACCTAAAAATAGAACTACCATATGACCCAGCAATCCCACTACTGGGCACATACCCTGGAAAAACCATAGTTCAAAAAGAGTCATGTACCAAAATGTTCATTGCAGCTCTGTTTACAATAGCCAGGACATGGAAGCAACCTAAGTGTCCATCATCGGATGAAGGGATAAAGAAGATGTGGCACATATATGCAATGGAATATTACTCAGCCATAAAAAGAAACGAAATTGAGTTATTTGTAGTGAGGTGGATGGACCTAGTCTGTCGTACAGAGTGAAGTAAGTCAGAAAGAGAAAAATAAACACTGTATGCTAACACATATTTATGGAATTAAAAAAAAGAAGTTTCTGAAGAACCTAGGGGCAGGACAGGAATAAAGACGCAGATGTAGAGAATGGACTTGAGGACATGGGGAGGGGGAAGGGTAAACTGGGCTGAAGTGAGAGAGTGGCATTGACATATATACACTACCAAATGTAAAATAGCTAGTGGGAAGCAGCCGCATTGCACAAGGAGATCACCTTGGTGCTTTGTCACCATCTCAAAGGGTGGGTTAGGGAGGGTGAGTGGGAGGCGCAAGAGGGAGGGGATATGGGGATATATGTATACGTATAGCTGATTCACTTTGTTATACAGCAGAAACTAACACAGCATTGTAAAGCAATTATAATCCAATAAAGATGTTAAAAAAAAGAAAACAACTTTAGTTGGTACATCATTATTTTTAACACTGCTTGCTCCATGGGTTCCCTAAGGCATTTAAAATATTTTAAGTGTGCAGGATCACTGTCACCCTTTTCTTCTGAGATGCTCTTATATTTTCTTTGATTTATATTTTGGAGGCTCCATCTTTGTTGAGGCCACAGATGCCGCTGACATGTTCTTCGCTAAATTTCATGTTATAGACATTCCAGCCATCTATTAAATTCCATCTCATGGATCAAGATAATAAGAACTGCAGATTAGCTGAAATGTGGGCCCTTGATACCACAGGGCTGCTGTCATTTAGACTAAGCTATTGCTCACCAGTCTTTCCTGAGGAGAAAAAGATCTTCAAATCACTTATAATGAAGGACACAGGGAACACTGGAATTTTACACTCTTAACCTGAAATCTTGTCCTTCCTAGTGTTTTCTTAGGCAACATTAATGACTTTTAATATGGACTTAAATTATTTTAGTTTTAATTTGGAGCATTATTTTCAGCAATGAATTTTTGTTTCTCTTATTTGAAAAGCTATGATTTTGAAGGGGAATGGGCAGGAGAGTAAGTTGGTACAAATATTAGTTTCTATATTTGTTTCTGGTCTGTCATTAACTGGAAGAGAACATTGCAAATTTGCTTGTTACAACTTGAAATTTACGGAATATTTGCTTTCAAATGGCTATGTATTATGTTGAACTTGGGAAATTCCAATGAGAAAAAGAAACTCTGTAAGATTGGAAAATGTGCTGTGGTGTTAGTTTAGGTGGACTACATACTAAATAACATCACAAATCTAGGAAAATGTCAATTTATATGTTCAGAAACACAGAGCCCACTATAAATTTCATAACAATGTCAATTTTGTCTTATTAGATGAGGCTTTCTTAAGGTTTGTCAGAAGAGAAGCCCAAGGTGGAAAAAGCATAGTTTTTTTGAGTTTGTTTGTTTGTTTTAGATTACAGTCTTATGTACAAGAGTTCTGAAATAAATGCCACAGTGGTTGGCTTTACATTTCTCAAAGATCTACAGACAAGTATTTCTCCACCCTGACCATTTTACTCTAAACATGCACATTTCTGAAATTTTAAAGTACATGTGAAATGTGCACCTTTAACTTCACTGGAGGATCAGGATGGAAGGAAAGTCGGAGGTGGGAAAGCTCAAAGAAGGAAATTTTGGAAGAGTGATGAAGAGAAGGAAAGGGCAGTGTATGTGTTTATTATCTTATTGTAACATAAATATAGAGCATACCTGTTATCATAGAATTCTGTTGGGCAGGAATGGTTTAGCAGATTCTGGTTGGGTCAGTAAGATGGGCCTATTTGGATTTTTATATTTTAAGTGTATTTTCTATAACTAAGGAGAAGGAGGAGCAGATAAAAGGAGAGAGAGCAGTGGTTACTCAGCTGTTGCAGAAATGAGATGTGTGGTCGGGGGTCAGAGGAAGTCACACTGGACCGAGTCAAAGTTTAGAAATATTTGATGGTTTATGAGCCGGAGGCCCAGAAATGAGGTGGCCTTGCCTTGATCACAGCCAGTAAAGACAAATCGGTGACTAGGCCTGAGGCTGCATGCGTCACAGTTCAGTTTTGTCACCATGTTGAATTCCTTCAGATATGGGTACTGTGGCATGTGAAAGTTTGGTTTTTATGACAGAGAAGCTTACAGTCTCTCCCATCCCATACTGAGGCAGGAAAGGAGGTGAATTTCTTTCACTGAGGAACCCATTTCATAGGCTGCCATCTGTGAGTTTAGGGACATCCCCGGTGTGGGTTAGTGAGGACACTGGGCCAGAAGGTTAGCTGTCAGATCTGAGCTAGCCCCGGGCCTGTGAGGGTTATGTGTCCTTAGGAACTTTGTCTCAGGTCACTCTTAGCAGTAGACCAGGTTCCCTGACAGAAGACCCCCTCAAAGCCACACTTTTCTCCTTAGAATCTTGTTACTTCTCCATCTCCTTATGTTTCCCCATCTAGATAACAGCCACCTTCTAGTGCATATAATTCTCGACGTGAGAACACATCGTGCCCCCCACATTCAAAAGCCAAACGCAGTGCAGCGTTGCTGGGCAGGAAATCTGGTCAATTCAAGGCCACTGTGTTGTGGAAAATACAGTTTTTTCAATGAAATGCAAATGTACATTACTCTAGTACTCATGCATTTATAGAAATCCTTTTTATAATCATTTCTTCAAATAAGCAGAAAAGCACCAGTAGTAACTTGTCAGATATGTTGTAAAAGTTGGCAGAAATGACCCAATAATAATGGGCTTTAGAAGTAGGTGAAAAGTAGTTTACACAGGACCTTACTTGGAGTGTCTCAAATAATACAATAATTATTCAATTGCAAATTAAATTTAAGACACAAACACATTTTGAATTACAATGATTGAAGTTATCTTAAGGAACAATTGTTAGATTCACCATGATAAAAACACAACATTGTATGTGGTACAATAAAAGAGGTCCAAAGCACTTCTCCTTTTAAAGGCTCCCAATCAAGTTGGGAGGCTAATTACATCAGGGACAGTCCAGTAGCAAAGCAGTGGGGACCCTCCAATAGATGGGCTTCACCACAGCTGCCTTGGGAGAAGGACGCTGGAACTTTTACAACTCACATATCAAGAATCCAAAATCTCATCGAGCCATAATCTGTCACCACCTCTGGCAGGGTAGGGGAGTGACCTCTCTAGGCAGACAGCGATATGGAGAAGTGTAGCGAGTAGGTCTAGAGGAATAAAGAGAAGCTATCTGGCACAGGTATGCACCACAAACTACTGATTTGATTAGCCAGCGATTCAGAATCTTAGCAGATACAAAGCGGCTCCACAGGACTGCTGCTGAGATTTTGCCTGTGCCCATGGGTTCCCAAAGGGAGTGTGCACCTGCCATAATACCCTCTACCCGGGTGGAGTCTGCCAGGTTTGAGAAAATGGCCAAAATCTTGCTGGGAGATGCAGGTATTGGCAGAGCTTTCTGGTCAGGAGAAGCATCACAAGCAGTGACCCAGAGCAAAAAAAAGAAACTAAGAAAGAAAGGGGCTGTAGAGAGTGGAGGAGAGGAGAAGGGAAGCAAAGAGTAATAGAAATATAGTTTTGTTATAGAAAATATGAAGGTAGCAGAGGTGGCTTGGGAAACCAGATTGATGTTGATGTCATTCATTAAGACATGAAACACTGAGAAATCAGTAGGTTTGAGTTAAACAATCACTGAGTATGGTTTTGGACATTCTGAGTTCCATCTGCCTTTTGGAAATCCGGGTAGAGATGCAAAGTAAGCAGTTGGATATGCAGACCTGGTACAATCTTTGACATTTGTCCCAAAATGCACTCTTATAAGCTTTATATGTGTGTTTTAGTACGAAAAAGAAAGTCCTTTGGTGCTTCTCATAGATTCTTGCTAGAAAGTCAGTATGAGCCATGGCAGCTGACTGAGGGGTAATAACTGGCCATCCCATCTTTTACATTCAAGTGGTGTATCTGCCTCATGCTTGGGTGCCTGGACACCCTCCTCACTTACAAGGAGGTCTTTCCCGGGTGACTGTCTTTTGCAAGTTGACTTCTGTTATATCAGCCCCTCCCACCCTCCAGGCAGGCCTCATGGGCATGACTGAAACTAGGGCAGGTGCTGTGTGTCCTCAGGCTGAGACCTCGGCTACAAGTGAAACAGCATTTCAATTATATAAGTTTATATTGGACATCTCTGAATATAGCACTTCTCATCAAGTTTATTCCATTCTAACTATGGAATCAATGTTAAGCGTGATGTTTGAACTCCAAGCAACGTCTGTGTTTAATAACTACAGTTTAGGATATTTCAACAACCAAGCAGAGAACTAGTATACCAGGAGCGCAGCAGGGAACATGCCGACCCCTGTTCTTCTCCAGGGTGGAAACTGGGGGATGCAGAGTAAATGTGTAAAGATAACTGATTTTGTACGTAATTCCTTTCTTTCTACATACATTATTTGTGGGGTTTGGTAAAAACAAGAGGAGAAAAGCTGAGAACTCAGACCACTGATACTCTGTTTATGCATATTCTGGGATTAATATCTCACTCATATCTGACTCATTGCCGAAGTGAGAATTTATTTTCTGTTTTTGATAGCAACATAACCAAATGCTTCTCCCTAGATTTGTGACCTTTAACAAGACCCTTAATCTTTTTGAGAGTCTTTTCTCACGTTTGAAATGAGGGCCCTTGGCTACATTATTTTAGCATCTCTCCTATGTCTAAAACTCTGTGTGTCTGTGGCTTCCCTCCTGGGCAGGGGCAGTGAAGGCTGCTAAGTAATACTGGAATAAATACTTAAATGTACATAAGACAGTGTGTTCAGGGCCTGACGCCTAGTGGTTGATCAGGGTTCTTATTTCCTTCCCCTCCCCTTCCCATGTTTCTATTATTGCTATTATTATTATTGTTGTTGTTGTTGTTGTTATTATTGTCATTTTGTCTCTCAGGTGTACCAGTTTGGATTCTGTGGTCCATTCACAACACACCATCAACATTAGTCCAAGCTTGACCCCCTATTTAATTATTTATCTGTTTCTTTCTTTCTCCATTTTTTGTTTAACTTCCCTAGCCCCTTTAATTCAAGAAATATTTAAAACCTACTACCTACCCAACACCCACTGAGGGGTTGTTTAACACACTACGGAAGAAGCATCCACTTATTTATGGGAATTATTCTCTAGTTTCAGAATCAGAAATAGCAATAAAATAAGGAAATTGTTTATGTGTTTTATGTAGCTAATACCATTTCCCCCTTTGCTATGATTGCTTGAAAGCTTAGAAAAAAAAATAAGTGCCCTCCTCTAGCAAACATAAAACTTGGCTGCTTGACCTGGTTTAGGAACGTCACCACCAGCTTTTATCAAACATTTTCTGCTCTTATTTCCCTGGGTCAGCTCCCCATCCCCACAGATTATCTTCACTTAGGTGTATTGTTATAGGCTACTTCATATCCTTTCTTTTTTTATGTGAGTGGATTTTTATTATTAAATGCTATTTTCATATTTTAAAAACTGCTGATGTTGAGTGACTGAATGGTAAGTACCATGAGATAAGAATTGCTTAGTGATAAAACATTAAAAATACTATGTGAGGCTATTTCATGTGAATTTAAAAGATTAAATTAGATTCACTAAATGTGAGACTGATTTAAATGAATATCAAATAAGAAGATGGTTTCTAACTTTAGTGGTATTATTTAATTTCTTTAGTAGATATTGTGCTATTCTGTGTCTTATTATTTTTATTTCTTCTTGAGTCATTTTTGGTGATTTGTGTCTTTCACAAATTCTTCAGTTTAATCAAGAATATTTAACTTATTGCTTAAAATATTTCTTTTTATTTTTTTTTTCTTAATGTTCCATTCTATTTTTTTTTTAATTTTTATATTGGAGTATAGTTGGTTAATAGTATTGTGTTAGTTTCAGCTGTACAGCATAATGATTCAGCTATACATTTTTATATCCTTTCTTGAATCAAACTGTGTAAATATATAAACAAGCTTCTAGATGGTTGAAGGGATTCATTTGGTTAAACATATTTTCACCTGAGAATGAAGCCTATTCAGTCTAAACTGGAATTAATTTATTTTATATGTTATCTGTTGTTTCCTTGGTCTCTATCGTTTCTGCTTTTGTTAGAGCTGCTATGCACTTCCTATGCACTTGGTTAATGTATGTGGAATGAATGAATGAATGAATTGACTCATTGAGATATAGGAGGGGGAAGGGAGTCTAGTGTCCTTAGTTGCATAATGCATTTGCTCTTTCACCCCAAAAGCTAAGTTACAGTTAATTAGGCTACTAATCTGTTGGTCAAGTTAGCTTCTTGCTATAAAGTTTGAAAACTAGTTGATTGGAACAAATTAAAAAGACCACATATCAATCTGGTTAGTGTGGGGAAGGGGGAAAGATTAAAAAAGGAGGAAAAAATATTCATTTAGGATTGTCTGATTATCACAGGGCACAGGTCGTTTCTCAAGCCTGTTTTGGGGCTGACCATGTTATTTGGTGGCATTTAAATGAGGTTTGTGGTGTGTGACTGTATGTTTATGTTACCTTCAAGACCTCTGATAACTTTCAAAAGTGAAAATATTTATTTGGGGAGAACACGCTGATCATAGTAACAATCCTTCTCTCCTGTCACTTTCTCAGTACAGCCCCAAATTCACAGAGAATCACAATAAAGAAAAATCACTTCAAATATGCCGTTGCAATGAATCTCACATGTAACACAAAGGCTTCCAGCTGTGGCATCCAGTGTGCATCCTACGAAATAGGCTTTGCTAAACACACACACACACATACACCCACACACACACACACACACACACACACAGCAATAATATGACAAAGAGAACTATCTCCTCACTGAAATTATCTTGCTGAAAAAAAAAGGAAGAAAGAGGGGAGCAAACGTTAAATGCAGAGCCATTAGTTCCCCTCAGGGGCTATATCTGTTTGCTACATTGACGTTGTTTACAATGTCAAAAGCTCTGCAAAGGAGAGCATGCTTCCTGCATGTGTTAAATCAGTAAATTGAGGCAACGGCAACCGTGGAGATGAGCCGAATGGGCAAATAATGATAGACTTTGGCAGGTGATACTGTCCGTGCTTGTTGTTCATATACAATAAGAGGCAAACATCTTCAGTGACATTTTTACTTATTCACTAGTATAACTCCCGTCTAGATACAGTTTTAGACCTTTTCCAGAAAGTTCTCTGATGCTGTCTGCCACTCGATTGTTCACACCCCCTAAGGCACCCACTCTTCTGACTTCTATCAGCAAGATTGGCTTTTTCTAGCAAGAACACTTACAGTGTGATCAGAGGGCTGGATGCTGCACCAGAGCTCAACAGCAGGCTGGAGGGCAAGACCCTCGGGCTGGGGTCCGAGGATAGGCAGCAGCTGCTAGACACTCGCGGAGAGCTGCCAGTCCAAACCCTGGTGTTCACAGCCTGGTGGATGGGCTCCATCTGTCATGGCAAAGGTGTACAAGGAGGAGGTGTCCTGGGGAAGGCATGGCAGAGTTTGGGCTAAAGACTCCAGATGAAAAAACCATTGGTCTAGGCTGCTAAAAAGCCTGGCTGGCAGAGAATACAGATTCAAATAGAAAACCTATGTCGTCCAATCAGGCACCACTGAACTGCAGGCTGAGTTTTCAAACTGCATTTAAGACAGAAGAGGAAGAGATTATGCAACTCAGTGAAACCAAACACCCGGATAAAATGAAAACTGAAAAGCTATTCACAATACATTCCTTGTAAGTAAATGCTACATTTGGTAACTCAAAAAAGAAAATGCTTCTTGATCAGAGGCTGACACTTTCACCCCAGTGAGGCCCCAAAACCTGAGCGATGACTCATTTCTTGTCTCATAATACTGGTTATTGAAGGATTATGTAGGTCCTTTTGAAGACATAGCCATATCCACATGCAATACTTTGACAGAACTTGACAATGTTCTACTGATTATAAACAGCCAAATTAGTCTTCAAATAAGTAGGTTGAGAGTAGAACTTGAGGAATATTAAGTTCCTCCAAACTTTAGGGAAGTCACATGTGATGCCTGCTCAGCCCACAGGAACACAGCCAGTAATGGGGGCTGATCTGAGTCCTGGCTTGTCACTTGGGCATTCCCCAGAGTCAGGTCTAAAATTGCTGCTGAGCAAGCAGCCCAGACACACGAGGACAGCTACTTTCAGGGGTGACCAGTTACCATCTTTCCCACAGAATTAGCCATGCTGGGAGAGACTCACCTGCTAAAATTGGTTTATCAGAAATAGAATTCTTTTTATGAAATTCCTCTCTGCAGTGAGGGTTTGAGAATTCACAATCAACATTTTGCAGATGACCCACAAGGAGAATCAGATTACGTGTTCTTTCCCAGGCACCTCTATTTCTAAGAGTCCTTCCTTCCTAGTGGCCTCACAGACACTTTTTGATCTTGGTAGAGAGACTCAGAGGCAGTGTGTGTTAGAGAATGCCTCCTTAGCCTAGAGGGGGAAAACAGGATCTTCAAATAGAATCATAATGGCGTTTCTTCCTGGTGTTTAATGGCGTTTCAGAGCTTGGCAGGCATGCCACCTAGTGTTCTCATTCAAGAGGCCTGGTCACATTCAAAGAGAAGTGAAGGACACCCACAGCGTGGGCAGCAGTGAGGACGGCTGCAGGCCTGGGGAGCAATGCAGAGGGACGCCGCTGCACCATGATCTATGGCACTTTATGTATTTTTTTAATTTGGCAGCTGCCACTGAGATTCAAATGTCCCAATGCAGAGCACTCTCCTTTAATTTGTTTTCTTTATTAAATGTACAGCCAAAGTTCTGCCTTCTTTGTTCTATTCTTGGAATAGTTGGAAGGCACAAAGAGAATGTGTGCCTTGCTTTCAGTTTTGCTAAATTATATCAAAGTTCTTTTAAATAATGGGCTGTAAGTAATTTTTTCTTTTTTCTTTGACTAGCAGCTGATGGAAACAGTAAGTTATTTTGAAATATATTTTTAAATAAGAAAAATAAGGTATAGTTACACCAGTGCCTCTTAGTATTGCAAGTAGCTTTATTAATTTTCATTATATGAATGATGCAATTCTCATTATATAGCACTCGAAGGATATGGAAAAGTACGAGGCATAAAACATGGATCTAATCATCGCTAACATTTTAGTGACTGTCCCTACTGGAATCTTTGAATCTTTGAATGCATGCATCTTCTCACCTGCAGATGCAGGTGTTTTTCTAGATTTATTTCTCTCATTTGACAACAATTGATAACAATCCACTCAAAGTTAATTTTTATAGTTGTCTATTTGTATTTTTTATAGTTTTGCATAATATTCTATGCTTTGCTATAATGGTGGCATAATTCTATAATGCTATAAGCATTTCCCTATTGGTCTATTGATAGTATATATTTCATTTCCAGATGATGTGTGTGAGGAAGGGAATGAGAGAGAGCGAAACTACTATGATGCAATGAATAGGAATGTGTGTGTGTGCATGTATTTATGTGTATGTGTGTGCGTGTATAATGTGTATCCTTATACTTATATCCTTAAGTTCTGGTATTTTTAAACAGCTGATTCCAAAAAGATGGATCTCTGGGTTGAAGGGGATGTGTATTTTCAATCTGAATAAATGCTGCAAGATTGTGTTTAAAAAAAAAAAAAAAAGCTGTAACAATGCACATTTGCCGTGAGTATTTAAGTGCACTTATTCCCCTAAAAAATTTTTCATTATTTATGTTCCCAGTCTTATTAACCTAAATGAAATATTCTTATAATTTAATTTTCATTTTATCTGTTTATTGAACATTTAAATATGCTCCTCTGTAGTTTTTTAATGACACTGTAAGTCATATATATGTATGTCTTTATATGGCATAGTAACCTTTTATCTACTATACAAGTTACATATATATTTTCTAATCTATCAGTTTTTGTTGTCTATTGTTTTTATTTATGGTGTCCTTTGTTAAACTCACTGAAATATTTTTCATATAGTCACATATTTCTATATTTTTTCCTATTTTTGGATAGAAAATTCTCCTATACCTGTATATTTTACAAGCATCTCCTATTTTTTTAATTGACTACATTTAAAACTTTTAGTTGGTCTGATATTTCTCCTTGCATGTGGTGTGATAAAAGGGCCCGAGTTTATTTCTTTTGAATGGGTGGTTTTCTATGATATTACTATTTATTAAATAATAATTTTTCCCATTGTATAGAAATATTACCTTTGTCATAATAAACTCCCATATATTAGAAGATTGATTTATAGTCTTTCTCTTACTTGGTATTACCTATGCAAATGCATGGCCCTTCATACTATTTTGAGCACAGAGACTTCAAAGTATCTTTCGGTTTGTGAAAAGGCAAGCCTAGCCTCAACTGACTCATCTTGCATACTTTTCTTGGCTTTTCATGGACATTTATTCTTTGGCTTGAGTTTTAATATGATTTGCCCATTCCAACTCCCTCCAAAATAATAGCTGGCCCCTCCCTTGGAAACTTTTCAGTACTTAAAGGCTCTGTCACATACCCCAGGCTCTCTTCGCTGCAGCTGCTCCTCTGCTCAGAAGATAAGAGTTGGATATTTAATTGAGAAGTAACAGTGGCAAAGATGTGTTCTAACTGCCACCTTCCAGGAGGAGCCTTCCTACAACTACTTATAAAATAGTGTAACACCTATAACCTATCTCTACATTTAAAGATTCAGCAGATACCTGTCAGTAAGGGGTGAATGAGAGACAGCACATGCAGCTTGGCTTCTGGAACATCCTTTATTGGGGACAATTCATGGAGCTAGGGCAGCATAGCTATTTAGTGAGACTGGATATCAGACCCCAGCCCTTGGGGAAGTTATGATTGGAGAAGTGCCAGTTCCTTCCCAGGTATAAGTAAGCAGAGGTGAGGGGCCAATCTTGCTGTTATAGCAGCATGGCACGGTGGACCAGAGGCCTACCACCCTGACCCTTCATCTCCACTCTATCCCAACTGATGAGCTTAAGTCCTAGATGCCCAGTTGCCTTGGGTCTCTGCAGGTCATGGCTTGCCTGTATGCTGAACTGTACTTGGAAAAAATCCACCAATCCCAATCCCATTGAATACACCTACATGGAAGTGTTTTCCTTCCACAACCATAGACTATGAGGCTAACGTTCTTTAGTTTGATTTTTTTTTTTTTTAACCTATGATTGCCAAGGCATTGTTTTACAATAGATACAACGGAATTGTACAACTATATCCTGTATTCACACAATACATTTTATAAAGCATCTACTATGTGCCTTTCTAGTTGCCAGGTATATAATAGATTTAAAAAAAAAGACAATAAACAAAACCACCTGTTCTCATGGCTTTTAAATTATTGCGTGGGGAATATAGAAAATAAACCAAAAGATATATAATGGATAACAGCAATAAGTGGTTCGGGAAAATGCTTGATAAAAGGAAAGGGAAAGAGTGCGATGGGAGTGCAGCGTTAGATAGGGCGGGAGAACTTGGTTATGGGATATGTTTTGAAGTAGAGTGATTAAGATTTGCCCAAGGACTTGATGTGGCATATGAGATAAAGAGAGATATAAACATGATGCCAAAGATGCATAGTTTTGTAATGTATTTAATTATTTATTTTTGCCTGAGTGAGTAGATAGTTGTGTCTCTTACTAGGATTAGGAAGACTGGAAGAATAGCAGATTTCTTTGTGTGTGGGGAATTGAAACTGCTGTGAATATTTACTTTACAGAAGCCTAATATATTTTCGGTTGGCTGATACATATGATATAAACTGAGATAAATTTCAATTCATCAGCATGTAGGTGGTTTTTAAAGTCATTAGCCTCTATGAGATATTAAACAGGAATCACGGTTAAGTGCTCTCTGTTTGGGAAATTTATCATTTTTCTGGTGTCTGCATCTCCCTTTGAAAATGCTCTGGTTTGTGTAGCCTTGAGAGGCCCTGGCCATCCCCCATTGTGGAATCCGCTGGGCCAGATTCTTCTCCTCTCAGTGTTGGTACATCCAGGAGCGGGAATGAAACTGGGACTCTATTGTTTAAAGGTTACTCCTGGAACTTGAATCTTCAGTGATTGATACGGCAACATGGGGACACTGACGTCTTTTGCCTCTGCAGTGGCATTGGTAGAGATACCAGGCTCCTTCTGAAGCGTGACTTTTCCCTTGGTTCTTACTGCCTAGTCTTCTGTGTTCCCCGTTCTCCAGTTTCTCAGAGATTCTGTGGATTCTCAACATCCTTTCACTGTGTTTCCTTTATGCAGCGAGTAATAGGCAGTTGCTTTTCTGGGTATTCAATTCTATTACATAAATAAGTTTGTAGAACATAGGTAAAAACTTTTAGGGGGTTTTAAGTAACTAGAAGACAGAATTCACGGCATGTGTTGAGTACATAATGTGCAGTTAGCAAGTGGAGCATGCGTGTATTCAACATGGAGAGGGGTGGATGGACCAGGAGATACCCAATATTTATGAGGCATCTGGGTCCTAAATATATGTGAGACAAAAAATGTGAGGCACTAAATGTTCAGAAGCACTAAATAGACATCAACACTTAATGGTCAGGAAGTCTAAATTGGTCACCCATTGGTGATGTCCATTCTGGACCCATGTTTCCCCTGCCGAGAAAACACAGGATCCATGGTTGTTCATCAGGCTAATTAACAGGCTAAATCTGTATTCAGATGTACCTTGTCCCTTTGTCTCTCTATAGAGCAAGTGTGTGCCTTTGGCTCAAGGCACCTTCTGCCTGTGGGTCCCATCCTGTTTGCATCCTATCATAAACGTGTGTATGTGTGTGTGTGTGTGTGTGTTTATATCTTTCCCTTTGCTTCTCAAACTATGTTTTAAATCGATTTTAAAAACCATGTGATTCAAGCATTTTAATTTGGTCTGAGAGTCTGCTCTGTGACCTCTGGGATAACTTGCCTGGAGGTAGACTTAAAGGCTACCATTGCACCAACGTAATTTCCCACGTGACATAACATAGCCAGAGATGGTTTCTGTTCCTTGAAACTACAGCTCTGATTAATACCCTCGTGGGCTGAAGAATAATTGAGTTTGAAATCAACATCCTGTGAAGTCTCCCTTGTCTCTTCAATAGAGAGCTTAGAGCCTCATAGGTGGAGAAATATGCCCAAGAAGTCATATAACTTCTGAGTTATCCTCAGACTCTCAGCACCTCTCCAGCTATATCACAGTTTGGTTTTGTATCTGAAATGGTCCAAAATGTTAGACAATGATTAGCCTTTAACTTAGCTTCAAGTGCCTGCAGTTAATATTTCTGAACTTGGAAGGACACAATGGCTTTCTGTTTGGAAGATTCATTTGTGAAACATAACAGATTGGATAAGGATGTGTTTCATATGATGGGACTAGTTGTGTGTGAAATGAACAAGAACAAAGAACAAGGGAATGAACACCCAACTAGAGGTGGAAAATAAGAAACATCCTTTGAACAAGGATATAGAATTGATTAGAACTCTGATGTGAAGGAAAGCTCATAGTGATCCAGATAAATGATGAGATAAAGCATGCTAACCTGAGAAGTCAGATACCTTTAAAGTACCATGAGTTTCATATTATGGGAAGAACTGTGTTTTAACACAAGACTTAAGGTGTCTAGAATGAGGAAAACCCAGGTTAAGTAAAACAGAATATTGAATCCATGGATTTTAAAAACAAATTACTATTTAGGTGTGCACCCAAACCCAAAGGTAAGATGCTCATAGGTATATGAGTTTGTGTGGATAGAGGTGAGGCCAGGCACTTGCCATTTGGCTAACTCTTATTTAATGTGTGAATAAATGTTATTTTCTGTATGTTGATGGGAAGGGATCAAAGTGTAAAAGCAGCTCTGCATCAGTAAATACAAAGATACAGATTTTCCATATATGAAAGTATTTCTTAAAATAGAAGTATCATTTTGGGCAGCCCATCTCCTTTCTCAAGCATATTTTAAATCATATAACTTCAGTATTTCTAACTTTAAACTGTATGCAAAGTGCACTTAAAAAGTAGATGTAGTTTATTTGTTCAGTGAATGCTCATTATATTTTATTTCTCACTGCCCTCTTGCCCTATAAAATTTACTCTAAATTATAAGGATTATGCATAGAGCAGGATATATGGTGGTGCTTAAAAATATGACACACAAAAATCTATAAATGTGGTTTATTTCCAAGTGCTAAGTACAGTAGACTCCATCTCATAGACTGATAATGGTGAAGAGAATAGCTAATGCTGACAAGAATAACTAACCCTTATTGGGCATTTACCCTGTCCAAGTACCCTATACTCATTATCTCATTTGTTCCTCACAACCCTAAAGAGTAATATTGTATTTCCGTTTTACTGATGAAGGAACTAATTTCCCCAAAGTTACAGCCAGACAGAGGCAGAACCAGAATTTGAACTCAAGCAGTTTGCCCCCAGAGGGCTTATCAGCCCTTCCTTCCCTCTTGATTAGTGCACGATGGGTGCTTCTAATTCACACATTCTTGGTAAAAATAAAACAGTGCTCATAGGCCAGACTTCCCTGAGGCTGTGTCAGAACAATTTAATCAGATTGTTGTCTTTATTTTTTTTTTTTAAAGCTGCATCAAAAGAGCTACTTCAAAATGTCAGGGACCCACTACACACGTGGCTGCCCACTGATATCAGAGGCTACCGCCAGGGAAGGCTGTATTAGTCTTTATGGAGTTGTCATTTCAAATCTTTAGTTATTAAAAACAGTGAGGTAGCCCACATTAACCGTGGTGGCAAAATTTATCTCTTAGGTCTTCTACTAGGTGTTACGGTCCAGAGTTAGAGGTTGATGGGGAGATATAGATTGCACAATGTTAGGGGCAGAGGACAGGGGAGTTCTAACTTTGGGGGCAACACTTGCAGGAAGGCCTGTGCATAGGCTGATAGAGGTGAGTTGTAAAGGACCCTGGGAGATAGAGGGTTTAGAATGAACAAAGAAGGCATGATGCAGGAGGAGGTCCAATGTCCTGCGTTGATCCTGAGAGAGAACAGCAAACACCAGGCCCGTAGAAAGGAGGAGATATTAGCTGCCCACCCACCCCAGCCCCCACCCCCATCCTCAGACCAATCCACTCCCCTGGCGTCTGCAGTGTCCAGACCCAGGATGTCACTGCCAGTCCGCTTCTGTGTGTTCCTGCTCAGTCCCCGGCCTGGGTGAACCTTTCATGCCCATGATGCCCCTTTTCTTACTCTTTAGACCTGACAATTGGGGATCAAAGCCCAGCCAAGACCTCAGCTCTGCACTTAACTGTCTTCAAGCGGTTCAGTTCTCGAGCATGCTACCCCTTCGCTGCATGCATCCGCTTCTGCCCCTTCAACATTTCTGCTTCTGAGTACAGACATGGATTAATTTCCAAGAATAGAAACCTGACACTTCTGGAAAGCAAAGTCCATAACTAACAGACTAGACCAAAGGACCGGAGCATTCAGATCGATAATTGAACGAGGTCCATTTGTCCCAAGCACTGTTCACTCACTTAGTTCTCATCACAAATCTATGAGGTAGGTACTTCATAATCCCCATTTTCCAGGTGAGGAAACTGAGGAGCAAAAAGAATAAATAACTTGTATAGATTTGAACTGATACTAAGAGCCAGAATTCAAACACAGTCGATCTGTGTCCAGAAATCAGGCTTTGGACCCACCTGGCTCTAATGGATGAAGGAGCAAGATTCAGACCCGTAATTGTCAGGCCATTCATTTTATACATATATATCTTAGCATCTGCCTTTCTCCCATCTCTTGGTAACTGGGGGTCATTTCTGCTCTCTAGCTGGTCAGTCCCCCAGGCAGCACCCTGTTCTTTTCTGTCATTTGATCATTTAGAGCCAGGTAGCTTAATGACTAAGAAAATAGATTTTGAGAGCCAGACTGCTGGGTTTACCACTCAGTTCTGCTACTTACCATGTGACTTTGGGCAAGTTTTCTAACCTTCCTGTACTCATCTGTAAAATGGGGACAATAAGTCACCTACCTATGAGGTAGGTGTCTTAGGGTTGCTGTAAGAATAAAGAATACTACTGTATTTAAAATTTGGGGAATACTGGCTAGCACGAAAAAAGAGCTATGTCCTGGCAAGCTATCATCATCATCCTCATCATTTGTAATGGTTTAACAAATATTTATTGAACACCTATGTTTCAGACACCAAACATAGGCCAGTCTGTATCCTCATAGGGCTTATATTATAAGGAAGACAAATACAAAACCAGCAAGTACACAGGTAGGTAAAATGAGTAAACGTTGTGTCCAGAGGACCAGCAAAGTTATAAATCGTGCTAGTTATGGAAACATGGCTGAGGTGGAGAATAATGGGTGAGGGACGCTGGAGGTAGGAGCTCAGGAAATCTGGTACAACGTGTGTGGAGGAACAGGGCAAAAACTAAAAGGCACTGCCCTCTTTCTGAACACCAGGCACTTTCCTCAGCAGTGCATATGTTACATTCTTCCTTCAGTCCTTCAAGAGATACAATTATCTCCCTGTTTTACTGGTGAGAAGTGGAAAGCACAGAGAGGTACTTGTTCAGGGCCTCCCATCAGTTAAGTAGTAAGAAGGATTTCAACCACTCAGGTGGTCGGTCGGTTGTAAGCCTCTACCCCATACTCTTAAATCTTATTTACACTATATTATATTGTAGCCTCTAGTTAAGAATCGCTAGTCTAGGTTGGCTTAGCAGTGAAATTTTTCCCAGTGGACTGTTTCCCAGGGCGATTTGCTCTGAAAATTGCATTAGGGTTGCATAAATCTTCACCTGGGTCATCCGTTTCTTCCATCCTCCTCCTCCCAGCTGCTTCACACCCCTACTTGGTTTTTCTCACTCGACCATGGTATACACCGTTGTTGTAATGTAGTCTTGGAGGTATTTCCTTTGGAGTTCACAGCACCATCCTGCATGTTCCCAGCTCCAGACCAGCAAGGGGTAATCATATCATTCAAAATTACCGTCTGGGTGCCACGACCTTGTAAACTCTTAAAGGAATCGTACTCAATGCATCTTTGAATCCTCCAGCAGCTAGCATTGAATCTTTCATAGATGTTCAATAATTTATTAATTGAATAGTGAATTAATAATGTTATTTTCTTATGTCCCTCCTTATTATGACTAGTTTCTTTCTGTTTTCTTTTTTTTTTAACCTTCCTTATTAAACATATTGAATATAAACTTTGTGCTAAATTTTATCTTAACACATGGCAACCATTCAGGGCTCTTATATTCTAAAGCATTCTGCTACCCAGGTGCCATTTGTATTTTCCTTCCTTCTTTGTGACCCTGAAGTAAAGTCACGTGATAGACACAGATGTAGTGTCACTAAAACGTTTCCATCGTTAATTCTGACCAGCATCTAGAAATGCTTCGTAATGTCCATGGAGGTAGAGGCCAAGCTAATTTGTCACAGGTTCCTGTAGTCTGTCCTCAGAAATACCTATTATCTAATATTTCAGGGATGTGAAACCTGCTATACGCTAGTGTTTTCCAACAGTGCAGCAGGTTTAATGGGGGGAAATGTCTTTCCAAATTGTTAGCTAACATTATTCTCTGTCTTCCTTTAGTGTATTTTGTTTGTTTTGTTTTTGAGCAGGGATAATGTTCAAATTAAAGTGAAAAGGAGCACGCCTGTTACAGAGGAAAAGAAATAGAAGAAAACTGCTACTCAAGTGAACTTATTGCTTTTTAATTAGTACCTATGGGAAGATGTGTTTCTGTAGCAGCACCATTTATGCACAGGATCTTAAAACACTGGTGCCTGAATTGCTCTCACATTTCCCACAATCTTCTTCCCCACAGCAGGTGTAAATAAATAACTAATGAAAGAGTTAGGAAACCGAATCTTTCATCCCTCTTTTGCAATTGCCTCAGAAGGACATAGAGACAGAGAGAAAGAGAGGTAAAAAGTGGAAACAAAATATTTGATAGATTCATGGTAACAGCTGTTATAGGAAACCTAGGGAATTGCTTTCCTGTACAGCAGATGAAGGCTCACACAGAAATGGAGAGTGGTGAATTTCACTTTGTAATGAGGTGGGCAGTCATGCGATAAAATCATTTTCCTTCTCGAGGACATCCTGTTGGATAGTTGCTTTTTTTCCCCTCACATTTAACTGCACTCTAGTATCAGAATGTCATCCCCACCCACTTTATTGCTATTTCCCCCCATGTCCTCTTAGGTACAGAAAATGTGAAAATGGTGAAGCTGCTGGAACCTTTTACCTAATAGAAAATGGAAAATCAAAAGGAATAGTTGGTAGAAATTTCACAGAACTTCTACTTTTCTGGAAGAAAATACAGATATAACAACTGAGTCATTGAAACTGGCATATGTGTTAAGGCCTCATGTCTCTGAACAATTTTAGTCTAGAGAAGAGATCTAAAATTAAAAATATTAAACCAACTCCTACTCCAGAATATCACTGTGTATCTTTAATCTAGTGAGGCCATGCCCATCGGCTATACCATATCTATGATATAATGAAACAGAAGAAAATCAGAGATTGTTTGTACATTTACAGTTTGTGCCTGAATATTTGGGGAGTCTCATCGTTTTTTATGTAAAAAGGTGATAATTTTAAAAATATTAATATGTGCTCTTTATAAAAAAACCTTAAAATATTTTTGATATCGCCATATAGAATCACAATAACTTGAGCTAGTTGGTAAAATGAAACTTAATGGTGACTTTCCTAATGGTCTATAATTATAGAATCTTAACACAAAATGAGAACTAAGAAATCAACTGGTCTGTTTCACGGAACAGATGAAGAAATTGAGGCACAGAAATGTTAAGTGACTTACCTAAAGTCCTTTAGCTAAAGAAAAACAAAACAAAAACTAGGCAAAACTGGGCCTTTGTCCTAGCTTTCTGACTCTGAAGCCAGTGTTCTTTCTCATCTATAAATTTAAGTTTAGATACTACAGAATCTGGGCAGATGAGGTTTTACCAAATTCTGAATTATCAGGTCAACAAAATGGAAAGGATTTTTAATTTTACTCATCCATTCATTCACTCATTCATTCGTTTCTTTATTATAATTCTATGGGCGCAAGTAGGCACATTTATTATTAATTTGGGAATGAGGAAATCTTTGGGAGGGGATATTAATGAATATCAAAATCTAAAATTCATAAAACCTTACTTTTGACCGTCTGAAATGTCTTCTTGTCAAACAAACCACCCATTAAAGTGACTCCTTAAATTCATCAGAGACACATAATTGCAGAAAATACATTATTTTAAGTATTTTGAGAGCCATGGAGAGATAAATAAGTCATCCTTCTCCTTCAGCCTCTCCCTCATTGTTCAAGTCCAGAGTCATTTCCTGGGGGTCTGTCTCACTCTTAGTTTCAAAGGCAAGTTCTCTGAAGAAAAGACAATCACTTTGAAAGAATGCTTGTCTTCTTTGTACAAGATTTTGAGATAACCCCAAACTCTGCAGAGAACAAGTCAAAACAACAAAAATAAATCATCAACAGCAACAAGAAAATCCCACCAAAAAAACAACAGACCAAAAAACCAAACCAAAACAGGGAAATATGACAATTTTTTTTTTTGCCTCCATCCTTTTTTCAAGGACCCCTATCTTTCTAATACTTAGCTGTTCTTTACCCTCGTGTACCTTCTCACTAGTATAGTGAGGTGTAGAACTGAGGAATCTGGGTGGCCAGAAAAGAACCTTCCAAGAAAATAGAAATACATATCATCTATAATAACATGAATAGTGATAATGTAATATCTAGAGAGATGAAGGATAATGTTCATATTAGTTGCTAGTCTCCTGGATCTCTGAAACATCACTGTTATTGACATACTTCTACAATTTTTTCCGTGACTTATTTTGGTCCCCAAATTGTGCTTTGATCTTTTTTGTAAAACAGATTAGAATAATGGATGAAATGCCTGAGTTTACCTTGCAAATGTCATATTCCCCTTTTATTTTTAAACCATGGGCAAGTTCTATACATAATGCAAGATTACAAGTAAATTTTCAAGTAGCCAATGTGAACTCCAAATTTAGTTCTTCTATTATTAGTGATGGAACACTAGGCAGAAAAAACTTTAAAAAGCAAAAGAAAAAGCAATACACTGTCTTGGATTTTGTAGGAATACTCAACTTTAATTGTACCTAATCATTTTCTAAGCTTGTACCTATGATAAAGCATTGTTACTTGCTGATAGAAAGAGTCAATAGTTTTTGCAGCCATTTTTCAAGTCAGCATAGTTGAAGAGATAGGGAGAGGAAGAAATTTGTCTTATAAGGATATGCGAATGTCCCTGTCCCCGCAGTGAGGCACAGCCGCCCCCCGCCTCTGCAGGAGTTAGTGTTCCAACACTAGCAGGAACAGCAAGAGTTTTCAGTGCAGCCACAAGAAAATGCATTACCAAATTGGAAGGCCATGAAGGTGAAATTTGAAAGATTTCTTTCAACCCCCGAGGGAACCGTCTTCTCACTGGCAGCTCTGACAAAACAGCTAGAATCCGGATGCTCAGACTGGTCAGTGCTTCCGGGTTCTGGAGGGACACATGGATGAGATCTTTTCATGTGCCTTCAACTATAAACGTGACATAATCATTAAAAGAAGCAAGGATAATACCTGTAGGATATGGTGCTGATTGAAGAAGGCCAGTCCATGAGGAAACTTGCCAGTTGGAGCGTCACAGCCAGCCAGCAAGCTATTTTGATATTTCATGTTTTCTCTTTGTCCACAAGTCAACCATTTATACACTGTCTTTAGCTTCACAGATATGACCATTAAAGCTGATGAAGTTATATCATTCCTTGATATTATTTGATAGAGATGACAGGAACGAGCAAACTGTTTGGCAAATGTCACTGGTTATTTCAATTTTCTTTCTTGATAGCATCACGATACTGATAAATGAAACAAGAGTAATGTAACAATGTGTCTCCTAGATTCTACTTTGAAACCTATTATTACAACTTCTGTTGAATAAAGTTTTTGGAGAAAAAAAAAGGATATGCAACTTTATTCTTTATTCTGTTAGTTCCTTTGGAAATATCAGAAATTTAATTTTCTGATTGATATTATAATTTTACTTCTCCCTATAATGGCCCTTGAATTTTACTAATAGCAAGAGCAGATTACCCCTAACCTCTGAGCAATTTTGTCTTCAAAGACATCCTTTCATTTTTGATTACATCTCAACAAATGTCAGTTGAATTGGTGAAAGTATAAATTTTTTATTTAATGATCCTTCTATCTGAAATGAAAAACTTATTAATGCTCTTTCTTTAAATACATTCTGTATCTCATGAAATTATTCATGGCAAGATCATGAAAAATTAAATAAGACAATGAGCAGAATCAACAAGGACCACCGTTGGTGATTGCCTCATTAAGACCCTTTACCAAACTCAGTCTTGGTAGATCTCATCCCTTTAGTGTATTCCATGACTTACTTTCCCAGAATTTTACAAATGCTGGTTAAATCCCTGCCACCTCTTTGGAGAAATGGATTTCATACATTTCTCACTATTATATGAAATGCTTAATCTTAGTTATCCTAATTTTACTTGTTTTGGAAAAAAAAAATGCCCTCTTAGCTTTCTATTTCAGAATTGGGAAATAAGTCAAAATTCACTTTGTTCAAGATGCTGATTATTTTCTGAAAATTATTTTTTTCTCTCAGTTCATACAGCACATGTCAACTTGCCAGATCTCTAATTTTCCCTCAGTTTCAATTTCTAATCAGTCACTAGTTCCATTAGATATTCCTTGGCATTTGCCAAGCAATAATAAAAACAATAGCCAAAATTTAAATAGCATTTGCTCTGATGAAGGTGCTCTTTCAATAGTCTCTTTTTTACAGATAAAAGAGACCCAGGCACAGAGTGATCATCCAAGGTCACACAGAAAGTGGCTGTTGGGCCAGGAGTCAACTCCAGGCTCTAGTTCCAGCTCCAGTGTCCATTTGCGTGACAGCTGACAAAAGTTTTGCAAATGTCAACATTCCAATGTATCATGTAAGAGTAGGTTAATTTTTTTTAATTGTATATCCAAAACACTCCTGACTATTTCCTATAGTTTTGATGGCTGCTTTGATTGAAGTTGCTCATTGGTGGGGGACTGTTTCTTCGGAGAACATTCTGTGGGAACTTTCGGATTCCCTTACCTTCCTCACAGCAGATCTTTTGCACTCTTCATTTTACATATGCAGTTTTTATTTTTGTCTTTTAATCCTCAAAATTCTGCACCTTGCATTTAACAATGCTAAAACTTAGCCATACATTTTCTTTAATTTCCTAACATGTCACTGTAGGCCACCTCATCAGCTTGGTTCCTCATTCTTGATACAGTTTAATGTACTGAGAAATGAAATATTTCCTGCCATATCAATAAACAAAGGATGTCACAGTCATCAATGATTGCAGCCCTCCAATGTGAGCCCAGGAAACTCAGGACTGAAAAAAATACCTGCCGTCTAGCAGCCATCAGACTGCAGCCACTCCCTGTGGTGAGCCCTGAGGAAACTCAGGATGTGTCAAGATACTGGCCCCAGATAGCTGAGGTGCGTATCAAAGGAATAATTTCAGTGAGCCAAGACTCTTGCATCTTACCATACATAGAAAAGCGCTAAATTCCTTAACTTGAGATGTCTGGTTTTCTTTAATTAACAGTAATCTTTTGAAGTTCCGACTACCTGTCTTTTGTTGCAAAACTTCTGTATAACGTGGCTCCTCCCCTCGCCTCCTGGGAGCAGTTTCTCAGAGCTATCTGAAACGCTGTCTCCTGGGCTGCAGTCCTTATTTTGCCCCAAATAAAACTTAACTCGCAGCTCTCACGTTGTGCATATATATATATATATATATATATATTTTTTTTTTTTTTTTTTTTAAGTCAACAGTATGCATGCTAGCCCCTAAGACACTATCTTCGTTTGATTTTTCTAAAAACCTGCGACGTAGTCTCCCAACGGTTCATTCAGGAGGTGATGCTGGGAGTCACAGTGGGGAGCTGGGAAGTGAGACGTGGAAGGAAGGAAAGCCGGTACAGGGTGGGTAGCTGAGCCCGTAGTGCAGTGGACAGTTGGGGCACAATCTCACGAGGAATCTGAGAAACCATGGAAAATGCCTGCAGAATTGTCCCTCCAAAAGATGGGAAGCTGGAGCATTTTATCTACCAGTCCCCACACCCTGTTGGTTAAAGATTGCTTTTGGCTCCTTGGGGCTACGCTTCCAGCCAGGCTGTGGCTTCAGAGAAAGCCCTGAAGCATGGAAGCCCTGAGACTCCCTGGGGCTCTTGAGATAGGATACTGGGAGTGTGCCAGAAGCTGTGTACCAAGCTAAACTGAAATAAATTGGACCGTGGGGATATGGCACGGGGCACAAAAGAGCATCTGCTGAAGTCCACGCCTTACACTGCTCAGTTCTCCTGGGCTCCACGTTAAGCTCACTTTGTCACTGATTGTTTTAAAGGTAGTATAGCCTGTTGTAATCCCTAAAAATAGATTTAAGATAGGACGCGTGGTAGTCCCCACTGGTGTACCTGGCCTAAGGCCATAATTCATATTCATCAATAATCTTCACCATCCCCATTCTAGATTTCCTTCAACCTCAGCCAACACTTTAGCTGGAAGTGTTTCTCACTTGGTGCATGACTCAGGCCTCCATTCCTGAGCGTCCAAGCCCTTGACAGGCTATGGTAGCCTTCAGTTGCATATTTACTGTTACTACCATGTATAATCATCCAGAGATGCCCAGTGAATCCCCAGGTTCCAGACATACTCTGTCATGACGCCATTATGTAGTAGCAACCCTAGTTTCTCATGATTCTCGGGGCTGATCATTTCTCCCAGTATAGTGACTCATTTCTTTTCCTGCTGCAGGCAGAGCTCTAAATGACCAGGTAGTTGTCATAGCTTCAGATTCAGCTGAGTCCTTGCTCTATACCAGCTCAGGAACCAGGACCTCTCATAAGCAGTGCCAAGACTCGAGTGGATGAGAAGCATAAATTCTGTTAAGTCAGTCACTAGGAATCATGGTGAGAGGGGACAATTTCATTTTGACCTCTTGTTGCCCAGACCTTTTTATTCTAGTTTTTGGTGACACAACATCATGTATCAGGCATTGGTTCAATGAATATACAGTATTTTAGGAAAACCCAGCCTGTCCCTTAACTAAGTATTAGATAGACCCTTCCAACATCCTATTACGTTGGCTGCTTTCACGTGATACAGCATAGAATTGAATCAATGAAATCTTTCATCCTACTTCCCACTGTTCCATTTCCTTCACCATTAAAAGAGTTCTTCGATTCCATGCAATCGCATATGTGATCCCGTTTTGGTAAAGCAGGCATTCTGAGAGTACTTGAATAGTGGAGCTGGCAGAGGCATTGATGTCAAGAAAAGCACATTCTTATCTGTAGTATGAGCAATTCTGCTAAAGACGGGTTACCAACTCCTCCAGAGTAGAGGTTCCTATGCAATCAGCAACGCTTTTAATTAATCCCAGGGCCTGGCTTTCAGCAAAGTGGACCTTTTGGCCCCAGATATGAGCTTTTTTGATGTTGTCGAGTAGACCCTTTCACTTTCACAGCTTGCCTTCATTTGTCCCTGAGAGCTGTGGTAGAATCACGTGTGCTAAGGGGATGTGGCATGGGGTAGAAAAGGGTTTGTCACAGTCACTTGGCAAAATATTCAAACTCGTATTGTGGCCCAGAAGTCCCAACACCTATGATCTAGCCTTGTCCTCTTCTCTGGTCCCACCAGAGACTCCACTGGAAGCTGAGCTTCATGTGGGAAAGGATTTGATCAGTGTTGTTCACTTCCATACCTTCAGTATCTGGAACACTCTATGGCCCTTGGAAAGTGCTAGAAATAGATGTGAATGAATAAATCTTATACCAAGTATTCCTTTGCTCGCTATGTTCCAACCACAACTGTCCTTCCTTCTGTTCTTCCGACTCAGAAGCTCATTCCCTCCTCGGGGGTCTCTGCATGAGCTACCCTGCCTAAAATGCCTTCCCTCAGACCTTGGAATGGGCGGCACCTCTTCTTCACTCTGTGACCAACTTCAATATCACTTTCTCAGAGAAGTGTTTTTGGTCACCTGTTTTAAAGTATCTCCTTCAATTACTTCTTAACACTTCTTTATATTTTATATTATATTTTATATTTTATATTTTGGTATCATTTATGATTAGCTGAAATTGTCTTGTTAATTTGTTGAGATAATCTGTTTCCTCCTACTAGAGCAGAGTGTGTCTCCTATTTACAGCTGTTTCCTTTGTACCTTGACACTGACAACAATGCAAGGTACTCAATAAATATTTTATTAAATGGTTGAAGAGCACTATTAACTTAACTCATGAGGAAATACACTTCTTGTTGGAGGGTTTTGCCTTTCTTTGAAAAACCATGTGTTGCCCCAGTTGATTATTCTTCACCAGATATTTGGCAAAATTATTGAAAGTGATGCATGTACTGAAATACCCTCGTCTTCCTATAGAATATTTTAATACCTAAGAATAATATGTGTACCAACCCATTCTTTCACACAGTGGCTAGTTGTATTGAGAGGGCTGTACATTTGGTCAATAACTCCCCAATTTTTTTCCCACATCTTTTCAGCTCTCTTGGATGATTGCCTTTCTGCCCTAAAAGATGGATGGACATTTAGCATAGTCATTGGTCTAGTTGGGAGGCCTTGGTATTGAACACTCCATGAAGAAGCATTTCCAACCTGCACATTGTAGAGTTCAGATTAGGGGACAATTAATCTCCCTCTGTAAACACTGAGAAGGAGCTCACTTAGGCTCTCAGCCACACTTCCTTGTTCTGGAGAGAATCATCACCTCAGTCATCATGGTGTCCCACTTGGCTTTCTTCCTCTGTTTCATAATCCTTAAACCTCTTTTTTTTTTTTTTCCTCTCTCTCTCTCTTTACATTCGGAAGCCTTTTTTAAGGAACTCTGCAGTGTACCAGGAGATGGGATTTCTAGGTTATATTTAGCTATTCACACTGTGAGGTTCTCCCTTCACACTTGGTCTAGCTTCCCATGCATAGAAAGCTACAATAACCTTTTTCTTCTCCCAGATAGACAAGCTAATTACTTCTCTTGTTCGTCTTTATGCACAGTATTTTCTACTCTTTTCCGTAAAATATATTTAGGTTTCTTTGGGGTTATTGCATTTTTTCCCTTCAGTGTATTTTTCTTATTCATGTCTGCATGTTGTCATAATCCCCTTTTTAAAAAGTGAATAATTATATAAGATATTTTGGGGGTTTCTATATTCTTGTTTCAGAGGCTTGATTTATAAATAACTTCTTTTTTGCTGGGCTTGTTATGAGTATCAGTTTTTAAAATGTGCTTTCAACTGAAGTTGTTAAAGCTATTGAAACATAGACTTTTGTTCTCTGAAGATCTAGATTTTACTTGCTGTCAATGCAACTAAACCTCAGTCTTTGCCATCCTGAGCAGCATTTAACAGTACTTAGTCTTCTGCATATATGCAAAGATTCGAGTCGCTAAGTCTTAAGACCTCATTTACTCAGTCATTCACAGTGAAGTGTATATCAAATGAAATGAACCAGCTAGTTTCTAAATGTGTGCAGCTCCAGAAAGAAGCATACAGTTTTATTAGCTAAAATCATACGAGACTAAATCATACCAAAACTACATACTAAAATCATATAAAACCAATCTTTTGAAGACAAAGGGGACTTTACACCTACTTTTCCACACACAGATTTGTTCTGGGTCTGGTTCCAGTGAAACCTGTCAGTGAAAGCTGACTATTTCCTACGAATTCTAGACTAGTTAAGTTAGAAATGGCTTACATTGTTGATGTTGACATTGTTCCTGTTCCAGTAGGAGTACATTACAGAGAGCAAGATCGACATCAGAAATGGTGCATTTTAATGGATTTCTAAGAAGAGAAACAGTTGTAGATATTCACTGATGCAAGTAACAGTGATGTAAAGCTGGTCATTTGTTTTCTTTAGTTAAAAAAATATTAAAATAATCCAAGGAGAGTGAAAATCAGGGTCAATCCCTCCATGTCCAGTCTGAGCTCTATTTGAGGGCTTTCATGAATCAAATCTGCAAGTCTAAACCTGATACTTGGTTTTAAGGGTTAAGAGTACCTAAAATAATAATGTTAAAGTGATCAGACATCTTTGTGTAGAATAGAAATTTCTGTTGTTAGTTCCATTCTGTCTTATTTTGGTATGGTGAAGCAGGACCAACTAAAACAGTATTAATTTCAGGCAAATTGAATAGAATGGCAAGGCTATGAGATAAACTGGGAAACTGAACAAACAGGATCCAAATAACAGTCCTTTGAAGTGAAAATTACTAGCATATCTGCTGTAAAGTGTAATGTGCCCCTTAGCCTAATCTGCTTTCAGAAAAAGGCTGCTTCTTTTCCTTTTGAAACAAGGAAATAAGGTTGGATATGAAATGGATGAGAGTGTGAGAAGCTGTGCAATGCAGGGATCCAGAGGGAAGAGAACAAGCATTTCCTTTTTGGGGGAAAGTCATTTATCAGAGAATAAAAACTGAGTCCTGGTACTGTAGATCAGTGGTTCCTGGACTTGTGGATTTTTTTTCAAAATTATATTTTGAAAAGTTTCAAATATATGGAAAAGTTGAAAGAATTGTACAGTGAACATTCATATACACAGGACCTAGATTCTGCAATTAATATTTTATTGTACTTTCTTTGTTACCTAAATATCCATCTATCCATCTCTAATCACTTACCAATTCGTCTTGGTTTGGAGGCATTTTAAAGTAAATTAGAGACATGATTACACGTCATCTCTAAATACATTGCTACATAATGAACACCACTATGTAGAGTTCAATACTTGTGTACCATTTGCTTTTTTTAAGTATATATATATATTTTTAATTGATCTTTGTTGGAATATAATTGCTTCACAATACTGTGTTAGTTTCTGTTGTACACCAAAGTGAATCAGCCATATGCATACCTATGTCCCCATATCCCCTCCCTCTTGAGCCTCCCTCCCATCCTCCCTATCCCACCCCGCTAGGTCATCGCAAGGCACCAAGCTGATCTCCCTTTGCTACGCTGCTGCTTCCCACTAGCTAACTATTTTACATTCGGTATAGTATATATGTCAATGCTACACTCACTTCGCCCCAGCTACCCCCTCCCACCCTATGTCCTCAAGTCCATTCTCTATGTCTACCTCTTTATTCCTGCCCTGCAACTAGGTTCATCAGTACCATTTTTTTTTTTTTTTTTTTAGATTCCATGTATATGCATTAGCATACAGTATTTGTTTTTCTCTTTCTGACTTACTTCACTCTGTACGATAGACTCTAGGTCCATCCACCTCACTACAAATAACTCAATTTCATTTCTTTTTATGGTTGAGTAATATTCCATTGTATATATGTGGCACATCTTCTTTATCCAGTCATCTGTCAATGGACACTTAGGTTGCTTCCATGTCCTGGCTATTGTAAATAGTGCTGCAATGAACATTGTGGTACATGTCTCTTTTTGAATTACGATTTTCTCAGGGTATATGCCCAGTAGTGGGATTGCTGGGTCATATGGTAGTTCTATTTTTAGTTTTTTAAGGAACCTCCATACTGTTTTCCATAGTAGCTGTATCAATTTACATTCCCACCAACAGTGCAGGAGGGTTCCCTTTTCACCACACCCTTTCCAGCATTTATTGTTTCTAGATGTTTTGATAATGGCCATTCTGACCGGCATGAGGTGAAACCTCATTGTAGTTTTGATTTGCATTTCTCTAATAATTACTGATGTTGAGCGTCTTTTCATGTGCCTCTTGTCCATCTGTATGTCTTCCTTGGTGAAATGTCTATTTCCGTCTTCCGCTCATTTTTTAATTGGATTGTTTGGTTTTTTTTGATATTGAGCTCCATAAGCTGTTTGTATATTTTGGAGATTAATCCTTTGTCTGTTGTTTCATTTGTAAATATTTTCTCCCATTCTGAGGATTGTCTTTTTGTCTTGTACAATGAAATTCTACGAGTTTCAGCAAAAGCATATACCTATATAGCCCAAACCCAGATCAAGGTACAGAATGTTACCTTCCCTCTAGAATGCTCTCGTACCCCTTCCCAGCCAATCCCCGACCGTCTGTTCAGAAGTGGCAACAACTCTTCTGATTTTTCTTCACACCATAGATTCTTTTTGCCTGTTCTAGAACTTCATATAGAGTCATGTGCTCAATACTCTTTGGTGTAAGGTTTCTTTTCACTCAGCAAAATGTGTTTTAGGTTTATCCCTGTCGTTGTATGCATCAGTAGTTCATTCCTTTTTATTGCTGAGTAGGATTCCATTCTTCTGTAGGTAGACACCTGGGATGTCTCCAGTTTTTGACTCTCCTGAATACAGCTGCTTTAAGTATTTTTATATTAATCATTTTTGGACAGATGTTCCTCTTGCATAAATAATGGAATTGATAACAGTGGGATTGCTGGTGAGTATTCAATTATGTAACAAAGTCCAGATATTTTTCCAAAGAGGCTGTGCAGTGGACACTCACAGCAAACAGTGTGGGAGAGTTCCAGTTGCTCTACAGTCTTTAGTGTTGTGACTTTAATTCTGGTGGACATGCGGTGGGTCTCTCATTCGGATTTCCCTAATGACTGACAATATCATGCACTTTTTCATGTCCTCATTCGTGATTCTTATTTTTTCTTTCACGAGACTCTGTTCCGATACTTCACCCACTTTTAAATTAGGTTCATTAGAAAAGATGTATATCTTTCCAGAATCTTTTGTATATATATTAGATGCCAGTACTTTGTCAGATATGTTTTATGACTATTTTCTGACAGTCTGTAGGTTGTTAATTCATTTTCTTTATATCATCTTTTGATGAAGAGACATTTAAAATTTTAAATTTATTACTCTTTTGTAGTTATTGCTAGAGTCTGTCAAAGAAACCTTTGCATAATCTCAAATCATAAAATATTCTCCTATGTTTTGTCCTAGATGCTTTATAGTTGTGGCTTTTCCATTTAGATTTAGGATCCAGCTCATGTTAATTTTACGACGGTGTTAGGTATGCATACCTATATGGATATGCACTCATTCCTTTCCCCTCGGTTGACTTTGTTCATCAAAATCAAATACCCATATATGTTTAGGTCTATTTCTGGGCTCTAGATTCAAAATAACACCATTTCTGTATAAGGACACAGTAGAGATATCATTAGTAATACTTGACAACTTTGAGTTTTGACATGATACCTTCAATAGATTTTCCAGGATTTTTGACATAAAGGTCTGGAATTCCCAGCATAGGAGTATATTGCATAGAAAATACTTAGTTTCTAATATTATGTGTAAAAATTAATGTTACTTTTTTGTGGTAGAGCTATCCCTTCACCGTCTTCATAAACTTGGTGGAAAACTTCAGACGACACATAAGCTTCTAACATTGTTCTATAATTTACAAGCCTTTCTGCTATATTTCATTGTAATAAACATTTCAGTGTAAATACAATTTCTGAATTCCAAATGATGTCACTTTTTAAGATTTCTTTTGTTGTATAACAAAATTCCAGAGTACCAAAGAGATTAGGGCGTTCCCATGCATAGCATTCACACTCTACATATAAAAAGTGCAAAGATTGGCCACTCGAAAACTGTTTTTGATAAATACTAATTAGCAAGTTTTCTATGGCTGTTGTAAAATAACAACTGTTACATATCTACTTGATTTGCCCTAGCATTTCCACAACTAGTCTTCCATACTTCAGCAAATGTCTCATCCATTTCTACATGGGCATACTTTCTCAACCTCACATAACTTATTCATCTTTAAGTGCCCTTTCACATAAATAATGGCTGCTCTCATTTTCTTCTTAGTTTCACATGCGTACATTCTTAAATGTTTGTCAGTCACTGAGCAGGGCTATTCTTCCAGGACAGTGGGGTTGGTTTAATTGGGATGCAAAGCTTGTAGCTGCAGAGGGCACGCACGTGAAGCCTAATTCCAGATTTGTGGGTGCAGAGGAGACGATGGGCACCAGGGGCGATGGTGGATTGTTGTAGAGTGGATACAAATGTGCACAGCATTCCCTCTCTTTCACTCACATTCTCCCCTAGACAGCACTATTGGACTGAACGCTGCTTTCTAAAGGCATCAAACCACACTGTGGGGCTGCTCCAAGCAGTGCAATGTGTTATGATGCTTTTCTAGGTTATTGTTCTGCTTAAAACTCATTTTTAAAAGAATGATTTCCTGGCTGTTTCCATATAGTCAGTAGGAATTCTGTGCATACTTTTATCACTCAGATGTGGAAAGCATTACCTGTTTTTCTCTTTTCTCTGTTTCTGTTTTCTCTGGCTAAAAGCTATAGTACAAGTTATATATTTTCCCTCTTTGTACCCTGTAGTATTTATGGATTTCAAGAATGTCCCTTTGGCTTAAAATGAAGCAGCATGTTATACAGATTAGGAGCTATAATTGTTAGGAAAATGCTATAGGGCTTTTTAGCAAGTTACACATCACATTTGATTAATGAGAAATAATGGTAGACAGAATTCTTTACAGAGAAAATGTATTTACCATATTTCTTTCCTTAAAATAGATGTGATTTAACAGGTGAAATGTCCTATGATTCCTCTCCTTCACGCAGACATAAAATTGATAGCCTCTTCCATATGGAAAAGAGTATGACATACACAGGAAGTTAGAGACATTGACATAATTGTCTTCAAAGTACAGACAGGCCTGGCACTTTGAGAAATTTTAAGTCGGTATTCACTCTATGAAATGATGGAACATAAATGAATAATAATATTACCGAGGAACTGTAGTCATATGAGGAACTTTCTTTAATGTAAGTTGCTAAGATTTAGGGAGAATCATTTGTGTATTTGTTTGTTTTGTATGTTAACAAGTTTTATGTTTGCATACAAGGGAGAAGTGTCTAATGGAGATAATATATTACAAATTATGTTTCAGTTATAATGGTTGATTTAGTGAATTTTTTAAATTGAAGTATAGTTGATTTACAATGTTGTATTAATTTCTTCTGTACAGCAAAGCAACTCAGTTATACATACATATACATTCTTTATGTATACATATAATATTATATGAATACATATTTATATTCTTTTCCATTATGGTTTAAATACAATTTTATCTCTACTTAATCAAAGCTTGTCGATTGCCTTTGAGAGGATAATATTCTGCCTGTGTTGGGCAAGCATTCGTAGATGGCACACACTGCCTTCCCAGGGCCTGTTTGCTGTTGTACACCAAGCGTCCTGGTCCAATGTCCTCATCACACTTTCCAGAGGATTGTGCTCTCACCACTTCTCTAAGGAGACCTGGTGTGCTCACATGGTCAGGCGTGGCAGACTCCACGGATAACCCTGTGAGCTTTGGTAGCGAAGTACTTGAACCTAGCCAGACCTCTCTCATGCAGTCTCCTCCTTGGAACCTGGGAAGGAGCTAATGCTGGAGTAACGTATCCTCCCTCAAAGTTGAATTGGGTGGGGCGACAGCCACCCTGTCCTCTCTACTGGAGGGATTCTGACACTCCTCATTCCTGGGAGAGCTCTTCCTTAGCTTGGTCCTTTCCTTACCTCTGCTCGACAGAAAGTACCATCTTAAAGGATAGTTCCTTAAGTTCCAGCATGGTCAGATGCTTCAAATAGTTCTCAGTAAATTGGATAAACAAATAACAATTGTCCTAATTTGGGAACTTTTAGGGACATTTGGGGATATCTCTTATGGTGAATTGTTCCAGGATAATTAAAGATACTTTCCTGGAGATTTTTTTCTTCTGAATAATAAGTTACTTTGGGAAAATCTAATTGATCATTCTATTATGCCTTGTGATTTTTGTTAGTAAGCCCATAAAAGTGTAAATAATCACAGCAAAACTGCAGACAGCAGGAATTCTAGTCACTGGCAGAGATGATGCCAAATGAGTGCAATGTGATTCCTCCTGGAAGATCCAAATCCTGAAGGTGTCCTCACTACATTTTGTGGAACGTACGACCTCATACTGATATATTCAGTTGCAAAATAATGTCATGTTGAAAAGAAGACATGCAGATATTCATGGATCTTAGGAAACCATTCATCTCTCTCACTGGAACCTGAATATTAAGTCTAGAACCTTCCCTATCCCTACAACATCCATTTACCCCATAAGATGACCTATTTATATTGCCATTAAGCCATTCTTAGATTCTATTTTGTCACTAATGATTAACAGTTAGTTTCCTAGATTAAATTCATTTCCTAGATTATATTTTTAGAGAGAATATATAAGCTTGATTAAAATGTCAATCCAGTAAATATTAATCTTATTCCTACTATGTGCAAACGACTCTGCTGAGTGCACTAGAGAATAAGAATGTAAGTAGTACCAAGTACCTGTCTTCATAGTATTTGAAAATCTAGTGATTGGGAACAGTGCATAAATAAGGATAACGTAAAGAAAACTATGGCCACTTCCATAAGATAAGCATTAAGTACTATTGCATTTTAGAAAAGGAGTGCTCACATATGAGCATCTATGTAATGCTCATAGATGATTACTAAATAAAAGGGAGTATTTAAGATAGACTCTGAGAAGATAAGTAGAATTTAATGGCTAGAGATGTGCAAGGCAAAGGCATTGAGGTAGCAAATCATCTGATGTTTTTAAACGCAGAACCTGGTCCGGGTAGGCTCTAAGGATGAGTGTGGGAGAGTAATAGGAGGTAATAATGCACAGGTAGGTGGTCTAGGATTAGGGCTAGGGTTAGGGTTAGAGTTACTGTGGATGGCCCTGAATGCCAGCATGGAAACTGACCTTAATCTGGTTATTAGAGGAGAGCTAATGACCATTTGTGAACAAAGGAATGGTATGAAGCCACTGTGCTCTCGCAGGAGCACGCTAGCTGAGGACTGGAATATGGACTGCAGAGAGGAGGAGACAGAGGGGACTGCTAATGTGGGGCTAGTGGGAAGACTCTAGTAGTCCCAGCAACAGGTAACGGGCACCAGGAATCGTGTTTTCAGGAACTGAGTCGTACAGGAAGGGGGCAGAAGAGAAATGGTCAAATGCAAGTCAAGGAAGGCAAGTCAGAAAAGAAGGGATGGGCAACCAAATTCTAAGGAGAATGTTTGCAAGAAGAGGTGCCTAAAGAAGACATTTTAGAAAATTCTCCTAGATTGTCCATAAGATTTAAAATGTCACCATGTGTAAAATGGTTGCACAATATTTTAGTTCCTTCTCTACATCAAATAATACACATTAACCATAATTTTGGATTGTATTTAATATCCACATGAATTAATATGCATGAGAGGGCAGGCTCGAAGCAAGTTCAAATTTTATCCAGACATATAACCTCATACGGTTTTAAACAGTTTCATACATTGCTTTTCAGTGGGACACTTCTCTTGCTCAACTAGGTGGTAAGCTTCTGAAATGTAGATGTTCTTTTCTTCTTGTAGACCCAGAACAGTGCCGAAAGTGAGCAAGCAGTAAACGCTTAATGATTCATTTATAGTTAAATAATTGTGATAAGTAGAACAGGTATTTGTGTTCTTTTCTGCTTTTATGCAATCACAGTGACTTTGCTCATTTAAAACTTTGGCCTTTTACACTTGCACAAGATAAGGATCCTGTTTCAATAGGTTAGAAAGATAAGAGCAGCATATTTTCAATATTCAGAACCACTGTGATGGGAAACAGAGGCACAGCATGTACTATTTCCTGAGAAGAAAGTAGAGACCAACCATTGAGACAGAAAACTGAGTTGTTTTTTGGGGTTTTTGGGTTTTAAATTAATTAATTAATTAATTTTTATCATCTTTATTGGAGTATAATTGCTTTACAATATTGTGTTAGTTTCTGCTGTATAACAAAGTGAATCAGCTATATGTATACATATATCCCCATATCCCCTCCCTCTGAGTTTATTATTTTAAACTATATGATAGATCACATCCGTAATCCAGAAAAAAACCTTCCTAATGGTATTCCTTTTTAAAATTTTAGTTATTTAGCAGAACCTTGTATTATATTACCTAGGTTTAATCAACTGAATAGAAATTATTAGAAAAATCTGTTACACTCTGACAATTATATTCTGGTCCATGAGTTGGCTTCTAATAGATGATCAAAATCAATAGACTTCTAGCAGGAAATCATGAGGAAAAATATCATGGAAGAGTTTAATATTAAATCAAATATTACATTAAGAAATTAATACAAATTCTCCTTATAAAATGCAAGCTTTTGATAAAATACAGAGACCACGAAAACCTCAAGTCCACAATATACATGACAGCAAAAGTAAGAAATTGAATATGGCTACAATTTGAAGGAATGAAAAGCCTTAACTTTTTGATTGTTTCTTGATTCAAGACATCTAACCAGTTTTGCATTATGGTCTCAAATATCTGGTAAAACTGTTGTAGAACATTTTGAAATTAATTTAATCTACTTTCTGTGTAATAGTGTATTTTTACATTCTCAAATTACAAATTATCCTGAAAGAGCATAATCTAGGCCTTTGGGATGTCTTTTGAATTTCCTCTGTAGTAATTAAATTTCCTAAGCATTTATGGAGTACCTCTTATGTGCCAAGCCATTTGGTGTATTCTTATGATCCAGAGATCAATCATGTTTTTGTCTGTGCCCTTAGAGTCCACCTTCTAGCTGGAGCAGCTGTTTGGTAAAGCACTTCTAGAGAGTGTGAGATCTACTTGCCACATATGAGGCATGACCAGAATGCATTACTAACCTTGATGAGGAAGTAGATCATTCCTGTAGGAGGAAGCAGGAGAGTCAAATTAGGAGGGAGAGGAGCAAGATATAAGGGCACTCCGTCAAAACCAAACAAAACCAACAACTAGCATAAAGTCTGAAGCTCCACCATGTCTTCGGGATTCATGGAGGCGCTCTTGGAGATGGTGCATTGTTTGCAAATGTGTGTGGGACAGAGGTTTGGGAGAAAAAGTCAAGAGAGAATAGAATAAAAAGGAGAGTAGAAAGGAGATCTAGGATGGGGAAGCAAAAATGCAGCCCCCAAATGAGGTGGTAGTAGATGTTTTAAATCAACCAGATTAAAATGTATCATGAGGTTTAAAATGATTCCTGATTGCTAACTCAATAATTTAATCTTTTTCAGTTCTACCATGAAGAAATAATTAGAAATGGCATCAAAGATTAATGCATAGAGATGTTCACAAAATGTTATTCACAACCAGGAAATACTGGAGACAACCCGAGCACGAAAGGGGTGGAATCATTAGGCAAATCAAGCTTCCAAATAGGGCCACATTGTCTGGAGACTTTACAAACCACACATTCATGACGTCCAGCTCTGTACCACGTGTGGAGAAAGGGAGGGAAAATTCTCTGCCTATCTTGAGTAATCTTACTTTTGGATGATTGGATGTAATTCCATCGAATAGTTCTGTTTTACTATAATTGCCAATCAATATAAGGATGTAAATAGTCAAAATATTGAGCTTAACGAAGGAAGAAGATCTAGGGGAAGGAGCATATTTGTGACTCATTTTACTCTTCCTGGCCAGTCCTCTCCCCACTTGTATTTATCATAGATAAATCAAATCAAAGAATCAACGAAGGGTCCTGATTTCCTTCAGTCCCTTACGTACTGTAGACTTCATACATTCTTCTATACATGTTATTGAAAACTGTTTTATTGTCACTTAACACCTCTTGGTTTTAGTTCCTTCTTTAATTGAATTTGTATTCCTTTGGTTCTTTTTTCTTTTGTTGCTGAGGACTTAGCCAGGTCTGAAGATTTACAGAGTGTGGCTCGTGTGATGGGCTTTGAAAATGGCTTCTTAGGATGGATGAAGGAAAGTTTTCCCAAGAATTGAGATTGCAGTCAGTGTTTTAGTCCTTTGAGATCATTCAGTTCTGTTCTTTTCTGCTTGATAGACTTTACCTTGAACGTTATAAGATTTCATCCATGAAACTTATGAGATTCTACTTGGTGCCTTTCAAGTTGAAATTCAGTATTAGTTCTGTCTATACTCCTGGCAGGCAAACAGAGCTTCTTAAAAAGGAAATTCAAATACAATCCCAAATTCTCTGATGAGCGTAGATAGGAATTTTGATGCAACAGATTCGTATGAGCAGAATCAGGATTAATTTCCCCCTGACTTACTTGACTATTTAAATTAATTTTCACTTGATTGTTTTTTTGTAATTAAAGTAGTGATATGCCAAAATATCAGACATTTGATGACTAAGAACTGTGTAGATGAAGAAGACAGTGCTAAAAGAATAGTAAGCCTGTGCCAGGAGATAAATGCTACGTTTTATTCATCTCCCTGACGGAAAGTAATTTTTCTGTGAAAACAACTAAGTTATTTTGCTAATGATTTACTGAAAAGTTCATAAAGGATTTTGAAGAAGACTTCATCATCTGAAATCCAGAGGTGAATTAGTATCCTTCATTTTAATATCTTACCGTGTGAAATAGGCTGTACTCTTATGTAATCATGAAAGACTGTTTGCCAAAGGAAGAAAAAATGTCTATATGTCAAGTTTCCATAAATATAAAAAAATAAATAAAAATCATTGTGCCCTATTCAGAAAGAGGCTATGAGTTTATAAGGAAAATAAAACAGGTTACTTCAATTATTTTTTACTACTTTGGTCAGTTCTGATGCATAAATAGCCAACTATTTTTCTCTTCTGTTTTATATAACAAGTTTTTAGACTCATCAAAATTTAATAACAGTGAGGAGATAGACAAAGACAAAGCAATTCAACAAAAATAACGGGTGTTCAGGACAACAAACAGGACTTGTCCAGTGCCCTCTCCTAAAAGCATGCTCCATCTTATTTCCGTCCTTTTACTCTAGTGCTAGTGTCACTAGAGTTAAGGACTTTCAGTATTTTCTTAATATAGTAACATTTTTTGTAAGGTACCACTTAAAAAGCAGTCCTCTCAGAAACCTATATTGCAAGATTTGGGGGCTGAATTGAAATGAATTTTTCATTCCTTATAAAAGTGAAACAAAATTTTCAAGCATTTTCTTCCTTTTTTTCCTCCCAGTTCTTCTCAGCTTTTTTGTTACTTACTTAGGGCATCCCTGTTATGTAGAATGAGTCGTAGTGCAGGGTAGGTAGAAATCAGCATATACAGAGGAGACAGATGCATCTCCAGAGGCATTGGCCTGTAACCAGCATTTTCCAGACTGTGACGGGAAGAGTACCAGCTCCTCAGTGTGCCTTCTCTAAAGGGTTTCATGGTCAAATAAATTTAGAATGTGCTTTACACTATTTTCCAGTCTTGGGCATTTGCAATCACGTTAGCATTCTAAAAGCTCTATTTCATTTTTAAAGTGTTGATTCCTATTCATTTATAGATTTCATAATCCACGAATAAGTTGCAAATTGCAGTATAAAACTACACTGGCCTGGACAATATTGTGAAGTGAGTCATGACTATCCTCAGCATTACCTTCTTATTCTTTCAGTGTCTTCACCTCATACTCCCTTAAGTACCGAGTCTTCATTCCTCCCAAGAGGGTCACTTATTACCAAGAAATACATATTGTGTTTCTCCAGTATGTATGTGAAAGAACTATAAACTACTGTGCTTGATTATTTGATCATTTAAATCAGTTTTCACCTAATTTCAGTGACCTCGGTTAAGGTGATGGGGCTGACTAGTCTAGGAGTGATAGGGGAAAAATTAAAAGCTAAATTATGATGCTGCCACGTTAGGGAGATTATTGTAGACTGGAGTAGTCAAGAAGGGTGTTATGGAGAACACTGTGGTTTAGCTGAGTCTAGAAGCATGAGGCAAACTGAAGGAGAATTAGGGAGAATTTGGAGAATTGAGGTGACACACATCCTGGGAGATTGGGTAACTCTGTGAGTCAGTCACAACAAGACCACAAAAAGCTCCCTGAGTGGTATTTGTATTTGGAAGGCTAATGTGTATTTCCCTGGCATGAGTCAGTTGGTGCAGGTCAGTCAAGGAAGAGCTTTTCTCAGAACCTCTCCAATCCTACATTCTAGCAGCCACTAATTATACCTTGGGGAAAAGTGGCTCTTGTCCCTAGGAGCTCCTGAGAAACCCTCATTATACAAAATCCCTTAGTTGTAATGGATCCCCAGCGTATTAAACCTAAGGATACCTAAAGCATTACAATTATCTGATTTTTTCTGCTTAATAATGTTCCACAGAAGAACTTTTTATTTTAGTAAACTAATCAATGTAAATTAATTATCATGTATCTAAGCATAGGCAGTGTTTATTATGTCTCATAATAGAAATAGATTCTTGCTCTATGTGAGGAAAAAATCGCTTTCAAATTAAACACCTTATGTCATTTGAAGATACTTTTATCTTCATAACGTTTTTCATTCTCTCTCTCTCTTTTCTTAAAGTGGGATGATAAGACAGAAACCAGCCTGTGTCCATTGGTTATGGTCTATGGTGAATTTTTTTTTTTTTTTGGAAGACTGTGTGTTTCCAAAAGGAAAATTCCTCTGTCATTCTGAAAATAGTCTCAGGCATTAAAATATCACGTTCTAAAATGTCGTTAATTCTCTTTTCTTGTGGCTGCTCAGTTTTCTTGTGAAAGACTTCTATGGACTAGATAAAAGGAGGGGAAAATCACTTTTCGCCTAAACCTTACAGCTTCCACCAGAAGCTATTCTAAGAAAGGGCCTGGGAGGTGGAGGATTGAGAAGCTGCAAATATGGAGAAAGAGACTGGCATATGTTTAAATCATATGTTTCTGAAGTTTGAGCATGAAATTTCATTTTAGAAGAAGTTGCCCTTGGGAATAGAGGAATGAAATGCCGGGCGCCTGTTTGTCTGATGACAGCCAAGCTTGAGACAAACTCTGGGCCAACCGGGTTGCCCACCTGTGCCGCCAAAATACCCTCGGATTCAGCTCTGAGTGTGAACGGCATGTGTTTCCTGAAGATTAGTGAAGAGACAGTAGAAAGTTCAGGTCACCTACTGAATCTTCTAAGCCCCAGTGCTCTCCAATATTCCGGCCATCTCTGCTTTCCTTCCTCTCTCTCTCTATTCTAACCTTAGAATCTCCTCTGCCCTCTCGATTGCTTCACACAGATCTTCACTAGTGGCTTCTCTAAGCTTTGCCAGTTTCTTTTACTTTTATTAGAAACTCGATTATATTATAATAGTCCTCAGTGTCAGGTGATATTTGAGTGTTTTTATAGATTCAACCACCATGAATTAAAGCTCTGTAATTATTTGACTTACTCCATCTGATGTGGGAAAAAAGAATAAACGAAACTGGACAGTTTCCTTAAAATAGGTAAATAGTTCACAATTTCCAGTCTGTATCAAGCATGAGCAAACCAGAGCTGCTTGAACATTTCCTCCATTCCTGGTATCTAGACAACAGGACATTTTACCTTGACAAAGGCTGGCAGGCAAAGCTCTAACTCAGTTCAGTCTTTCTTTACATCATCTGAATGACATGTTAATGAGCCTTTGTAAAGGCAGGACCCAAATATAATTGTGCTGGATTTATTTTTCCCCGGTGCAGGATCTTTTGCAAAAGCCCTGCTGGGATGCATTTCTTCTGGAGTATGTCTTTTTTCAGAATCACAGCTTGATGTTCTTTTCACCTGAAACAAATACTGCCAGGGGGCTCCGTGCTCTAGAGCAGGCCTACAATAACAAGGCCTTGGTGTGGGGAGCCATGGCGATTTTGCCCTCAGGAAATAGTTTACGTTCTCAAGCTCTTGGGACAGCATATAAATCAGGAGTGAAAAATAGCAGAAACAGAAGAGCCCCCAAACTCAAATATTTTAAATTCCCATTAAAAACATTCTGACAGTGTCTCCCAAGGATAAATGTGTGCATTACAGATTTGCCTGTACTTGAGTTACAGCTGTGATGGGTCCTCTTCACTGTCATCGCCCATCAGGTAATTTTTAAAATATCCTCTATTTCTGAACTTACTGACATGTTTATTTCCTTGAAAGGACACTGCCATTACAGTGGGTTTGTTCGGTATTGGAAATGTTACAAGAAGCTAGTTCACTGAATTCCCATTGTAGTTCACTGAATTCCCATTGTAGTTCACTGAATCAAGGAATCTACATTTTAGGAGGTAGAATCTATCCAAATGCTATACTTTGGGGATCAAGATGCCTATGATAAAATCCATGGATGTATTTATAATGCATAACACTCTCCACCACAAAGCATTCATTCATAGAGGGCTTACGTATTCAGAGCAGTACACCCCGGTGTTCTCGGTGCTCCTCTAGAATTCCTGCTCCCTGTTCTCGCCCATCAGCCTCATTCCCTGCAGACCCTCCCTCCCTCTCTTGGCTGCCTTTGCCGTCTGCACATTAGTGCACAGCGCTGGATGCAGGCATGCTGCTTGTGCACAGATCTCTGTGTCTTACTTACAAATAAATAAGCAGGATTTTCTGTCCTGAAAGGGCCCACACCCTGGCTGCTTACGTGAGCATCCTCACCTGCCAACACACTCGGACCTGATGTCCTCTAAAAAATGATGTCAACTTCTGCCTTGGCAGGCAGTATAAAAGGAGGCTTTATTACATATTGTCTTTGCCTCTCAATTCATACCCATCATTGATGAAAATCTGACTTGTATCTCAGAACTTCCTAAGTTCCTGACTGCTGGTCTGTATTAGATCTCTATTACCCATAGCCCTTTGGCTTTTTGTAGGGAAGAGAAGAGGCATGGCTGACTCAAGAGTATATTCCGTATTACAGTTTCCTTTTGCGTGTTTGGCTAGCTGTTACTCCTTTATTTTAGACCTCTTCCTGCATTTCAAATATATGGTAACTGATTATGTTTTTGCACTCTGGCATATATCACCTTGGCTTTTATTTATCTGTGTGTGTGTATGTGTGTGTGTTTTGTTTCTTGGGGTTTTCTTTGTATTAACTTCATAGGATCCTTGTGAGGATTAAGTAAGGCTTAATAGCAAGGCTGCTATTACAAGGGATCTCAAAACTCCCTGGCTTCTAATCATTGTTTTTTTCGGCAGCTCAATTATTATCTGATAGTTATTTTATAGATGCAGAATCCACAAACGTAGCTAGTTGGATCACGTTAAGGGGTGATATTATCAAAACTATGACACCGTGATGCACCTGACTGTCCTTTGACATTAGATGATCCTCCAGGCCAGCACTCACTTGTAGCTGTGCAGCCTCTTCTTTGGGTTGTGCCAGAGACCTATTGCTTCACTTTGTCTCCTTGGAATTCTCTCTTACACTACTCATGACTATCATCTCATTTTATTATTAATAAAGTATTTCTTCAGACATGTATAATACAATTACCTTGATTAAAAATTTCATAGTTAGAATTATAACCTAATAATGCCTCCCTAGGTATCAGGTTATCATGGCCATGTATGAGATCATCCCAAATTATCTCTCTGGCGATCCCTAATTTCATTCTTAAGAGTATGACTTAAGGGATTTCCCTGGTGGTGCAGTGGTTAAGAATCCGCCTGCCAGTGCAGGGGACACAGGTCTGATGCCGGGTCCGGGAAGATCCCACATGCCGCAGAGCAACTAAGCCCGTGCGCCACAACTACTGAGCCTGTGCTCTAGAGCCCACGTACCACAACTGCTGAAGCCCGCGCACCTAGAGCTCGTGCTCCACAACAAGAGAAGCCACCACAATGAGAAGCCCGCACACCACAACAAAGAGTAGCCCCCGCTGGCTGCAACTAGAGAAAGCCCGCGCACACCAACGAAGACCCAACGCAGCCATAAATAAATAAATGAATGAACGTATGACTCAAAATTGGGGTTAAAAGCACCCTGTCCTTACCTTCATATACTAACTACACCTTAAAATGGGAAGTTAATGTATTCTTGAAAAGTGCTTCCTTTTTTATCAGAAAAAGATAACTATGTTTTCTAAATCTGTAAGATGCCATGAGATCATATTGAGTTGGGCATCTGGAGTGTTGAGGGGAGCTTATTATGCTGGATCTGTTTTAAGGTGGTAATCACATTGGTCTTATGTCTCTTACATCATTGCCAGTCCCTTCTCTGTGCTGGATGCTGTGGGAGTGCCTTGTGTTTGATCACTTGAGGGGGCAACATCAATATAAAATCAACTAAAGAAAGGAATTGGAAATAGCCAACACAGAAGTGGTCTGATCCTGTATCTTTTTAGAAAAGAATAAATAGAACACTGACTAAACATTTATTTTTAGTTTTGTGTCATGATATACACAGAGGAGGGGACAGGGTTGTCTCAGTAGAAAATATAGAACACATATGAAAAAACCTGGAGGTTACAAAAACTAAGTACATAGGAATATAAACCAAGGACTTACATGTCAGTTCGGGTGTTTTTAGCTTCGTACAACAGCAGGCTCGTTCATATCATGTAACAAGTTCAAAGGTAGAAAGACTCCAAGACTGAGTAACTAAATAGCTCATGGCCCAGTTTGACTACCTCTATATCATGGCCCAGTTTGGCTATCTCTATAGTCTACTATCTTAAGTATGTGATGGCCAAATTCTATGTGTATGCTATATACCAAGAGAGACAAGTTATCCCTATGTTTAAATATTCCCAGGCACAGTGGTCCTGGCACGGTCTAAGGCACATGAGACTTAGCACAAAATAATGAGGTGGTCCTCATTTGTAGAAAAAATAGTTTCCCAGACAACTAAATCACTATGTGGGGGAATCCCTATTGTTTTATTCCATATATTCTTATTCTGAATGAAGAATTGTCTTTATCTATTTGAACACTGGCAAGAACTATTGACATCCAGGTCATTATCAGATAGCTAAATGCTTAGAGCAGCAAAATGCAGAGCTTTATGCTTACATATATAAAAGGTATTTTAAAGGTTGTATTGCCCATGATCAGAAGAAGAGTACAATTTCATTAATAAATTGTATAGAAGTGAATACCTCCACTACAGGAAGGCTGCAGGGACTTTTCCCCGTTGGAAATTTAATCTGATCTCTCTTCTAATTAGTGATTAAAAACAAATGACCAATGGGAGTTATAGGGAAAAGCCTGAATACTTGATTAAGTTCTGAAAACTAAAATTGATGAGTTGGTACTATGCTAACTTATCCCATCATGTATTGGTCCTTTCATGTTTATCCTCATACTTTCACTCAATTGTAGCCTTAAGTCTTACTAAAAAAAAAAAGGAGCAAATGTGTTTCTTCACCAAAGCCGGTGAAGTGTTTATTGCCCATCAGGTATGTTTATCTACAAAGCTGGATGCCGTGGATAATGGAAATATGGCCAAGTCAGAGCAAAAATCCAAGATCACAATATAATGGAGTCACCTTAGCCCTTGGAGTCTGGGCTAATACAACTTTTATGGAGGGCAAAAAGCACTTCAAGCTGACCTAGATGCTGTTTTTGAGGTGCCAATGGTCAAATAGGGCAAATACATTTGAATGGCTTTGCTGGTGTAAATAAAAATGGTTTGGCTCCAATAACATGAAATCCTAGGAAAATACATTTATTTCAGCAGCAAATGTACTAAAAGTAAACACGTAAAAATATTAGTCTGACCATCATTGAGCTATAAAATAAGAGTTTTTAAATTTTTCAGGGGTTTATTTGGTTTGGCCTTTGGTTTCTCCCTTCATCAAATTAACTTCTATTCATCCTTCAGGGACTCAACCCAATTGCATTATTTTCCATGCACCTTTCATGATTACCATTTACCCAAAATCAGGGTATGTTCATTTGCTTACTCATTCATTTATTTATTTGTTCATTCATTCATCCATTGCCACTCCGGTTTCCCTAGCAGACAGAGTTAGGAGCAAAGTTACCAGATTTAGTGAGTAATAACACATGGACACTCAGTTAGGTTGGTATTTCAGGTAAATAATAAGTAATACTTTTAACATAAGTATGTCCCATGCAATATTTGTATTGTACTTACACTAAAACATTATTTGTTGTTTATCTGATTTCAGATTCAGTTGAACTTCCTTTTTTTTAGCTGGCAACTCTACTTAGGAATGTCAAGACTGAAGGGCAGTTAAGACACTCTTGGAATATTTTAGGTGATGGAGAACTCAAATAAAACAGTTAATGGAAAGATCAGTTAATAGAAAGGAGAGACCTAAAAAAAATTCAGGATGTAACATTAACATAAGCTGGTAATTGATAAATGTTAGTGGTGAAGGTGAGTGGTTAGGGCTCTAGTTCAGGCGACCAAGTAGATTCTTGTTCAACCCATTTTACTTTTCCTTTTTATCATTTTCATCTGTATAATCTTTCTGAGTGAGGTTTTTACTAACTACTTATTGTTCATTGAACTAGCAATGTGGTGTGAAGTCAGACCGTCTGGAATCACTTCTTAGCACTGCCACTGACTTGAGTGACCCACAGAGTGCTATTCAGTCTCTGAATCTCTAGTTGCTTATCTTTATGTTGAGAAACATAGTGGGAATATATACAACAAAGTCAATTCCCACTGCTTGTTATAACTTTTGTCTTCTACTTTTTGTTTATATTCAGCTTCTAATTTTTATAATACATATAAATTACCTTCTAATTAAATTTATAAGAGGCTACTGATATACTTTGATATAAAATTATTTTACATAGTGGTTTAACAAAAGGTGCTGAAACAATTGGTTAGCTATATTCAAAAAAAGAAGAACAACAACAAGAAAACAACAACTACTACTACTACTACTACTACTACTTTCATCCATACCTTGCACTATATGGAAGTATTAACTCAAAGTGGATTATGGGCTTAAATGAAAACCTAAAACTATAAAACTTCTAAGAGAATATAAAACATAAGAGAATATTTTTGAGACCTTTGGTTAGGCAAAGATGACACCAAAAGCACAATCCATTAAAAAAAAGAAATGGTAAATTAGATCCCATTAAAATTAATAACTACTCATCCTCAAGAGATACTAAAAGCCTGAAAAATAGACTGCAGACTGGGAGAAAATATTCACAAATCACATCTGATAAAGGAATTTTATCCAGAATATATGAAGAACTCTGAATATAAAAATAAGGAAAAAAATTGAACCATTTAAAAATGAATAAAATGTTTTAATAGACACCTCATCAAAGATACAAAGGTAGCAAGTGAGTTCATGATAAGATATTCAATATTATCAGTTAGTAGGGAAGTGCAAATTAAAACTACCATGAGGTACCACTACACAGCTATAGAATGGCAATAACAAAAAATCAAGCAACTGACAAGTATGTGGAGCAACTGGAACTGCTGTTGGGGATGCAAAGTGGCAGAGTCATGTAGACACACACTTACCAGGTGACCCAGCATCCTCACTCCTGAATGTTTCCGCAAGGGAAATGCAAACCTACGTTCACACCAAATTTATACGTTCAGCTTAAAGCAGCTTTATTCATTATAGCCAACAACAGAAAACAGCCCAAATGTCCTTCAGGTAGTGAGGGGATAAACAAACCATGGTATGGAAGACCACATACAGACAGAAGGAAAAAATAGAAGATGAAAACATAGAAAAATTAATTATTTTAAAATGCAAGTTGTATCAGTGACATTGTTATTCAGATTGGGTTTATCACGGGTAAATGGGAAAAAGACCAATGTTGCAATGTGAATAAAGAATTTATGAGTAAAGATAGAATGAGATAGAGAGTAGAGGAGGTAGACTGTTTTGGGCAAAAATGATGAGTTCTATATTGGGTCATTGTGTTTGTATTATCCTTGGAATGTTCAAATGGAGAATGATAGCCCTATCCTCTACATTTTTATAATGCATACCTTGTTGCGCCTTTAAACATTTATTTAATTCTGCCTTGTTTTATAGCCATTTGATATATTTGTTTCCCCAATGACATTATAATCTCCTGAGGGAGGAAACTAAGTTTTACTCCTATTTATTTGTGAACACAATTAACACATTTTATTTCAACAAAAGCTATTTTCTAAATCTATCACTATTACATGATGGTACGCAGTTCATTGACTTCCGGGGTTGATTCAGTTGATCTGTTTGCAAAGGCCCATTTCTTCCAACCTTCATCTCCTCTTAAAATTCCATTTATAATACTCCTGAGACTTTCACTTGATCTAATAAAGTGATTCTTACCAGGTGAACTGTACCATTCTTTATTTGAACTAACCTTGAGTACAGCTATACATCAGTCACTGTGCCAGCCCCAGGTGGTATGAGTTGAAAGACACTGGCTTCGTTCACATGAAACTCAAAACAAGTTAGAGACAACTAGGATGGTCTAGTCATTAGTGTGATAAAAGAGGCATGAATGTAATTCATGGAACTAGAAAGAAAAGGCACCTAAGTCAGCCTGGGTGGTGTGAGTGGAGGTTTAAAAAAAATCTCTGCAGTGAATTTTGAAGAATGAGCTGAGATGATTTATACTGAATAGGTATAAAAGGCCACAAGAAACAAACAGCAGAATAGCTTTCAGCAGAACCTGGACACCTGAGATTTGCGGGATGGGAAAGTGGAAGTGGTTCAGCATGGCTGAAGCCAAAGTTTCATGAAGGGATGTGGAGAGACCAAAGATTGGGAAAGTCAGTAGTACCTGATTATAAAAATGTGCAGTCACGGTAGAATTGGCAAGGCTTGGTGAGTGAGCGTGGGGACTGATGGTGGGGTAGCAGTCCAGGGTGACTGGGTTTCTGGTTGGGTATCTGAGTGTGTGAGGATGCCATTCATTAAGGCAGGGAGGAGCAGATTCGGAGAGTAAGGGAGTGGGTTCCGCTTTGGCCGTGGGTAGTTAGCTAGGGCTGCCCTGAAAGTAGTGAAATATACGCAGCTGGGACTCAGGAGGGTGATCTAAACGTGGGCTCCGCCAACAGCTCCTGCTCATTCTTCAAGTCAACCCTTGCTTGGGTGCTGCTTCTTGTGAGAAACCGTAAGAATACTGATCTATTCATCAAAGCACTGTGATTAACTACCGTGCACTAGACAGTGTTTGGGGCATTAAGTGAGCAAAGTAAACATTGTCCCCGTCATCAAGGAATTTATAAAGTCAAGGGTTGAATGAAGGAGACACAAAATAAATATAGTATTTAGAAACTGAGATAGATGTTATAGAGGGAATAACCAGGATGAGATGGTAAGAAAATGAATAATGGGGTGGTTTGGACAGGGAGCCCAGTGAAGGGCACTCTGAGGAGACACCATTTAAAATGACACTTGAAGGAAGCAAAGGAAGTGGTTGCCTACAGGCCAGGACAGCAGCATGTCAGCCACTGGGAGTGGAAATGTGGAGGGTTAGAATAGGAAAGAGACCACAGTTACCCACTCCACAAGCATTCATTAACCAAACTAGAGAAAGAGTGTATAAATGTAAAAATAAGATTCAAATTATGGAATTTGAATCAAATATTTTTCTAATAAAGGTTATTTAAAATTAGGTTTAAAGGGATACATTTCCATCAGATGTCATTGTACATGACAGTCCTCATTTAGGGGAGTTGGAGACAAGACAAATATACCATGGGGTGAAAGAAACTCCTGACTGAACCTGAACCATAGGAACACACTTGGTCATAAATTCTAAGAAAAAGAGAGCCTATTTGTGGTCTAAATTATTTCTTAGGTAATAGTATTGGAATCCTGGAGTCTAAAACCAGACTGTCTGCATTTACATCTTGGTTTAGCCCCTTGCTAAGTATGTGTCCTTGCGTTAGTTACTTAAGCATGCCTCAGTTTCTCATCTGGAAAGTCAAGCTAGTAAGTTTAATGCCAGGGGTAAATGAATAACTAAATTGATTGTATTTAGAAAAATATCTGTCACATAGTATGTGCCAACAAGTGTTTACTATTACTATTGCCATCATAAATGGGTCAGTGAAATGCAATCTGTAAGAGTGGTTACAGCATGGTGCCCATGAGGATGGTTGCTGTTCCTGTGTTCTGGGTCAGGCTTCAGCGACAGGGAAGCTCCGCCTGTGCAGAGCTTAAGTTGAGGGTCGGCAGCACAAGTGGGGCATTAGCTTTCCCAATGTTAGCAATCAGATTGCACGCCAAGCATGCGTGAACTCAACTGTGTAAGCTGCTATGCATTTCTGCAGTGGTGGAACTCCTTGGGCGCGTGTTCACTGTGCCCTTGGGGGTGTGCCTGCAACACCACATCCTCCTGTCTGTGAGCCCCTTCTCAGAGACATTGTAGTAAAGCCAGAATCAATATGCCAGTTCCCTGAAGGCTTGGAGCACGATATGGTTAGATCCCATGACCTCTGAGAGCATCTTTCTGCCATTGGTCCTGTCCGCAATTTTGGTGAATGATTTCTGCCTTTTTTCTTTCTCACAAGAATATTATAAGAATTCATTAATGGTGCAAGGTACTTTGAACACCTCTACAAAGTGCTTTCTTGTTATCTTATTACATTTGATATCTCGCCAATCTTTTGAAAAATGTAAGTCATGAATATTAAAATCCATCTTCCATATTTTATGCTGTTTTTATCATGATGGGAGAATATTAATTTATCAGAGATTTGTACTTTTCTGAAGGTTGCTTTTAAGGTTCTCTCTCAGTGCACTTTGCTAACCTCATTCAACATGTGGATGGTAAAATGGTCAAGATAGGATATTAAACATCTGCAATTTGAGAAAGAGATTGTGATGGCAAGGTCCATAACCGGCTCCTTCCTTTTCCCTCTTAAGCTTAAACCACTTTCAGGCAAATTAAATAGAGAAGCATATGTAGATTTCTTTAAATGAGCCAGATAATTTTTATAATGTCTTAATCAAATACACCATCCATTTTGTACTAAATTATATATTTTTGAGCCTAGTGACTAATGCCAATTTGATTGGCATCATCTAAAGTTACTCATGCCTCCATGTGCTTTTTCCCATGAGCTCTCTTTGCGTGGTTAGGCTACAGCCCCTCTCTTCACTCCTACTTTGTTGAATCGAATGCTTTCTCATGTTTCAAGACTCAATCCAAGCTTCACCCCCTCTGAGAAACAAACCTATGCAAATAGAATGAACAGTTTTCTCCTGGACAGGCTCATTATACCCTGTGCTACTTCTTGTATAACATGCATAATGCTTTACTGCATTTAATTACTTGCTTTCTTATTTTCTTCAAATATATCCTGTTTGCCCTTGATGTCTGGTTCACATGGCTGCTTGTATCAGGAATTGCATTCAGCTGCTAGAAACAGAGATAAAAAATTACGGTGACTTAAACACGATAGAGTGTATTTTTCTCTCTAGTAGAAGTTTGGCGGTAGGTAGTCCAAGGCTGATATGCATAACTACTGACATCAAGGATACAGTTTCTCTCCTTCTTTCTGCCCCATGGCCCTTACTGCCTGTTTTTTCTTTTTGCTCAAAGTCACCTCCTGGTCCGAGTCGTTTCCTAGAGCATCATCCATCAAACTCATATTCCAAACAAGAAATAGAGGAAAAGGGAATGGCAGATAAGAGTTGGCATCTGCTGTCTTTATCCTTTGTATTTAAGCTTAATAGACATGAAACTCTTACCTGCTTACATTTCACTGCACAGAAATATGTCAATGATGCCTTCTAGCTGCAAGGGAAACTGGGAACTATAGTGATGTAGGGGGGTATTTTACCACCTCAAATATTTTATTACTCACTAAGGAAGAAGGAGAGAATGTGTGTTGGTAAAACAACAAACTAGCAGCCTCAGCCACAGTGTTCAGTGACTTACATGTAGAAGTAAGTAAAAAACATCTCCTAGAACCGTTGCCTGTATATTAGGTGCTAGCACAGCAAAGCACCTTGCCCTACTCATTCTCAAAATTGGAAACTGAGAAAAGCAACTCCAAAAGCATTGCTTGCTAAAGTAATTAGATTTATTGCCTTGGTTCATAATTAAATTTTATATTCAATTCTAGTATTTTTTTGTCATACTAGAATTATTTATTATGATTATTTGCGGCATTCGTGCTCTTATCCACGGCACTTCCTGTGCCAAAGATGCCAGGATTAGCACCTGGATTTGTGCTTTTAACAACCAAGCAAGCTCTTCTTATACATTTTCATCTTTTCCATGTGCATTTCCTTATTGGCTACTCTGCTTTTTCTTGCTTTCTTAGTTTTTGTATTTATTGGAATTTTATATCAGAGCATTGTGAATTAAAATCATGTAAGTATCTTATACAGTAAAAAGTGTATTGATATATGAGGTCATGTGTTTGTGTACTCTTGGTTATACTGACTTTAAGTCAGTCAAAATAGTCAAACCGACAGCTCTATGATGATGCGTTACAGAATGTATTTATGGAAAGGGCTTGGTAATCATCTCTCCAAATGTGTGCTGTTTTCAAACCAGATAACACGCACATAATCCTGGTTAGAGTTGCTCTCCTTTAAGACTCTCTAATGAAAGAGTACACTTCCATCTAATGGGGTGATCGGCACTAAATTCCTTATGCCTGTTATTTGTGTCTATCAACCCTCCACACATGATCCTCTTTTGCTCCCCTTACATCCCTACATTATTTATACAAAATCCAACATAGAGTAATGTCATATATTTATTTTTAAATCATCTGGATGCTTTTTTATTACCGATATTGATTGCCATAGGCAATTTCTACATATTGCCTCCAAATCAAATGTCTTACTTATTTCATTTTATGTCATCTTAAAATAAATAATCAATAACACAAAATGTGTTGCAATTCAAATGGTTAATTTGAATGTTAACTGAATGGTAAGACAGGTGAATACACAAGGGTATTTCTTTAAATATACTTAACTGAAAATTGCACATTTGAAGGATTCCAAATGTACTTAAATTGATCTACCAAAACGCACTGAAAAATAAAACATTAAGTAAATTTGATTTGATTTTGAAGGTACAGATGTATACTTTTAAAAGTTTGGATTTTGTACATGCTCTAGTTTAAAGAAAACACAAAATTTAATATTTTTAACACATATTTCAAGTGATTGTTTTGAAAAGTGACATAAAAGTCAGAGTTTTCAGAAGTATGAATAAACTAGTTTGATTCTAAACAGTCACAATATTGTATATAATCTTACATTTTGCCTGTGCTACTACTTTAATTAAAGTAATATAGGTTTTTGTTTAGAAAACCACAGCTTTTATAATAGCAAATATTACTGACACAATCCATCTGCATGTTCTGAACCAAATTGCTTTGTTTTGTGCAACTGGTGAGGGTGATCCTTTGGGACAGGTTTGAGATTGTTTGGCAACCCTCTTAGATGTGACAGTTGACTCTTTCCTCTTGCGGCATTTCTCTGCTGCGAAAAAAGACAAGGTGACAACCAAAATAACGCCATAAAGAGCTTCTCTATTCTGAACTACACACACACACACACACACACACACACACACACACTGTGCTTTCGTTTACAGTTGTCATGATTGTTTTTTCTTCACTGTACAGCACCACACTTCTCTGCAGCCAAGCAAAATTTATATTGCCAAGACAGATGCTGTAAAATGAAGCTGAACATGGCAGGCATTGAAAGAGTTGTGTGTTTGCAAATGATTACCTGTCATAATGTGTTTCTCAATTTCTTTTTTTTCCCCTAAATTATCATGAAAAACACAAGGTTAGAAAGGAAATTGTGCTTCTTAGTCTTAGAAATCGTGATTTTAACCAGGAAGCTAGAAGGAAGGTGATGAATTTTTCAGTGCAAGAACTGAATCACAGTGAAATCCCAAATTGAATGTTCAAAATCATATTATTAAGGGCAAGGCTTATATTCAAATATCTAATCCTGTTGAACTTTTTTAAAGAATTACTCAGTGACTTAAAATCATTCACATACCCAATGCCTCCCCCCAAAAAATTTTGCAAAGGCCCTTTTAGTAAATGAAGTATTTGGTGACGTTGACTTGTTGTCAACAGTACAATGCACATGCCTGTATTTGGGTATCTTGATTAAGTCGTGTCTCTTCAGAAACCTGGAGGATTCATAATGCTTGAAACAACTCACAGTAGCCTACAGACACCATCCCTTCTTTGGAGTGGACCTCTTAATAACAACTGCTACCTGGGAATATTTCATGTTATTCCTATGTATGGATCTGAGAATGTTTTTACACCTTAATCAATGTCCTCTGAGGCAGATATGCATTTCTTCTCAGTTGCACCTAATCTTCTCTAAGCATGAATCCATAGTTAAAATGGGAAAACAATCTGATGTTCCAAATGCCGGTATAAGGCAAACTGATCACCATGACTGACGTATGGAGATGGGAATGCTGTGTAGAGACACTACCTATGCGGTTCCACTGTACTGAAATGCTGCTCTCCTTATCCTGCAGTAGGTACTCCTCACCTTTGTTCATAGTTGTTAGCTGTGCCTATATCTGACTCTTTGTGTCACTTCACTTCTTAGTGGATTTATAATTCTGTGTGTTTTCACCACAGGCTTCTTACGATCGAATGAATGCCTTACATTTTTGTAGATACTTTACTATTGAGAACTATCTATTTATACCCAACTTCATTCCATAAAGGACTTAAGACAGTGATGAACTACATAATTAAGGGATATTCACATGAATGCCAAGGGCACACCACTGATAGTGCTGAAGCCACTGTGGGTTTAATTATGGTTGCTGCCCCCACCCTCCCAAAAAAGTGACAGAAAAAGATACAATATACATATGAATAAAAGCACATTTTTTAGTATTGTGTCAAATTGCACTTAAATAGTTTAACCTAATTTTGAGGAGGTTATGGCCCATCTCTGTAACAAGGAAGGACTAATGGCATCAATTGTCTCTTCCCCTATTCTCAGCCCTCACTTTCCTTTTCCCTGAGTCACCGTTTAGTCACCTCCAAATTTCTAAAACTTCTCAGCTTTTGCTTTAACTGTCCTCATTATCTCCTTGCCTGAATGTGCAATTCCAGTTTTTTCCATGTTGGATCATTTGATGTTGTCCTGCAGATCACGATGTTCTGTCCATTTTTTTCTCTATGAGCTCAACCGTGCATAGTTCTGATTGCTCTGTCCTTTAGTCACTGCCTTTTTTTCCTGTAGAGTCTATGATGTTAATCCCATCCGTGTGATTTTATTTAAGATATGTTTTACTTCTCCATATATTTCATTTGGGACTTTTCAACATTCATTTCTCTCCTCATCAAGGTCATGTTTTCCTCTGCTTCCTTGAACATATGGAGCATGTTTGTAATAGTAGCTAAACAGTCTTGCCTGTTAATTTCATCATGTTTGCCATTTCTGGATATTCTTCAATTGATTGATTTATATTCTACTTTTTGTGCAGCTGGTAGTTTTTTAATTAGATTCCGGACATTGCAATTTTATGTTGTTAGATGCTGGATTTTATAATATTCCCTTAAAGAATGCTGGAATTTATACAGGCAAGCAGTTACTTGGGATCAATCTGATCCTTTTGAGGTCTGCTTTTAAGCCTTGCTGCTGGGGTCCAGAGTAGCCATAATTCTAGGATTAATTTAGCCTCACTATGATAGCTATTGTCTCCTAATAACTCTACCAGATGCCCCATGTGTTATGCGGTCTCTCCACTCTGTCTGGTGGGAATGCAAAATATCCCAACTCTGTGAGTTTTGGGAATTGTGAACCCCACATGTGCACATATGAATATTCGCCCATAGGTTCAAGATAGCCTCTGCATATCTCAAGATCTCTCTCTGTGCAGCTCTCTTCTCTCCAGCATTCTGCCCTGCAAATTCTCAGCCTTCCTAAACTTTGATCTCTGTCTGTCCAATTTATTAGGCTTCTAGGCTTTGTTTACTGTTTCTTCCCAGTGCTGCAGTCCCAAATCCTACAGGCAGTGAGCCGGGCCGTATCTGTCTTCGTGTCCCTTCTCACTGGGGTAGCAGCCCTGCACTGCTGACGGCCCAGTGTCACAAAACATTTGTTTCTCTCTCTCGGGCTTTCTAGTTGCTTGCAGTGCAGTTTCCTTAGCAGTTAATCCTTCAAGTAGGGGACTGAAAGTGTCAGGTATAGTTAGGCATTTCACCTGCTTTATGGAATCTCCACAACTATTCCATGAGACGGATACTAATATTGTCTTTATTTCATAAGTAAGGACACTGACCCTGAGAAAGTTTGAGTAACTTTCCCAAGATCACTGATCTGATAAATGGCAAGTCAAGGTTCCAGCCCAGTTTTATTTGATTCAAAGCCTGTGCAACACAGTAATATTCTTATGATATCTCAGTATGATTTCCAAATTAATTGGAAATAGAATCATTTAGTTTCAAAAATAACTCACTTGAAACTGAAGGCTTTTAAAAAAATTATTGTCCTCTGATAGCCATTTACTGTATTTTTTGTTTTTGGAAAAGCTTGTATATTACATTTAAAATCTCACAAAAAAATGAAGCACTTGATAGAGAAATCCTTTTCTATCCATATTCACTATCTCCTCTTCCCTGCACCACTCCTCCACCCACTTGGTTAATAACATTATATTTCATTATTTTTTAATTTTAATATATTTATATACACAGTAGACATTTTAATAAATGTTGATTTAATTCCATTCTTTAGACGTTATCTGTGTTGTTACATGAAGTGGCCTCCATCATGTTTCATAGTCAGGCAAAGAGCTGTAAATAATCTGTTCAACCCCTTGTCTGTGACTTTGAATTAATTCCCTAAAGTAACAAGTGTGTAAATGACTTTGAGTTTTTTCACTCTGGTTTCCTATAGTTAAAGCTAAAACCAGGAATTCAGCTGATCATGGTGAAGAGGAGGATGACGATGATGATGACAGAGGCAGCCCTTTAATCAGCACTTCACAAATGTCATCACATGTCATCTTCTCAACAGTCCTATGAGATATAGTCCTCATTTTACAAAGGAAAAGACTTAAGCCTAGGAAGGTTAATTAACTTACCCTAAATTTCATAGCTGATAAATTCCTGGGTCCAAATTTAAACTCATAACCGATGGCTCAAAAAACAAAACATATTGCTTAGTAGTGTATTACTTTCACCCAGTAATTAAACGAGGTGACATTTACACAAGGCAGAATTCAGCAACCCATGGCTTACACAGGTTGATTCAAAAGAATTGAGTAGAAAACAAACTTATGGTTACCAAAGGGAAAAGGGATAAATAAGGAGTTGGGGACTAAGAGATATACACTACTATGTATAAAATAGATAAACAATAAGGACCTACTGTATAGCACAGAGAACTATATTCAATATCATGTAACAACCTATATAATGGATAATAATAAGAAAAATAAAATGTATATATAATATATATATATTTATAACTGAATCACTTTGCTATACACCTGAAACTAATACAGCATTGTAAATCACTGTATTTCAATAAAAAAGAATTGAATACTTTAAAAAGTTTATCACTAAATAACTAGGTTATGTCTGAACAGATAATATACACGAAATTGTAACATTCTTACAAGTGAATCCTATTAAAGGGAAAATAGACTGCATGTTCATGGTCCTGCATGTAATTATAGATATTTTTTTAGTTATATAATTTATATATTATGTAATGTGCAACGATTTATTAATATGTATTTGAAATAGTTTGATCATGTTTTCATCACCTGGAAGATAGCAGTGACTCTCAGTGACAGTAACTCACTAAGGACCCTGACTCTATTTGCTAAGCCAATTTTATTTCATTTACTTATCAACTATGTTGGGTCACATTTCAGTCTTTGCCACATACAGCTTAAAGATTAGCTGAGGAAATCAGACAAGAAAAAATCAAATTATAACAAAGTAGAATATGTTTCTTTCCTAAACGTATGTAGAAAGTATTGTGGGGATTCGGGGCTGAGAGTAGACAGCTACTGGGGGATTGGACAAGGCCTCATGAAGGAGATCCATCTGATGTGGGCTTTGAAATAATGGTTGGATTTTGAGTGATTTTGTAGAATGTGAATACATTACCTCCCACTTCATAATTGGTCTTCGTTGATCCTCATATGAGTTTTATTTTGATGTCCAAATATATTATTTTGGTGTTCCAAGGAATTCCTTTCCTTTGTGATCAGAACGATCAGTGATGTCGGGGAAGGGGCCTGACCTCCCACTTCCACTGCCGCCTCTTGGCTTCAGCCTTTCATCTTTTCCAGCGGCCCTGTTGTGACATCCTCTCATCTCCAGATGCAACACTGGGTTACATACACCTCCACTGGCATGGCACAGGAGTCAGGGTAAGAAGAGACAGTTCTCAGGACTCTAGCAGACTCTGTTAAGAAAAGGTTCCAACTCTGATTTTTTTTTTTAACATTTTGAGCCTCAATAAATTATTAAAAAGGCTTTTTTGTTTTTTCTGTTTTCTCAGTCTGTGGGCATATATATATTCACATATATAATTTATATAAAGAGATCATTATATATTTTAATATATTAAAATATATTTTATATAATGGTGTTTATCTATCTATCTATATAAATATAGAGAGATATATTTGAGGTGAAGTTTAAGTGTGCCCCTTCCAACTCCCTTAATATCTAGGATCTAATTCAATGTTATTTCTCAGATCCTGGATTGACTTTTTAAAAGATTTCAGTTACGACAACCAATTTAAAATAAAGTTAAAATTATTTGGCACCTTTTATCAACAAATTTTTGTTATTCCTAAAAAATTAGCATACTTTATGAAGTAAGTAGAATTTGCCTATGCAAAATATGATGTTACAGACATGCCATAAGTAAAGTAGGATGCATATGAGTTATTTATCCAATTACAGCAATAGGTTTTTGTCATAACACATGCATATTTTTTATTATAAGTTATAGCAATAATTGAGTTGTTACAGTTTCAGTATGAACATTTTTTATTAAAACAGAATTTTTTAGGTGAAAATAGCTCTGTTGTAATAATGGGCTCTAATCTTTGGTTTTTAGCAGTATTAGCATAGGGTTATTATTGTAATTACTTGCCAGGAGAATGAGCTGACATCTACTCTTTCTTTTTGTCACTCCCTGCCTCCATCAAAAACGTTTTTCAATCAATTCTCAATGCTGCTGTCAACCTTTCTTTTCACCTTTGGCTTTGATCTCAGAGTTGCTTTCACTCTAAAGAGAAGCAGGTCCAAATCCTCACTCTTTGCTTCAAAGCCTTGAACTAGATCAACCAAGATTTTTCAACTTCCTTCTGCCTTCGTTTGTTTCTATTCAGACATTCTAGTTAAATAAATTCCATGTCCTTTAGGTGTCTGGGTCCAATCACTCTACCCACTCTCTTCTGAAACTTCTCCTGGCCACCCCTTTGATTCTGAAGAGTTCTGTGCATGTATCCAGCCAATACGTGAAGCTCTTTCCAATATGTAAATTACAAAACAATCAAACCAACCAACAAACAGACAAACAAAAAAAAAACTATGTCATTGAACTAATAAGGGATTTGGAGATTTGGCCTTTAATCCAAATTCTGGTAAATACTCCCTTTGTTACTGTGAATCTAATCTTGCCTTATTTAGACATGAAGTAGACACAGTTTTATGGACATTATGTGTATGTATCCATATGTGGATAAATTTCCCTTTTAGAGTTCAATGGAGCAGGAATTTCTTCTCAGCACTTCCAATTTGGATGCTGTCTTGGGCAAGTCTCCCTCCCTTGCAAATGTAACTGTGTAAAAATATGATAATACCTACCTTACAGACTTTTGTAACTATTTAATAGTATAACATACACTGAATCATTTTCATCAGCACACAGATTTGCTATAATATCTCCCAAGTTATATGTTATTTAATAAATAACTTTCTATCATTCTTCACACTGACTATCTACTACCCAATTTTTCTCCTCCCTGGGGAACTAAAACTCCACACATAAATCTACACTTTCCTTCTTTACCTCCCATTCTAGTCAGACTTTCATTCCTACCACACTCCTCAAGGCCTCCTACCATCCTTATGTTCCGATGTGCAATGGCCGTTTTCTTTCCTGACTTCTGGGACACCAGACTCTTCTGATTCCCCACCTCCTCAAGGGCTGCTGCTCTACAGCTGCTCCTGTTCACCCCTTCTCATCTTTCCAACCTCAGAACTGAGCATCAGGGTTCAGTCTTAGAGCTTTTTTCTCTATTGTTGCCTGTTTTTAAGTAATGTCATCCAGGACCATGGTTTTATATACCCCTGTAGGATCAATGGCTACAAAATCGATATTCCCGGCCCTATCTCCCTTACACTGACTTTATGTATTCAGCTGCCCTCTGGATAGATAGTAAGATGTGCAGGAGTCATCTCAAACATCACATGCATTTAAGTATTCCTGCCAAACCTGCCCTTTCCCCAGGAGGCCATTACCTCAGGGCACAGCACTGCTCCTCACTCAATAGCTAAGGACAGACATCTTGGAGTCATGTCTCCTCCTGTCTGTCTTACGTAGCCTCATCTAATCCATCAGCACATCCTGTCAACTCCCCCTCAAACTAGATCCTGAATCTGGTCAATTCCCATATCCTCACCTCTGCCCTCTCGTCAATAACACCGTCATCCCTCACAGAGTCTCGATGCAGTAGCCTCCTAACTTATCTTTTTCCTTCCATTCTTCAACCTCTAAAATTTCCTCAGCTTGTTCTTCCCACAAGTAGCCAGAGTGAACCTTCTAAAACTTATGTCAGATATGTCTAAACTGTCTCATGCCTCCCCATCACATTCAGGATAGAATTCACAGTCCTTACCATGGCCCGCGGCACTCTGCTAATGTGACCTGCCACTGTCTCTCTAAGCACATGTTCTGTTAACCCGCAACTTTCTCAGAGTGCTCCAGCCAAATGAGCTTCCAGATTGTTTTCTGAACACTGATACTGGGCTCCTGCATCAGGGCCTTTGCACTTCCTGTTCTTTCTGCCTGGAATATTTTCATTCATTTGTCTCAACTCAAATGTCATCTCCTTTGACACAATTTCCCTGACCACCCCCCTGTAACACACTATCCCACTGCTCTGTTTTATTTTTGTCCATGGCACTTGTCAGAGATTTGATGTCAGAGGTAGATGTGCCCTGGCACATCCAGTCCTATCGTCTGCAGCTTAGAACCACCTCTCATATCAGTCCTTCCTTTCCCATTTCCACCTCAGGTAGCCACCACCTCTTGTTTGGTGTATTCATCAAGGTTCTCCAGAGAAACAGAACCAACAGGAGATTATATATATATATATATATATATATATATATATGTGTGTGTGTGTGTGTGTGTGTATATATATATATATATATATATATATATATATATATATATATATGAAGAGATAAACTATGAGGAATTAGCTCCTGTGATTATGGAGACTGAAAAGTTCCAGGATTTGCCATCTGTAAGCTAGAGACCCAGGAAAGCTAGTGATGTAATTCTAATCTGAGTCCAAAGGCTTGAGAATAGGGGAGCTGATGGTGTAAATCCCAGTACAAGAGCAGGAGAAGACCCAGCTCATCAGGCAGGTAGGAAGCAAAGGGGGTGAATTCCTCCTTCATCCACCTTTTTGTGCTATCAGATCCTCAAGGGATTGGATGATGCCCACTCACACTGGGGAGGGGGGTAATGTATTTACTGAGGTCCCAGATTCAAATGCTAATCTCATCCAGAAACACCCTCACAGGCACACACAGAAATAATGTTTAATCTGGATACCGCTTGACCCAGTCAAGTTGACACATAAAATTGATCAGCATATTTGAATAACTATTAGCAGATGCCATAATTATCTCTTTAGTGCTGCTAAAATTCTCGTTATTTCTACAATATATTTCCTCAGTGATCATTACGTTTGAGCCTCACAAATACCCCATGTTAGATAAGATAGTTATATCCATCTTTCAGATAGAACTATTGTGTCTCAGACAAAATGATGTATGTATCCAAGGTCTTATTAGAATTATTCAGAAGAGGCTTTAAATGTAGGGCATTTTATAGGCTGTCTTGTTGCCTCCTGCGTCCACCTCATTTAAGTTTTGAGGTGAAAATTCTGGTCATTTAATTCATCAAATTCTTATTTAGCATCTACCATATGTCAGGCACTATATAGACGCTGAGGATGTGAGGGGTGTGAATGGTGGTCTCTGCCCTCAGGGGCACCTGTGTTCAGACCCTTGGACTGGCTCTGCCCATGTTCTGAATCAAGCCAGTCTTCATGACCCGGCATATGAGCTCTGTAATCTGACACCAGCCTGCCTTTTCAGTCTTACTTCTCAGTTTCCCTTCAAGCATCTCTCAGCAAAATCAGTCACTCTCAGAATCATTTGGATCCCACTACATAAGATGCTCTCTTCTCCTTCTCTATATGTCCACTCCTCCCCCTCTTCAAGGCTTAGCTCAAATCTAGTTCTTCAATAAATAAACCTAGCCATATGTAGTGTTTTATACTGTGAGCTGTCATATCAAGTTATCTGTGAGTCTTTTGTAATCAGTTAACTTATTACAACCATCAGAGATGTTGGTGTCCATTCTTCACTCTCCAACTGGTCTATGATGTCATTGAAGGCATAGACCATGGCTTAAGCATCCTTGCCAACCCCACCCCATACAGGGCCCTGCATATAAGAGATTGTCCCCAAATATTTGTAGAGTGTATGAATGAATTAATAGATATTTTTAGATTAGCCTTTTTCTTTAGGTCTTTATTAGAAGATTAGCAGTGCAAAAAAAATCTCCTGATATTTTCATATCCAAAATATATTAAATACCTTTGGAAAAATTGAGTCTTATTTCTAAGTAACAGCACACATTTTCACCTACTGGCTTTTTAAAATTAAAATAATCATTTTCTCCTCCAGGTACCAAGAAAGTAGCTCAAGGGATTGCAGAACTTACAGACACAGGGAAAGATTTATAGACACATTATTTCATTCTTGGATCTTATTTCAACTGCTACCCAAATAGCTTTGTTAATTCAGTGCCAAACCCCTTCCACATCCATAGCAATCATAAGGGAAATTGAGTTACTAATATAAACTAAGATAATAAATGTTGCTTTTCATTGCATGTCATGTTTTAACAGAAACCTAGAAATGTTTGCTATGAAACAATATGAAAGAAGGAACATTTATACAATTAAAATTCACTTGGCCATTAATGCACCCCCATATATTCTGGTTGGTATTTTAGATGTTATTTGCTTTGTAAACACATTTTCTTTCTCGTTCAAGGCTGCTGCTGCTCTGGCTCTGGTTTACAGTCTGATAATGTGTTGCTCATAAAGTTCCCATGTATATAGTGCCTCGTACCTCATACGGTCTCAGTGAATGATTACTGAGCTGAACCTGTAAAAGTTTATCTAAATGTCCCATGTCTTGAAGACAGAGTGTGCCATGGTTGTGGCAGCTGCCTTATAGTTAGTGAATGCCTAGAAGCTGTGGTTTCAGGGAAGGGATGGATCTTCAAATAGAAATGATTGTGAATGACATATAATTTTCAGGAAAGATATTATGAACTCAGTCAACCAAGAGCAAAAGAGAGTTTTTTTGGCTTTTTAGAAGGCTGTCCATTTCAGCATAACCATTTGCCATCATCATTGTCTATTTGGTGGGAATCTACTCTGTATTAGACATTTATAGATGCTTTTCATATAATCCTTTATACAACCCTATGACAAAGGTATTATTATCTCCATTTTACAGTTGAGAAAATTTAAGTTCAGAAAAATAAATAAATGTCCTTTTATCACACAGCAAGAAAGTGGTAAATCCAGGATTCCAAGTTGGATCTTACTGGTTCCAAAGTTTGAATTCTATTCAGTATGTGTCCTGTGGCTTCCTTGAGTGGTGGTATAGTCATAATAGATGGAGCAGTGCTATCCAGGTCAGGATCCATGTTCCTAGGCAAGGATGCCATGTAAAATATTTATCACCTGGTTTGTCATGGGCATTGCCCAATCAGAACAGACACCGTAACCTGTCAAAATGGACTCTGGCTGTAACCGACATTCTGATCATACAAATGCACACTCTTTTACTATCAATAGTGGACCTAGGCTACAACCCTTTTAACTGATGTGAAAATTTTGTGTGTGTATGTATGTATGTACATTTTTTTTCCTGTGAAGAAGTTTGATATCATCAAATTTTCACAGAGATTTTTGACCTCTAAAGATTGAAAATTTATGTTGAGTGGTAGACTAAATTAGTTGGTTTAACCCCCCCAAAAAAGATATTTATATTTAGAGAACACTATTAAGACAAAAGAGTTTCTGAGGTTAGAGGGATCATATTTGTGGGGCAACATGGCAGAAGAGAAGTGAGGAGAGGCTGGAGAAGCGTGAGCTTGAGTTCTGGGGTCACAGGGACTCTTGCATGGGCAGGGACTGCTTGACAAGATGGAGACTTGTTTTAGAGACTCATGATATTTTTAATTATATTTCCCAAAGTAATTGGGAGGCAGGTTTAGTTCTCTTCTCAATTTTGAAACCTCTGAAACTTTGGGAGTCATTTTTTCCTTCCTTTAATTAGTCAATATTATTTCCTCTTGTGTTTTCTTAAACTTTGTAATCTAGCTGTTTTATCTTAAATGTAAATAATATACAGGAGAAAGCTCCATTCCCAAGTGTTATAAAAGTAGTTTTGCATCTATATATTTACTTTATAATTAGAGCAGGAGTTCATTTTATATATATAAATGTAAAATTATTTATATATATATATATATAATTTTTTTTCTGAGTGTTATAAATCTGTGAAAACCCCCAAACATTATAATGAAACTGGATTTGCTGATGCCAAACTCAGAGAAGAAAGACCCTTTAGGAAGCTGTTGCCAAGGAAGAGATTGATTGTTACACAGGTGGGTGTCTGCCACTTCCCTTGATCAGTGGAAAATTTTGCCCAGCCTGGCAAAGCAAATCTCAGCCCAGGGCCTTGAAACTCACCCGATGATATTTTAATATCGGGGATAAAAACAAGGCTGCAGCCTAATTCATTCATTTGCTTTAGTGTTCTCTTTAAAACATATACATATTTTATAAATATTAAATTTCATGAAAGGGGATTTATTTTTTTCATTTCTATTCCTTTTATTTATTTTAATTTTAATTTTTATACAATCTTTAAAGGTTACTTTCCATTTACAGTTTTTTACAGAATATTGGCTATATCCCCCATGTTGTACAATACATCCTTGAGCCTATCTTATACCCAATACTTTGTGCCTCCTACCCCCCAACTCCTCTATTACCCCTCCCCTCCCCCGCTGGAAACCACTGGTTTGTTCTCTGTATCTGTGAGTTTGCTTCTTTTTTGTTATATTCACTAGCTTGTTGTATTTTTCAGAATCCACATAGAGGTGATATCATACGGTATTTGTCTTTCTCTATCAGACTTATTTCACTTAGCATAATGCCCTCCAAGTCTATCCATGTTGCTGCAAATGGCAAAATCTCATTCTTTTTTGTGGTTGAGTAGTATTCCATTGTGTGTGTGTGTGTGTGTGTGTGTGTGTGTGTGTGTGTATCACATCTTCTTTATACATTCATCTGTTGATAGACATTTAGGTTGCTTCCATATCTTGGCTATTGTATAAAGTGCTGCTATGAGCATTGGGGTAAATGTATCTTTTTTAATTAGTGTATTGTTGTGTCTTTTGGGATATATAGGAGTCCAGAAGTGGAATTGCTGGGTCATATTCTGTTCTATTTTTAGTTTTTTGAGAAATCTCCATACTATTCTCCATAGTGGCTACACCAATTTATGTTCCCAGCAACAGTGCACGAGGGTTCCCTTTTCTCCACATCCTCTCCAACATTTGTTATTTGTGTTCTTTTTAATGATAGTCATCCTGACAGGTGTGAGGTGATATCTCATTGTGATTTTGATTTGCACTTCATTGGTGAGTAGCAATATAGAATATCTTTTCCTGTGCCTGTTGGCCATCTGCATTTTCTCTTTGGAAAAATATCTATTCAGTTCTTCTGCCCATTTTTTAATTTGTTTGTTTGTTTGTTTGTTTGATGTTGAGTTGTATGAGCTGTTTATACACTTTGGAGATTAATCCCTTATTGATCATATAATTTGCAAATATTTTCTTCCATTCAGTAGGATTTTTGTTTTGTCAGTGGTTTCCTTTGCTGTGCAAAAGCTTTTAAATTTAATTAGGTCCCATTTGTTCATATTTGCTTTTATTTCCTTCACTTTAGGAGATGGATCCAAAAAAATATTGCTGAAATATTTATTTCATAGTGTGTTCTGCCTATGTTTTCCTCTAGGAGTTTTATAGTATCTGGTCCTACATTTAGGTCTTTAATCCATTTTGAGTTTATTTTTGTATATGGTGTTAGAGAATGTTCTGATTTCATTCTTACACATGTAGCTGTCCAGTGTTCCCAACACTACTTATTGAAGAGACTGTCTTTACTCCATTGTGTATTCTTGCCTTCTTTGTCATAGGTTAATTGACCATAGGTGCATAGGTTTATTTCTGGACTCTTGATCCTGTTGTATTGATCTTTGTGTCTGTTTTTGTGCCAGTAACATACTTTTTTGATTACTGTAACTTTGTAGTATAGTCTGAAGTCAGAGAGCATGATTCCTCCAGCTCTGTTCTCTTTTCTCAAGATTGCTTTGGCTATTTGGAGTCTTTTGTGTTTCCATACACATTTTAAAATTATTTATTCTAGTTCTGTGAAAAATGCCATTAATAGTTTGATAGGGACTACATTCAATCTGTAGATTGCCTCGGGTTGTGTGGACATTTTAACAATACTGATTCTCCCAGTTCAAGAACATGGTATATCTTTCCATCTATTTGTGTTGTCTTCAGTTTCTTTCAACAGTGTCTTATAGTTTTCAGAGTACAGGTCTTTTGCCTTCTTTGGTAGTTTTATTCCTAGGTATTTTATTATTTTTCATGCAATGGTAAATGGGACTGTTTCCTTAAATTCTCTTTCTGACAGTTTGTTGTTAGTGTATAGAAATGCAACAGAATTCTGTATATTAAATTTTGTATCCTGCAACTTTACCAAATTCATTGAGGAGCTCTAGTAGTTTGCTAGTGGCATCTTTAGGACTTTCTGTGTATAGTATCATGTCATTCGCAAACAGTGACAGTTTTACTTCTTCCTTTCCATTTTAGATTCATTTTATTTCTTTTTCTTCTCTGATTGCTGTGACTAGGACTTCCAACACTGTGTTGAATAAAAGTGACAAGATATTACAGGCCAATACCACTGATGGACATAGATGCAAAAATCCTCAACAAAATACTAGCAAACCAAATCCAACAATACATTAAAAGGATCATACATCATGATCAAGAGGAATTTATCCCAGAGATACAAGGATTTTTCAATATCTGCAAATCAATCAAAGTGATACACCACATTAACAAATTTAAGAATAAAAATCATATGATCATCTCAATAGATGCAGAAAAACTTTTGATAAAATTCAACATCCATTTATGATAAAAAATCTCCAGAAAGCAGGCAAAGATGGAACGTACCTCAATGTAATAAAGGCCTTATATGACAAACCCACAGCTAACATGATACTCAATGGTGAAAAGCTTTAAGCATTTCCTCTAAGATCGGGAACATTATATATAATTTTAAATAACATTTATAACAAAATTAGAAATGATTTTATTAAGTACTCTGAACCAGTAATCACACCAGGAAAATTTTAATATTAAACTATTAGATATTTGAAAATAAAATTAACATCTTTGAGTTTATTTTATAAAATGGCATTAGAATGCCCTGCCCTCTAATGAAATGGGCTATTTACATTCTGCTTGGTACATCAAGAAACATTTCAAGTTTATTCTTCGTCAGCATCCTTGTTCTATTTACCATTTTCCCTAAGTGATAACTACAGAATACACAGCTCTAGGAAAAAAAAAAAAAATGAGCACTTATTTAATTCATATTTCTCCATTCTTCTGGCTATCTCAGTTCTGTATTATCTGTGTTAGCTATATAAAAATAAGTTTACAATACTATAGCAAACATATTTTATTACCAGTTTCAAGCATCCATCTGGATTTGAATCTTTATTTTGTTAAAAGTAACTGTCATTGTACTTTCTCTAATACTTCCCAAAACGTTTACAGATTCCAACAAGATATGATCAATTATAAATAAAATTAAAGTGTATTTAACAAACCTTAGATGAATTAATAATGATGAGGCAATTAATATAAAGCTACCTAGAGAATTCTGATAATATATGATCAAGCATTATTACTTTTGAGACTTTGTGTAGCTTCTGGTTTAACATTCATTAGTTTTATAAAAACTTTTGATCAGCCACTATATAATGTGACCCTTTAGATGGTTCTGGAAAAGTTAAACATTAGTTGCGTATGCATTTTAAAGAATCTATTTACCTTTTAAGCTAATTGGGGACCATTTGAAAGGGACTTCAATTGTCTTTTCAAAGTTATCTCAAGATACCATTTCTCATTATGATACATCTAGCATAAATGCACAACTGAAAAAGCAATGTGTGATTTGCTGTCTTGCCTACAGTAAGGTGTGAGATGATATATTTTTCTGGTGCTGTGGCTTACAGATGCTATGACTGTCCTTGCTCCCCAGCTCTCTCACTTTTTGCCAAGCACTATGATCTAGGTGTTATTCTTATACCATGAAAATCCATAGCCTCAGTGCATTATCTGTAGTCAAGTATAGTATATCTCTGGGCTATATGGTCTTTTGAAAGCACAAACATATGCAAAACAAGTAAAAGAACCATTTCAGTGGTATGCTATGTTGACTTACTACCATTCACTTCATATTTTCATATACTAATTCAACATATATGATATATATATTTTTTCTTTTTCTATTGTGTGTTGGGCATTGTGAACGTGCTGGGAATGCTGTTGTGAACTATAGGGTTGTGACTCTTCTTCTGATGAGATTCATACTTTAGCACAGAAGATATTCAGTAACTGCTGCAGTAAAGCTGAGTGATGGAAGAAAGAGAGTCCTGGAGGAGTTCAGAGCAGGAGAGCTCGAAGGAGTTTTGGTAGTTGGACGTCTCACTAACGATGAGACGTTTCACTAGGGTTAGATTTCTTGACAGGAGATGTTGGGCTGGGGTAGAGAAATGGTATGACATGCAGAGGAAACAGTGTGAAGAGATGAGAAAGAATATAGAGCGTTCAAGGAACTGAAAGCATTCTGCCATAATTGGAGCACAGAAAGTGAGGGAGAAATCACAGTAAAATGGTGATAGAAATAGAGAGGGATCTTCCTGTGGCACACTGAGGTTTACAAACTGTATTTTAATTGTTTATAAGTAAGCGAGTAGAGATACTTATCAAGAACAAGGGGATCCATATAGAGCCATGAGGTTGAAACAGTTATCTTAATTTGCCTTTTTATTTAGTGAACTATTTTTAAAATGCAATGGTTTATTCAAAGCAGTTATAAAAGTTGTTATAATTTCTAGATAGAGTTTTGAATGCAATTGGTTTCTCTATGACTTTCAATTAACAATACATATTTTATTTTAATGTTTCTTTCCTCTTTACTACTGTCAGTTCTTTCACCACTGCACTTTCTATGGCCCTACCTGGTCATTCCTAGGATGTGAAATTATGCTGTATGATGATCATTTTCCCCACTATTTCTAGGGTAGCACAGTAAAAAAGAGAAGTAATATGATTTTGGTATGTCTACAGATTTTGGAAGATTTGGGTCCTTAAGTATCTGTTGATTTGCATTCACCTCATCTTCCTCACTCTTTACTTCATCTTTGCTAGACAGTAATCAAATGGGTCATATTTTAAAAGTAACAGTTGAGTTCTAGAGTGACACATCTTGGATAACAGGCTTTATGTGGTGTGACTGTGAGAGAAGTCAATTGGCATTGACTACACTAGGCAGGCAGTCAAAGTTGCAGCATGTCTTACCTTTGCAACTGAGTAGGAACATTGTAAAATTGATTTTGTTGCAGAGTGCACTGATAGTATCTGACAGTTATTTCAATGTATGTCTCGAAATCCTTTGAGCTCTGAACAAGTATCTATTTTAGTGATTTTAGAAATGGGTAATGAAAAAAGAAAAAGGAACTGGGAGGTTATAATTGAGCAAGACACCAACATTGATGCAAATGATATCTGGCCTCAATTTCAGTTATTAAACATATTATGTCAAAGTATGTTTTAGAAAAAATTTATATCTAGCTGAATTAATGTGAAGTTTGGTTTAGTAAGGAAATATAGAAAGGTTTGAAATGTAATATGGAGAAAATATTAGATCAGGGAATTCTCATCCTTCCTAGAAGAAACCAGAGAGAGAAATTAGATTAAAAGAGAAGACTGTTGGAAGAAGAGACATTGGGGCACAGAACAGAGATACTTCTTGATTGATTCAGAGAAATTCAAGTTTAACTCAAAGTGGACCAAGAATAGACACTAAATCTCGAGGAAAGACATAATTGGTAGATAGCCTGACCAGGATGAAAAATGGATTGGAATTTATACGTGAATAAAATCTCAATATGCCACAGAAGCCTTGGAAGAAGTAAGTTCTAGTTCTCGACTATAAATGGTTGTGGGACTACCTAGATATGTAGAATCATTAGAACCTGGTAAGATATGATCAAAGTGGCACTGGTGATTCTTTATTCTATGTCTATATGCTGTTTATGACAACAGATTATAATCACCACTAGAACAGGCACTAGGTCTGTTTTGTGCACTGAATCTGCAATGCCTAGCATGGTACCTGGGAAAAAGTAAGAGCACGATAGACATTGTTAGATGTCTAAAATAAATGTTATTCTTATAATCACCTAAGTTTTTTTTTTTTCTTGGTTTGTTTGCTTTTTAGTATTTCATGAGTCAGAATGTAGGAGACAAGAAGCTAGGATGTCCCCCAGGGGTCATAGCTATGAATTATTTGGGAATATCAAAATTTTAAAGAAACTGGTTATATTAGTATATATCATAATCTAATTAATAGATAATATAATATATTATATTATTATTATATAATTATTGGTTCTATTAATTATATCTGTTGGATATAGATTATGCTTTTGAATAGTAAATTATTACAATTAATCTTGGTCTTGTTTTGTAATTGCACCTGGTTTGGTCAGGGTAAATGAGGCATATCTTTCATAACCATTTACTGTAAGTTGTGGATAAACTGAAATCAGAGCTATCAGAGATTTAACTATGAAAACATTTATACTTTGATACTGGTATAAAACAGCTTACTGTCAAACAGTGCTAATAATTGGAACATAACCCTTAAACTTTCTGAACACAATTTTGCCTTTATAGTGAAAAATGCATATTTTTTCTTGCTAAAAATGTATATTTAATCATAAGTTTCTCTTCCCAAAGGGGAAAGGGGGGATAAATGAGAAGTTTGGGATTAACATATACACACTACTATATATAAAATAGATAACCAACAAGGACCTACTGTACAGCAAAGGGAACTCTACTCAATATTCTGTAATAACCTGTATGGGTAAAGAATCTGAAAAATAATGGCTATATGTATATGTATAACAGAATCACTTTGCTGAACACCTGAAACTAACACAATATTATAAAGCAACTATACTCTAATATGAAGTAAAAATTAAATTTAAAAAAATGTGTATTTATTAAATTCTCCAGTGGAAAGACTTGTTAAAATATTTGTTAGACAGACTGATGGGTTCCATTCCCTAAGACATTTTAGAAAAGCATCCAAATAACATAATGTCACCATTGTTCACCTTCTTCAGTGAATCTCAACTTCTCTCTTATGGTGACAAACATCATATTTTTGCATATGGACCCTGAGTGATAACGGACTTAGAGGAAAAAGGAACAGTCAGGGCTGGAGTTGTCTGTGACAAATGCTGAAAGGGAAAACCTCGAGAACCATCAGTGTGTACTTTTTACTTATCAGCCAGAACCTTTCAGTTTATCAGCGATCATTAATGGAATTGATTATCAAGTGTTATGAAATTGCTAAATCAATGAACTAGTACTTCACACTCTGATGTTGTCACAGTTCAGGGTAATGTGTAGTTTTACAATCCCAAAATGAACCATGGTAACATTTGTCATATAATCGGACCCTTTCCTAAATAATGATAAATTAAGTGAAGTAGGATTCAAAAATTGATCTAAACTAATTAAATCTATTTAAGGCAGCCATGGTTTAAGGATAAGTAAGAATCTTTGAAGACATCTTTTAAATGAATTTTATTGCATTTATGCACTATTCCATGTTTTTAAAAACTGAGTAATTATTCAAGTATTACCAGATGCTGATGACTAAACCCTGATAGCATGGACACGTGCAAAGATATGCATTCGATACTGCTTCCAATTTCGGAATAAGAATAAAAAGACTGAGACATTGAAACCTACATTTTTGGCAGATAGAGTTGTGATCTCGTCATATTTTCCTCTCTCAGCAGTAAACCTTTGTCACCCTTAAGATTTTACCAAACACACAAGCTAGTAAGTTAGCCTGTTGAAGTTTCATGGATGCTGGCAGAAGGCATGAGACCCCTGGGTCGTACACAGAGCACTCACTCATGCCACAGCCAGCGGTGTGAGCACCAGCATCTTTGTGTTGGTTCCGCATGGCCCCAAGTCCTGTGGAGGCGACGTGGGAGGCTCCCTCATGGTGGATGCTGTGTACTCAGAAGGTTTGTGTCACAGCCGAGGAGCACTGAACTTGGAAAGTCTGCCGCTTTTATAGTAAGCAGACTGCTATTTGTCTTGGAGGCATGTTACCTCATTCCTCAGGGTCCATCACTGCAAACACATTGCTGCTAAGCAGCCGAGGTAAAGAGTGCTCAGAGCCTAGAATTCTTGGCACGCTCAGCGGCAATGTGCAGTGTCCCTCAGGGCCACGGCATGCTGCCTCTCCCAACAACCTTTACGCTAGGACCCGGCCGAGAAACTGACTTGAGGACGGTAATAGCAAAGCCAGAGTGTCTTTATGTAAGTGCGGAAGCTTGCTCTAGTACTGATAAGACCACACAGAGACTCAACACCCTGGAATATAGGGCTTTTGGGATACAACCAAAACAAATGATAGGTATTGTTTTTGCTTAAAAATAAAACTCACATTAATTATATATTGGCCCTGAAGGAACAGAATGATATGTATCTATGGTAAAAGCCTGTGTCTGCATAGATGATGAGTTTCTGTATGGCAGAAACTACAGTTTCTACTCCTTTCTCCCATTGTGCTTTCCACAGTATTAAATGGTAAATAAGTGCTCAAAAGTATATTTCTGTTGATGAACTTTGTGTCTGTATTTCATGAGAGGAGAAGATATATCAGATATCATGATCCAAGCACCCTGCTTCCGTCGCTGCTCCAAGGGGAAGCTCTTCCTGGCAATTACAGGTCACCAACGTCTACTAGGCTGTGCCCGTTCATAGCAGGTGCTATCTCTGGCAGTGCTTCTCCTCTACTTTAAATATAGTCATTCATCCTCTGAATGTAAAGGGGCCACATACCTAGGCAAGAAGTGTCTCACAGCCATCATGCAGTCGTTCGCACCTTCATCCAGCAAATACTTATTGAGTGCCTGCCGTGTGTCCTCTTTGATTACACATGGGGTTCTGCTTGAAAAGTATCATCAGTTATCCCAGGTTCTGCTGTTGGATCTTTCCTGGCTTTGACCATTGTGTTTTGCCAGAGCTGGAATAGGTGTTCCCCAGTGGCTGCTACTTTTGTGTGCAAATGGCAAGCCATGATTATTTGAGTAGAGAGAGACCAGCAAAATAGGTGTTAGGTCTTTTCCCCAATTTTCCCTGGGGATAACTCATTCCCTATCCTTTCTTCTAATCCCTATTAGAAGATTTCCTGAAACTAAAACTGCATTTTAGTTCTTTTAGCTTAAGTCTTTTACAGGAAAAAAATATTGTCACTAATAAAAGAAGATATGACTATAATATTTACATGTTGCCAATGTAATAGAACAAAATACATCAATGAAGAATTGAAAAAAAAATGATCTAAAGGGATTGCCTCCTTGAGAGTCATAAGTGGAGCTATTTTTCTGCTTTGGGGATGAGCACCGTCCACAGACTCATATACAGTTATTCATAGAGCTCTTGGGTCTAGAGCAGGAAGCATGTGCAGTCTTTATAGGGCGTATTTCGGGATGTGCTACACGATGTTGGCAGCGTTTTCCCTGTTCCTATGTATACTAAATGTTGGTGTCATTCTTATTAAATCAGAACTGATGATGATGTGTCACATTCCCACAGGACAGCTGGCAGGTTGGAAGGTGGCATTTTGGAGAATTACTCACTTTCTATAATAATTGTACTTGACGTTGGCTGAGATCTCCTACGAAGGCGTTTGACACAACTGACCATTCCTCTTTCACCTCCTCTTCCTGTGGCTTCCCTGATTTTATGACACTTTATTAAGGAATTTCATTCCATCACATTCTTCCCTGACTAACCCTTATTTATTCCTCTCACTGACCTGGTGTTCTCCTCTGTCTCCTAAATGTGTATGTTCCTCAAGGTTATTTGTTTTCTTTCTCTTGTCTCTATACTCTCCAATCTAGAGATCTCATCTACTCCTTTGGAGTTAAATAGACGGATCTGCAGATTACTCTCAAATTTTTATTTTTAATACTATGGAACTTTCTTGAACGTAAGATTTGCACTTAACTGTGATGAATTTTCACCTAGTTGTCCTCAAAACATCTCAAATTTAACAAGTATCACAAGCACGCCCATTATTTCTACCTCATACTTCATTCACTCAGCTTCAAAACCTAAGGTTAAATAGATAGCTAGTGAGAAGCAGCCACATAGCACAGGGAGATCAGCTCGGTGCTTTGTGACCACCTAGAGGGGTGGGATAGGGAGGGTGGGAGGGAGACACAAGAGGGAGGAGATATGGGGGTATAGGTATACGTAGAGCTGATTCACTTTGTTATACAGCAGAAACTAACACACCATTGTAAAGCAATCATACTCCAATGAAGATGTTAAAAAAATAAAAGATTTTAAAAAAACCCTAGGCTTATCTTTGATTTGCACCACCACCCCACTTTTCAATTGCACTTCAGATCCAACTTAACGGCTTTATTGGCCTTTCCTCTATAATATCCACTGTATTCATCCCAAGCTTACACTCTTTATTACTTGTACTTAACTTGCCATGTTGAACTCCCAACCTCACTGATTTAAACGCTGCTGTATCCCTTTCCCAGTCAGGGAATGAGAGATCCCACTGGGTTTTTGTTTGTTTGTTTGTTTTTTTAAACATCTTTATTGGAGTATAATTACTTTACAATGGTGTGTTAGTTTCTGCTTTATAACAAAGTGAATCAGTTATACATATACATATGTCCCCGTATCTCTTCCCTCTTGCGTCTCCCTCCCTCCCACCCTCCCCATCCCACCCCTCTAGGTGGTCACAAAGCACTGGGTTTTTAGAGAGTGCCTTTAACCTAGGGAATGAGCTGCAATGAGAGACGATACCTGCAAGAGGACGCTGCCACGCTGGGTGTCAGAGGAATGAAGGCAAGAGATTAGGTTTATCGGAACCGAGAAGCTCTCAGTGAGACCTCTCAGAGCTGGGGTTCAGATCTCTGAGAGGGCATGATGAGGCTGGTTCTCATCGTTTAGAAGAAGCTACTCAGTGGGAGGAACAGCTGGTGTGGGAGAGAGTGCCGCTGCTGCTGCGAGAAGCTGCCCCTGGTGGCATGATGCTCACCCAACGTCAACCAAACAGGAAGGAGGAAGCCCCTCCCCTGTCCTCTTGTTTTCCAGTCCCCTGCTAGTGCCTTCTTTTGGCATAATCTAACCAGAATCCAGCTGGTACAGGGGTCTGAGTAATTTCATATGTCAAACCCCAGGCAAAGCATTAGAGAACGGAGAATAAATGGTGGGTTTGGAATTGAGAAACACTAGTTAAGTAATCCGTATAGAACATGCCTTCAGTTACTCATCTTGCATGTACACTCTTACACATGTCTGAACTCTCCCCACAGCAGTGAATACTTCATAGGTATACCTAGCAAGGAACAACTGTTCCTACAAGGGCTCTCCGAGCCTCCTCTGAAAAATGGAAGACACAAGTTCCAACAATCACGCTATTTATCTCTGGGAGGTGCTAATTCCTTTTTTAGTTTATTCTTAATTGCAAAAAATATCTTGTATCCTAAAGAATAAATTAAGTTATAAAGTTAACCACAAAGATACAGACATATAAGCTAACTATGTGAGATCAGGAGGGAGGAAAAGAAAATAAGTTAGTTATTATTATACATACATACATATATACATACATACACTATATATTATACTATATATATGTCTCTATAGAAATATAAATATACATACATATACGTGTATATGTATCTATCTATATAATGATATACATAGAGAGAGAGAGAGAGGGAGAGAATACTTAATTGATACAGTTCTCATTTCCAAAACCAGTGAGTTTGGATTCCTTTTTAACATCTCTTTTCTATGACCCATCCTATGTTACCTTTCTTTTCCCTCAGCCATAATCTCTGTAGGATTTTTTAAAAATCATTTTATAGGGTAACCCAAATCTTCATTCCTGATGGCTCTAAATTCAGAAATCTTTACTGCGTTACCATAGTTTTCATTAACTTTTACTCTTGGGCGTGGAAATACTGAGATGTGCCATAGGAATCCATTCTCTGTCATATCCATTTCTCACTGTCATCAGTGTGTAGTAACAACCCAATTTTCCTTAGTAATTGGGATGATACTCCAGCCGAAGCAGTATCTCTCTTTTTGCCCTGTTAGTTCAGTGTTTGTGGAACTCAAAATGGCCAGGTAGCATTCTTAACTTACAGTAAATGTAACTATTTTTGTGTTCTCTGGTGCAAACCTGGCTCTCCTGGGTACTAAGACATCCAAACCAGCAGAGCCCGAAGTTGGGAAAACGGAATCAAACATTCCATGAGTGGGTTCCTAGGTGTAATAGTGAAAGTAGCCACTCCCACTTCCACCTCTTGATTCTGCACATGTGTTTTCTGGCTCTTGTAGAGCACATACAGGAGCTCCCTCAGAGAGTGCCTCAGGCTTTCTGAACATTATCACCAACGAGCACCACAACCAAGCCTTCGCTAGGGCCAGTCACCATTACATCATGCCAGCTGCTTCTGGGTGATGGGAGACTTAATAATAAGAGAACAGTCAATGGACATAGTTCATTGCCATACTTCCTTTGCAGTGACATGAGTTCACTATTCAGAAGCAATGTGTGTAAGCACCATACAGTGACTAGGACATTCTATAAATCTGTGGATGGTGACGCTGTTAGAAACACAGTGGACAGGAAAGACATTTTGGAGACCATGAATTGATTTCAATTCAAAGCCAATAATTTCCTGCAGAAGTGTACATTTCCCTTACCCCAGTCATCCTATTAGATAGTACAGGACACTTCAGAGAGTCTTGGAGGAATATTCATTGTCATTGCATAAAGAAGCATCTGTAGCTTTCTTAGAAGCTTTATAGCTAGTGCCTTAGATGGTCACGTCCTTGCCATACTTGCCTGTGATGGTAAGAATGACGATGACAAGGACTGTGCGATCAAATGGATGGAGTGCTTTGAGAAGGAAAATCACAAGCTCAGGATGCGTTCAAAAGACCAGAGAACTTCTATGTTGATGTAAAAGACTAAAAGAAGATTTTTTGTGTGTTTTTTTTCCCTTGAAGCTGTAGGGCTGACTTACAGAAAATCAAATCTAAAATCGTATAGAATTACAACAGGTTATAGAATTACAACTAAGTTCACAGACTCAAGTCTTTTTGTGAAAATTAGAGCATTGATTGGGAAGACACTGGACCCCGAAACTTGAAGGAGATCAAATAGGTAGATTCAGACAAAGCTGATGGTGAGCTCCCAGATCTCTCTGATGTCTCCCTGCCAGTGGCAGCAGCTCTTCTCCCCTCTCTGCCTCGCTTGCTTGAAGAAATGGTTACTATGGGTTCCTTAGAGGGGCAAAATAAACTGGTTCTAGGAGTGCCAAAAGAAGCCAGAGCTGGAAACAACAGCTGCCTCTATGACAAAGAATTACTCCTGGGATACTTCTGTTCATGTGATATTGCTGACACAAGCAGCAAGCCAAGACAATGGGAATGAGGAAGTCTCTCTCCATCCTTCACCTGCATGCCGAACTCCCCTAAATGCCCCTACAGACAGGATCTAACAAAAGCCAGCCTGCAAAGGAGTCTGGGAAATGTAGTTTTCAGAGCTGCATCCCCAGCATCAAGAGCAGAGTATAGAAGGGCGAGTTAGAAGTTGAGAAAAAAAATGGCCAAATACCTGACAGCCCTGCCCAACCTTCAAGGAACAGCATAGGCTGGAAGCTCATCCACAGCACTTCCCCTGATCGCCCCAGTCCCCTTGATTTAAAATCCTGTAGACTTTGTTCCAATTTCAGGATCACTGATCACATCCTGCCATGCTTTGGGGTAATGAACATCCACATTTTCTTATAACTGATAGAGTGCCTTCCCTTTCTTCCAGAGGACGCATTCTAAGAGCAAAGAGAGCTTTCTGTCTGGCTCTACCAGTGTACATGGCAACTTTGTTAAAGGAAATATTCTTTGGCATTATACTTACTGAAGTAGGAAATCTCCCTCACTTTCTGCCATAATGTCTGTCTGGTTAATTTGGTTCACTTTCCTTTGCTTATTCTGTTACCAAAATAGGCACGTTTCACAGGCATGTACTCTTGGTCACAAATGCATTAGATGAACTGTGGGTGGAATAAAATTATTACTTTGATTGGAAAAGCAGCCCTGTGTGTGCTCTAGACTGGCAGTATGACAAGACCAGCATCATCCTGGTGTTCAAAGGACAGGACATCTCTACAGGTGTGATGCCAATGCAAAGTGCTAGCAGAATCTGAGGGGTTTTTTGTTTGTTTTTGCTGTAATGTACTGATTGCCTCATAAATGAAAATAAAAATTAAATACCCTTTTGGATGTGGTTGGTTTTATTTACTTTTAAAGGGCACATGTCAATGCTCTTGTTTTTTTAGTCATTTATCATTGGCCATTCCAAGGTTAGGACCCCAGAGTGTACTACCTTTACTTGGCATTTACTTAGGAACCACAATGCCGTTTACAGCTGCCATCTATTTACAAAAGTGAAGTAAATACACTTGTACATAATTAATAGTGAAAATGAGGTGAAGCATTTAATAAAAAAATGCAGTATGCTCCAATCTGAAATGTTTGCTACTTTCTAATGTGCACATACAGATTTTTATAATTTGAAGTATAAATGAAAATGTTTATTTTTAAAAAACTTTTGATTTCCATCATTTGACATCAGACTTGAAAACATTCTCTGTAGCATTTTCTATAGAAAAGTTAAATAATAGTATGATTCCTTACCCTTAGGTGAGGAATTATCCCTCCATTGAAGTGAGTTTTTGTTATGTTTACACAGGAATGGCATTGTTCTGTTCACGCTCAACTGTGTGTTTCCACTGCATGGAGAGAGGTTAATGGCTCTTAAACTGGTCCCTTCAGCCCTGCACTTGTGTGTCAGCCTCGGTACAGAAAGGATGAAGTCTGTGCTGGGATTCCTCTCTGAAGCCCTTGTTCAGACTGACCCACATGAGTGTGAATGGTTAAAGCTGCAAATGAGATAGAAATCAGACAGTTCTCACATAATCTCAGGAGCTGTTGCAGGGCTCGGGAGGACATGGCAGATACAGGGTGATCTCTTTAGGGACACAGTTCATAGATTCACCCCAATTTCCCCCATCTGTGGAGGGAGACTTGGCTCAGAAGTGCACGGGCCTTTCTCACAGTCTCTGTTTGGTTTTATTTTTCCTGTAGGTCATACGCTTTGGCTGTAGTGTGCCTGTCTGTAGGACGCTGAACCCTAGGTAAATGACGACGCCTACTAGATGTCACGCTTGTGTCAGGCTGCTGGGTAGCTCCTCCTGAATATAACTCTTACTCGAAGTCACATAACTTTCTAGAATAGCCTGATGCAAAACCATTTATGTGTCAACGCAGAGATTTAAAATCATTCTTCATTATGTATTTTAAGCCCCACCTTCTCTCTCTTTCTACTTTAAGAAACATTTTCTTTGCCTGCTTTGTGTTTATGATTTAAAGTAGTTTTTATGTCATCATGAATTATAACTGCTTTCCCTCAGTGATTTACATTTTTATATATTACTCAGAAACTATCCTGTGTGGTTTAATGGAATATACTTCATGGACTGAAACTGCCTTCTAGCCTGTTATGTCATGAACTTCAGAATGGATACTGCCACTTGGTTCCTTAAAATCTTTTGATGCCTTCCCAATGTATGCAGAATAAAATCCGCATCCCTTGATTTGCTATTCTTTGATCTGTGCAGTCTGATATAGTTTTATTTTCCAACACTGGCCCACATTTCAGGTGTATAACACTACTCAGAGCTCCCCTATTTTCTCCACCCCTCTAAAGCTCCTTCACTGTCTGTGCACGTCTCTGCAATTTCACTTACATTAATCCACCACTGCTCTATATTTCCTAGTCTTTTCCTGGCTAGACTGTGAGCACCTTACATGGGGCTATTTGTTTAATCTCTGGATCTGCAGGGATTTATGGTCCTTCTGGGCGCACAGCACATACTCAGTCTCCACATGTAGAATAAATATACACATGAACTTGCGAACAGCCTGTGCCCCAAGCCCTTCAGACATCGTAAATAGTTAACAGAATGGATTGTATCAGATCGAAGAGGATATGACAGAGAGAACCTGTGAGACAAGGGCTTAAGCCACCTGCTTTTTTTTACATACACCTCCATGGTCTCTTCTGTTTCCTAACGAGCTACTTCCTGACAGGATCATGATGCAGAAATTGATCAATAATTGAAACACACATCTGGCACTAAGAAAGTGAGATTTGAAGCACCCAAGTAGGAATTGTTTACATGCTGTGATCAATGGATTGCTCATGAATTTTTCCATGGATTCAGTTAAATAAGTCACAGACTACCAGATCCTTATTTGGCCTGCAGTTTATTAATCAAATTATGCTACTTAGAATGGATTAAAAGCCTGTTAAATCAAGTGAATTGAAATACTTGGTGATTATTCTCTCAATATTCTGTATCTATAACCCCCACTCAAGAGTAACGTCAGTCATGACAATTTGCTAGTGGACAAATTTCATCTACAGTTCAGGAGAGGTTCTTATTTTTCTAAATTCCTCTTTATATCTTTTAAAACATAGAGTGGGCAGTGGCCCTGTAAACTGTGAGGTCATTTTTCATAGAGACAGGAAGTAAAAGTATCTCTTAAATCTCAGTGGCAAAAAGATTCTGTGGAGAGTGTATGTATCTCATACTCCAAGATAAACAGATTATCACTTGAATAACTCTCCTTAGCTAGTGCTGTTGATATATGTAGTACCAGAGCATTTTTGACTTTAGCGAGATTACCCGCAGTGAAAGCTGGGAAGTAGGGTATCTTCCTAAGACCACTATTATCTCATTTCAGAAGCCATCTTCTCCCTCCTGGGGCTTCTGCCAGCTGCTCTTTCCATGGGTTTGTATGATCCTCTGATCACTCAAGTCCCCTGCTTTGGATAAATCTCATTACAAATGTTCCTGTGTTTCTATCTCTCAAAGTCTCTCTCAACTAACACTTGGAAAATATTCAAAAATCTCCTTTAAATTGTTTATAATGACTAACGTGTTCATTACCAATCCTGGGGTATTTTAAAGAGTCCAATACATTAAGCAAAATAAACATTTAAAATTGACTGTTAGTCATAAATCAAAAATTAGTGATTAAAATTGTACACATATTCTGACACACACACACACACGCACACACGTATATAAAACTCATATGCTGTCTTGAATCATGTTATACACATACTACACACCCTCTCCCTCCATTGACCACAGTGAGTGTGTTCATTTTTAGATGGAGAGTAATTTAACTGATGTGAGATGCTTAAGAAGATTCCCTTTTCATATCTTGTTTAATACATAAATTCTGATAAATGGCATCCTGGATCATAATGTTGACTTACGGGAAAGGAGACATTACCTTCTAATGAAAAATCTGCCGTGAGTGAATCATTCATAATTTGCTTGATAATCATTTATACTTCACTGCCTTTTATAATGTTGAACCGAATGTAATCATGCTTGATGACCTTTAAGCATGCTTTTAAACTGGGTATTTCTAAACATAGTCTCTGCTCAGTAGAGACACGGTATTTCATATGGCTTAATACATGGAAATGGTCAGGTACACAAGGCATAATTTAATCCTGTGCTTTTATAGGAAGATGTCACATTATTATCCTCAAATTCTGTGGGATTTACATTAACTCTAAGCCTATTGGAACATATTGTATTTATTTTAAACCATGAAATCAGTTAGTCAGTTCTCAAGAGACAGATATACCCAGGCTATCATCTTAAGTGCAATGAAAGACCTAATACCTATCCTCAAGGTGCTTACAATTCAGATGGGAGGGACACAGATCCAAAGCAGGCTTTATATTTTAGTGATGACAAGGACTTCCAGAAGACACTGTGTTGGGCCAAACAAGGCAAAAGTAAACTTAAATTCCTTTGTGGCTGAAAATTGTTCTGCCTCTTTTTAATATGTAGTGTATGAGTGAGAATCTTCAAAAATGGTATGAAAAAATTAGGTATCATTTATGAAAAACATTCTAGTAAGTAAATAGATGTGAATACTGTATAAAGTTTCTGTTTCATGGTGAATCTCCTCCAAAAAAATTTAAACTGGGATACCATTTTCCACATGAAGCAATTTGGTCTATAAGAATGTCACCACAATATTTAGTATAAAGTTGAATTTATAAATGGATTTTGAACGTTAAGTGCAATTTGATGGATGCAAATATCATTCAGATTTTCACATCACCTATTCAAATTTTCCAACATGGAAATATGCTGTTAGTACAATGTGTTGGAAGATAAAATAAAGTATTGAGGGCGTTAAATTGTGATAAACAATTTGGCTTAAAAATCAGAAAATTGGCTTAGACTCACAGGTCTCTGATAATGTCTTGGCTACTAATGTTGTGAATGACTTTAAAAGCTCATTTTGACTCTGTATTGGGAACACAGTTTCTGCTTTCAGACACATTGGAAAGAAACTTTGGATTCAACAGTTGGCAGTAGAATTCTATTGAGGTTATGAAAGTGAGACTATGAGGCACCAGTGCAACTGGCTAAAATGTGAAAAATCCAGTTGCCCAGATGCTTTGCATACTGAAAAGCAATTTCTTTAATTAAATCAACAGAAATTTCTGGTTGTTTTTCTTCCTTCTCTCTCTCTAGCAAAAAAAAATTTTTTAATTGTAAAACTGTAGAGAAGTTGAAAGACTAGTACAACAAGCATCATATTTCCCTTGATTTCTTTCTATTTTAACAGATTTACCTTCTTTCTCACACATACTTAACCTAACCCCTGCATATATCTCACACCCAAATCCACACATAAACATGAGGTAAATGGCATATGTGTATGAGTGTATATATGTAAGTATATGTATATTTTTATTGATTTATTTGAAAGTTGCAGATGTCATACCATTTTTCTTCTACTATCTCAGCATGTATGTCTAAAATCTACAGTCATGCTATCTCATACATCATGCCATTACTATAATATCCAAGAAATTTAACATTAATTTAATGATATTATTTAATATGCAGCCCATGAGCATATAACCACATTTGTCCCCCAAATGCCCTTTATGGCTGTTTTGTTTTCATTTTCCAGGTTGAGGCAAGGATCACACTTGGTTATCTTGTCATGTTAAGCCATGTCATATTCCTGGAGTCTCCAATGTAATATAACTTTCTGCCATTTTTTGTTTTTTACCACCCCTGACATTTTTAAGACTTCGGGACAGTTGTCTATTGGAATGTCCCACAATCTGGATTTCTCCTGAAGTTTTTCCTCATGATCCTATCATGTTAAATGTAAATAGCAAGAGTATTTCCTAGATGGTGTGTAATTCACCTTGCATCACATCAGCAGGCACGCACATGTCCGGTCATCTCATGATACTTGTGATGCTGGGTTTCATCATTTGGGGAAGTGAAGTCTATCAGATCCCTCCCTTGTGAAGGCAGCCTTTCCCCTGTGTAATTAGCAAATAAAATGTGGCGGGGAGTGCTACACTGAGGTCATGTGAATATCTTGTTCCCCAACAGTTTTATTTTAAGGATCCACTGATATTCTTGTCCAAATCAGTGTTGCATTTGTTGTTGGAAGAAAAAGAGAGAGACATAATCCTATCATTATTTTTACAGTTACTATTTCACATTCTTCTTTAAAGAGAAAGGTAGCCAACGGCAGTCTGCTAAGCCAGCCTCTACACAGTTTTGATATGTACCCGTAAGTCTTTGAGCACTTCCTTGTTTTTAGCACAAGATGTTCCAGGCTCATCTTAGATTTTCAGTCTTTGAGCACTTCCTTGTTTTTAGCACAAGATGTTCCAGGCTCATCTTAGATTTTCAATGTCCTAGAATATGGCTATTAGGTGTGCACATTACTACAGATGTCTTTGCTTCTAGATTGTTTCGGTATATAACAGTACACTCATATGTGTAGTGTGCACGTGTGCATTCATGAGTTCTTCCAGATAACGCCAATTCAAATCCAACACCATAGAATTCTCCATCACCTTTGCCCATTCAGTATTTCATACCTATCCTCTCCCACAGTGAGAAACCACATTACCAGAAACATCAATATATTATTTCATTTATTATTTTATTCCACAGTACACACAATTGAGTTGCAAAATTACTAAACCCAAACCAGTACCAACTACAAAGTTAAGAACAGATTTCAACATAATGTTACATAAAATTCAAGGATTTATGTTAAAATTTCTAGACAGTATTTGGCAAGTGATTCATAGTACATAATTGGTATATGAGGTTAATTGAATTTGACCAGGGAAACAATGCTTGATTTCAGTGTGGGGGTATTGTATAAGCTTCAGATCTTGAGTAATGTCCAATCTAAACTTCAAACAGCAGCACAGAGGAACACAGTGTGACTCATGAACATCTGAGAAGGCAGTAAACAAAGGAAAAAACAATCTTTATATGAGGGCTTTTTGGATATTGGAAAGTATTTGATGGATAGCATCTGTAGAGAGGAATAAACCTAGCCAAGGCAGCCCCCTGTGCTAATATTTCAGACTATAAATAATAAATAGGGGAGTTCTAGCTTTAACTTCTAGTTTCTCTCTAAGGGTTAGTAAAAACAAACAAGGAAACAGCCTCTTTGGTGAGTCTAATGGAATCAACTCTTATTTTCTGCAGTCTCTAGCTCTCCCTTTGTTGTCCAGAGTCTGAGGAGCCATAGCTTGTCCCCTGTGCCGTTCGTGCCCCTATGGTTCTACCCAGGACTGCCTTGTGGCCTCTCTCATTGCATCTTGTAGAAAATCCTGAACTTCTGCATATGCAGGCTTTCATCTTATGCTATTGCCAAGGAGGCAGGTCATGTTTTCCAATGAACTCTTTAAAATATCTATTTCCTGAGGCTGGCTTTTGCTTCTGTTTGTGTATTTTCATAGCTTTGCAATTTGTTTCTGCCCTAGTACTGTACTTGTTGAGTTTTGTCCCTGCCATGATGGTGGAATATATCTAGTCTTACGCTGGATCATAATGTGAAGCCTTACTAGTCACCATGCCTAAGTGTGTTTGTTTGTTTTAACTGAAGTATAGTTGATTTCGTGTCTAGGTGTACAGCAAAGTGATTCAGTTATACCTATATTTTTTCAGATTCTTTTCCATTATAGGTTATTATAAGATACTGAATATAGTTCCCTGTGCTATACCGTCGGTCCTTGTGGTTTATCTACTTTATGCATAGCAGCGCCTGAGTTTTTAAAAGTCCCATAGTGCTGAAAAGTGCCCTTCATGCCCCTGCCTATGTCACTGCGTTAACTATCCTGCCTGGCTACTTTGGCTTAAATTTAACCCCTTTTACACCCACAATTCAATTACCTTTTTAATATTACATACATGGTAGTTAGCAATCTTTAAAATCCATTATAATTACATATTTTAAATATTCTGATTTGAGTTCCTGCTACATTCTGGCTTTTGTTATTATTGTTACCATGGTTGGTAGGAAATATTGACATTTCATTAAATGTGTGTTTGGCTAAGAAAAGGGTTGACAAACCAGTCTTTGATTTGGAACTTAAATGCTAAGGGATTTGAACTTTGAATAAGACTACAGAACAATGTCTTCTTTGAAAACAACTGGGAACAGACAATGGGAAATGTTTACCTAGGAAAAGTTGGACAGTACCCTTAGGATCAGGGATTTGCTGCCCTTAGTAGACACCCACATCTTGGCAGTTTTGCCAATAACTTTACACACAACTGTGCCTAAAGGCGGGTTTCTAGCAACAAGAAAAGAGAAAATATGAGTATTGGATTGAGGGCACCTTACAAATGTAACAGCAGCTGTTTACAAAGGCATGTGCCTCTCCTAGTCAGCATTATACAGTGGATGACTCAGCCATGCTTTACTCTGTAACACTGTAAGTTCCTCTGTCCTCTCATACTTAGTATTTGATTTATAAAATAATCACTATGTGGGGCAACATTTTATTTTTAAGCAAAGAATCTCCATGCCCACTATAGATCCACATCTGAAACACCTGTGTCTCAATCCCCAGGCGAAAGTTAGATATACACAAAGGAAAAAAGGTGGTGATCACAGGCATGGAGCTATATCGAGAATGTGAGTGCTTTTCCTTTCTGTGCGCTTTTAAAACATATATGTGCTGCCCAAATTTTATCTTGTGCAGGTCTCCCATGATTTGTGCAAAGTTCCAGAAGAAATTAGGGTGGAATGCTGAACTCCTCCTAAGTAAAATGAAGAAGTAAATGAGGGAAGCCTATTATTAAAAAATGTTTTTTAAAATGGATTTTAATAGAGTTGAAAATGTTTAGAGTGTTTCAAACCTTAGTTGTATTAACGTTTAAAATGCCTTTCATTATAGAAATAACACATGCTTTCTTACTTTCTCCAAAAAATGAAAAAAAAAAATCTATCTCTCATGCCTCAGTTCTATACCCCAGAGGTAGCCACTTTTGAACATTTAAAAAAATATTTCCTTTGGAGATTATCACCATCAAGGAACTGTGCATGGACTTACAGACTTTAAAATATGCCTATTTTCTCCCCATCTCAAACGATTATAATTTAGCACACCGACTCTATGTCATGCCTCTTCGCCCACCCCATTCCCGTTGTTAATCCAGCCGTCAACAATATTTATTGGGAGCTTCTAGAGACAGGAAACCAACGTGGTCTCTGCCTTGTTGGAACTTTCATCATGTTAAGCCAGATAATAGCCAAACTTCAGTTCTTCCATAAATAAAAAAGTGCATTATTACTTTGAATAACATACTTTAACCTTTATTGATCCAACAAAATTAGACAATATCCATCAGCTAAATATTCTCTAGAAGAAGGGAATTAATTTGTCCACATTTTTTACTACTTCTCTTTTTTTCCCTACCCCTAAATTCAGTCAGCCATATCATGATGGTTAAACTGACAACGTTGATGAGATTGGTATCATGTTCTCTAACCATAGTGAAGTTTTCCGTGTTTTGCTGATAAGTTGATCTTTTAAAAAATGTAAAACAAATAAACTTTAATTACCTCATATCAACTATGTCATATGATTGGATCCATGAAGAAATTATATTCTCATTATATTCTCAATTGTACCAGTCAATAATGTTCCAAACATGAAAGTCAATAAAAGATATAAATTACTAAAAAGTCTGTCATATTTTAGATTGTTTCACACTTGATTTATAGTCGTGCCTGTATTTTACCACTTTCTGTTTTTCTCAGAGAAGTTGACTTTCATTTTTCTTATTGATGAAAGAAACATCTGACTTCATATTGTGATTAAGAATGCTTTTTTATTAATCACAGAATTTGTGTCGCTGAATATGCTTTCTCCTTGAGGACATTCTTCATGAAGTAATTGGATTTCCTGTTCTACTTCATACCTGTTACTTTTTATAGATTCTTTTGTTAGTTCCATTGTTTGGTTTATTTTGGTTTATTTTGTTGCCTATGTTTTCCACTTTTTTGAATTTTTTAAAAATGTTTTGCTGAGTACATCTTTGGGTAATGATTTAATTTTTCTACTATGATGATTAGTTTTGTGCAACTTCACTAGGCTAAGAGATGCCCAGATAGCTGGTAAAACATTATTTCTGGGTGTGTCTGTGAGGTGTTTCTGGAAAATATTAACATTTGAATCGGTAGACTGAGTAAAGAAGATCACCCTCACCAATACAGTTGGGCATCATTCAGTCTGTTGAGGGCAGGAGAAGATGTGTGTCCCAGCTCAGACAGTGAGCAAATTTGCCCTTCCTCTACTTAATAGAAGAATCGTGTTACTTCTTAATTTAGCTTCCATTAAAATAAATAAATAAATAAATAACTTTTTATTCCAATCTCTTCATCTTTTTCCTCCGAATTCTGGAAATTTTCATGACTTTCTCTGTTAGATCCTTATCACTGGAAGAGTGGAAATGGACCAGCAACACCAATGTCACCTGGGAGCTTGTCAGAAATTCAGAATCTCAGATTCCACCCCAGACCTGCTGATTGAGATTCTGCATTTTAACAACACCTCCTGATCATTCACATGCACTTTAGAGTTTGAGAAGCACTGGTCCCTTGACTCATTCTTTTATGTTCACTTTATTGAACCGTCCTTCTATTAATGTGGTTATTTCTGTCATATTTTTAATTTCCAGCAACTAGTTCTTATTCTCTTATTGCTTTCTTTGCACTCCAACAATTTTTGTAAAGCTTTCTCTTCCATTGCTAAGTACACAAATCACATTTTTAATTTTTCTAATTTTTAAAAAAAAATTAGTTGAAGTATAGTTGATTTATTGGGTTGGCCAAAAATTTCTTCCCAGTTTTTCTGTAATATCTTATGGAAAAACCCGAACGAACTCTTAGGCCAACCCAATACAATGTTGTGTTAGTTTCAGGTGTACAGCAAAGTGATTCAGTTATATATATATATATATATATATATATATATATATATAATTCATATGTTGAATTACACTGATGAGGATTTTTCAGATGATGAACCATCCTTACATCCTTGAGATAAAGCCTACTCGATAATATATTATTCTAAATGAGGATTTTCACATATATTTTCATAGTGGAATACAGTTATACTTCTGTTTTCTTTATTATTCCTGTTTTATTTTGAAATTAATACATGAACTCAGCAGTTTCTTTCTTTTTCTTTTTCTTTTTTTTTTTTTTTTTGGAGAGTATAAATAAATTTAAATATTCCTTGAGAATTTGATGGAGTTCTGTTATAAAAACCCTCTGAGCTTGTTTTAAAAACCCATTTCTTTTTATTTAATACATACACATTTTTATTTAAATTATCTATTTTTTCTTGTACTAATTTTGGCATTTTATATTTTTTCCAGGAATTTATCCATGTTGTCTAGGATTTCAGACACATTAGACAATAGTTGTTCCATAAAATCTCTTTCTCTTTGTCTATAATTATTTCTCATTTGAGTTCTGATTCTAATTTTGTTTAATTTTGTGTCTTTAGTCATATCAAAGGTTTTTCTACTTTGTAAATCTTTGCAGAATTTCCATTTTTGATATTAAGCTTTTCTATTTTTAAATTTTTTATTTATTGATTTACTTCCTGTACTATTTTCTTCTTTTGACAAAACCTGTTTGCAAGGTCCTATAGCCAGGTTTATCTCTTCTAGACTACATTAAAAACTGAGACTAAATGACAGTATTCAAGATCAAATGGCTTCTAAGTCCAAATGTGGACTTAAAGCAGAAGGGGGTCTGGCGGTGGGGGCTGATTGATGTAGGAGGAGGAGCATTATGTTGTTACCATGTAGAAAATGTCTAAATTCAATCTCTGTGACTCCTGTGGACAGATCTAGGATGAACATGTGTAAATTACCAAATGACTAATTTTGGCTCGATATAAGGGATTCATTTCTAATGATTAATGTCTGTAAGGGATATGGACCTATAGTAAAATCTTAAATCCACATTCCAAGTGTGGAAATGGAGACAGATTAGCTCCCTGCTAAGGGATGTTGTAAGAGAAATTCTTTGGTATCAAATACAGGTGGGATGAGATAGATGTTGCAGTCTGTCTTCTGACGCTGAGGTGCTGTGATCTGGCTTACACTGCTGAATTGACTAAGAAGGTGAAGCTACAAAGTAGAAAACTGTGTAGTTTTAATTGAGTCAAGACAATGTGCTGCCTTTAAGAGTTTTTGAAGTTTGTTGTGTGTACTATATTCAAGGCTGCACACGGCTCCCTGTTTACCTGTTATCAACTGAAACTGTACTTGTAGGAAAGCTGATGCCCTGCTGAATCTAGAAATTGGCTAGATATGGAAGCTACTGGAGAATGGAAGATTGCCTTGGATACGTTTCAGCATATCAAATGAAGGGAGAAAATAACTCTCAGTTACTCCTATTTAAAATGTTTTATACTGTTATCTACATGAGAAAACTGTCCAAATGTCACCCTAATCTTACATAAACTAATCTTCCTCTGCTCTTTGGTGCCATGAATTAAGAAGCTAGCAAGCCAGAAAATAGAATCTATAATGAACTAGTGGTAAATTTGTTATCTGTTGAAGATACAGGGAATTTTTCTCTTCTTTTCTCATTAATCAGAAGCAAACAACACCGAAAAGTATAAAAATAAGCCTACCAAGAATTTGAGCTGCTGGCTTATGTAGAGGCTGTCAGTGTTATAATTGAGAGGGCTGGCGACGTGTAAATAAGTAGTTTTCTAGGTAGAGAATTCTGTTTAAACATGTATCTCCATAGTGACATCCAACAGAGATATGGTAAAATAAATAAAAGACAGATTTGATTCTGAGGAGTATAATGTGATAAACACAAGGCAGGCAGATCGAAGGTGTGCTATGCTATTTTTGCTAAACCGATCATTGTATGACTTTACATCTATGGCCCACCAATCTGCTCTTAGCCCATGGATCATCTGCCCATTGCATATAAGCCATTTATCCTGAGAAAAGATACGTGCTTTGAAGTCTTCATCTGGCACTCATGTGATTACTGTTTCCTTTATAATTAAAAAGTCACCGACTGGGAACCTTCTGATTTTATAGTCTTGGTAAGTTTGTTCTTTCAGTGCTAGGAGTGTCTGCTACATTACTTTTAGTCAAAAATGTTAGTGCTGTAAATAAAGTGTTTATATATGTTCAAGGTATGGTGCAAGTCTTGATTTGTATTGCTATCTTTAATCTAGAAATCTAATTAAAGCAAGCAGAAATAAGTGACATATAGCTAAACTTGAGAAGGAGTCTTTTTTAAAAAATAAATTTCCTGTTGAGATTTACCTGTGGTGTTGCTGGCATGAGGCAAGATTCTAAATATAAATAATGCTGGGGCCAAAAGGAAGGCAAAATTTGCCAAGAAGATTTTTTTCAGTGAATCTTTTTGTATGTCTTTGTAAATAGAAACTGAGACTACCTTTGAAACCCTATTACTTTTCATTAAGAAAAAAATGGGGCAAAGACGGTCTCTAGCCTACCCCTGGGTCCGTGCCCAGGTGGTGCGCCACGTTGCCACTGCTTTCCCAGTGATGCCCGGAGAAGCCACCATTACTCAGGGGCTTGGGCTCCCATCCTGTGTGGTCCTCTCACGTGCCAGCATCAGTGCTGTCAGGGCTGCTTGGGGATTAGGGTACGCAGGAGGGAGTGCGGTGTGCGGGTGTCCCGGGTCTCGGATGCTGCTCTGTGAATAGGTCTGGTACTTCAGGAACAGGGAGGATTAGGGAGGCAATTCTGTCTTCTTAGCTTCCTAAATTTATATTTATTCAAGTCTTTGAACTTGTGGGCCCTATAATGCCTGTGGCAAATGGTGACAATTTCAGTGAGGAACGGCTGGATCTGCTATTTCCAGCATCTTGTGTTCTTCACCCACAGTGGGCCTTGCACTTTGTCTTTTGCAAAGAGTGGTCCCTGTGGCTTAGCAGACCTACAGACACGTCTCCAACCTGCCCTCCTGAAGACGCCATAAATCTTTTAGAGAAAATCAATGCATAACAATATATTTTAAATATATCTGCTCCAAAACTGTGAATTCAGTCTTCAGAATGCAACATGAGAAGTCCAAGAAAATATTTGTTACCTGAGTTCCTCTATTTTAAGTAGTACTTTATTTTCCTTGTACTTTAAGATCACTAATAGTGGGATAGTTTTTATAATAAATGTCTAAAGAAACATAGCTGGATGGAGGAGAAATTATTGGTTATTTTATTACCATTAGTTTTTATTATTTGCCTATATGCAAATTTATCCAGGTCCCAAATTTCTGTTTATACAATTGTCACTTCAGTTGAAGTCTTTGCACGAGTAATTAATTGGATTAGTAATTAGCAAAATAATTGGATTTGTTCTTAAATTTAGATCCTTCATTGTCATTTCATTGTTGTATTGGATATATAACTTTTCCTTTTCCCTTCCTCTTTTCCTTTCCTTTCTGAACAATTCAGTTCAAAGCCAGAGGGAATGCAAGGTAGACTTCTGTGGTGGGGAAGGAGGGGGGAGCCGTGGTGGCTTAGAGCAGAGGTTCAGGTCCCAAACAGGGAGAGGAGGAACATCAGTGGCCATGGGATACCCAGGGGGTGCTTGAAGCCTGAACAGGATGACACATGCTTCTACACAGTGTGACACCCCAGTGACAGGGTACAGGACCCCGAGTGGAGGTGGACCGGGCATCCCTATGGGGGGTGATTGACCTAGTGCAGGATTTGAGAGCCCAACAACTTGAGAAGTGCAGTCACGAGGGGGGACAAGCTGGCATGGGAAGGCAGAGCCTGAGCAGAGTAAGCAGGGCATCCACAGAGAGGGGCGGCCTGTCAGAGGATGTCAGAGCCCAAGTGGTGTAAAGGGCTTCTGGCTGCAGGATGGGAGATTGTAACAAAGAGAAGAACTGATGAGATAAGCAGACACAGTAAGGGTAATGTTTCTCTCCATCTGAGAATAGAGTTATAAGTAGGGAAGGAAAACAAAAATAAACCTTGTAGAATTTGGATTGGAATTTGGGTTATTGGTGTGAATTCATGATTTTTAGTATAAGCAGATAGATGTAGACATAAATACAGAATTAGAATAGCTGTTAATGTATGCATGTACGTGTGTGTGTGTGTGTATTGCACTTCTATTCCCTAGCTCAGTCTGCTGAGAGGCCCTGGAAGAAATGATGCCTAAGGGTCAACAAACATGCATCTCAATCTTGGCCTCTAAACCCCATGTTTTTCCACTAAAAATAACCAGGGCTGCTTCCAGAACTGGGGCAGGTAAAAAAGATCTTATTGTCGAAGGCAAGGAGGTCTTCAAAGAACGGTGAGGATGCATGGGAAGGGTAAAGGAACCAACTTGTAAGGTCTCCAACTGGCCATACCTGGGACAATTTGAAGCATCATATTAATGATAGTAACCAAATGAATATAACCCATGCAATAAAATATAACCCATGAGCCTGTACTGAATAAGTTGAGAGTTTAATAAGGAACAGAAAATTCAAAATACCTCCCCACAAAATACTAATTACAAAGGACACCTTTACATTGAAGTTTGGCAGATGCTGCCTTAAACAAGTGATCCAAGTGAACTTCCTCAGTGATGGGGAAATTGGACCATGTGCCTCCTGATGGTGCAATGGGAAGAACCCAGCATCACTCTGGTGATATGCCTGCCAAAGACACATAACCGGAATCATGAAGAAATAGCAGACGGATCCAAATGACAAATATTCTATAAAATAACTGTCCTGTCACTTTCAAAAATTCCAAAGTTGTGATAGTCATGCAAAAACTAAGAAACTGTGCCAGACTAAAATATCTAAAGAGATGTGACAACGAAACGCAGTGCATGATTTTTAGCTGGCTTCTTTTAGTATAAAGGACATAATTGGGAGAGTTTAAATGAGACCTGAGGATTAACTGGTAATAATGTGACCGTGTTAATTCCCGATTTGGATGAATGGGCTGTGATTGGACAGGAGAATGTTTGTTTGTAGAAAATACACACTAAGGATTCTGGGTATGATAGGACATCATGTCCACAACTTACTCTCTTTGTATTGTACTTGCTAAGTTTGAGGTGTTTCAAAAATGTATGTGTATAACACATATATTCAATTAAACATTTCAATAAAGCATTATCCTGTTGGCTGCTTTATGCCAGGAATCACAATTAAAGACATTAGAAGTGAATTTGTAAAATTAAAAATGCCCAGAGTCATTGGTGTTACCCATTCCTAGGTTCTGAAGGACTATTTCTCCAAAGAAGAACATGTTTCTGTCAAAAGTTGACTCTCAGTAAAAAGGGTTTAACTTCTTGCAGTATGCAATTTAATTAAGTTACAAAGAAATTACAAGTTTCACAAAACTGGTCATGCAGAACAAAGCCCATATTTTTATAGGCTTTGGAATAATCTTAAATGCACTAGAGAGGTCAAGGTCACTAGAAATGGGTTTTCAAAAATAGAGCTCGTAACCATGATGTTATATATACAGGACCGCCAATAGCCAGAAGGGATTCAGTGGAAACACTGGGCTGAATTTAAACAAAAGTATGGACTCAAATTTCAATTATACTGAAGTTGAAAGTGGCACAGAAAAATGTATGCTACCATCAATTCTCTTTTTTTAAGAAGGATGTGAATGTACTATTGTTCAACACCCCCCAAATCCAATAAGCTTTTATTAAAAATATAATACATTAAAAAGTGTGTGACATATGTGCTTTGAATCATGTATGTTTGAAAATGTGAAGTGTAGGAGAACCAAGAGAAATCATGGCTTGGCTCCACTCTCAAAGAAATCCTGTCCAGTGAGAAATATAGATGCAAAATCACATTTTCAAGAATTACGGAAGATTTAAAACTAATTCCTTAAGTATTTCTCAAACAATATTTATCGTAATATATTTGTTTGCTCTTCAGTTTTGATTATTTTAAATAAATGTTCAGGAGAGTACAGGAGACTGCAACCAACCTCCATAATGATAAATAGATCCTTTTACATTCAGATGCATCTGTTTTTGAGGTGACATCTGTTTGATCCAAGATAAAAGGCTCAATTATATAACTTGACCTGTGCCCTTCTAACTATTGTGTCTTTCTCAGAGTGGCGGGTGCACACAGGGCTTACCAGAAAGATGTTAAAGAGAAGAGAAATGTGCATCTGTATATCACCAATAATACACAGACACCTGCAGATTGATTCATAAATACTTGAGAAGAAAGTTCAGGAATTGCTGCCTCTGAGTTTCTTGTTCTCCATAAGGAGCAGGATACAGGAATTACTGACAGAAGCAGGGAAGAGGAAGTTCAGCTAATAATTTGAAGATATTTTCACCTTTGCTAGTCTCTTTCTCGGTTCAAAGGCATTAGTGGGAGTGACAGGAACAAGTTATGAACCATTTACTTAGGCTATCTGGAAGGATTTAATCTCACTGGGGTCATGGAGTTGAGTATTCTCTGTGAATTGGAGCTACTCTGATAGGCCCTATCTGTAGGCCTGGCGTCCAGAGATAAGAGTTTAAGTCCAGCTGGAATTAGAAGCAGCATAATTAGCTGGAATGCTGGACTGTAAACCTTTGGGCTCGAATTGTGAAATGCCTCTGGATAGCAGTGCGGATCTCTCCGATGGAGTTTTGGCTCTGGGAGCTGAGCGTGAGACACACATTAATATCAAGGACTTCCCCAGTGTGCACAATAAGTTCAGCTCCATGTAATGCGGTGCATACTTTTCATCAATCTTGTGGTTCCTTTAGAAAGCATCTCCAGAGGCTCATTTTCCACTTCATCAGCATTCATATGTTTATTTTTTAAAAAGAAGACCAGGAAAAATGTTTGAAAAGTCAGTGATTTTTAGAAACGATGAGGTAGATTTCTGTATAACTTGTATGTGTATAGCACTTCAAAATATCAGAAATAGAAGTTAATAAAGCCTGAAACAGCAGACAGACTGATAATACTATATTTTTTATTTGCATGTGCCCATTTAGCTCCTAAAACTGTATCTTGCAAAAATATAGAATGTGTATGTTTATTTTATATTTATAAAATATATGTTTATTTACTATATGGTATTATAAAACCAAAATAATAATGCATATGTTAATAGAATGGCAGAAACTTACAATAAGGATAGGAACTTAATTATAAGCCTATATTTTTATAATAATCATATACCATGATTGTTCCTTAATCAAAACAAAATTATTTAAACTGATAATATGTAAAATACATGACCCTTTTTTTTTCTACCCATAAAATTAAACAAAACATAGTATGCAGTATAAGTAGCAGATTCAAACATACCTGAGTTCTCTATTTCTGATCAAGGTGAATCCTTTGTCTGGCCTGTGTACTTTTAAGAAAGCAGGAAAATATAAATGTCTGCGGAGAGTTCCAAGTGCATTAAATTTGCCTTGTATTGTTCATTTTAATGAAAAAAATTCTTCAGTAAGCATTGCAAAGGATTCTAGCAAATCAATCACTTACTTAGTAGGTCCCCTAATCCTAGACTTATTCACACTTTCTACACTCTAATAATTCTAGCTTGATGGTGTTCTATGTAAGTCTAATGATTTTGATAATAACTCTTAGTTTGAGTGTTTAAAAGCCTTCATAAGCTGAATGGAGAGCGTGAGCTTTATTAGTAAACTATCAATTCCATCTAACTGCTTCCCTTTTTTCTTTTCATTTGTCTTGTTCTAAATAGTTATGATATAAATAGCATTAAATTATATGTCTTTATTTTTATTATAAGTTCATCTTTAATTATGATAGCACTTTTGTTTTAATGTCATATAAATACCAACTATAGTTAGATCATGATCCCACCCATAACATTAAAAAATGTTGGTAATCACATGGCAGTAAGGTACCATACAGAAAGAAAATATAACAAAAGGAATAAAGAAGTCTTTATCAAAATGAGATGATATTTCTAGGAAGATACATATTATGAATGACATTTCAAGAGGTCCCAGAGTAACTATTAAAAGTGAAGTCATATGATTACTTAGTTAAGAATCTTGGGTTATAATAGCAAGTGTAAATAGCTAGACAGCAATAAGAGGTACACCTTGCCAAATAGGACAGAGACTGTGGCATTTACTTTTCAAGTTCACTGTGGATCATCAAATTCCATAGTAAAACTTAAGGTCTAGTGTTTTCCAAACCTCAGGCACCAGAGACGAACACATTCACATTTCTCTTGTTCTGGGTAGGAATGTCAGTCCCTGTCACGTTCTTCCTTTTTGGCTTCATACTTTATCACAAACATTGTCCCATATCACTGCAAATTTATAATAGGTCTTAAAGAGTCATAATATCCCAGTGTATGTCAATGAGACATTTGGATACTTAAATTACATGGTTGTGTAAATAGACCTTTTGTGATGTCCTATATTTAGAATTGACTGGAAAAAAATTACTGGACTCTAAGATGAAAAGATAAAGAGAAAACCTGGCTTCTCTATATTTCCTTCAAAGGGTGAAATACAGGCACAATCAGTCGGAATATATCAGAAGCAGTTACCTCCTCAGTAATACAGTCGACTATTTCAATTCTGGCTACTATTTTCTGCCACTAGGAAAATGTAGGTAACCATGCGTGGACCTTAGACTGTGAAACAGAGTCTGTAGAAGCTCCAGGATACCTCCTCCTAATGCTGATTAAGGGAGAAACATTTTTAAATGAAATGTAAACAAATTATTTCCAGAAATCAATTTCAATTGGCCAACTCTTACCTTTACTTTTTACTAATCCACTATTATTTTTTATTACACTATAGTAAAATGTGTAGGAGGTGTGTAAAGTGTTATGTGCCCTTATCTCTAGGCCTAAATTCTTCATTATTATAAATCAATCAATCAATCATAGCTATCTTACCTAACATATCTAACATACCTAACAAGATTAATAATAATCCCTTAATATTACTAAAACACAATAAGATTGTCAAAATATTGATATGTATGTTGAAGGTAAGTCATAGATACTGCATTATACACTCCAATTTTGTATATGTTTGAAATTTTTCATAAAAAACATTTTTTTCAAAAAAATGTACAATTCAGTCATTTTGGAGTCACAGAGTGACAATTCAGTCACAGAGTTGTGGAGTCATCAATACCATCTAACTTTAGACCACTTTCATCACCTCAAGAAGAAAACCTATTCCCGTTAGCAGTCACTCCACATTCCCCTCCCCACTTCAATCTTCTCCCCTCCCTGGCTGCAATTAATTCACTTTCTGTCCTATGAGTTGGCCAGTTTTGGACATTTCATATAAATGGAAACGTAATATGTGGTCTTCTGTAATTGCCTTCTTTCACTTAGCATAATGTTTCAAGGTTCACCTGTGTTTGTTGCCTGTATCAGTTCTCCATTCCTTTTTATCGTAAAATATTCCACTGTACAGATATACTGCATTTTGTTTATTCAATTGATGCATATTTGGTTTATTTCTAACTTTTTGCTAATATACACGGTGCTGCTATCAACAACCGTGTACCAGATTTCATGTGGACATATGTTTCCCAAAGTAGCTAAACCAATTTGCATTTCTGCCAACAGTGAATGAGGGTTACAATTTATCCACATTTTTACCAACACTCGTTATTGTTTGTTTGTTTTTAATTTTAGCCATCCTCATGGGTGAGAGGTGCTATCTCGTGGTTTTAATTTGCATTTCCCTAATGAATAATGATGTTGAGCATCTTTTCATATGCTTTTTGGCCATTTGTATATCTTCTTTGGAGAAATGTCTATTTAAGTCCTTTGTCTATGTTTTTAATTGGGTTACTTTGTTGAGTTGTAAAAGTTCTTTATATACTCTGGATATATAGCACCTTATGAGCGATGTGATTTGCAAATATTTTCTCCCATTTGGTGGGTTATCTTTTCACTTTATTGATGATGTTCTTGAAGCACAAAAGTTGAAATTCAAAGTATCTGTATTTTCTTTGCTCACTTCTCCTTTTGGTGTCATATCGAAGAAACCATTCCCAAACCCAAGGTCATAAAGATTTACTCCTAAGTTTTCTTCTAAGAGTTTTACAGTTTTATCCCTTGCATGTAAGCCTCTGATCCATTTGACTTAATTTTTATACATAGTGTGAAGTAGGAGTTAAACTTTATTCTTTTGCATATGGATACCCAGCTGTCCTGGTGTCATTTGTTGAGATTATTCTTTTACCATTGAATCATCTTGGTACTCTTGCTGAATATTGGTTGAATATTTGGTTGAATTTACCAGTGAATCCCTCTGGCCCTGGGATTTCTTTTTTGGAAGTTTTAAGACTACTAATTCAATAGCTTTATTTTTTATAGGTCTCTTCAGGTTTGTTTTTTTTTTTAAATTAATTTATTTATTTATGGCTGTGTTGGGTCTTCGTTTCTGTGAGGGCTTTCTCTAGTTGCGGCAAGCGGGGGCTACTCTTCATCGCGGTGCGCGGGCCTCTCACTATCGCGGCCTCTCTTGTTGCGGAGCACAGGCTCCAGACGCGCAGGCTCATCAATCGTGGCTCACGGGACTAGTTGCTCCGCGGCATGTGGGATCTTCCCAGACCAGGGGTCGAACCCGTGTCCCCTGCATTGGCAGGCAGATTCTCAACCACTGCGCCACCAGGGAAGCCCCCTCTTCAGGTTTTATATGTCTCCTTGAAGAAGTTCTGGTAGTTTTTATCTTTCTGGGATTTGTCCATTTCATCTAGGTTATCTAATTTGTAAGCATAATCTTATCCACTTTTACAAATGGATTATCAGCATCCAAAATCCAATCTCTTTGTGCAAGGCATTTTCTAGGCAAATCAACAAAATAGTTTACTAAGCCAATTTAATTTTTCTTAATAAATACAATTCTTTTAATGATTGGGTGTGACAGACTGATAAAATAGACAGTAGTTAACTTTAAAACTAACCATATATTATTATTTTGTAATTTTCTGAGGATTGAAAGAAACAAGTTTTTCCTAGCTCCTCATTAATTCAGGAGCTGCTGAGAGATAATGAGGTCATGGAATAGCCCTGGATCCCACACCTTTGGTTGTCAGGATGCTTCTGGAATCCTTGGAAACTTCTTGGATATTTACCTTCTTGGAATTATAACTGGGATTCAGAATCAGCTTACCCGTAGTGCCTATGTTTTTTCTTTGTCCAGCTTCTTTCTGAATTATGAGGATGTTGTTAATACTGTGGCTTTTCTAAAAGTTTCCATTGATGTAAACTTTAAGGAACAGGTTAAGGAATTTGGACCAGTACTGGAATGTATCCCACATGCCCCCACTTTTGCTATTTCCGCCCATCTCTGTATTCTAATCCCTGTCTCTCAACCAAGAGGAATTATTAGAGCTCCAGGGTGAAGGAAGCTGGAAGTCTATGACATGCTCGTTCTTTTTGAGTTATTAGAGTCTGGAAGTTAATCTGTAAGCACTTTGAGGTAGACACCATGCTTCATTCAGTCACGAAGCACAGTGCCTAACACAGAGTAAGTGCTCATTTCTGAATTAAATTTAAACAAAATAAAACTCCAGCCTGCAGCTCCAAACCTATTTTCATGAAATTCAAACGTATATTTGATTTCTCCTTTTACTCCATTTTCCTTATCATAAGGGTACACATCCTCAAGTTCTTATCTCTTGTTTTAAAAAAAAATTTTAGGAAAATTTCTGATGCTATTAATTTTGACAACTTAATGTAATTTTAGTCATTGTGTAACAACCAGGGACATTTCCATTTGAACCATTTTCTAGTATCATGAAATGAGAAAGTCTAGCCAAGAATAAGAAGGTAAGTAATACTTATATTAAAACAAAAATGAAACAAATCAAAACAAACAAATAAAAAATTGTCTCTTCCTTATGGATATATTTGTATTTCCTGAGCCCACCCTCGGGGGGACTTGAGCACTTGGGCGTCTCTGGAATCTTAGAAAAGGAGGTTTCTCAAAGAAATAAGACTGATCAGGTAAACCATTCAATTGGGAATCTTTATGGAATATTACTTGTTATTTACAGTTACGTTTCTTTCCTGGCATTTTCATATTTTCATCTTAGTTTAGGCTTGCATTTCATTCAGGCATCCTCAATTATTCATCCATCTCATTTAACAAATGTGAATTAAGCGCATATTTTATGCCCAGCAGCCATAAATCTGAGGTTCAGACAAAAAAGGTCCCTTCTCTCTAGGAGTTTACATTCTAGCTGGAGAGACAAATTTTCTACAGTTAATACATAAATAATGATGCAGTTCAGATTAAGATAAATGCTAAATAGAAATGTTATGAAAGTTGCTAGTATTCACCTAGATGTTCCTGTTGAAGTGTGCCCTCCACCTCCTCAACCATACTTCCCTCCAGGGTAGGCCAGCTCCTCCCTGAGGTGCTGATCTTTCTCCAGGGATTTAGTCTTTTTTGTTTTCTTTTTGTAATTTAATTTTAATGTTATGATGAATTACAGCTGATTTACAACGTTGTGTTTCTTTTGGATGTACAGCAACTTGATTAAGTTACACAGAAACATCTATATATTCTTTTTCAGCTTCTTTTTCCGTCGAGGTTATTACAGTGTGTTGAGTCCAGTTCCCTGTGTTATACAGTAGGTCCTTGTTGATTATCTGTTTTCTCTATGTATGTGTTGGATGCTAATTTAAACCCTTAACTTAGGCCTCCCCCCACACCATTCCCTTTTGGTAGTCGTAAGTTTTTCTTTCTAAGTCTGTGACTGTCTTTCTGATTTGTAAGTTAGTTCATTTGTATCAATTTTTAGATTCCACCTATAAGTGATATCATATGATATATAGCTTTCTCTGTCTGACTTATGTCAGTATGATCTTTTTTTTTTATATCTTTATTAGAGTATACTTGCTTTACAATGTTGTGTTAGTTTCTGCTGTACAACAAAATGAATCAGCTATTTGTGTACATATGTCCCCATATCTCCTCCCTCTTGCGTCTCCCTCCCACCTCCCCATCCCACCCCTCTAGGTCATCGCAAAGATTGAGCTGATCTCCCTGTGCTATGCATCAGCTTCCCACTAGCTATCCATTTTACATTTGGTAGTGTATATATGTCAGTGCTACTCTCTCAGGGATTTAGTCTTAATCCTCAGTGTTTGAGTTTGGTTGGTGCTGGGTTTATCTGTTGATAAAAATAGAAAAAAAAAAAACCTTACATTTTAAAATAATGTGTTTTGTGGTGCTGACGTTGCTACTATAGTAACAGCTAATCATCTTGCTCAACCATATCTTCCTCTTTTTTTCCTCTCCATTTGTGATAAAGGTGCTACCTCAGAACACACTTGTGTGTCATGGAGCTTTGTATACTCTGAAAAAAATTATCGGTTTATTTGCTTTTTAAAAAGACTTATATCCCTAGGTATCTCTGATTTCAAAATAGCCGGATCTGATAACATAAAGAGTCCACTTACATACGCAGAGGCTCTGAGTTTTGAGAGGTGTCCAGACTAGTTATGAACTCATTAAAAATTTAAAATAGTTGAGTGCCAACTGGGGTGACTTCATTGTAAGCATTAGAAAGAAACACTCCCTAAAGAGCCATTGGAAAGTAGGATAATGAAAGAGTATAGTTTTTATTAAAAGAAAAGGGCATATATTAATTGTGAGTTCATTCTCTACTTGTTTGTTGTTTGACTACTAAAATTCTCAAAATAACATAAGGGCTTCAATGGAGAAATGTCCAAAGCCTTGAAAAGAAAACATTATTAATGGAACTAATTAGATGGCTAGAGCATAATGGAGATTCTATCTCATAGGCACTGTTATGTGACTTTATTTTTAAAATCTTCATCACTTCATGTTCTGTTTTCATTCAATCACTTTTATTTACAATAAAATCTCTCAGTTCTGAGATCCAAAATACTTTTAAAGCATAGGTAAAATTCTGTTACAAAAATACTCTTAGACTAGGGTAGGCAGTGATGAGAGCAGTAAAATAAAGATGTAGCCTGGCCTTGAATGATCAACCATTTATTACAATTACCCAATTGATTAAAAAAAAAATGTAACCCACATGAGTGCTTATTTTATTGGAATTTGACTAGTTTAGGTTGAGAATAAATGGAAAATAGTATACCACCCCCCTCCATTGGTAAAGATATTTCACACCATTTGCTTTTTTTTTTTTTTTTTTTGATATGGACCATTTTTAAAGTCTTTATTGAATTTTGTTACAATATTGCTTCTGTTTTATGTTTTTTGGTTTTTTTGGCCGAGAGACATGTGGGATCTTATCTCCCCAACCAGGGATCGAACCCACACCCCCTGCACCAGAAGGCAAAGTCTTAACCACTGGACCACCAGGGAAGTCCCTTATACCATTTGCTTTTAACAGTTATTCATGTTTGAAACAAGATGATTATGATTGACTCCATTATCTGAATTCCCTTAGTATATTACACATTTCTTTGTCAAATATTTGGTATCTTTATGTCCTCCACTAAATTATGGGATATTTGCATATGCTGCTGAATCTTTCTCATCTTTGATCTCTGAGCCTTTAACACAGAGCTTAACACATAGTGGATGCATGATAAATGTTTGAATGACTGAAAAATCAAATATGTACTGCTTATTTGAAATTATATATAGAACAAAGGCTGTAAGTTAATGAAAATGAATATAATTAATAATCATACCTTGGAATCAGAGGATCTATAATATAATCATCCCTTAATTCAACTCACTTGTTTTTGTATTTGGGGCCAATGCCTTATTCTCAGTCTCCATTTTATACGAAATAATAGTATTTAATATAAAATTATTGCAATTGCTTTATGTAGGCTTGCATTTGTTCTATAATAGGGATATCCTTTTCTCCTTTACTTCTAAAATCCCTCCATCCCTACCCCTCCCACATCCCATACACTTAGCAACTTTTGGGTCCTCAGAGGTTTTTAAGGCCTCTCTCCTATGTCCCATCTGGATTTGTCCTCTGAGATATCTGTTTCCCTCTTCCCACTGGCCCACTACATGAGAACTGTGTGTGTGCTCACACACATGCATAGGAGACTGATCAACCAATCTGTTAATATAGCAATGGGTGACGATAGAATAATGTGTCCATTTAGATCTCTTTTTAAAAACTGGACTCTGGAGACTATTTTCACATTAGTGGAGTCTCATTTAGTGGTAGTTATTCCAGGCTATCCGACAGTCCAGAGATATGAATATTTTGTTCCAGGTGTGCTTTTAAATATTATTATTGAGTAACCTCCTTCTGCCTTATAATTAAGCCTGTTTGATATATTTTTTTTAATATGCAATGCAGAGAAGCTGTGCTACCTATAAGTAGAGTACAAAATACTCCACTTAGTAGCACAGCACAGGAAATTGAGTAGTGTATACTTTCATTGAATATAGCATTATATAAATTACATTTTTAAAAACATAAATAACCCAGGGAGATCTCAGGTCATCTACATAGCTACTGCAACAGTCTAACACAGTTGTCACATTCTGCTCCTGAATTTATTCATTATCAAGACTTTTTGGATCTTCATATAAGTTCTATTCTTAATATCCAAATAACACTAAACAATGATACCTAAAATATAGTGGCAGGACTTTAGATACCTCTCAGATCACTTCGATGGATATTTTCCCACTACGACCATAGTTTGTAGGAGTTTTCCTACACATGAACAAATTTATCTCCCACAGCATAGTTAAAAGAAACCAGTCACCTGAATCTTTGGTACCGCCCTGAACCCACACTGCAGCTTCTGCTATAGGCTTACTTTACAGATGTCAACACCATGTAGCTGCCTTTCCAGTACATGATTAGACATACAAACAAACTTGTAAGTGGAATTTAAAGGGATTCTATGAATTGGCTTTAGATACATATTATATTCTAAATTTGTAAAGAAAAATATTGACCTGACCATTCAAATAGTTTGGATAATATGCATATAATGCATTTGATAGCTTTGATCCCTGTGAAAAATTAAATGGATATCATTATTATCTTTCTTATTAGTGGAATTTTACATGCATTTCACTCATTATTGTAATTCTGTTTCACATTTTCAATTATAAGATGACTCTTAGTATCTTGGGAAAAATAACAATTTCAATAGCCATTAGTTGTTAACATTAAATCTCAAAGAAGTGAAGAAATATCAACAACTCTAATTTTAAAATGATATCAATTCATATGTAGATCACAGATCTCTGTTGCAAGTGCTTTTAGTAGAGGATGTCAGCCTTGCTTTAACTTGAAATGTAAATAGTTCTTAAGGTGAAGGACTGTAATGGCACTGTGTTTTATTTCCAGCATCAAATTATTATAATAATAAGTGGATAGTGACAATTTTTAATTCCTAAAAAGACAAGTTGCCTATGAAGAAGATATGGTAGTCAATTATTAGGCAGAAAGACATTTATTTCATAATCTGAAGAAACTTAATGTTTCAATTTTGGGAAGTAAAAACCTTAAATACTTTAAATCGCAATATATAGCATTGTTCTTGCTACTCTAATAATGTAGATTTTGCACAAGAGTCTAGTGGTATGGCTTCATGCAAAGAAAAATAATAACTAATATTGCACAGTGTTTTAAAGGCAGAAAAACCCTTTTCATATTTTTATTGTTATTGTTTTATCCTCATAACAAACTTGTGTAGATAAAGCTGATATCAATTCTTATATTACACCTAGAGAAATCAGAGCATTGTAGAATTTAAATGACTTGCTCAAGGGCACAACTTAATATGTAAAGTAATGACTCTTGAACTCAGCTACTTTTATTCTATATACCGTATTTTTTCTATTGCATTCGCTTTTAGAAACACTTGAATCACTAGATCCTAATAAACCTGTAGGATGGTGGCCATTATTCTGCATCTTTATTTGGTGCAGAGAAACTTTTGTTTCCATCAGCCTTGATAACTGGGGAAGCATCCTCGGGGAATGCAGTTGCCAAAATATTTCAAGCAGAAAAGCAAAAGGACTTAAAGATACATGTACTTGCAATAATCAATCACAGAGAGTGGGTGAAGAATAGTTGATAAAGAAATATTTACAAGAATTTGTTTTCCAATAAACAGAACTTAAATGTTATCCTGGATCTATAAAAACATCATTCTTATTAAATATGTCCTAAGACCTCTTAATTGAAAGACACTAGAAAGTCAAAGGATTTTCTGAACCGAAAAAGTTCCAGGAAGATTGAAAATCATGCATAACTCTATGTTTCTTTGTAAGTGCACCTTCGGGTTTTCATGTTGGGGATGGCTAGAAACTCAGCTGAGAGGGGTCGGGGAAGAGGGAAGTGGTCAGAACAGAAAGGGTTTCAAGAGCCATGTTAGGAAACAGGGAGCACAGACTGTCCTGAGCATGGAGTGGGGGTGGGGGAGCGGTGGGCACTGGAGACCTTTAAGCAGAAGCCAAGCAGGTTCTCGTTTTTGTTTGGAGAGATTCCTCCAGCAGGTATGTGGAGAAAGCATTTAGGGAACTGAGATGGATAGCAGGACACTAGTTATAACAAGTTATTGCAGTCATCCAAAAGAGAGTTTGAGGTGTCAAAATAAGGTCGTGACTTTGGGTCTAGAAAGGCGGACACAGATCCAACAAATATTGAGAGGATAAGACTTGGTCAATAAGAATTTACTTTTGAGCTGGAAAATCTGCCTGTTGTGTATTGTAATTGTATTCCTATTGTTCCTGAATGCCATTCTTGCTTTTCCAACAGATTGCCATTTCCTTGAGATCTTAGACTGTGCATGCACATTCCCTTTTACCTTCTATTTGACCTTGTTCTAATAGAATGATGCCTCCAGAAGTTACTGTGCCTTGAACAGCTCTTTCTGCCTTACAAAAAGGGCTGAATGCTGAGCTTCAGGAACTTTACGGTAACTTTTCTATTTCCTTCACGGTCACCAGGCCATCAGCTATCAGAGCTCACAATTCCCAGTTTGCCAGCCTCTGAAGATTTCAAAGGAAAGGTTGAGTCAATCTGGCTTTGTGATTTTGTGTGAAGATAGGGTATAAAGGAGAGTTCGATTATAAATCCATCAAATCAAATCTTGCTCTATTCTTTTCTTAAGTCTTAATTTGGAAACTTGCATAACACTACTCTTTATACTCCATCTTTCCCAGTTGTAACTGCCCTTATTCACACAAGCACAACAGAAATCCTTTTACAGGTTTATGGGTTTTTATGCATCTATAATTATTTCTAATACATTACCAAGATGAATGCCCAAGATAGCTTTCCTATGCTTAGTCATTTTGAGATTGAAGGCTAGACCTTGCCAAATTGTCCAGAAAAGTAGCTTCATTATAAAACTTGGAAAAGTTTGACACTAATTTCTAATTAAAATATTACTGTTTTTCTTGGGCTTGAGTCAAGTGATGGCAGTTGTGATCTGAAATAGTTTGAGAAAATATTTCCTTAAACCAGAGCATAATTTGGGGCAAGAAACATGCTGTGCATTTCCCTTTGCTTTTGATTCCTGAATAATGTCACAATTACTTCTATGGATAAATTTCTTAATGTGGCATGTATCAAAATCAAGTATGAGCATGTCTTAGCTGGCAGACTAGTTTCAAGAAGCATAATCAGTAGTTATAAGCTAGGGAATACATTTGAACAAATCATTTGCAGGTACTGAAATCATGAGATTTAAAATTGTGAAAAATGAGAGAATATTGAAGCCAAGAACCTTTGATCTGTTGGCTGATGCCATGTATTTTTAAATGGAGCCAATTTGAGGTGTTAACATAAAAAACCAACAGATGTCTGAGATAGATTTCAAATTATTATAGACAAATATAGTCTTGTGAAAAAAAGAACAGATATTTTAAAGCAAGGTCTTATTTCCTTTCCTTACCATAAACTACCCTGGATTTTTCATTTTTGTTAAAAATCAGTAGTTATTGGTATATAGGGAGGTGGGGGGCTATTTCAAAGGAATGCTGAGCTACTCATCACAACTAGTTTACAAGAGGCCTTAAGCAGGTCCATCTATTTAACTTGCATTAATTTCACTCTGTCAGTAGAATGAACAGAGCACCCAGGCAGCTATCATTTGTCAAACTCATGTGGGGCAGTAGAAATCCTGGAGGGCTGCCTGGAAGTGGAGCTTTGGTATGCTGTGAACGGAAACAGGGAGATACGTGATTTTTGCAGCTAGCGGGACTAGGCTTGCTTTTCAGAGAAGTGTAATGGGTTAATACCTAAGCCAGTGGAAGAATTAATTTAATGACACCCCAAACCAAACAACAGTCTGTATATGGGTCTGGCCTGCGAGGGAGGAAAAATTGCTATTATTGGTCCCCAGGGTTTTAGAATGTCAATTAATTGGATCCCTCCCTCCTCTGCCTTTTTAACCAATAGGGAAATGGAAGTAGATCAACAGGTACCAGTATGTGCCGTGTCACTGATGAATCTAGTTTGGGGAACACAGAGCATACTTGTAGCCACAATGGTCTGCCCCCAATTTTCCCACTGGATGAAATGACGTACCCCATCACAGAAAGAACATGTGCACGACTGCATGGATGAGCGAGTGAGGGTTGTTAAGGAGAAAATGGGAGGTCCAGTTCCCTGAGCAAAGGTAAGAATGTAGGAAGATAAAAGTATTATTATTTCAAAAAATTAAGAATTAGAGGGAAGAGTTTAAAGATGGCGGAAGAGTAAGAGGTGGAGATCACCTTCCTCACCACAAATACATCAGAAATACATCTACATGTGGAACAACTCCTATAGAACACCTACTGAACACTGGCAGAAGACCTCAGACTTCCCAAAAGGCAAGAAACTCCCCACGTACCTGGGTAGGGCAAAAGAAAAAAGAAATAACAGAGAGAAGAGAATAGGGATGGGACCTGCACCAGTGGGAGGGAGCTGTGAAGGAGGAAAGGTGTCCACACACTAGGAGCCCCTTCACTAGTGGAGACGGGGGGTGGTGGTGGGGAAGCTTGGGAGCCACGGAGGAGAGCGCAGCCACAGGGGTGCGGAGGGCAAAGCAGAGAGATTCCCGCACGGAGGAGCGGTGCCGAGCAGCACTCACCAGCCCGAGAGGCTTGTCTGCTCACCCGCTGGGGCAGGCGGGGGCTGGGAGCTGAGGCTCGGGCTTCGGTCGGATGCAGGGAGAGGACTGGGGTTGGCGACGTGAACACAGCCCGAAGGGGTTAGTGTGCCACGGCTAGCCGGGAGGGAGTCCGGGAAAAAGTCTGCAGCTGCCGAAGAGACAAGAGACTTTTTCTTGCCTCTTTGTTTCCTGGTGCTCAAGGAGAGGGGATTCAGAGCGCCGCCTAAACGAGCTCCAGAGACGGGCGCGAGCCGCGGCTATCAGCGCGGACCCCAGAGACGGGCAGGAGACACTAAGGCTGCTGCTGCCGCCACCAAGAAGCCTGTGTGCGAGCACAGGTCACTCTCCACACCGCCCCTCCCGGGAGCCTGTGCAGCCGCCACGGCCAGACTCCCGTGATCCGGGGACAAATTCCCCGGGAGAATGCACGGCGCGCCTCGGGCTGCTGCAACGTCACGACGCCTCTGCCGCCGCAGGCTCGCCCCGCCTCCTCCGTACCCCTCCCTCCCCCCGGCCTGAGTGAGCCAGAGCCCCCGAAGCAGCTGCTCCTTTAACCGCGTTCTGTCTGGGCAGGGAACAGACGCCCTCAGGCGACCTACACGCAGAGGCGGGTCCAAATCCAAAGCTGAACGCTGGGAGCTGTGCGAACAAAGAAGAGAAAGGGAAATCTCTCCCAGCAGCCTCAGGAGCAGCGGATTAAAGCTCCACAGTCAGCGTGATGTGCCTGCATCTGTGGAATACCTGAATAGACAACGAATCATCCCAAATTGAGGAAGTGGACTTTGGGAGCAACAATATATATATTTCTTTCCCTTTTTCTCTTTATCTGAGTGTGTATGTGTATGCTTCTGTGTGTGATTTTCTCTGTATAGCTTTGCTTTTACAATTTGTGCTAGGGTTCTGTCTGTCCATTTTGGTTTTTTTTTTCTTTTTCTTAGTATAGTTTTTAACACTTGTTATCATTGGTGGATTTGTTTTTTGGTTTGGTTGCTCTCTTCTTTCTTTCTTTCTTTTTTTCTTATTTTTATTACATTGTTAAAATTTTTTTAATAATTATTTTTTATTTTAATATCTTTATTTTATTTTATTTTACTTTATCTTCTTCTTTCTTCCTTTCTTTCTTTCCTCCCTTTTATTCTGACCTGTGTGGATGACAGGCTCTTGGTGCTGCAGCCAAGTGTCAGGGCTGTGCCTCTGAGGTGGGAGACCCAAGTTCAGGATACTGGTCCACAAGAGACCTCCCAGCTCCACATACTATCAAACAGCGAAAATCTCCCAGAGATCTCCATCTCAACGCCAAGACCCACCTCCACTCAACGACCAGCAAGCTACAGTGCTGGACACCCTATGCCAAACAACTAGCAAGACAGGAATACAACCCCATCCATTACCAGAGAGGCTTCCTAAAATAATAATAAGGCCACAGACACCCTAAAACACACCACCAGATGTGGACCTGCCCACCAGAAAGACAAGATCCAGCCTCATCCACCAGAACACAGGCACTAGTCCCCTCCACCAGGAAGCTTACACAACCCACTGAGCCAACCTTAGCCACTGGGGACAGATACCAAAAACAACGGGAACTATGAACCAGCAGCCTGCGAAAAGGAGACCCCAAACACAGTAAGATAAGCAAAATGAGAAGACAGAGAAACACACAGCAGATGAAGGAGCAAGGCAAAAACCCACCAGACCTAACAAATGAAGAGGAAATAAGCAGTCTACCTGAAAAAGAATTCAGAATAATGATAGTAAAAATGATCCAAAATCTTGGAAATAGAATGGAGAAAATACAAGAAACGTTTAACAAGTACCTAGAAGAAATAAAGAGCAACCAAAGAGTGATGAACAACACAATAAATGAAATTAAAAATTCTCTAGAAGGGATCAATAGCAGAATAACTGAGGCAGAAGAATGGATAAGTGACCTGGAGGATAAAATAGTGAGAAAAACTACTGCAGAGCAGAATAAAGAAAAAAGAATGAAAAGAATTGAGCACAGTCTCAGAGACCTCTGGGACAACATTAAACACACCAACATTCGAATTATATGGGTCCCAGAAGAAGAAGAGAAAAAGAAAGGGACTGAGAAAATATTTGAAAAGATTATAGTTGAAAACTTCCCTAATATGGGAAAGGAAATAGTTAATCAAGTCCAGGAGGCATAGAGAGTCCCATACAGGATAAATCCAAGGAGAAACATGCCAAGACACATATTAATCAAACTATCAAAAATTAAATACAAAGAAAAAATATTAAAAGCAGCAAGGGAAAAACAACAAATAAAATACAAGGGAATCCCCATAAGGTTAACAGCTGATCTTTCAGCAGGAACTCTGAAAGCCAGAAGGGAGTGGCAGGACATATTTAAAGTGATGAAGGAGAAAACCCTACAACTAAGGTTACTCTACCCAGCAAGGATCTCATTCAGATTTGATGGAGAAATTAAAACCTTCACAGACAAGCAAAAGCTAAGAGAATTCAGCACCACCAAACCAGCTTTACAACAAATACTAAAGGAACTTCTCTAGGCATGAAACACAAGAGAAGGAAAAGACCTACAATAACAAACCCAAAACAATTAAGAAAACGGTAATAGGAACATACATATTGATAATTACCTTAAATGTAAATGGATTAAATGCTCCAACCAAAAGACACAGACTGGCTGAATGGATACAAAAACAAGACCCATATATATGCTGTCTACAAGAGACCCACTTCAGACCTAGGGACACATACAGACTGAAAGTGAGGGGATGGAAAAATATATTCCATGCAAATGGAAATTAAAAGAAAGCTGGAGTAGCAATTCTTATATCAGACAAAATAGACTTTAAAATACAAACTATTACAAGAGACAAAGAAGGACACTACATAGTGATCAAGGGATCCATCCAAGAAGAAGATATAACAATTGTAAATATTTGTGTACCCAACATAGGAGCACCTCAATACATAAGGCAAATACTAACAGCCATAAAAGGGGAAATTGACAGTAACACAATCATAGTAGGGGACTTAAACACCCCACTTTCACCAATGGACAGATCATCCAAAATGAAAATAAATAAGGAAACACAAGCTTAAAATGATACATTAAACAAGTTGGACTTAATTGATATTTACAGGACATTCCATCCAAAAACAACAGAATACACATTCTTCTCAAGTGCTCATGGAACATTCTCCAGGATAGATCATAGCTTGGGTCACAAATCAAGCCTTGGTAAATTTAAGAAAATTGAAATCATATCAGGTATCTTTTGCGAACACAACACTATGAGACTAGATATCAATTACAGGAAAAAATCTGTAAAAAATGCAAACAGATGGAGGCTAAACAATACACTACTAAATAACCAAGAGATCACTTAAGAAATCAAAGAGGAAATCAAAAAATATCTAGAAACAAATGATGATGAAAATACGATGACCCAAAACCTATGGGATGCAGCAAAAGCAGTTCTAAGAGGGAAGTTTATAGCAATGCAATCCTACCTTAAGTAACAAGAAATATCTCAAATAAACAACCTAACTTTACACCTATAGCAATTAGAGAAAGAAGAACAAAAAAACCCCAAAGTTAGCAGAAGGAAAGAAATCATAAAGATCAGATCAGAAATAACTGAAAAAAGTAATGAAGGAAATGATAGCACAGATAAAACTAAAAGCTGGTTCTTTGAGAAGATAAACAAAATTGATAAACCATTAGCCAGACTCATCAAGAAAAGAAGGGAGAAGACTCAAATCAATAGAGTTAGAAATGAAAAAGGAGAAGTAACAACTGACACTGCAGAAATACAAAGCATCATGATAGATTATTAGAAGCAACTATATGCCAATAAAATGGACAACCTGGAAGAAATGGACAAATTCTTAGAAATGCACAACCTGCCGAGACTGAACCAGGAAGAAATAGAAAATATGAACAGACCAAACACAAGCACTGAAATTGAAACAGTGATTAAAAATCTTCCGACAAACAAAAGCCCAGGACCAGATGGCTTCACAGGCGAATTCTATCAAACATTTAGAGAAGAGCTAACACCTATCCTTCTCAAACTCTTCCAAAATATAGCAGAGGGAAGAACCCTCCCAAACTCATTCTACAAGGCCACCATCACCCTGATACCAAAACCAGACAGAAATATCACAATGAAAGAAAACTACAGGCCAATATCACTGATGAACATAGATGTAAAAATCCTCAACAAAATACTAGCAAACAGAATCCAACAGCACATTAAAAGGATCATACAGCATGATCAAGTGGGGTTTATCCCAGGAATGCAAGGATTCTTCAATATACGCAAGTCAATCAACGTGATATACCATATTAGCAAATTGAAGGAGAAAAACCATATGATCATCTCAATAGATGCAGAGAAAGCTTTCGACAAAATTCAACACCCATTTATGATAAAAACCCTCCAGAAAGTAGGCATAGAGGGAACTTTCCTCAACATAATAAAGACCATGTATGACAAACCCACTGCCAACATCATCCTCAATGGTGAAAAACTGAAAACATTTCCACTAAGATCAGGAACAAGACAAGGTTGCCCGCTCTCACCACTCTTATTCAACATAGTTTTGAAATTTTTAGGCACAGCAATCAGAGAAGAAAAAGAAATAAAAGGAATCCAAATTGGAAAAGAAGAAGTAAAGCTGTCACTGTTTGCAGATGACATGATACTGTACATAGAGAATCCTAAAGATGCTACCAGAAAACTACTAGAGCTAATCAGTGAATTTGGTAAAGTCGCAGGATACAAAATTAATGGACAGAAATCTCTTGCATTCCTACACACTAATGATGAAAAATCTGAAAGTGAAATTAAGAAAACACTCCCATTTACCATTGCAACAGAAAGAATAAAATATCTAGGAATAAACCTACCTAAGGAGACAAAAGACCTGTATGCAGAAAATTATAAGACACTGATGAAAGAAATTAAAGACGATATAAATAGATGGGGAGTTATACCATGTCCTTGGATTAGAAGAATCAACATTGTGAAAACGACTATACTTCCCAAAGCAATCTACAGATTCCATGCAATCCCTATCAAAGTACCAATGGCATTTTTCACAGAACTAGAACAAAAAATTTCACAAGTTGTATGGAAACACAAAAGGCCCCGAGTAGCCAAGGCAATCTTGAGAAAGAAAAACGGAGCTGGAGGATTCAGGCTCCCTGACTTCAGACTATACTACAAAGCTACAGTAATCAAGACAGTATGGTACTGCCACAAAAATAGAAATATAGATCAGTGGAACAGGATAGAAAGCCCAGAGATAAACCCACGCACATATGGTCACCTTATCTTTGATAAAGGAGGCAAGAATATACACTGGAGAAAAGACAGTCTCTTCAATAGGGAGTTCTGGGAAAACTGGACAGCTACATGTAAAAGAATGAAATTAGAACACTCCCTAACACTATACACAAAAATAAAATCAAAAAGGATTAAAGACCTATATGTAAGGCCAGACCCTATCAAACTCTTAGAGGAAAACATAGGCAGAACACTCTGTGACATAAATCACAGCAAGATCCTTTTTGACCCAGCTCCTAGAGGAATGGAAATAAAAACACAAATAAACAAATGGGACCTAATGAAACTTAAAAGCTTTTGCACAGCAAACGAAACCATAAAGAAGATGAAAAGACAACCCTCAGAATCGGAGAAAATATTTGCAAATGAAGCAACTGACAAAGGATTAATCTCGAAAATTTACAAGCAGCTCATGCTGGTCAATATCAAAAAAAAAAAAACAAACAAACAAACAAATAAACAACCCAATCCAAAAATGGGCAGAAGACCTAAATAGACATTTCTCCAAAGAGGATATACAGATTGCCAACAGACACATGAAAGAATGTTCAACATCATTAATCATTAGAGAAATGCAAATCAAAACTACAATGAGATATCACCTCACACCGGTCAGAATGGCCATCATCAAAAAATCTACAAGCAATAAATGCTGGAGAGGGTGTGGAGAAAAAGGAACCCTCTTGCACTGTTGGTGGGAATGTAAATTGATACAGCCACTATGGAGAATAGTATGGAGGTTCCTTAAAAAACTAAAAGTAGAGCTACCATATGACCCAGCAATCCCACTACTGGGCATATACCCTGAGAAAACCATAATTCAAAAAGAGTCATGTACCAAAATGTTCATTGCAGCTCTATTTACAATAACCAGGACATGGAAGCAACCTAAGTGTTCATAAATGGATGAATGGATAAAGAAGATGTGGCACATATATACAATGGAATATTACTCAGCCATAAAAAGGAACGAAACTGAGTCATTTGTAGTGAGGTGGATGGACTTAGAGTCTGTCATACAGAGTGAAGTAAGTCAGAAAGAGAAAAACAAATACTGTATGCTAACACATATATATGGAATCTAAAAAACAAAAAGAAAAAAGGTCATGAAGAACCTAGTGGCAAGACGGGAATAAAGACACAGACCTACTAGAGAATGGACTTGAGGATATTGGGGGGGGGAAGGGTAAGCTGGGACAAAGTGAGAGAGTGGCATCGACATATATACACTACCAAACGTAAAATAGATAGCTAGTGGGAAGCATCCGCATAGCACAGGGAGATCAACTTGGTGCTTTGTGACCACCTAGAGGGGTGGGATAGGGAGGATGGGAGGGAGGGAGACACAAGAGGGAAGAAATATGGGGACATATGTATATGTATAACTGATTCACTTTGTTATAAAGCAGAAACTAACACACCATTGTAAAGCAATTATACTCCAATAAAGATGTTTAAAAAAAATTAAGAATTAGAATGATTTATAACTAAGATCTAAGTTGTCCTTCAACAACAATCTTTCACACTTTGGCTGATGAAAGAAATAGACATAGAAAGATAAGATTTTTAGAGAGTTGGTTTTTTTAAATATTGAGCCAAAGGGGAGGAAATTGTAAAATAATAATGGAGGGGGAATTCTTACAGAAAGATGTGGGAAACTTCACAAAACTTTTGGTGTGAAGTTCGGCCAATTTGAATTAGTCCTGAGAAAGTTCAGATTACTACGAATTTAGTTTGTTTTAATCTAGAATTAAGACTTTTTCTCTCCTGTCTCATTAGGCCATAAATAAGCTACAGTTATTTTTAGAGGTGATTGAACCTGGATTGTAGCAGAGGGAGGAGGAAGAAAGGGAGAGAGAAAGAAAGGAAAAGGTAGAAGTATCTTGACATGAAAAGGCCCAGAGTAAAATTTATGGACTAGAGCAAATGTTTTCAGTTCATATTAAACTGGGCCTTGCTAAAAAAAAGGTCTTTGCCAACATACATGTCCAAGGACAAACTGACTTTTCTTTTGGCCAAGAGTCTTTTTTGGTTTTGGGGAGGTCTGGGGGTTTTCTAAAAATTTATTTTTTATTAAGAAGTTCTTGCTCTTTTCAGCTCAAAAAACCCCAGGTCAATAAAGGGCGGGAATGTCCCCTGCCCATATGCTGGCAGTCACTGAAAATGCCTGGGCATAGGATTACATGGTAGTGCCATTAGATTTACAGCACAGCTAGAAGCCCGCGCATTACAAGTGTGTCTAGTGCTTAATTGAGGGAGCCCTATTCAAGTTCATTGCCCTTTAGGACCCTCAAGAAGTGATTTTTTTCATAGTTTTGTCCAGTTCTTATCAGGCCACTTGCCCACTTAAGTCCTCGAAGCATGCATCACCTCCATTAGTGCAAAACGTATAACTTTTGTGGACTGGCCAAGACAGTAACCCCATATTGCTACATCTTCATGGGCAGTTCATTACCTTGAAGCAACAGACAAATTAATTAAATTGTGATCTGTTAATCATTTAAACATGTCCTATATTATTTCTTCCTTTTCGTCTTTTGAAAAAAGGTGGCTGATTGAGTTCAGCCTCAGTTGGGGATTCAGAGTAGTATACTACACACCAAAATGTGATGTGTTATTCACCAAGCTTTGTTTTTGAGAACTAAATAATAATGTTTATATGATGATGATGGTATCTGGGCATTCACTAGAAATCTAATAAACTTCTTATCTCATTTAATAAGCATAGTCCATTTCCAGTCATAATTATCAAGATGTAAAGCCAGCTGAGATAACTAAGAAGCTTTACATGATAATAAATGTTGTTATTTAAATCGATTTACATGCCTTGAATTGAAATGAGAGCTACCATCTCAACAGTTAGAAGCATATTATGCTGCCTGAAACTGCCTCTAATCTGAGCTGCAGCAAATTTCTCTCCATGCAGTAGCAAGATTATTCTTAGTAAAGAGAACTTGAACAGATGAAGATAATCATATGCTTCTCCTAAATTAAATCTGTTAAGAGTGCATAAAAGTGAATCACTGTATCTTTAAGTCTTTATTTGTCTCCATTGTTTCAATTCTATGAAATAGGACCAAAAAAATCACTGCTGTTTAAATCCCACTATCACTGTGATGTGCCTACAGCAAAGCTGTCAACACTTAGTAATATAATTGAAAGCATCTCGTGGTTTAGGAATAGTTTGGTAACTGGAAATCGTGAAGGAATAACCACATTGTTTGACATTTACTGCATTTAGCATAATGGCACCCTACATGAAGGGACTCTCAATAAATAATGACAGTGATTGACTTTGTCAAAACTCAGCGGAGCTGTAATGCAGTGGACCAAGAGTTGTTTCACTTACAACGGTGTAGATATTTTTAGAGATGTGATGTTTCTTTCTTGTAATAATTTCCTTGGAGGGAAAAAGTATGTTATTGAGTATTAGATTATGAAATGCTTGCTTTTTATGATATGAAACACATTTTAGTAATGGAAGGAAATTTGTTTTATACCAAATCATGCCAAATTATGTTTTATAAGCTATAGAGATACCCCAGTTCTTGGGGAAAATCTCCAAGACCAGCTGAGATATTCTTTTTAAACAGCTGTTGAGTTAACTCGGCAGCATTGGGTAATCAATACGAGCATAGACACTTGCTCTGGTTAATTGCTGATCCCAGCAGCAGCTGCATCATTATGTATGAAGCATCTCTTCAACTCAGAAATGGAGTAATGTTTGGGGCAGTAATAAGTGAGGTATTTAGATTGTCTACGAATACACACAGCCCCAGTTGTCCCCTTACTAATATCTGAATGCCCTGGTATAATTATAAAGGATTTTCACATTAATTAACTCATTCATTATCCTGTTTGACTCTGAGCTCTTATTACTCACAATTTACAGATAAGAAAGTGAGGCATAAAGACGTTTAAAGTGATTAGCCTAAACTCTAGTGAAATTACATCTGGAACATAAATCTTCTGAATCTTTGCCTATTGGGGTGCTCTTTCCATGATCACATTTTTCTCATACTAGAGTTATTGAGCAGTACCTGCTAATATTTATTGAATATTAACTATGTGTATAAGTACTTTATCTCATTTAACCATCAATCCTATGATGTAGGTACAATTGTTTCCACATTACACATAAGAAACTGATGTTCTGATTAATTAACTTCCTTATTGTTACATGTCTGGTAATGTCTATTGGATTTGAAATCCAGTCAATCTCAATCAAAAGTACAAAGATACTGTTTATCACGTTGGCATACCCATTGCTTTGAAATCAGTGCTTGGCATACTATTACATTTAAATGTATATTTTAATGGAATCTTAATATCAAGTAATAGTAGTGTAGATTAAGATATTTAGGAGGCACAGAAGTAAATAACTATTTAATAATTATTGATACTGTCTTGTTGAGAGTGTATGTGTATCACAAAACCAGTCTAGGAGTTGGTGGTACCTAGTCCTACTTTCCCTGCGCAGAATTCTTTCTCTTGTGCAATTTCACTTTTCCTGTCTGATTCCTAATCATTCCTCAGATCTCATCCTAAACAATAGTCCTTCAAAAATCTTGGTCGGGGGTCCCTCCTGTGTACCCTCAAAAAATCCATGTGATAATTAGTTCTTCAATCACTTTTATCCTCCTAATTGGAAAAGTCTTGTTCAATGATTTATCTCCAGTCTAGGAAAATACCTGTCACATACTGCATGCGTAATTTGTTGAGTGAATTAATGACCTCAGTGACTTAAAATTTGCATCAAATGAATGTGTTTCAAGGAATAGAGGATTGCACATGGTAGTGGTTTCAAATTCTCAAGTAGCTGAATAGTGCTTTTCTGAGATCAGAGAAATTATATTAAATAATTTGGAAGCCATTGATAAGTTTACGTGTGGGTGCAGATACTTTCTGCTTCTGCTTATGCCCAGATGAAAACACAAGAGGGAGCCTAATGGACTATCAGAGAATATGCCAAATTAGTGCTAGTTTGTTATTTTTGTCTCCATAAACCATATCCAATGTGACACATTACTGCTTTATAATATTTAAAATATTTAAAAGCTTTTAGTAGAAAATATATCACTAGGTATTTTGAATAAAAATGCAAGGAAATCCTAGGGACTTCCGCAGCGGTCCAGTGGTTAAGACTCCGCACTTCCACTGCAGGGGACACGGGTTCGATCCCTGGTTGGGGAACTAAGATCCCTCATGCTGCGCGGCACGGCAAAAAAAAAAAAAAGGAAAGGAAATCTAAATAGGCCTATATGGTCAGAAACCAGGGCAAAAAGCTGAAGGTAAAGTGAAAGAAGACCAAGTGAAACAGCACGGGACAGTTCTCTATTGGTAGCGATAAGAAACTGCAGGTTAGAATCTCATTCAGTGAAGTGCCAAACTAACATTTGACAAAGCGTTGCACAATAGCGTCTTCCAGTGAAGAGGGCTCTGTGAGTCCTTGACCGAAAGAATATGGTCGAGATGACATTGCCCCTGCTCTTGGGAAACACCTACAGGCGCAAGCAGCCCCTGGAAAGACCCTGATTGAGAAGAACCGAGGGCAGGAGCCCAGCACCGCTTGTCAGCCGTGCAACTGAGCCATTTTGGAGGTGAACGCTTTGGTCCCTAGTTGAGCCATCCAAACTGACCACGTATGGAGCAGAATGGAACTAGCCCACCAAGCCCTACCCAGCCTAGTGATCAAGCTTTTATTAAAATGTGGGCAAGATTTTCCAACAAGAGCAACGACTTCAGATATTTCATGTTACAAAATAAGGAAAGATCCATGTTTCTGTGATTAACAAATTTTGTAAAAAATGGATACTCTTTCACAAAAATGCAGTACTCTTAAGGCGTGCTAAATATGAGAGTTAAGTACTTGTGTAGGGGGCCAGGATCCTTAGGAAACAGTTCTGTGGTCACCCCAACACGTGAACAGATAATCACCTTAGGTTTCGAAGCTCTATACAGTATAGATAGCATTAACAGATTTTCACTGGGAATCAAGGTTGGTTTGTGCATGTGAAAGTGCTACGTAAACAACCCAGTTCTTTACTAATGCAAGAAGATGGCAGTGCTGTTACTTTTATTGTGATCATTAGTTTCCTGCTGGTTAACTGGAATTCACCTAATCATTTTTTCCCTCTTCTGCTTCCTTCTGTCCTATATAAAATAGTTTCAAAAGAAGGGTTAATTATTATTACTATACTATCAAAATTGGGAATCAAAATATTAACAAGGACTGGACTAGGAGTCTTCTTCAGGTCTTTTTTTTTTTTTAAGTTACAATTCATGTCCTAATAACTCTTTTTCCATTAAAACATTTGTAGAAACAGTTGGGCTAATATATGAACACTGGGTCTCTTTATGTAGTCTGTAGTATTCTATTTTTCTATACAGTTAACTGTATTGAGACTTACAGTTGGGTGTTCAGAGGTAAAAGTCTGTAAAATATTCATGCTTTAAGAAATCACAGGAAATAAATTCAAGTTATAAAAGTATATACATTAAGTAAAGCACAAATATGTTTGTTTATAAAATGTACTTTAAATTTAATTTGCCAAAATAAATACATACTCTCTGGTTACATTCATCATTTACTTCTTTTTATCTCCTTGGCCATAAGATTATATTCTCTACTTAAAAGTTTAAAGGAATGACTCTAGGGAAGTGGTCAAATATTCACATATTTCAACTAGAAATTATGTTTATGTAAAAAAAAATTAAAAATAGCCCAAGCACTTGGCAACTGAAGTCACGTATTGAATTATCATTTCTTAAACTTTCATATTATGAAAGGTCTTTCTCCTCATCTATAAAAATAAGTGTGTCAGGGACAGACATGAAGGTGACCCCCAGTGATCTCCCACCTCCTGGTGTCCATGCTTTTGTGAAATCCCTTCCTCTTGAATGTAGGTGGTTCTGGTGATTTCCTCCTAATGAAGAGAATATGGCAAAAGTGATGAGATATCTACCACTTCCCTGATCATGTTATATAAGACTCCCCTTCATTACATCTTAGAAGACTGCATCTTAGGGACCTAAGCAGGTATTCTGCTGGCTCGTGAAGTAAGCAGCCACGTTTAGGAAGCCCACGTGGCAAGGAACGGTAGGAGGCCTCCAGCAGGCAGTGAAAAGCAGTGACAAGAGCTTTGAGGACCCATCCTTCTTCTCCAAACAGGATAAGCCTGCTTTATTTCTTTTATACTTTGGATTCTATACACAATTCATTGGAGGAGAGTTCTGCTTTAAAAGAAAACACAACTTTGAAAAGCACAGATCTTTCAGTTTTATAGTTTTACAGATGAGAAAAGTAAAGCCTGATTCAATTAATGTATTTCTGAGTATTCACCATGTTTACATACAGCATTTTGCTACCCACATCAAAGCACATAGATATAAGTAGGACATGGTTCTTCACTTTAAGAATTCTGTAACTCGATGGTGAATGTTAGTAACCAGTTCAAAGCCACAGAACTGGTTATTCTTTTGTTTTGATTGACAGTGGCTTGGATTATCCTATAATAAAAGTTATAGACTATTGCCTCCAAAGGATATAAGGGGAAATTACTGAAGAAGTAAAGATGCTTTTTAAAAAAAAATTTTTTTTTAATAATTTCATTACATGGATTGTTTTTTAAACCATATTGGCTGTGGTCCCTAATTGTCCCCCCCCTACTTTATCACGTCTGGGTGCTGAATGGTAAATATAGAAATGGTTAACATTTGTTGAGAACCTACTGTGTACCTGGCATTGGCCTAACTGTTTTATATTTAATCCTTGCAATACCCATTCTGGTATTACTCCATTTGTCCTGGGCTAGCTGTTCCCTGAGTGGTTAAGAGAGCTTCCAAAGTTGCAGAGCTACTGAGAGGCAGGGCCTCAGTAAGTACTTGTTAAATAAGGAGTGGAATAAGGTTCAGTTCCCTGTTTTAAATTACGGAACAATTTACACTCAATAAAGTGCACAGAATTTAAGGGTTCAGTTCTATGAACTTTGATAGTTATGCACACCCATGTAACTACTACCCAATCAAAGTACAGAACATTTCCATAAAATGTCCTCATGTCTCCTCCCAGTCAATACCTCCAGTCAAGGCAATCACCTTCTGATTTCTATCACCATAGTTAGTTGTTTTGCTGAAGTTTAGTATTATGAGCCTTTTTAAAAATTTTAGCCATCATACTGGCTAAGATGCGAAACCAAGTAAAATTGTATTTTGTTATTTTAATTTGCCTTTTCCTGATTATTAATGATGTTGACTATCTTTTTATATGATTATTGGCCATGTTTATGTCTCCTTTTATAAAGTCTTTCGCTTATTTTGAATTGGGGTGCTTGTCTGTATGGTGCTATTTTTAAAGTTCTTTATATAGTCTAAAGGTGAATTATTTCACATATATAGGTATTACAAATATTTTCTCCAGTCTGTGGCTTGCATATTCATGTTTAATAGTGTCTTTTGATGAGTGGAAATTTTTTTTAATTTTCATTGAAGTTCAATTTATAAATTTCTTCATTTAGGGTTAGAGCTTTGTGTGTCCTTATAAAAAAAATTCTGTCTGTTCCAAGGTTGTAAAGATGTTCTCATTTGTTTTCCTCTAGAAACTGTATGGAGTGAGGAAGGGATTTAGATATCGAAATTCAGTTGTTCAAGCACCATTTGATACAGATTCTCCTTCCCTCAAAGAATTTCCTTGGCAACTTCTCAGTTCGTTTTTTCCCAATACACTTTACTGAGAAATAGTATGTGTAAAATAGACTGCCTCCATTTAAAGGGTACAATTTGAAGAGTTCTGACAAGTATATAATTCCACAAAACCACCATCACAATCAAGATAGAGAATACTTCCATAACCCCTATATTAGTTTGCTAGAGGTGCCATGATAAAGTACCACCAACTGGGTGGTTTAAGCAACAGAATTTTATTTACTCACAATTCTGGAGGCTAGAAGTCTGAGGCTAAATTGTCAGCAAGGTTGGTGTCTGTTGAGACCTCTTGCCTTGGCTTATAGATGGTTGTCTCCTTCTGTGCCTTCATGTGATCTTTTCTCTGTGCATGTCTGTGTCCCAGTCCCATCTGTTAAGGACATCTTTTAAGGACACCAGTCACATTGAATTAGGGTCCACCATAATGACCTCATTTTAACTTAATTATCTCTTCAAAAACCCTATCTCCAAAACAGTCATATTCTGAAGAGGGTTAAGACTTTAACATATGCAGTTTTAGAGGACACAACTCAGCCCATAACACCCCCAAAAGATTCTTCATGCCCTTATGTAGCCCATTCCACCCTCTGCCCCCACCCCCAAGCTACCACTGGTCTGTTTTTGCCACTATAGATTTGTTTGCATTTTATATAAGCAGAATCATGCATATATTCTATTTCATATTTGGCTTCCTTCCCTCACATAATTTTGAGAATCATCCATGGTGTTGCATTTATAAGTAACATAATACTGTTGATTATTGAGTTGATTATCCATTCCATTGGATGGATATACCACATTTTGCTTATCCATTCATATTTTGGGCGGTCTCCAGTTGGTGACTATTATGAATAAAACTATTGTGAGCATTTGTATACAATTTTTTTTGTGGACTCGTTTTCATTTATCTTAGTCAATTATCTAGGAGTGGAATGGCCAAGCCATGTGTTAGTTGTATGTTTAATTTTTTTTTAATGCCTACTAGATTTCCAAGCTGCCTGTGTCATTTTATATTTGCACCAGCAGTATATGTGTATTCATTTGTTTTACATCTGACCGATATTTGGTATGAATATTCCTTTTTAATTTTATTCATTTGAGTGGGTGTGCTCAGTTAATTTACAACCTCAGTCTTTGTGGCTACTCCATAAAACCTATAAGAAAAAGGATTCTTCTCTCTTTTTCATAACTGTATTCTTAGAGTTTAAGAGCTGTTTAATAAAGAGTTGTTTGGTAGATATGTATTGATTCAAAGGACTTTCCCCTATTATTTTCCCTGCTTACTATTTAATGATTGCATTATTGAGCCTCTGCTATAATCACAGCACCATGCTTAGCTTTATTAGAAGCAGAGATCTTAAAATCAAATGGACGAAGATGCAGAACAAGGTTACTATATGACTGATGGAAATATCAATCATGCTTTAAGAGTTATAAGCAGCATGCTCTGGAAAGTGAATGACCCCTGGGGAATGGTTGGGTAATCTGGAAACTGACAAAAAGGAAAAAATGAAAAACCCGCTGGGTTAAGTCCGGTCCCTTGAAACTGGCATCTTATTGCTTATCTATCTACAAAATTAAACATAATCGTACTTAGGGAGTTCTATTTTGAGAAATAAGAAATCCTGCTTTCAACAGTTGCCATTTTTAAATAAGTCAACATGTGCCAGGCGCTGTGCAAAAGTCTTACAGGTGTTATTTCACTTAATCTTCATGAAATCCCTGTGAAGGAGGTATTTAATCCCTCACTTTTCAGATGAGGAACCCTGAGTTTAGAAAGGCAAAATGAAACTTGCTCAAGAGCATATAGCTAATAATTGGTGGAATTGGGATTCAACAGGTTGGTGAACTTTGACTCTCCTTCTCTGTATCATTTTGTTGCAGACAGGAAAAGTTAGGAGGGTGGATGGAAGACTCTGAGTGTAGCTGTCTTAAAGACAGTTTTGCTGTCCTTGTATTATGTCAGTAGTACAATTTTCAAAATAATTTTAGTCCCTTAAATTTAATTATTCGACTTAGATGTTTGTGGAATCATTCAAGAGGCTATTTTAAATGCAACACAGTTGATGATAACCTGAGATAATTGGTAGAAGTGTAGTAAAAATACTATTAAAATTACCCTTTTCAAAACCTGTAAATGCCAAGACTTTGTAGAAACATTTTGTAAAACATAATGCATAATTTGTTTAAGCAGCAGTGTATATGCCCACCTATGAAGAACAGATTATAGAATTTATTTAGATAATTTAGGAAAAAAACACACCTTTGCTTAAACTGCCTGTCTGAAGCTTGTCAGAGTGATATTCGGATAAGAATTAGTTAAGTACTTCGATTTTCCACTTGATTGGATGTGACAGGACAGCCAAAATGACTTGTGGATTTGTTCTGGAATTCTTAAGAATAAATATTATTTTAAGACTCATATTTTATAGATTTTTATCACTGTTTATTATGCCACTGAGTCATTTTTCTGAACTTCTGATTTACATGCATCATATAAATGTATTTAAATAATATTCTGCTTCATGATTTTCAGTTGGTGGTAACATTAATCAAGACAAATCCCCAAATGTTGTAATTTTCCACTCTCTTACTGATTCAAACAACTTGAATCACTGGATTCTATCAATGCCTTCTCAGATTTCACAGGTCAACAGTACTAAGGTTTTAATTGAAGTAATTTCTCACTTGAGACACAGAATGCAGCTACTCGTACAAATGAATGAGATTATATGGTAGCCAAAATGCTGCTACAATATTTTTGAGTACTTTTCAATATGAACTTGGAAAATTTTATTTACTATCAAGGATTGGCAAGCTTTTTCCATAAAGGGCCAGATAGTAAATATTTTAGGCTTATTGAGCCACAGCTTAATTTTGCCCTTGCTGTGCAGAAGCAGCATAGACAATACATAAATGAACAACAATGGCCGTGTCCAATACATTTCATTGTGGACATGGAAATGTGACTATCATTTACTTTTCGTGTGCCACGAAATGCTCTTCATTTTTTTTTTTAAACAACTTTATTGAAGTATAATTGCTTTACAATGGTGTGTTAGTTTCTGCTTTATAACAAAGTGAATCAGTTATACATATACATATGTTCCCATATCTCTTCCCTCTTGCATCTCCCTCCCTCCCACCCTCCCTATCCCACCCCTCTAGGTGGTCACAAAGCAGCGAGCTGATCTCCCTGTGCTATGCGGCTGCTTCCCACTAGCTATCTATTTTACATTTGGTAGTGTATATATGTCCATGACACTCTCTCACCCTGTCACATCTCACCCCTCCCCCTCCCCATATCCTCAAGTCCATTCTCTAGTAGGTCTGTGTCTTTATTCCCGTCTTGCCACTAGGTTCTTCATGATGACCTTTTTTTTTTTTCCTTAGATCCCATATATATGTGTTAGCATACTGTATTTGTTTTTCTCTTTCTGACTTACTTCACTCTGTATGACAGACTCTAACTCCATCCACCTCATTACAAATATCTCCATTTCATTTCCTTTTATGGCTGAGTAATATTCCATTGTATATATGTGCCACATCTTCTTTATCCATTCATCCGATGATGGACACTTAGGTTGCTTCCATGTCCTGGCTATTGTAAATAGAGCTGCAATGAACATTTTGGTACATGACTCTTTTTGAATTATGGTTTTCTCAGGGTATATGCCCAGTAGTGGGATTGCAGGGTCGTACGGTAGTTCTATTTGTAGTTTTTTAAGGAACCTCCATACTGTTCTCCATAGTGGCTGTATCAATTTACATTCCCACCAACAGTGCAAGAGTGTTCCCTTTTCTCCACACCCTCTCCAGCATTTATTGTTTGTAGATTTTTTGATGATGGCCATTCTGACCGGTGTGAGGTGATATCTCATTGTAGTTTTGATTTGCATTTCTCTAATGATTAATGATGTTGAACATTCTTTCATGTGTCTGTTGGCAATCTGTATACCTTCTTTGGAGAAATGTCTATTTAGGTCTTCTGCCCATTTTTGGATTGGGTTGTTTGTTTTTTTGTTATTGAGCTGCATGAGCTGCTTGTAAATCTTGGAGATTAATCCTTTGTCAGTTCCTTCATTTGCAAATATTGTCTCCCACTCTGAGTGTTGTCTTTTGGTCTTGTTTATGGTTTCGTTTGCTGTGCAAAAGCTTTTAAGTTTCATTAGGTCCCATTTGTTTATTTGTGTTTTTATTTCCATTTCTCTAGGAGCTGGGTCAAAAAGGATCTTGCTGTGATTTATGTCATAGAGTGTTCTGCCTATGTTTTCCTCTAAGAGTTTGATAGTGTCTGGCCTTACACTTAGGTCTTTAATCCATTTTGAGTTTATTTTTGTGTATGGTGTCAGGGAGTGTTCTACTTTCATACTTTTACATGTACCTGTCCAATTTTCCCAGCACCACTTATTGAAGAGGCTGCCTTTTCTCCACTGTATATGCTTGCCTTCTTTATCAAAGATAAGGTGACCATATGTGCATGGGTTTATCTCTGGGCTTTCTATCCTGTTCCATTGATCTATATTTCTGTTTTTGTGCCAGTACCAAACTCTCTTGATTACTGTAGCTTTGTAGTATAGTCTGAAGTCAGGGAGCCTGATTCCTCCAACTCCATTTTTCATTCTCAAGATTGCTTTGGCTATTCGGGGTCTTTTGCGTTTCCATACAAATTGTGAAATTTTTTGTTCTAGTTCTGTGAAAAATGTCAGTGGTAGTTTGATAGGGATTGCATTGAATCTGTGGATTGCTTTGGGTAGTAGAGTCATTTTCACAATGTTGATTCTTCCAATACAAGAGCATGGTATATCTCTCCATCTATTTGTATCATCTTTAATTTCTTTCATCAGTGTCGTATAATTTTCTGCATACAGGTCTTTTGTCTCCTTAGGTAGGTTTATTCCTAGATATTTTATTCTTTTTGTTGCAATGGTAAATGGGAGTGTTTTCTTAATTTCACTTTCAGATTTTTCATCATTAGTATATAGGAATGCAAGAGATTTCTGTGCATTAATTTTGTATCCTGCTACTTTACCAAATTCATTGATTAGCTCTAATAGTTTTCTGGTAGCATCTTTAGGATTCTCTATGTATAGTATCATGTCATCTGCAAACAGTGACAGCTTTACTTCTTCTTTTCCGATTTGGATTCCTTTTATTTCTTTGTCTTCTCTGATTGCTGTGGCTAACACTTCCAAAACTATGTTGAATAATAGTGGTGAGAGTGGGCAACCTTGTCTTGTTCCTGATCTTAGTGGAAATGGTTTCAGTTTTTCACCATTGAGGACAATGTTGGCTGTGGGTTTGTCATATATGGCCTTTATTATGTTGAGGAAAGTTCCCTCTATGCCTACTTTCTGCAGGGCTTTTATCATAAATGGGTGTTGAATTTTGTCGAAAGCTTTCTCTGCATCTATTGAGATGATCATATGGTTTTTCTCCTTCAATTTGTTAATATGATGTATCACGTTGATTGATTTGCATATATTGAAGAATCCTTGCATTCCTGGAATAAACCCCACTTGATCATGGTGTATGATCCTTTTAATGTGCTGTTGGATTCTGTTTACTAGTATTTTCTTGAGGATTTTTGCATCTATGTTCATCAGTGATATTGGCCTGTAGTTTTCTTTCTTTGTGACATCTCTGTCTGGTTTTGGTATCAGGGTGATGGTGGCCTTGTAGAATGAGTTGGGGAGTGTTCCTCCCTCTGCAATATTTTGGAAGAGTTTGAGAAGGATACGTGTTAGCTCTTCTCTAAATGTTTGATAGAATTCGCCTGTGAAGCCATCTGGTCCTGGGCTTTTGTTTGTTGGAAGATTTTTAATCACAGTTTCAATTTCAGTGCTTGTGATTGGTCTGTTCATATTTTCTATTTCTTCCTGGTTCAGTCTCGGCAGGTTGTGCATTTCTAAGAATCTGTCCATTTCTTCCAGGTTGTCCATTTTATTGGCATAGAGTTGCTTGTAGTAATCTCTCATGATCGTTTGTATTTCTGCAGTGTCAGTGGTTACTTCTCCTTTTTCATTTCTAATTCTATTGATTTGAGTCTTCTCCCTTTTTCTCTTGATGAGTCTGGCTAATGGTTTATCAATTTTGTTTATCTTTTCAAAGAACCAGCTTTTAGTTTCATTGATTTTTGCTATTGTTTCCTTCATTTCTTTTTCATTTATTTCTGATCTGATCTTTATGATTTCTTTCCTTCTGCTAGCTTTGGGGTTTTTTTGTTCTTCTTTCTCTAATTGCTTTAGGTGCAAGGTTAGGTTGTTTATTCGAGATGTTTCCTGTTTCTTGAGGTAGGATTGTATTGCTATAAATTTCCCTCTTAGAACTGGTTTTGCTGTATCCCATAGGTTTTGGGTCGTCGTGTCTCCATTGTCATTTGTTTCTAGGTATTTTTTAATTTCCCCTTTGATTTCTTCAGTGATCACTTCGTTATTAAGTAGTGTATTCTGTAGCCTCCATGTGTTTGTATTTTTTACAGATCTTTTCCTGTAATTGATATCTAGTCTCATAGCGTTGTGGTCAGAAAAGATACTTGATACGATTTCAATTTTCTTAAATTTACCAAGGCTTGATTTGTGACCCAAGATATGATCTATCCTGGAGAATGTTCCATGAGCACTTGAGAAAAATATGTATTCTGTTGTTTTTGGGTGGAATGTCCTATAAATATCAATTAAGTCCATCTTGTTTAATGTATCATTTAAAGCTTGTGTTTCCTTATTTATTTTCATTTTGGATGATCTGTCCATTGGTGAAAGTGGGGTGTTTAAGTCCCCTACTATGATTGTGTTACTGTCGATTTCCCCTTTTATGGCTGTTAGCATTTGCCTTATGTATTGAGGTGCTCCTATGTTGGGCGCATAAATATTTACAATTGTTATACCTTCCTCTTGGATCGATCCCTTGATCATTATATAGTGTCCTTCTTTGTCTCTTGTAATAGTCTTTATTTTAAAGTCTATTTTGTCTGATATGAGAATTGCTACTCCAGCTTTCTTTTGATTTCCATTTGCATGGAATAACTTTTTCTATCCCCTCACTTTCAGTCTGTATGTGTCTCTAGGTCTGAAGTGGGTCTCTTGTAGACAGCATATATATGGGTCTTGTTTTTGTATCCATTCAGCCAGTCTGTGTCTTTTGTTGGGAGCATTTAATCCATTTACATTTAAGGTAATTATCGATATGTATGTTCCTATTCCCATTTTCTTAAATATTTTGGGTTTGTTATTGTAGGTGTTTTCCTTCTCTTGTGTTTCCTGCCTAGAGAAGTTCCTTTAGCATTTGTTGTAAAGCTGGTTTGGTGGTGCTGAACTCTCTCAGCTTTTGCTTGTCTGTAAAGCTTTTAATTTCTCCATCACATCTGAATGAGATCCTTGCTGGGTAGAGTAACCTTGGTTGTAGGTTTTTCTCCTTCATCACTTTAAGTATATCCTGCCACTCCCTTCTGGCTTGCAGAGTTTCTGCTGAAAGATCAGCTGTTAACCTTATGGGGATTCCCTTGTGTGTTATTTTTCTCTTGCTGCTTTTAATATTTTTTCTTTGTATTTAATTTTTGATAGTTTGATTAATATGTGTCTTGGCATGTTTCTCCTTGGATTTATCCTGTATGGGACTCTCTATGCTTCCTGGACTTGATTAACTATTTCCTTCCCATATTAGGGAAGTTTTCAACTATAATCTTTTCAAATATTTTCTCAGTCCCTTTCTTTTTCTCTTCTTCTTCTGGGATCCCTATAATTCGAATGTTGGTGCATTTAATGTTGTCCCAGAGGTCTCTGAGACTGTCCTCAGTTCTTTTCATTCTTTTTTCTTTATTCTGCTCTGCAGTAGTTATTTCCACTATTTTATCTTCCAGGTCACTTATCCGTTCTTCTGCCTCAGTTATTCTGCTATGCTATTGATCCCATCTAGAGTATTTTTAATTTCATTTATTGTGTTTTTCATCGTTGCTTGGTTCCTCTTTAGTTCTTCTAGGTCCTTGTTAAATGTTTCTTGCATTTTGTCTATTCTATTTCCAAGATTTTGGATCATCTTTACTATCATTATTCTGAATTCTTTTTCAGGTAGACTGCCTATTTCCTCTTCATTTGTTAGGTCTGGTGTGTTTTGACCCTGCTCCTTCACCTGCTGTGTGTTTTTCTGTCTTCTCATTTTGCTTATCTTACTGTGTTTGGGGTCTCCTTTTCACAGGCCTCAGGTTCGTAGTTCCCGTTGTTTTTGGTATCTGTCCCCAGTGGCTAAGGTTGGTTCAGTGGGTCGTGTAGGCTTCCTGGTGGAGGGGACTAGTGCCTGTGTTCTGGTGGATGAGGCTGGATCTTGTCTTTCTGGTGGGCACGTCCACGTCTGGTGGTGTGTTTTGGGGTGTCTGTGGCCTTATTATGATTTTAGGCAGCCTCTCTGCTAATGGATGGGACTGTGTTCCTGTCTTGCTAGTTGTTTGGCATAGGGTGTCCAGCACTGTGAAGCTGGGTCTTGATGTTGAGATGGAGATCTCTGAGAGATTTTCGCCATTTGGTATTACGTGGAGCTGGGAGGTCTCTTGTGGACCAGTGTCCTGAAGTTGGCTCTCCCACCTCAGAGGCACAGCCCTGATGCCTGCCTGGAGCACCAAGAGCCTTTCATCCACACGGCTCAGAATAAAAGGAAGAAAAAATAGAAAGAAAGAAAGAAAGAAAGAAAGAAAGAAAGAGGATAAAATAAAATAAAATAAAGCTATTATAATATAAAATAAGAAAAAAAATTATTAAGAATAAATTTATGAAGGAAAAAATTTTTTTTAATTTTAAAAAATAGATTTATTAATTTTTTATAATAAAAAATAAGAAAAAAATTATTAAGAAAAAAATTTATTAAGAAAAAAAATTTTAATTTTTTCAAATAAAAAACATGAAAAAACTTATTAAAATTTTTTTTTTAATTTTTAAAAATAGAAAATAAGGAAAAAATTATTAAGAAAACATTTATTAGGAAAAAAAATTTTTTAAGTAAAAAAAAAAAAAACAACGGACTGACCTAACCCTAGGACTAATGGTGAAAGCAAAGTTCACAGACAAAATCTCACCCAGAAGCATACACATATACACTCACAAAAAAAGGAAAAGGGGAAAAATTAATATATCCTGCTCCCAAAGTCCACCTCCTGAATTTGGGATGATTCGTTGTCTATTCTGGTATTCAACAGATGCAGGCACATCAAGTTGTTTGTGGAGCTTTAATCCGCTGCTCCTGAGGCTGCTGGGAGGGATTTCCCTTTCTCTTCTTTGTTCGCACAGCTCCCGGGGTTCAGCTTTGGATTTGGACCCGCCTCTGCATGTAGGTTGCCTGAGGGCGTCTGTTCCCCGCCCAGGGAGGACGGGGTTAAAGGAGCAGCTGCTTCAGGGGCTCTGACTCACTCAGGCCCGGGGGGAGGGAGCGGTACGGAGGAGGCGGGGCAAGCCTGCAGCGTCAGAGGCGTCGTGACGTTGCACCAGCCCGAGGCGCACCCTGCGTTCTCCTGGGAAAGTTGTCCCCGGATCACCGGAGCCTGGCCGTGTCGGGCTGCACCGGCTCCCGGGAGGGGCGGTGTGGAGAGTGACCTGGGCTCGCACACAGGCTTCTTGGTGGCGGCAGCAGCAGCCTTAGCGTCTCCTGCTCGTTTCTGGGGTCCGCGCTGATAACCGCGGCTCGCCCCTGTCTCTGGAGTTCGTTTAGGCTGTGCTCTGAATCCCTTCTCCTTGCACGCCGCGAAACAAAGTGGCAAGAAAAAGTCTCTTGCCTCTTCGGCAGCTCCATACTTTTTCCCGGACTCCCTCCCAGCTAGCTGTGGCGCACTAACCCCTTCAGGCTGTGTTCACGCCGCCAACCCCAGTCCTCTCCCTGCGATCCGACGGAAGCCCGGGCCTCAGCTCCCAGCCCCGCCCGCCCCAGCGGCTGAGCAGACAAGCCTCTCGGGCTGGTGAGTGCTGGTCAGCGCCGAGCCTCCGTGCGGGAAGTGTGGGATTTTCTCCGCTTTGCCCTCCGCACCCCTGTGGCTGCGCTCTCCTCCGTGGCTCCGAAGCTTCCCCCCTCCGCCACCCGCAGTCTCCGCCCGCGAAGGGGCTTCCTAGTGTGTGGAAACCTTTCCTGCTTCACGGCTCCCTCCCACTGGTGCAGGTCCCATCCCTATTCTTTGTCTCTGTTATTTCTTTTTTCTTTTGCCCTACCCAGGTACGTGGGGAGTTTCTTGCCTTTTGGGAGGTCTGACGTCTTCTGCCAGCGTTCAGTGGGTGTTCTGTAGGAGCAGTTCCACGTGTAGATGTATTTCTACTGTATCTGTGGGAAGGAAGGTGATCTCCGCGTCTTACTCTTCCGCCATCTTGCCCTGAAATGCTCTTCTTTTTATGCTTTTCAAGCATTTAAATATGTAAAACCATTCTTAGGTCGTGGGCTGTACAAAAGCAAACCCTAGGCTGGATTTGGCCAACAAGGCCATTGTTTGCTGACTCCTGATATAGATGCTCAAATAATTTATGTATTTTTCTTCTTTGTAACTACTACTGGACAAAAAGGAGAAAATTTTCTAAAAAGCAGCCACACGATTGTTTATTAAGACATGTATTTCACACTGTTCTGTCTGACATTTTTTTTTCTGATGTCTTTCTCCAATTCTATACCTTTGAGAGATGAAATACATTTTTTTTTTTTTGTATTCTTTCCTTGATGCATTCTAATTCATAGCTCCCTTGTGCTGCCATATGATTTGCAGTCCTTGTTAATCTTGTGGTCTTGACACCTTTCTTACTCCTATATAAAGCCCGTTAATTATAAATGCTTTACCCATGCAACTATTAAAACAGTGTATGCAGTGATTAACCAATTAACATTTTATATTTTCTAAAACTAGAAAGGAGCAAAGTTAAAACTGCTTTATAATGGCAGAAATTAACTGGGAAATTTGTTTCTATTTTCAGGATGGTTATAGCAATAGCATTCAATACTAATAGTTTGAGTAGTATGGATAAACTAGCACATATATTTTATTATGTTGAATTCTCATATCCAATGGAGTTCTATTCAGTTTTATTACCTGTATGTTTTGTTATGGTCTGAGATCAAGAAGAAAATTGTGAATGAGTTTTCTATAATTCCCTTGTACAACACAAGGGTTTGTCAGATAAAGTAGTATTTATGTGACAACTATAGGAATTGTTACATAAATGTTTTTGTTGCTTTTTGGGCCTTGAAAAATAAACGCATGAAAAATTCGTATCTGTGATATGCACAGAAAGTTTCATTGCATTCTGTGTTTCTAAGCTGGGGATCTGACCTTTCTATCTAGAAGATTTTTAGGATCTTCTGCTTATTAGATTGTAACTTTCTCCCTGTTTGCTGCTCCAGGTCTCACTCTGCTTTCTCTCCTGCCTCCTTTTTCTCGAGCCTTTGGGCTCCTTGTGGGCCTGCACGGCACAGAGGCCCCCTCCTCTGCTGCAGCCTATTGCAGATTTCCAGAAAAGTTTGGAACTCTCTTCTCAACCAAATCTCTGCCTTCTGTTTTTCTTAGTATTATGGGTTTACACGTTGCTAGTTGTTAACTGTAATTCTCACGGGGCCTCAGGAGGGAGAGGAGATAAAGGTGCCTGCTCAGCCTGCCGACGGCGCCCAGCGGTCCTCCAGGTGTGCCTCCCCGAGCTCCACTGCTGCCCCCAAATAGTCCTTTTGAGTGAGACTTGCATGTGTGTTTTCATTTAAAAGTTATCAACTGAAATTGCAATGAACTTAAGAAAATTATTTAATTAATTTTTTAAACAATTAAATATAACTGCAATGAGGAAACTACTACATGTACATGTGATACATGTTTGGAGCAATATGCCAAATATCATCTTAGTACATTGAAGAAAATGGTTTTGACCTACCAGATCCCCCAAAAGGGTCCTGAGAACCCCCAGGGTCTATGTATCTTACTTTGAAAATCTTTGGATTACATATTACTTTCATTATCGTTTTACAGCATAAATAGATTTTAGAAAATGTATTAGGGAATACATTTGAATTACAATTTGTGCACTAAGTATATGCTGTTTTTTTCTCAAAGGGTCCTTCTCGCTGGGAAGATGTCTTAATCCCAAACCGGATGAGTGGTGAATGCCAGTCTCCAAACTGCCCCGGGACTAGAGCAGTAAGTTCTGGTCAAATCTGTTCTTTCATTGTGGCATCTCCAGTGTTTACTAGGAAATGAGATTGGAGACAAAACACTAATTGATTCTACCCATCCACTTTTATATTTACAAAAAATGTTATAAGATTCAAAAGTGTTCATAATATTCACCAAAAATTCTGCCTGTATCGTTGCCTTCCAGTGTCACTTTCCTAGAGGCTTAACCACTTTGGGTGATTATGTTGAAACATGACAATTTAAATTCCTCACAAGGTGATATTCATGGAATATAAAGAAGATCCCGTTCAGAGTCTGACAAAAGAAAATAACAAAGCTATAACGTTCATCTTTTTCCTAATGCTGGGATGTTTTACATTTACATTCCATATCATTCAAAATTGCTCTTTCTACCTTTCTTAGCACTTTTCTGACATAGTGGGCTGTTAGAAAATTTAGAATGAATGACCAGCTGTAAATGGAATCCCCATCCTCTGTTCTCTGCAATCCATTTTTTCTTTGCAAACATACACCGTATGTTTCATATAGAAAAGGTATTTCTGGAATGAGAGCCTAAGCACTGAAGTTATTTTTTAAATACTTTTATTATTATGGTCATGTTTATAATTTGTGTATTATACTTTTTACTTTGAAAATCCTTGGGTTCATCATAATCTGATTATATATATTTTCCGAGTGAGCTGTAAATACTCTTACGGCGCCAACACAAATGTCATGTTAGTTCACAAACTGTCACAGCCAGCTGGCAGTTAATATCTTCTCTAAGGAACAAAGTCTGTCAACAGCAACAGGTAGAGTGTTTGAGCTAGGATCATTAGATGTGCCTTCTCTCTCCAATCTGCTGGATGATTGCAAGGCTACAGAGACAGCAGTGAGCAGCAGTAATGATCATTCTCCATCAAACGGGACTAGGGACACTGAACAGCTTTTTATTAATGCAAATTCTGAAGAAAAATAATGACTTGTGCGTCACTCACCGATATCGAGGCACAATACAGTCTTGCAAGTTTGCTATTGGGATGAAATTAAAGTATACATACTTTATAGGACAGATTTCTTAAGTATAATTGTATTTGCATATATATATGTGGATGTAATATGTATATATTATAGTATACATGCCATGTAGATATAATTACATTTAATAATAATTTAAATCCTCTGGTGCATGTCACATTATGATATCCATATCATCTTTACAGCAATGTGAGCTCCTTTGAAAATCTACTTCAGTCACTGACAGTCTGACTGCCTCTGTGTACCTTCATATTAATTGGGAGGATTCAGCATAGCAGGATAGACAATCTTGCATCTTTAAGGATTTAGCTTCAAATTGGTCACAGGGCTACTGTGTTGCTAGGGCTGAGAATCACGACCTTTGCTTGTTGAATATTCACCTCGCCTACTTATCAGTATACAGAGCTTCGTATAAATCAGGTTATACTGAAGCTTTGTTTCGGACAGCATGGTGAACTGACACCCTAAAAAATCCTTGCAGTGCACACTATATAAAAGTAGTGAATTGAATTCCAAACACATATTTTTAAAGAACAGCTGAACTGACAACACAGTAAGGAAAAGGCCATATGCCAAAAAGTAAGAGAAGGCTGGACTCCAGAAAGGAAACTGTGTAAGCTAAAGCCACTCGCCACCAGGGGTTACAGCCTCAGACCAGGCAAACGCTGGAGACTGCCGGTGAGTTTAGGGCCTCGTGAAGGTGGAAAGTGAAACCATAGAATTCTACATGAAGAACCTCCTGGAAAACATGATTTCCTCCTGGGATCAAGTGGAGAGAGGAAGGTGCTGGGGATAGTTGCCTATTTTGTTTTCACTCTAGGCAGAAATGTTACTCCTAAGAATTTGTAAGCACAGACCCATCTTTACCTGAGTTTGGGGCTAAATTTTACTCTTTCTGTGTGCACTTATATAAAGTCCTGAGTCTAGAATGTTGTTTAGGGTGGCCATGAGTTGGCAGTGCCAGGAACTGGGCTGAGATTAACCCAAATCCTCCCAAGGAGACCTGTGCTCTCAAATGAGTCCTAAAATAATTCCCTCAGATAAAGTTTCACAGAGCATGACCTAACAATCAGAAAAATCACAGATGGAAGTGTGCCATCATGAATGAGAGCGAGCAGAGTTCAAACCTGGAAAGAACACAGAGATGAAAGTAGCCTGGGAAAGACTATAAGTATGCTTAATGTGTTTAAAAAATGAAAGCGCACATATGATTAAAAAACAAAAGACTATCAGAAATATCCAGTCAGATTAAAAGATTAAATACACACACACAAACATGCATGCCCACATGTACACACATGCACACAATAACACGAGAAATTCTAGAATTAAAAACTATAATAATTGACACAAAATTGACTAAATAGGCTAAACAGCAGGTAAGTAGGTGAAAGAGCAATTCTAACTTAGATCTGAAATTTGCCCTGATAAAATTACTCAAAATGCAGGCAGAAAATATAACAGATTTAAAATATAAAAGAGAAGTTAAACAATATGGTGGATAAAATTAGATTTCCAGAAGAAAATAATAGAGAGAATAGTGGAAAGGTAATATTTTAAAAGATAATGAAGCAGAGCTTTCCACAATTTTTAAGACTCCCAATTTTTCAAGAGTCCCAAGGAGTAGGAATAAAATGAAAGCCCCGCCTAAGTCGATCACTGAAATTGCAGAACAGAGAAAAGATTCTAAA